>NW_027362761.1:658626601-659251601 GCF_046119375.1 Phyllobates terribilis
GGAACCCTAGGAAGAGGAACCAGGTGAACCATCTTAGAAAAATGGTCAGAAACCACCCATATTGTCGTGTTTCCCCGGGACTTAGGTAACTCGACAATTAAATCCATCCCAACCAGCTCCCAAGGTCTATCCGCCACGGGTAACGGATGAAGAAGACCAGCCGGCCTCTGACGGGACGATTTATTTCTCGCACAGGAGACACACGCTTGAACATATTCCTTAACGTCCTGGGGCAACCGAGGCCACCAATACGACCGTTGGAGAAACTCCGTGGTAGGTTTGACCCCAAAATGACCTCCGATCTTAGAGGCATGTGCCCAGGAGAGCACCTCATTTTGTAAATTGGGAGGAACGAACGTCCTCCCGGGGGGAACCTGTTTTAGGGACACTGGAGCCACTGTCCGCATACTCTCCGGAGGAACAATAAGCCTGGGCTCGTCATCATCCTCAGCTGTATCCATGGACCGGGACAAAGCGTCCGCCCGAGGGTTATTTTCCCCTTTTAAAAAGTGAATGGAAAAATTGAATCGGGAAAAGAAAAGAGACCACCTGGCCTGCCTCTGGTTAAGACGCTGCGCCGTCTGTAGGTACGAGAGATTCTTATGATCGGAATATACCACGAAAGGATGTTTAGCTCCCTCCAAGAGGTACCTCCACTCCGAAAAAGCCATCTTAATAGCAAGTAATTCTTTGTCTCCAATCATATAATTCCTCTCTGCTGGAAAGAAGGTCTTGGAGAAGAAAAAACATGGTCTTTTCCGACCCTGTTCATTCTTTTGAGAGAGAACCGCTCCTGCTCCGACAGAGGTAGCGTCGACCTCCAGGAAGAATGGCTTGTCCACATCCGGGCAATGGAGAATGGGAGCTCTAGAAAAATAGGATTTAATCTCCCGGAATGCCTCAGATGTCTCCTTGGGCCAATTCTTGGGATTGGCACCCTTCCTGGTTAAAGCGGCCAAAGGAGCCACCAGTGTGGAAAAATGTGGTATGAACTGCCGGTAGTAGTTGATAAATCCCATGAAGCGTTGTACCGCTTTAAGGGAATGGGGCTCCTGCCAGTTCTGTACCGCCACCAATTTTTGTGGGTCCATGGCCAATCCCTTACTGGATATGATGCAGCCCAGGAACGGTAGAGACTCTCGTTAGAACTGGCATTTCTCCAGCTTACAATACAGAGAATTTGCACGCAAGCGTTCGAAAACTCTGCGAACATTCTCTCTGTGTGTGGAGAGGTCCGGAGAAAAAATAAGGATATCATCAAGATAGACTACCACAGATGATAGCAGCAAATCCCGAAAGATATCATTGACAAAATCCTGAAAAACAGCAGGGGCATTGCATAACCCGAAGGGCATGACGAAATACTCGTAATGACCATCACGAGTGTTAAAAGCTGTTTTCCACTAGTCACCTTCACAGATTCGCACAAGATTATATGCCCCTCGAAGGTCCAATTTTGTGAAGATGTTAGCCCCTCGCAACCTGTCAACAGTTCAGAAATAAGGAGCAGAGGGTATTTATTTTTGATGGTGGTGGCATCCTCTGTAATCAATGCAGGGACGTAAATCACCCTCTTTCTTCTGGACGAAGAAAAACCCAGCTCCAGCAGGAGAGACCGATTTTCTGATAAACCCCCGGGCCAAGTTCTCTTTGATATAATCTGACATGGCCTGGGTCTCGGGGACAGACAGGGGATAAACCCTACCGCGAGGAGGCTCCGTGCCGGGGACCAAATCAATAGGACAGTCATACGGTCGATGGGGAGGTAAAGTCTCTGCAGCCTTTTTGGAAAAGACGTTCGCAAAACTCTGATATTGCACAGGAAGAGCGGACAAGTCGGTAGGAGGCTCTGAGACTACCCTCCGGGCAGCCATAACCATACACTGAGAAACACAATTCTTACCCCAGGAAGAAATTCTCCCCGTATTCCAGTCAATGCGTGGAGTGTGACAACGTAGCCATGGAAGACCCAACTGTACCTCATCTAATCCACCGGGAATAATAAGGAAGGAGATAACCTCAGGGTGACCCTGAGGAAACGACATGGTAAGGTGAATCGACTGGTGAGTGATTTGCGTGTCCAGCAGTGAACCGTTGAGCACCCTAATGTTCATTGGTTTTGGCAGTAACTCCATAGGAATGGCGTGCTTCTGGGCAAACGTTGATTACAAAAAATTGCCATCGGCGCCAGAATCCACCCACGCCCTGGCAGTAACCGTGGTTGTTCCGAAGAACAACGTCACCTCATACAATAATTTGGAGGAAGAAGCCACAGAATCTAACACACCTCCTCCAACGGTGGTTAGATACCTTCGTTTCCCGACCGCTTGGAACCCTTATTAATGGGGTACTCCAAGAGATGTGCAGGTAAGAAACGAGGGGACTTAGACTTAGTCCGGGATATATCCATAGCCTCAGACTCTGGGTCGGGAGCTGCGGGTTTGGAAATAGGTCTAGAGAATGAAGGTGCCAACTGAAACCGAGGTCTGGAGACCTCCAGCTCTAACTTGCGCTCTGCATGACGCAAATCTATTCGGTTAGCGAGAGTGATTAACTCTTCCAGAGAGGTTGGAATCTCTTTGGTAGCTAGAGCATCTTTAATATGTCCAGCCAGAACCTTCCAGAACACCGGGATTAGCGACCGCTCAGACCAATCCAGTTCAGCCGCTAAGGTTCTGAACTGGATGGCATAGTGGCTGGCGGTGGCTGAACCCTGGACCAACGCAAGAAGCTTAAGAGCCGTATCATGTGTGACCTGAGGACCTAGGAAAACACTCTTTAGGGCTCTAAGAAAGAGACCCGCATTAGCCACTAACGGGTCATTCCGCTCCCACAGAGGGGTAGCCCACTCCAAAGCCCTGTGGGAGAGTAACGAGATGACAAAACCCACTTTGGCCCTTTTGGAGGGGAACCATGCTTCCATCATCTCTAACTGAATGGAGCACAGATTAATAAAACCTCTGCAGGATCTGCTATCGCCAGAAAATTTTTCCGGGAGAGCAAAACGGGGTAATGGAGCAATAGCAGCTGCCGCAGCATTCACCGCAGCCGTGTTAACTAGATTAGCCGCCTGTGAAGCTGCCTGGGTAGCTACTGCAGTGATATCAGCGACCGAGGCAGTTTGTTCCAGAGTCTTAAGTCTGGCCTCAAGTTGCTGTATATAGCGCTGCAGTTGCTGGTTGTCAGCCATCTTCGGCTAGACCCTGGCACTCTGATACTGTTATGGGGATGGTTGCAAAGAACTTTATTAATAATGGAAAGCAACCGAACCCGGGGTCCGCGATGCAGCCTAGAAGACTGCAGCCGAACACCTTCCGGGTAAGAAGGTAAAGCAACCAACTAATATATAAATCCCTCTGCACACTGGGATGGGAAAAGGGATTCGCACTATCTCCGTTAACTGCACGAGAGATGTGCGACAAATAATGTAGCCATAGCCCTGTTAACTGCACAGACTATGCAGGAGGCGCTAGGACGTGTGTGTGACTCACGCCGGCGAATACGTGCTCCCATCTGGTGTGCTACTGGACCTCGGAGTAACTCTCCACGTGGCTAACAGGCGGTGCCAGGAATACGGAGTCCGCAGTCTGCTCGGGGTGTATAGCGACCCCCTTGTCGGAGCCAGACTGTCAAACGGAACTACCTGCCTCCCTCCAGCTAAGACTGCCTATCCCCAGCTAAACCTGCCTGTCCAAAGCTAGAGCAGCAACAAAGCACGTGGATCTCAAACAGACAAGCGTCCACACATGAACACAACCTTAGCTCAATGATCAGAGCGCACCACCATGTTTGTGGGCGGCCTATTTAAAGACTAAGCCCTGCCCACCGTCGCATTATTGGTCGCACTACTGATGACGTCACTCGCGGCCAATCAGGCAGTGCCAGGTCACCGGATCAGCTGACACCAAGCCACCAATCACGGTCCGCCATGTCACGGGCATGCTCAGTGCAGTGCATACTGGACTTAGGCTGTAGTAGCCCTGTTCTCCACCGCAACCTATGCTTAACACTACTAGGAACAAAGACCCATGAGACAACTTGTATATCTCGTGCAACAGCTGGATGTTGGGATCAATAGTGATGCTGAGAAGCATCTGCCCTGGCTGGACCAGAATGGGAGACCACAGAATCCACAGATGACTCTGAACCAATTTCAGATCCAGCAAATGCTCGACACCTACAAGTTGTTATAAAGTATTTGAATTTACTGAGATAATGACTTTTGTGTTTTCATTGGCTGTAAGCCATAATCATCAACATTAACAGAAATAAACCCTTGAAATAGATCACTCTGTTTGTAATGACTCTATATAATATATGAGTTTCACTTTTTGTATTGAAGAACTGAAATAAATTAACTTTTTGATAATATTCTAACTTTGTGAGATGCACCTGTTTATCCCACTATATCCAAGCCTAGTTTGAAAATACCACACTGAGAAGTCTGTAATACCAGATTAAAGATAAATATAATGAAACCCTCTATGTCGATATATCAGTTACTTCTATGGTCTTTTCAATAATGATTCCCCAGTATACACAATAACTAACATCTTAAAGAGGATATTCCACTTTCACTTCAAATCACCATCAGTAAACAAACTCAAGAAACACTTTCTTCAGCTCAATTACATAACCACAGTAACAGCACTATGACAATACCTCAAAGAAACATTTGTGACAGTTTTGAGCACAGAAATGAAATAAAGATCTTCACTATATCAAATTCTAAGGGCTCATACTCATCTGCGAGAAAAACGGACAAGTGCAATTCGATAAAATATCAAATTGCACTCTGACCAGTGTTATTCTATGAGGCACATCTCATCTGCAATTTTTTTTCTCAGCTGAAATCGGACTGATAAAAAAATTGCAGCATGCTGCGATTTGCCGCGTATCTCAGACGAGACTCACCAATGCAAGTCAATGGGTGCGAGAAAAAAAACGGATGGCATAAGGACTATCTGTATGCTGTTCGTTTTTTACGGAACGTAGTAACAGAATTGAAAAAAACATAAATCATCCCATGACAGGCTCCTTTATTGGCCAAAGCAGACAAAGAGCCTCTTGGCAATCTGAAAATGTTCCTTGTTGGGCATATGCTGCTCCGGTAGCTTATGGGTAGGCATGAGCGAACATTTCAATGTTCGGTTCGGAAAAGTTCGCCGAACAAATTGATATTCACCGAATTTATTCGCTGAATATTTGTCGAACATTTCCAAATCCCATAGGAGTCAATGGGGGGGACCAAAAAAATTCATAGACAACAATTAGAAATGGGACAAAAAGCTACCAACACACATCAAATTAGGTGTAGACACCAGGGAAGTGCCATCAATTGACCCAGAGTACAAGTACTGCAATTATTATTACTGTGATAGCGACATTTATTCAGTTGCACTTTACATGTCAAAAGAAGTCACCGACTGATACAACTGGAGAGCTGACCCTGCCTACGAGGGCGCACTGTCACGGACGTGGTTTGTGGAACCACTGTGCCATGGACCCCGGAGAGTCTGGAGGGGCGAGACTAAGCGAGCACCGGACTGTTCACTAGAGCCTCTGATGGTGAGGTTGGACTTGGCTTCCGATGAACTGTGGGTGCCACTCCAGGACAGACCAACAAACGCGCAGCAGCTGGACCCAGTATGACAGACTAGATGGTGCAGCAGGCAGAGTCTGTATCAGGAGTGCAGCAGGCAGAGTCTGTATCAGGAGTGCAGCAAGGACTGGTACGCAACCTTACACAACTTAGACTGCAGGACAGAAATGTTCCACTACAGCCAACCCAATAGATGGAGACCCAATCAGGATTCCCCACATTTAAAAAAAATAGTGGCAGACACTAGCAATGTCTAATCAATTTCACTACAGTAGAAATAGTGTAAATAAGACCCACACCTCTTCCAGGACAGCCAACCCAGAAGATGGAGACCTAACCAGGAGTGTTCACATTGCCCTAAATGAGGGCCTAACACCACCGAAGTGGCATCAATGTCATCAGACTACAAGTAGTTTAACGCAGACCCATACATGTCCCACTACAGCCAACCCAGGAGATGCAGACTCAATCGGAAGTGTTTACATTTAAAAAAATAGGGCCTAAGACCACCATTTCCGTGGCCAACAGATTGCAGATGGTGGAGTTCAACCTCTTAGCTTTGTCATGTGTAGTATGAAACAATCTTTTACAGCGGGATTGATGGCTGGCTGCAGTGCTTTGAGAGGGCAGAGTACGGTGAAACGGACAAACTGACTAAACCGATAGACCATGAGTGAGGTGCAGGTGGAGATGTTACGATGGATTGAGAAACGTGTGGTGTGCTCAGAGAAACAGACACTGCAGGCATGTCCACTTCACTTACAGCTGACGGGCTGTCACTCAGCCTAACTGCAGCGGGTATATAGCTGGTTCTGTCGGACACCTGCGTGACACAACTTGGCACGGTAACAGAGGAGGAAGAAGAAGCAGCAGAGGTGTTTGATGGAGCGGCTGATGGTTGTTTATTGAAAATCAATTTAGAGTTTATCACGTTTGCGTACCCGTTTGGGGAGAACAATATCTGCACTAAATGATCAATTTCATTACAGTATAACAATAGAAATGCATGGAGACCAAAACCTCTTCCACTACAGTCAACCCAATGAATGGAGACCCATTCAGGATTCCCCACATTTCCAAAAATTAGCGGCAGACGCCAGCAAAGTGTAATCAATTTCACTACAGTAGAAATAGTGTAAATAAGACCCACATCTCTTCCAGTACAGACAACCCAAGAGATGGAGACTTAACCAGGAGTGTTCACATTGCCTTAAATGAGGGCCTAACAAACACCACCGAATTGGCATCAATTTCACTAGAGTATAAGTATTGCAAAGGAGGCCAAAACCAGTTCCTCTACAGCCAACCCAATAGATGGAGACCCAATCATGATTCTCCACATTTCAAAAAATTAGTGGCAGACACTAGCAATGTCTAATCAATTTCACTACAGTAGAAATAGTGTAAATAAGACCCACACCTCTTCCAGTACAGCCAACCCAGGAGATGGAGACCTAACCAGGAGTGTTCACATTGCGCTAAATGAGGGCCTAACAGCACCGAAGTGGCATCGATGTCATCAGAGTAAAAGTAGTTTAATGCAGACCCAAACCTTTCCCACTACAGCCAACCCAATGGATCTAGACACAATCAGAATTCTCCACATTTCCCAAAATTAGGGCCTAAAACCTGCAGCAGCAGCAGCAGCAAGAGCAGGCACAGAAGCCATATCACAGACTGCAATTTCAAGAGATCAATGCAGCACACTCAAAATGACAACATCGCCTACTCTGCACAGTCTGCAATTGGGGTGCAAAAGTCCTTGGAGATCCATGACTTGTTCATCTTGATGAAATTTAGGCGGTCTACACTTTCCGGGGACAGCCGGGTACGCTTAACCGTCAAGACACTACCAGCAGTGCTGAAGACACGTTCAGAGAGAGCGCTGGCTGCCGGGCATGATAAAACCTCCAAGGCGTGAGAGGCGAGCTCAGGCCATTCATCCATTTTTGAAGACCAAAATGTAAAAGGGTCAAAATCCTCCCTGATGGTATTCATATTAAGCTCTAGATACTCCTCCACCATCCTCTCCAGTCAATCACCACGTGTCAGACTTGTACTCTGTTGCACTGGTGCACTAGCTGGTGCAATAAATGTGTGAAAGGACTCCCAGAAATTTCTTCTGCCACTTACTCTGCTGCTGTTGCTAATGTTTTGGCATTGACGAACTGACGTGCTGGAGGTTGAAAGACTACAGCTGCGATGCACACTGTATGCCTCACTGTTATCTTGGGGAAAGCCTCTATTAAGGTTGCATAAAAGCTTGTTTTGATACTCCAACATAAGCGGGTCACTTTCCAGGGCGGGAAGCATCTGGCAAAATTGACTCTTTTAACGTGGATCTAACAAAGTGGCAACCCAGTTATCAGCATTATCTCGAATCCTAACTATACGGGGATCATGTTGCAGATCTAGAAGGCACTCATATGTCGGGCTCTTCCAGGAGGTCCAAAGCCAGGCTGTATTGTGGGCTGCGTAACACTGATGCTTGTTTCTTCAATCCCCTCCTGCCAACCACGTTCAAATGAGAGGAGATGATTATCTTCTTCATCCTCTGACAGCTGCTCGCCCGTCACCTTTTCCTCCTCCATTAGTTCCTCGGCTCTTGCACCTTTACTAACAGTTTGCCTGGTATCACTAAACCCCCTCGATCACAGGAATCCACCGTCACTTGGCATCCACCTGTGTGACGACAGTCTGGAAATTTGAAACATTGGTTTCCCTTCCACATCCTCCTCTTCTTCTGGGGCCACCACCTCATGCCTCAGGTTATTCAAAGTTTGCTCCAGCATGTATATGACCGGAATAGTGATGCTGATGATGGCATCGTCAGCGCTAACTGTTATGCACACGCCCGGGCTAAGCGGCGTGTGCGTGGGATTGGTAGTGATTCCACTGGACCGTGCCGGAGAGTGAATGCCTGGAGGGGCGTGACTAAGTATTCACCCGATCCGACCAGGGTCGCACGACGGCATACGACGCCAGTGCACCAAGGAGGAACCGAGCAGAGGGACCAGGTGCTACTCCAGGACAGACCCCGGACACGGCTGTTGACCCACACAGGGGAATACAGGAACAGGCTGGTAGGCTGGCACACAGACTGGTGGGTATAGGCAGGCACGACTGGTATGCAGGCAGGCGGGTATGCAGGCAGGGGGGTAAAGGCAAGCACAGCTAGAGTGCAGACAGGGAGGCACTAGCAGGTAGGAACACAGGCGGGATAGGACACAGTACACACCGGGACTCAGGAACAATACAGGCAGAGGGTTACAAGCAAGCACAGCTAGAGTGCAGACAAGGCTGAGCAGGGAGGACAGGGCTCTGTTCACACGGAACAGACAGGAAGGGAAAGACAGAGCCAGATACTCACACAGTACTTGCAGAGACAACAAGCAGGAGTTAGGTACGAGTTCAGACTCTGCAGAAAAAGGAAGGGAACGGACATAGAGGTAAAACAGGTAAAGGACAGGAGAGAGTTCAGACTGGAACTGAGTGTACGGAGCAGACCGACACTGCAGAGGGATACAGGAGCGGGTCTGGGAATACGGCCCCCAGAGAGGCGGAACGAACAGGCAAGGAGCGTGTTCAGACAGGACAGACCAGACGCAGGAGCGGGTCTAGGAAATCGGCCACTAGAAGGCGGAACGAACAGGCAAGGAGCGTGTTCAGACAGGACAGACCAGACACAGGAGCGGGTCTAGGAAATCGGCCACTAGAAGGCGAGAGGAACAGGCTAGGAGCGTGTTCAGACAGGACAGACAAGAGAGCACAGAAAGGACTCAGTTCAGACACGGGAGCTGATACCGCAAAGCAGGAGACATACAGGACTCAGTTCAGACACGGGAGCTGATACCGCAAAGCAGGAGACATACAGGACTCAGTTCAGACACGGGAGCTGATACCGCAAAGCAGGAGACATACAGGACACAGTTCAGACACGGGAGCTGATACCGCAAAGCAGGAGACATACAGGACTCAGTTCAGACACGGGAACTGAAACAAAAAGCAGGAGACAAGAGACGGGACCTGGCACCTTCAGAGTGCAAGCACACACTGAAGGAAACACTTATGCTCAGGCAGGGAAAGAAGGGAGCTGCTGAGCTATATACCAAGTGACAGACAGCAATAGGCTGAGGACGCACAAGGGGTGTGACCCACAGCAGGTACAAAAGACAGGAAGTGATCGGGCGCCGCCCTTAAGCAGCAGAGATAGACACAAACAGACAGCATGGAGGGAAGCCAGAGAGACATTCTGGACAGGAGATCAAGTGCGCCCTCTTGCACAGTGGGAGATGGACCACCATGCAAGGACGCCGCCAGGTATGTAACAGTACCTCCCCCCTTACGCCCCCTCTTCTTCAGGCCTGCCAGAATCTTCCGCAGGGAATTCGAGGACCAGTCGTTCACTGGGTTGGAGGGGAACAGAGACTTGAGGGTAATCTCTGCTTCGAGGTACATCTTGTCAAGCTCACAGGAAGAAATAGACGGGTTATCAGGTACATAATGAGGAAAAGTCACTGTCTCTTTGTTATCTGGTGGTACCCCGGAGGATTCAGGAAACAACTGGAGGTCCTCCGCCGGGTCAGAAGAGTACTGAGGCTCAGAGAAAACATCTGCTTCAGAGTACACTAGGTCGGACTCACTGGAGGAAGCAGGCGAGGTATCAGGTACAGGAAATAGGAAAGTCTCTGTCCATTCACCACCAGGTGGCACCCCGAAGGGTTCTGAACACAACTGGAGGTCCTCCGCCTGGTCGGAGGGGTGTAGAGACTCGGGAGTAACCCCTGCTTCGGAGTACACTAGGTTGGACTCACTGGAGGAAGCAGGCGAGGTATCGGGTACCGAGTATAGGAAAGTCTCTGTCCATTCACCACCAGGTGGCACCCCGAAGGGTTCTGAACACAACTGGAGGTCCTCCGCCTGGTCGGAGGGGTGTAGAGACTCGGGAGTAACCTCTGCTTCGGAGTACACTAGGTTGGACTCACTGGACGAAGCGAGCGAGGTATCAGGTCCAGGATATAGGAAAGTCTCTGTCCATTCACCACCAGGTGGCACCCCGAAGGGTTCTGAACACAACTGGAGGTCCTCCGCCTGGTCGGAGGGGTGTAGAGACTCGGGAGTAACCTCTGCTTCGGAGTACACTAGGTTGGACTCACTGGACGAAGCGAGTGAGGTATCAGATCCAGGATATAGGAAAGTCTCTGTCCATTCACCACCAGGTGGCACCCCGAAGGGTTCAGAACACAACTGGAGGTCCTCCGCCTGGTCGGAGGGGTGTAGAGACTCGGGAGTAACCTCTGCTTCGGAGTACACTAGGTTGGACTCACTGGACGAAGCGAGCGAGGTATCAGGTACAGAGTATAGGAGAGTCTCTGTCCTTTCGCTACCAGGTAGCACCCCGAAGGGTTTAGGAGGTCTCAGGGAGGACAGACCCTGGCGTGACTGCTTGCCTCTAAGTCTAGCACGTCTGGACTGCCTCTTGAGGTTGGGAGAAGTATTCCGGAAAGCGTAGTCACCCTGTGAGGATTCTGGGTGGGCAGTAGTCTCATTGGGCTGGAGAACTATTGCGCTACCCACACACATTACCTGACGGGGCTGCTCCGGGATATTGGGAAGTGAAGCTTCAGCAGGGGCTTCAGAGTTAGGGTCCTCGAAGACCATACGAAAGGCCACCAGGAAGGCCTGCAGGTCAAGGATGACAGGATCCCATGCTTCCCATAGGGGGGTGACCCATTTCAAGGCATCACCCGCTAGGTAGTCAATCATAAAGGCCACTTTAGCCCAATCGGAAGGAAAATAGAGAGGGTAGGCCTTAAAGTGTAGCATGCATTGCTCCACAAATGCACGACACTGTCTTGGATCCCCGTAGTAACGTGGCGGATCCGCAGGAACGAGAGCTGATAGATCCATCTGGACGGGTGCGTAATTCGCCTGGAACTCAGCTAAAGGGAAAAAAAAATTTATTTATTTATTTTAATGCATGTATTTGCTGGAAAAACTTCTCAGAGAGCGAAGGCCGTGGGGCTCAACGGGAACCATGGCCTGAGCATGCTGTTATGCACACGCCCGGGCTAAGCGGCGTGTGCGTGGGATTGGTAGTGATTCCACTGGACCGTGCCGGAGAGTGAATGCCTGGAGGGGCGTGACTAAGTATTCACCCGATCCGACCAGGGTCGCACGACGGCATACGACGCCAGTGCACCAAGGAGGAACCGAGCAGAGGGACCAGGTGCTACTCCAGGACAGACCCCGGACACGGCTGTTGACCCACACAGGGGAATACAGGAACAGGCTGGTAGGCTGGCACACAGACTGGTGGGTATAGGCAGGCACGACTGGTATGCAGGCAGGCGGGTATGCAGGCAGGGGGGTAAAGGCAAGCACAGCTAGAGTGCAGACAGGGAGGCACTAGCAGGTAGGAACACAGGCGGGATAGGACACAGTACACACCGGGACTCAGGAACAATACAGGCAGAGGGTTACAAGCAAGCACAGCTAGAGTGCAGACAAGGCTGAGCAGGGAGGACAGGGCTCTGTTCACACGGAACAGACAGGAAGGGAAAGACAGAGCCAGATACTCACACAGTACTTGCAGAGACAACAAGCAGGAGTTAGGTACGAGTTCAGACTCTGCAGAAAAAGGAAGGGAACGGACATAGAGGTAAAACAGGTAAAGGACAGGAGAGAGTTCAGACTGGAACTGAGTGTACGGAGCAGACCGACACTGCAGAGGGATACAGGAGCGGGTCTGGGAATACGGCCCCCAGAGAGGCGGAACGAACAGGCAAGGAGCGTGTTCAGACAGGACAGACCAGACGCAGGAGCGGGTCTAGGAAATCGGCCACTAGAAGGCGGAACGAACAGGCAAGGAGCGTGTTCAGACAGGACAGACCAGACACAGGAGCGGGTCTAGGAAATCGGCCACTAGAAGGCGAGAGGAACAGGCTAGGAGCGTGTTCAGACAGGACAGACAAGAGAGCACAGAAAGGACTCAGTTCAGACACGGGAGCTGATACCGCAAAGCAGGAGACATACAGGACTCAGTTCAGACACGGGAGCTGATACCGCAAAGCAGGAGACATACAGGACTCAGTTCAGACACGGGAGCTGATACCGCAAAGCAGGAGACATACAGGACACAGTTCAGACACGGGAGCTGATACCGCAAAGCAGGAGACATACAGGACTCAGTTCAGACACGGGAACTGAAACAAAAAGCAGGAGACAAGAGACGGGACCTGGCACCTTCAGAGTGCAAGCACACACTGAAGGAAACACTTATGCTCAGGCAGGGAAAGAAGGGAGCTGCTGAGCTATATACCAAGTGACAGACAGCAATAGGCTGAGGACGCACAAGGGGTGTGACCCACAGCAGGTACAAAAGACAGGAAGTGATCGGGCGCCGCCCTTAAGCAGCAGAGATAGACACAAACAGACAGCATGGAGGGAAGCCAGAGAGACATTCTGGACAGGAGATCAAGTGCGCCCTCTTGCACAGTGGGAGATGGACCACCATGCAAGGACGCCGCCAGGTATGTAACACTAACCAGTTTAGTAGCCATTTCAAAACCGTGCAGGAGGGTGCAGAGGTCCTTAATCTGTTCCCACTCCGCAAACGTGATATGCCCCAAGTCCGTACTGCATTGCCCCAAACTATACGTCATGACATACTGCGTCAGAGCTCTTTGCTGCTGGCACAGTCACAGCAAACATGTGTAGAGTGGAATTCGACCGCATCGGCACATCGCAGATCAACCTGTTAACTGGCACGGACAAAGACCTCTGTATCGATGCAAGTCTATGACATGAGGGGTGTGAATGGCGAAAATGAGCACACAGCTTCCGTACTTTGTGAAGCAGCTCATCCAGGCCAGGATATTGGCGGAGAAATCGCTGTACCACCAGGTTGAGGACGTAAACCATGCAAGGCACGTGTGCAAGCTTAGCTCGGCTTAGGGCCAGTAACAGGTTCGCACCGTTATCACACACGGTCTTCCCTGGCTATAGGTTCAGCGGAGACAGCCATTGCTCAAACTGAGCTTGGAGAGATGCCCACAACTCTTCACCTGTATGACGGCGATCTCCAGGGCATATTAATTTGAAGACTGCCTGATTATGGTGAGCCCTGACTGCGCAGTACGGGGGTGGTGTGTATTCATTTTGCACCCTTGGAATTCGTGTCTCGTTAAGGCAGAGGTTGAGTGCGCAGGTGGAGGCCCTAGAGGAGGTGGAGGATGCAGAAGCAGCTGAGGAAGTGGGAAATACAGAGGTTTCTTCTGCAAGCCTTGGGGATTCCAAGATTTGTGGAGCAGCACCTTCCCCGCCTGCCTGCGCTCCTCAGTGTCTCTGAAGGATGGCACACTAGATGGCAGCGTGCTGCTACCATCCAGCCTGCCATCTCAATGCCGTCCCAGCGTGGGAGAATTCTCCTGCTCAAGCGGTGACGTCTTTTGCCGGCACCGCATGCGCAGGAGAATTCTCCCACGCTGTCAGTGACGTGCATGAGGTGAGCTGAGTTTATTGGACATGAACTCGGCTCATCTGGATGCCGTCACAGCCAGACACTGAGGAGCTTCACTGAGGAGCTTCTCAGTGTCTGCAGCATGGCAAGCTGTATGGCAGCGTTCTGCTGCGATCCAGCCTGTCATGTCAATGTAGCAGAACTGAAGCCATCCTGGGAACCATGGAAAGGTAAGGATGAGGTTGGTTTATTATTTTACATCTATTGCAGGAGATCATTGGCTTCAGCTGGAATGGACGTGACGGTAAGTAGAGTTTAATTTAGAACATTAAAGAATTGTGTCTTTATTTCAATTAAAGGACTTTATTCTGGGTGTTTGTGTTTTTTTTAACTTTCACTATGGGGTTAGTAATGGGGGTGTCTTATAGACGCCTCTCCATTACTAACCTGGGCTTGATGTCAGCTGGCATTGTAAGCTGACATCAACCCCAACCCTATTACCTGACTGCCACCACTACAGGGCAGTGGGAAGAGCGAGGCTAAGTGCCAGAATTGACGCATCCTATGGATGCGCCATTTCTGGGGCGGATGATGGCTGGTGTTTCTAGCCTGGGAGGGGGCCAATATTCATGGCACCCTTCCTGGGCTATTAATATCAGCCCCCAGCTGTCTGCCTAGCCTTTGCTAGCTATTAAAATAGGGGGGTCATTTTTTTTGGGGGGTCCCCCATTTTAATAGCTAGTAAAGGCTATGTATTCAGCTGGGGGCTGATATTAGTAGCCTGGGAAGCTCAGTGGGTATTACCCCCTTCCCAGGCTTCAAACATCTGCCCCAGCCGTCTGCTTAACCTCCGCTAGAGACTAAAATTATGGGGAACCCCACACCAATTTTTTTTTTAATAAATCCTTTATTTTAACACTAAATGACAAGTACAGTAACCAATTCTGTCACTGTACTTATTATTAGTGTTGAGCGAGCACTAAAATGCTCGGGTGCTCGAAGCTCGGGCTGAGCTTACCGTGATACTCGGGTGCTCGACCCGAGCAACGAGCCCAATGTTAGTCTATGGGAGACCCGAGCATTTTTGCGGCAGCACCCCCGGCAGTCTGTAGAAAGCCTAAAAAGTGCCCAAAACGATAGTGACAGTGCTCAAATGACATGGGGACAGCATGGGGATTGCCCCAGGAAGCATTTCTGACCCCCAGGTCACTGCTGTCAACAATGTGGTCAGAGGTATTAAGCCACTTTTACGGACTCACAATAAAACGTTCAAAAACGAAACTGAAACTGTTTTCCTGTGAAACATGTTAAGGAACATCCTTTCCAGGGTAAAGACTTGTGTATAAGGTAAAATAAATAACCAAAAACAAAAATACTCCTCCACACCTTGAGCTATGTTCACAAGTAGCATTTTTTATGCGTTTTTTGCACTTTTGTATTGCTTTCAACCGTGACAAATGCATTCACTGGGAAATGTCATTTTAACATTTTACAACCTTATCTGGCCATGTGCTGTGAGACACATGCATACAGTGCTGAAAATACATGGGAACAGCATGGGTAAGACCCCTGGAAGCATCTCTGACACCCAGGTCACTGCCTAAAAGTGTGCCCATCAGAAGTGATCCTTGCCGCATCAGAAGATGCAGACTTGCAACTATCCCCGTGCAAGTCCTTGTCCCAGGGCAGTGTTCAATTGTACCTCCCCCATTCCTTGCAATGCAAGCGCAAATATGCAGCCAACCACCCACCCACCCGCAGGCTGCAATACTATACTGCTAGCTTGCACTTGAAATGGGGCCTTTTAGTTTGGAGGAGGCCGAAGCTGGCCACTACCTCATGGCTGCGTCGGCGGCGAGGTCTCCATACTCAGTCCCCAGCCGCCACTATTTGTCCCAGGAACCTTCCCCACACTTTTCTTAGCCTGGCCTGCTTTAGGGCAGCATTGGACGAGCCCACCAGACAACCAGAGACTACTCCGGTGGCCCTGGCTTCTCCATCAGGGGAGTTTAGAGTGCCAAGGTGAGGTTTTCTTGGAATGCAAGCGTAAGTGTGCAGCCTGCCACCCACCCACCCCAGGCTGCAATACCATACTGCTAGCTTGCTTGCACTTGAAATGTGGCCTTTTAGGCATGTGGAGGCAGACGCCGGCCACTATGTCATGGCTGCATCGGCGGCCTGGTATCCATGCTCAGTCCCCAGCCGCCCAGCGGCCGGGTGTCCACACTCGGTCCCCAGCCGCCAGGGGGCGGCCGGGTGTCCATACTCGGTCCCCAGCCCGCCCCCATTTGTCCCGGTGGACTTATACATAAGCGTGCATACCAAAACATTACCTGTGCCCTCCCCAGTGCATTTAGTGGGAAGGACAGCCTATTCCGCTGTAGTGTGTGCAAGCCAACCCCCTGTTCATGGCACATGCGAAGATGCCTGTGCAGACTTGCAACTATCCCCGTTAAAGTCCTTGTCCCAGGGCAGTGTTCAATTGTACCTCCCCCATTCCTTGCAATGCAAGCGCAAGTATGCAGCCTGCCACCCACCCACACCCAGGCTGCAATTCCATAATGCTTGCTTGCACTTGAAATTGGGCCTTTTAGGCATGTGGAGGCGGAATCTGGCCACCACGTCATGGCTGCGTCGGTGGCCTGGTATCCATACTCAGTCTCCAGACGCCTGGCGGCCGCGTGTCCATGCTTGGTCCCCAGCCGCCAGGGGGCAGCCGGGTGTCCATAAACGGTCCCCAGCCGCCCCTATTTGTCCGGATACGCCTTATACATAAGCACGCATACCAAAACATTACCTGTGCCCTCCTCAGTCCATTTAGTGGGAAGGACAGCCTAACCACAAACACGTGGACAAGTGAATGTGGCCTGGGATGGTCCATCTGACCGACGCCTTCACACTGGGTTAATATTGTGGAAGCCGGGACACAGTTGGGCACTGGAATGCAACACGTCCTCCAGACATAGAGGATTGTGGGTCCTGGGTCAATCAGGCTTCAACACAAAGTTCAGAAGGTAGACAGCAGCAGTGGTCAGCCTCCTACACAACGAGTAAATTATTCATGATCATGAGGCCATCCATCTCCTTAGCTTTCTGTTCCTTGGAATGCGAGCGCATGTATGTAGTAGCGGCTAGGCCTGAGGTGGTCAGCATTTTGGCGCATATCCTACCTCCTCCGAGGATTGCTGGATGTTTTCCTGCTACTATCCCAGTTCTATGACTCCCGTTAAAACAAAGCTTCAGGTGATGAATGATGGATGAGGTGGTGGCAAAGGAGAAAGAGCAGGATGAACAGGGACCATTCACATCAATATCAGGCCAGTCAACCACACATGTCTTGTAGGATATGTTTCTGTACCAAAAGGAGCAGTTCAGCTACACAGTTATAGGGCATACAGTGAGTGCAATGCATACCAAAAATATCGAGGCACTCCAATGCCCCTTGGAAGTGACATGGAGGTCAGAGGGCTTTAACTAAACCGTTTTTTCCATTTATAGCAACTGGGTCTCCTGTACACTGTTGGCCTAAGCAGTGAATGGAAGGCTTTCCAAAAATTATGAGGAACTGCAATGCCTCTTGAAACAGACGTGGATTACAGCGTACTAAAAACCTTCTACCCATTATTGGGGAGTGGGTCTCCGTTAGTGTTCGCCTATGCATTGAAAAGCAAAAGCTGACTAAAATTAGGAGGATAAACACCAATAAGTCATGTAGACTGAAAATCAATAAGCTACACCAATATAAATAAGGCAAATAAACAACCACACAGCCCAGGTTGAAAATTGCCAAAGCTTTAATAATAACACATAAAAGCAAATACACACAACAGTAATAAAATCAAAGACACACCACAGATGGAAAAAGTGGAGTGCCTGGACTAAATAGTATAAGGGATGACATTATAATCTGACATAGAGCTCCCACAGGTAGTATGTAATGATAATATAAAACGAAGTGCATAAAGTACAAAAAGCAGAAACAAATATTGCATGGAAAATAATGAAGTTACCAAAAAGATATTTCATATATATATATTGATATATTAATATCATAAATGGCAGATCACATAGTGCTAATAAGATCAGAATATCAATATATGCAGTGACTCTGCCTAAAAAATGCGTACATAAATATATGAACAGTTAGATAACCTCTATAAATACCTTATGCTAATATAGCTGCATATATGAATGACCAGTGTCAATAAAGATAGCCCAAAGTGGTTTACGAAGTAGCCATAATTACCCAACAGATCAACAGTCCAGGCACCCACCATGCACCCGACGCGCGTTTGGCATAGGAAATCCTTCGTCCAGGGGTGATGATATGCTGGAGTGAGTAAGTATATAAAGGATCCTGGCCAATATCCTTCAAATTGATGATCATCTACAGCTGTGCATGAGCGCTTAGCCTGACCTCTGCTGGGTGTTGCCATGGGTACCTGTATATTATCTTGCCCCTGCATAGAGATGCCACCGCCGCGCCATCCATCCTGTTGCGGAGTTACCGGAAGGACATAATGAAAAGAAAGTACTTCCCGTCACGTGATCGCAAACGGTCACATGATCGGAACTAAATCACGTGATTAGTATAACAGCAGAGCGCATGCGCGATGGCTGCCATTCAAACTAAAGCCAAATCACCGAGGCATACAAAGGTAAATATGAAGGAGACAGGAACCCTGAAGGATTACCACCCAAAAAATAAAAAGTAGAGAAAAAGAGAAAAAGAGAAACAAGAAAACAAAAAGCAAGAAAGATATACCAGTGGAGTGAAGCACCAGAAATTGTGCAAGTGAAAAATGTGAAAATAAAATAATGTAATAAAACACAGAAAGAATAAAGAAGACCAGAGAGAAAGCAAAATATATTTTAATTTTTATTATAAAGTGAAATAAACAACCACATTACATACCATATAAGACAGAAGAAACACCACGTGTATGAATAAGATAGTGCATGATAAAAACAGTGAAATAAATATTTCAAACAAAATAAATGTGTGAGGTGATGTTAAAAAAATTATATGAAAAAACGATACATCAAAAAGATATATATATATATATATATATATATATATAATAATGATAAAGTGTGATGTGCACTATATGAAAAATAATGTGATAGAAAAATGTATGATTAAAAATATCAAAATAATATATATCAAATATATAACCATAAAGTGACATGTGCGCAAGCTACATACATGGCATAAAGAAAATGTATAAGAAAGTAACACTAAGTGTAAAAACAATCATCAACGTATATGGTGATAAAGTGTCATGTGCGTTGGATTAAAAATGATATAAAAAGATAGATGATAATAAATATCAAAAAATATGTATATACCAGATAAGTGATCATAAAGTGACATGTGCTCCAACTACATATATGGCATGAAATAAAAATGTGTAAACAACACTAAAGTGTAAAAAAAAAAAAAAAAGGGAGGAATCCTCGCAGAAGGCCAAGACAAATCCAGGACCAGCTAAACACAAATATGATCAGTGGCACATAACATATAAACAAGACAGTTTAAAAACACAATATATTAAAACCAGCATGACTAGGACTCAGATCAAAAGGTGGACAAAGAATAGGACCTAAAAATATAACAAACACATATATATGTGTATGTACACAAACATATGTATAAATATATACGGACATAAAAGGAGACAAGATAACTCAGAGAAAGGGCACAAAACTATTGTGATCATTTAATCCAAGGGGTGATGTGGTATTTAGCTTATAAATCCACTTTGTTTCTTTTTGAGCCAATAATTTCTTCCAGTTACCCCCTCTTGAGCTCAAAAAAACCCGGTCAATACCCTTGAAGACCAACCCAGTAGAGTCACAATTATGGGTCACTTTAAAATGACGTGGGATTGGTTTCAACAAAGATAAATCATCCACTTGTTCAGCCCCCTCAATATCCAAGACATGTTCATGTTCATGAATTCGCCTCCTGAATTGTCGTCATGCCTATATATATAAGACCTATATATATAAGACCGCACGGACATGTGGAATGATAGATAACTGCCTTGGTGGTGCAATTGATATTGTAGGTGATTCTGTATCTTGCGCCCTTAGAATCAAGGAAATATTCCGCTGTGTCCACATTCTTGCAGGCAACACATTTGTTACATGGTGAACATCCCCATTTTGGACCTTTTGAGCCAAAGATGAATTCTGTTCCAGGTCCCTTATGATAGCTATGAACCAAATGATCACGTAGATTCTTGGCTCTTCTGTATGCAATAGATGTCTGTGTGTCGATACATTGGGAGATGGTTTTGTCCAATGATAGGACACCCCAGTGTTTCTGCATAATTGCGTATGCATCCTCGCTGTGGGAGTTATAATCAAATACACAGCGTACCTTTGAGTCCGAAGGAACAGAGCGTGGTTTATTCTTTAAAAGATCAATTCTCTCACTGTGGCGAGCTCTTGTATAGGCTTTGCAAATGGACTTCTTTCCATATCCCCGGTCTTTAAACCGTCTGTGTAGATCCTCTGCCTGTTTTTCAAAAAGAGGAATACTGGAACATATCCTTCTGGCTCTAAGAAATTGCCCAACCGGTATGTTATTAATCAAATGTTTCGGGTGCTGTGATGAAGCATGGAGGAGGGTGTTGGCAGAGGTACTCTTCCGGAACAGGTCTGTCTCAATATATCCATAACAGTCCACCTGTATGAGAATATCAAGAAATTCAATACACTCTCTACTGCTTTTATAAGTCAGCTTGACATGCAAATTGTTGTTATTAAGATCACAAAAGAATGAACATAATTCATCTTGTGAACCCTGCCAGATAAAGAGTACATAGCCGCTAAAACCGAGGGACAAGTCTGAAAAATGCTGCGCTCCCACAGCCCCATGAACAGGTTAGCATATGAGAGCGCACAAGACGCCCCCATTGCTGTGCCCTGAAGCTGCAGGTAAAACACATCCCGGATCATAAAAAAATTGTGTGTTAACACAAACTTCAATGAAGCAAGAAGGAACATGCACATATCACTATCAAGCCCACTGGAACTCAAGAAAAAATTTGGAGGAAATGCAATGCCCGTTGGAAGAGTCGTGGAGGTTAGAGGTAATTAAAAACAATATTTCAATGCCCCTTGGAAGAGCTGTGGAGTTCAGAGTGGTTTAACAAGAAGGTTTTAATGCCCCTTGGAAGAGAAGTGGAGGTCACAGTAGCTTAACAAGATGGTTTTAAGGCCCCTTGGAAGAGACGTGGAGGTCCCAGTGGAATAAAAACACAATATCAATGCCCCTTGGAAGAGTGGTGGAGGTCCCAGTAGAATAAAAAGACAATATCAATGCCCCTTGGAAGAGTAGTGGAGGTTACAGTGGAATAAAAAGACAATATCAATGCCCCTTGGAAGAGTGGTGGAGTTCGCAGTGGAATAAAAAGACAATATCAATGCCCCTTGGAAGAGTGGTGGAGGTCCCAGTAGAATAAAAAGACAATATCAAAGACCCTTGGAAGAGCTGTGGAGTTCAGAGTGGTTTAACAAGACAGTTTTAATGCCCCTTGGAAGAGACGTGGAGGTCACAGTAGCTTAACAAGACGGTTTTAATGCCCCTTGGAAGAGACGTGGAGGTCACAGTGGAATAAAAAGACAATATCAATGCCCCTTGGAAGAGACATGGAGATCCCAGTGGAATAAAAAGACAATATCAATAATCCTTGGAAGAGACAAGGAGGTCACAGTAGCTTAACAAGACTATTTTAATGCCCCTTACAAGAGCCATGCAGTACAGCATATTAAAAACATTATTCCCATTATTGGGGAATGGGTCTCCCTTAGTCTTTACCTATGCCTTCCAAGCAAAAGCTGCCAAAAATTAGGACGGAGGAACTTGCAATGCCCCTTACAAGAGCCATGCAGTACAGCATATTAAAAACATTATTCCCATTATTGGGGAGTGGGTCTCCCATAGTCTTTGCCTATGCCTTCCAAGCAAAAGCGACAAAAATTAGGACGGAGGAACTTGCAATGCTGGCAACACGGACCACGGTCACCCTGGTGGTATAGTAGTGGTGGAGGCTGAGGATAAGGAGAAGACCAAAAAAGAGCCGAAATGAGGAAGCGTATACCCATGTGTGGGTGTGAAGCAGTGTATGGGAATAGACCTCCCGAAATAGCACCGTGGTTTTGACTTTATGTTACTCTGCTGTCATTTGGTTGTGATGAGAAGTCTGGCCCAATCCAGCCCTTGTTCATTTTGATAAGGGTCAGCTTGTCAGCATTGTCAGTTGACAGGCGAGTGCGCTTATCAGTTATAATTCCCCCAGCGGCACTAAAAACACGCTCCGATAACACGCTAGCGGCAGCGCAGGCCAGGACCTCCAAGGCGTACAGAGCGAGTTCATTCCAAGAGTCCAGATTGGATACCCAATAATTAAAAGGCACAGAGGAATCACAGAGGACACTGGTACGGTCGGCAAGGTACTCCCTCACCATCTTTTGAAACTTTCCACTCCTTGTGAGAGTACACCGCGCCTCAGGGCCTGTAAGCTGGGCAGGTCTGAGAAAACTGTCCCAGAACGTTGACAGCGTTCACCTGCCTCTGCTGGATTGGAGTTGCGTCTCTCTCGCCTGTACGCCTTGGTTGGGCAGGGAACTGTGACCTCTGCTGCTAGCATGTTCACATGGGAATTTTTTTAACAGTTCTGCAGCAAGGGCCTTCTGGTACTGCCCCATTTTTGTAGACCTCTCTACCTCAGGAATAAGAGAGTGAAAGTTCTCCTTGTAGCGGGGGTCTAAAAGTGTCACCAACCAGTAATGACTGTCACCCAACATTTTAACAACGCGAGGGTCACGATTAAGGCAGTGTAACATGAAGTCAGCCATGCGTGCCAGACTGGTAACGGACAAGACTTCCGTGTCCTCACCAAGATAACGACTGACCATGCTCTCCTCCTCCTCCTCCCCCATGTCCTCAGGCCACCCACGCTGAACCGACAGTATGACAGTTGTACAGGTACTACCGTCTACAGCGCATGATACCAGCTCCTGTTCTTCCTTCTCCCCCTCCTCCTCTCCCTCATTGTCCCCCAATGCACATTGGGATGAGATGAGGCTGGGCTGTGTGTAATCGCCCGCTACGGCTTCTTGATCCATCCCATCATACTATGGCTGCAATGCCTCCTCTTTAATTCTCTGCAGAGAGCGTTGAAAAAGACAGACAAGTGGGATGCTGACGCTAATGATGGCGTCATCGCCACTCACCATCTTGGTGGACTCCTCAAAGTTTGTCAGGATGGTACATACAGTACAGACCAAAAGTTTGGACACACCTTCTCATTTAAAGATTTTTCTGTATTTTCATGACTATGAAAATTGTACATTCACACTGAAGGAATCAAAACTATGAATTAACACATGTGGAATTATATAGTTAAAAAAAAAGTGTGAAACAACTGAAATATGTCTTATATTCTAGGTTCTTCAAACTAGCCACATTTTGCTTTGATGACTGCTTTGCACACTCTTGGCATTCTCTTGATGAGCTTCAAGAGGTAGTCACTGGAAATGGTTTACACTTCACAGGTGTGCCCTGTCAGGTTTAATAAGTGGGATTTCTTGCCTTTAAAATGGGGTTGGGACCATCAGTTGTGTTGTGCAGAAGTCTGGTGGATACACAGCTGATAGTCCTACTGAATAGACTGTTAGAATTTGTATTATGGCAAGAAAAAATCAGCTAAGTAAAGAAAAACGAGTGGCCATCATTACTTTAAGAAATGTAGGTCAGTCAGTGCAAAAAAATTGTAAAATTTGGAAAGTGTCCCCAAGTGCAGTTGCAAAAACCATCAAGGGCTCATATGAGGACCGCCCCAGGAAAGGAAGACCAAGAGTCTCCTCTGCTTCTGAGAATAAGTTTATCCGAGTCACCAGCCTCAGAAATCGCAGGTTAACAGCTGCTCAGATTAGAGACCAGGTCAATGCCACACAGAGTTCTAGCAACAGACACATCTCTTCAACAACTGTTAAGAGGAGACATTGTGCAGCAGGCCTTCATGGTAAAATAGCTGCTAGGAAACCACTGCTAAGGACAGGCAACCAGCAGAAGAGACTTGTTTGGGCTAAAGAACACAAAGCTTGGACTTTAGACCAGTGGAAATCTGTGCTTTAGTCTGATGAATCCAAATTTGAGATCTTTGGTTCCAACCACTGTGTCTTTGTGCGACGCAGAAAAGGTGATCTGATAGACTCTACATGCCTGGTTCCCACCGTGAAGCATGCAGGATGAGGTGTGATGGTGTGGGGGTGATTTGCTGGTGACACTGTTGGGGATTTATTCAAAATTGAAGGCATACTGAACCAGCATGGCCTCCACAGCATCTTGCAGCGGCATACTATTCCATCCGGTTTGCGTTTAGTTGGACCATCATTTATTTTTCAACAGGACAATGACTACAAACATACCTCCAGACTGTGTAAGGGTTATTTGACCAAGAAGGAGAGTGATGGGGTGCTATGCCAGCTGACCTGGCCTCCAAAATCACGAGACCTGAACCCAATCGAGATGGTTTGGGGTGAGCTGGACCGCAGAGTGAAGGCAAACGGGCCAACAAGTGCTAAGCATCTCTGTGAACTCCTTCAAGATTGTTGGAAGACCATTTCCAGTGACTACCTCTTGAAGCTCATCAAGAGAATGCCAAGAGTGTGCAAAGCAGTCATCAAAGCAAAAGGTGGCTACTTTGAAGAACCTAGAATATAAGACATATTTTCAGCTGTTTCACACTTTTTTGTTAAGTAGATAATTCCACATGTGTTAATTCATAGTTTTGATGCCTTCAGTGTGAATGTACAATTTTCATAGTAATGAAAATACAAAAAAATCTTTAAATGAGAAGGTGTTTCCAAATTTTTGGTCTGTACTGTATGTCAGACATCCAGGTCCACTCCTGAGATCTTATGTGTGGAATCTGACCTGAATATCGTTGGCCTTGTTGCAGATGGTACTCCACAACTGCTCTCTTCTGCTCACAAATCCTTATAATATGGAGGGTAGAGTTCCAACATCTGGGGACATCACACACCAGTCGGTGTGCCGGAAGCTGCAAACGCTGCAGCAACACAGCAAGGGCGGCGGAAGCTGTATCTGACTTCCGAAAATGAGCTGACAGGCGGCGTACTTTGACGAGCAGATCTGGCAACTCGGGGTACAATTTAAGAAACCGCTGAACCACAAGGTTAAGCACATGAGCCAGGCATGGTACGTGTGCGATCTCGCCTCGCCTCAGAGCTGCCACAAGGTTACGGCCATTGTCACACACGACCATGCCTGGACGTAGGTTCAGCGGTCTCAGCCACAGATCTGCCTGCTCTTTCACAGCTCTCCACAACTCACAAGTAGTGTCAGGTTTATCACCTAAGCTTATGAGTTTCAGCCCAGCCTGTTGCCGCTTGGCTGAGGCAGTACTGCAGTACTTCCAGCTTGTAACTGATGTGGTGATATCTGAGATGGAGGCTGAACATGAGGAGGAGGAGGAGGAGGATGCGCAGGAGCTGTACACTGTGGGGGCAACTCTGACTGACATAGGGCCCGCAATCCTCGGTGTGGGGAGGATGTGTTCCGTCCCAAGGTCCGACTGGGTCCCGGCTTCCACTATGTTTACCCAGTGTGCTGTCAGGGAGATGTACCGTCCCTGGCCACAAGCACTTGTCCACGTGTCCGTTGTCAGGTGGACTCTCCCAGTAACTGCGTTGTTGAGGACATGGCAGATGTTTTGGGACACGTGCTTGTTTAGTGCGGGGATGGCACATCGGGCAAAATAGTGTCGGCTGGGGACCGAGTACCGAGGGACAGCCACCGCCATAAGGTTGCGGAAGGATTCCGTCTCCACCAGCCTAAAAGGCAGCATTTCCAACGTAAGCAGTCGTGAAATGTGCAAATTTAGGACTGTGGGTGTGGGGCGTTGGCTGCGAATTTGTGCTTTCGTTCAAAGGTCTGGGATATGGACAATTGAATGCTGTGGTGGGACGTGGACATTGATGCTGTTTCTTGAGAAACTGCCATAACAAGTGAAGACTGAGAGGAGGGGACATCTTTGCATGCAGTATGGACAGGGGATTGCCTTGCACACACAACAGGGGATTCTCTTACATGCACAACAGCGGAAGAAGCAGTGGTGACACCCGCTGACACTGGTCGTGGACCCTGGAGTTCGCCCCACAAAGTCGGGTGCTTTGCTGACATGTGGCTGATCATGCTGGTGGTGGTTAGGCTGGTAGTTTTGTCACCCCTGCTGATGCTGGCCTGGCAGGTGGTACAAATGGCCTTTTTGGGGTTATCAGCAGAGTCTGTTAAAAAAATTCCAGACTCTGGAAGACCTACCGGTTGTACTGGCAACGTCCCTTGTGTTGGTGTTACGGGGAACGGTTGCCCACCTTCTGTCTGCGGCCTCCACACTCCTTCCTGTTGGGGTACTCTGCCTCCCTCCCCCTGTGTGCTGCTGGCCTCACTCTGCGTGTCCTCCTGCTATGTTGGGTCAGTTAATAGATCATCCACCACCTCCTCCTCTTCCACTTCCGCACCACGGTCCTCCTCCTCACTTTGTGGCAATTGTGTCTCGTCATCATCCACCTCTTGTGACAAATTGCCAGCGTCGCCTTCCTGTGGCCGTGGCTGTTCAAATATTTGGCCATCGCTACATGGGATCTCCTCTTCCACCACTTCAAGCGGAGCATGCGAGGGGTCCAAATATTGAAATGGACCAGTGAACAGCTCCTCAGAGTGTCCAAGTGTGGGATCAGTTGCTGTCTGACGACACTCGGCATGGTGGGAGGAAGGAGCATCAGGATGAGGAGGAGTATGCGGTCGAGACTCATGGCTACTAAGACTTGACCGTGTGGAAGACAGACCGGAGGTGGTGGTGCCCAGATGACTGCAAGTATTATCTGCTATCCAATTAATAACCTGTTCACACTGATCAGTTGGCAATAGTGGTGTTGTTGTGTGCTTCCCGAGTAATTCGGTCACGAACTGGAAGCGAGAAGATGCGGCTGTTGGTTGTGGCACATTTTCACCTTGGCCACGGCCCCGTCCTCTGCATGCACGATCACCAGAATGTCCAGTTCCATGTCCCTTGCCACGCGCCTTGCCCATTGTAAATGAAGTAAAATAGCTTACACTTGCACTATCAATAGCAAAAGGGTAATATAAAGGAGATTCGAACAGTGGAAGAGGAAAACCACAGTTCTATTTCACTAGCCTACACCAGAATCTTTTAAACAGATATACTTGTGTCTGAACAGTCAGCGAGACACTCAAACTGCTTTTTTTATGTAAAAAAGGTAAAAAGGTGGATTACACCCAGATTCAAACCGTGGAAGAGGAAAACCACAGTTCTAGTTCTCTGGCCTACACCAGAATCTTTTAAACAGATATATTTCTGTCTGAACAGTCAGCGAGACACTCAAACTGTTTTTTTTTTATGGAAAAAAGGCAAAAAAGTGGATTACACCCAGATTTGAACCGTGGAAGAGGAAAACCACAGTTCTAGTTCTCGGGCCTACACCAGAATCTTTTAAACAGATATATTTGTGTCTGAACAGTCAGCGAGAAACTCAAACTGTTTTTTCTTATGGAAAAAAGGCAAAAAGGTGGATTACACTCAGATTTGAACTGTGGAAGAGGAAAACCACAGTTCTAGTTCTCTGGCCTACCCCAGAATCTTTGAAACAGATATATTTTTGTCTGAACAGTCAGCGAGACACTCAATCTGTTTTTTTTTATGGAAAAAATGCAAAAAGGTGGATAACACCCAGATTTGAACCGTGGAAGAGGAAAACCTCAGTTCTAATTTCCTGGCGTATACCAGACTTTTTTAAATAGATATATTTGTGTCTGAACAGTCAGCGAGACACTCAAACTGTTTTTTTTTATGGAAAAAAGGCAAAAAAGTGGATAATACAGAGATTTGAACCGTGGAACTGCAAAACCACAGTTCTAGTTATCTGTCCGAAACCATACTCTTTTAAACAGATATATTTGTGTCTGAACACTCACAGACACACTCAATTATTATTTTTTTTTGGGGGGGGGATACCAAAAGGTTAATAAGACGGGAATTTGTACAGTTTGACTGAGGAAAAAAAAAAAAAGAGGATTTAGATGGAAAAAAAAGGATTTTTCCTGGCCCCTGAGACCTGGGGCTAAGTCTAGCAATTTGAGCAGCAGCAGCAGCACACAGGACTGTAATGCAGTGTTTGTTGGTATAACCACTGCATCTCCTATACAGCCTGCCTGCCTGATATCTCGGATGGATATTAGTCCTCAGAAGGACTGTTTGTTTGATTTTGCAGGCTTTAGAGACCCTACACTACCTATGTCGCAGTATAAATCTCTCCCTAGCTCAGCAGCACTCTCCCTACACGGTCTGATTCAGAGCGACTGTGTCCAAGATGGCGGCACCCGGTTTTAAATACTCGAGGTGACGCTGTGTGGCCAGCCAATCACTGTAATGCCCACAACCAACATGGCTGCGGCATTACAGTGAAAGGCTGGCAATCCCTGAATGTTCATTGGCTCTGTAAAGAGCGCCAAACATGCAGAGCGGAGACCCAAGCTCCCGTCCGAGTAAACCGAAAATGCTCGGTGCTCGCCGAACATCCCGAGTAGTGAGATGCTCGGGCGAGTACCGAGCAGTGTAGAGCATGCTCGCTCAACACTAGTCCCCTGCTGTATTACTTTAGGAACAGAAGAATTTTTTTTTTGAATGTGGATGAGGCCAATATGACATAGAATATATGCTCCAAAATATTTCAAACTCAGATCTAGCCTGCTGTATCACATTACTCAGAGCAAAAAATATTTTTGGGTTACTCTGCATAAGCTCTGCGTCCAGCTGACTTTGACCGCCACTGACGTAGTAGCTGGCTTATAGCACTGTATGACTTTTGGCAGAGGAAAAAATATTTTTTGGACTGGGCCTAGTAAGAGAAAAAATGTATTTTTTTACTCTGAAACCACCTGAAGTTCAACTCCACTAAAATAGTATCTGACACTAAAAAAAACTTTAGTGCACACAGCTTTCAACAGGGCTGGCTCCAGGTTTTTCTGGGCCCTGTGTGGAAGAGTCTCAGTGGGCCCCTTTAACACATACCATGATTCATGATGCACAGATACCGCATAAAAATATACTCTAGGTATAGTACATTGCAAAGATTTCACTTCTTACATTACATGAGTGATATCTATTGTAAATTCTACAATAGCTCAGAAACCTGCGAATCGCTCCACACAGTATACTGGCCGACATAAAATGCTCCATACAGAATACTGGCCCCCATATAACGCTCCATACGGAATACTGGCCCCCATATCACGCTCCATACAGAGTACTGGCCCTCATATAACGCTCCGTACAGGATACTGGCTCCCATATAACGCTCCATACAGGATACTGGTCCCCTTATAATGCTCCATGCAGGATACTGTCCCCATATAATGCTCCATGCTGGCTGTTCCCCCCACATAATGTCCTGTTATGGGGAAGGTTGCAAACAAACTTTATTATAATGGAAAGCAACCGACCCCGGGGTCCTCAATGCAGCCTGGAGGACTGCAGCCGAACACCTTCCGGGTGAGAAGGAAGACAACCAACTTAAATGATAAACCCTTCCGTGTTACTGCACACAGGAATGGGTATAGCGGTTCGCTCTATCTCCGTTAACTGCACGGGATTTGTGCAACCGGGGAAGTAGCTGTAGCCCTGTTAACTACACAGGGGCTACGCAGTAGGCGCTAGAATGCGTGTGTGACTCACGCTCGCGTGCTACCGGACTGAGGAGGATCACTCCACGTGGCTCACAGGCGGCATCGGGAATACAGCGTCTGCAGACTGCTTGGGGTGTATGGCGACCCCCTAGTCAGAGCCAGTCTGTACAGCCAAGCTACCTGCCTATTTCCACTACACCTGCCTATTTCCACTAAAGCACACGTGGAGCTCAAAAGGCCAAGCGTCCACACAACACCATCACTGCTGAAAGATCAGAGCGCGCCGCCATGTTTGTGGGCGGGCCTTTTAAAGACTAAGCCCTGCCCACCGTCGCACCATTGGTGACGCCACCCGTGGACCAATCAGGCGGTGCCAGGTCACCGGGTCAGGTGGTTGCCAGGTCACCGGGTCAGGTGGTTGCCAAACCACCAATCACGGTCCGCCAGGTCACAGGTATGCTCAGTGCGGCGCCTCTCGGACTTAGGCTGCAGTAGCCTAGTCTCTCTCCGCAACCTGTGCTTCATGTTGCTAGGCACAAATCCATGAGATAACACTTGTACATCTCGTGCATTGGCTAGGTGTTGGGACCAATGGCAATGCTGTGCAGCATCAGCCCTGGCTGGACCAGAATGGGAGACCACAAAATCCACTGATGACTTAGAACCCATTTCTGATACAACAAGTGCCTGGCGCCTAACATTATTCTGCCTTCTAACCTCCCCCTCCACTTGATGCTCAATGAGCAGGGGAGCATGAATGTGGTCCACTGGCTCTCAGGAGTGATCCTCAGATCCATGACCTCTCCAGTGTAGGAGGTAAAAAATTTCCCCCCGAAACATCTTAGACCCCACAATCGCCTGTACCTCAAAATCATCACCCCTGGTGTCTGGAGCAGACTAGGGTTCCAAAAATGTTGTCAGACGAACCGGCTTGAGAAGCGACACATGAAAGGTGTCGAGGCAATTGTAAACGGTACACTACATGGTTTATTTGGGCCAGGATTCTGAAAGTACCAATAAAACGGGGAGCAAACTTAGCGGATTCCCCGCGTACTCTGATGTTGCGAGCCACACACTGTCGCCCGGGGAGAATACGGGGGCTGGACGACGATGAGCGTCAGCCGACTCTCTCATCCGATTCTTGGAAGCCAAAATAGCCTCCTGGGTATGATCCCAAACCTCCCGCGCTTCCAGAGCCCAATCTCTGACCCCAGGTTCCACAGAGGAAACCGGCATAGGAACCGGGACTCGCGGATGTTGGCCATTATTTAGGAGAAATGGAGTCTGACCCGTGGAATCCGCCACTACGTTGTTTAAGGCAAACTCTGCCCAGGGAAGCAATATCGACCAGTCATTCTGATTGGCCAAAACGAAATGGTGCAAGTACAGTACAGACCAAAAGTTTGGACACACCTTCTCATTTAAAGATTTTTCTGTTTTTTCTTGACTATGAAAATTATACCTTCACACTGAAGGCATCAAAACTATGAATTAACACATGTGGAATTATATATGTAACAAAAAAGTGTGAAACTACTGAAAATACGTCTTATATTCTAGGTTCTTCAAAGTAGCCACCTTTTGCTTTGATGACTGCTTTGCACACTCTTGGCATTCTCTTGATGAGCTTCAAGAGGTAGTCACCGTAAATGGTCTTCCAACAATCTTGAAGGAGTTCCCAGAGATGCTTAGCACTTGTTGGCCCTTTTGCCTTCACTCTGCGGTCCAGCTCACCCCAAACCATCTCGATTGGGTTCAGGTCTGGTGACTGTGGAGGCCAGGTCATCTGGCGTAGCACCCCATCACTCTTCCTCTTGGTCAAATAGCCCTTACACAGCCTGGTGGTGTGTTTGGGGTCATTGTCCTGTTGAAAAATAAATGATGGTCCAACTATACGCAAACCGGATGGAATAGCATGCCGCTGCAAGATGCTGTGATAGCCATCCTTTTTCATTATGTCTTCAATTTTGAATAAATCCCCAACAGTATCACCAGCAAAGCACCCCCACACCATCACACCTCCTCCTCCATGCTTCACGGTGGGAACAAGGCATGTAGAGTCCATCCGTTCACCTTTTCTGCGTCGCAAAAAGACACGGTGGTTGGAACCAAAGATCTCAAATTGGGACTCATCAGACCAAAGTACAGATTTCCACTGGTCTAATGTCCATTCCTTGTGTTCTTTAGCCCAAACAAGTCTCTTCGGCTTGTTGCCTGTCCTTAGCAGTGGTTTCCTAGCAGCTATTTTACCATGAAGGCCGGCTGCACAAAGTCTCCTCTTAACAGTGGTTGAAGAGATGTGTCTGCTGCTAGAACTCTGTGTGGCATTGACCTGGTCTCTAATCTGAACTGCTGTTAACCTGCGATTTCTGAGGCTGGTGACTCGGATAAACTTATCCTCAGAAGCAGAGGTGACTCTTGGTCTTCCTTTCCTGGGGCGGTCCTCATGTGAGCCAGTTTCTTTGTAGCACTTGATGGTTTTTGCAACTGCACTTGGGGACACTTTCAAAGTTTTCCCAATTTTTCGCACTGACTGACCTTCATTTCTTAAAGTAATGATGGCCACTCGTTTTTCTTTACTTAGCTGCTTTTTTCTTGCCATAATACAAATTCTAACAGTCTATTCAGTAGGACTATCAGCTGTGTATCCACCTGACTTCTGCACAACACAACTGATGGTCCCAACCCCCTTTATAAGGCAAGAAATCCCACTTATTAAACCTGACAGGGCACACGTGTGAAGTGAAAACCATTTCCGGTGACTACCTCTTGAAGCTCATCAAGAGAATGCCAAGAGTGTGCAAAGCAGTCATTAAAGCAAAAAGTGGCTACTTTGAAGAACCTATAATATAAGACATAGTTTCAGTTGTTTCACACTTTTTTGTTAAGTATATAATTCCACATGTGTTAATTCATAGTTTTGATGCCTTCAGTGTGAATGTACAATTTTCATAGTTATGAAAATACAAAAAATCTTTAAATGAGAAGGTGTGTCCAAACTTTTGGTCTGTACTATATGTCACCAGCGTCTGGTTAGTGCGTTCCACCAGACCATTGGTCTCTGGGTGATAGGCAGTGGAAAGATTCAGTTTAATGCTGAGCAAATTACACAATTCTTTCCAAAACCAGGAGGAAAACTGTGGTCCCCGGTCACAGACAATCCTATCAGGCATTCCGTGGAGACGGAAAACGTGACGAATGAACAATGATGCCAGAACCCGGGAGGAAAGAACCCTAGGCAGAGGGACCAGGTGAACCATCTTAGAGAAATGGTCAGACATGACCCATATAGGCAACTCAACAATAAAATCCATCCCAACCAGCTCCCAAGGTCTATCCGCCATGGGTAACGGATGAAGAAGACCAGCCGGCCTCTGACGGGACGATTTATTTCTCGCACAGGAGACACACACTTGGACATATTCCTTAATGTCTTGGGATAACTGAGGCCACCAATACGACCGTTGGAGAAGCTCTGTGGTACGCTTGACCCCAAAATGACCTCCAATCTTAGAGGCATGTGCCCAGGACAGTACCTCATTCTGTAAATTTGGAGGAACGAACGTCCTCCCGGGAGGAACCTGGTTTAAGGACACTGGAGCCAGCGTCTGCATACACTCTGGCGGAACAATAAGCCTTGGCTCGTCCTCGTCCTCAGCCGTATCCATAGACCGGGACAAAGCGTCCGCCCGGGGGTTCTTTTCTCCTTTTAAAAAATGAATGAAAAAATTGAATCGAGAAAAGAAAAGAGACCACCTGACTTGCCTCGGGTTAAGACGCTGCGCCGTCTGTAGGTACGAAAGGTTTTTATGATCGGAATATACCACGAAAGGATGTTTAGCTCCCTCCAAGAGGTACCTCCATTCCGAAAAAGCCATCTTAATAGCAAGCAATTCTTTGTCACCAATCGTATAATTCTTCTCTGCTGGAGAGAAGGTCTTGGAGAAGAAAAAACATGGTCTTGTCCGACCCTGTTCATTCTTTTGGGAGAGAACCGCTCCAGCTCCGACAGAGGAGGCATCGACCTCCAGGAAGAATGGCTTGTCCACATCCGGGCGATGGAGAATGGGAGCTCTAGCAAAGTAGGATTTAATCTCCCGGAACGCCTTGGATGTCACCTGAGACCAGTTCTTGGGATTGGCACCCTTCCGGGTTAAAGCGGCTAAGAGAGCCACCAGTGTGGAAAAATGTGGTATGAACTGCCGGTAGTAGTTAATAAAGCCCATGAAGCGTTGTACCGCTTTAAGAGAATGGGGCTCCTGCCAGTTCTCTACCGCCACCAACTTTTGTGGCTCCATAGCCAATCCCTTACTGGATATGATACACACAGAAAAAAGAACGAAAAAAGAGCCTGAAGTATTGCAAAACATATATAATATTTATTAGAATAAATAGTTAATCAGACATATATAGGAGCACAAAGAGAGGTATGAGGCAGAAAACGCACAACAACCTGGATATGATGTAGCCCAGGAACGGTAACAACTCTCGTTCAAACTGACACTTCTCCAGCTTACAGTACAAAGAATTTGCTCGCAATCGTTCGAAAACCCTGCGAACATCCTCTCGGTGTGTGGAGAGGTCCGGGGAAAAAATAAGAATATCATCAAGATAGACTACCATGGAAGATAGCAGCAAATCCCGAAAGATATCGTTGACAAAATCTTGAAAAACTGCAGGGGCATTGCATAACCCGAAAGGCACGACGAGATACTCGTAATGGCCATCACGAGTGTTAAAGGCTGTTTTCCACTCGTCGCCTTCACGGATTCGCACCAGATTATACGCCCCTCACAAGTCCAGCTTAGTGAAAATATGAGCCCCTCACAACCTGTCAAATTGCTCAGAAATAAGGGGCAGAGGGTATTTATTCTTGATGAAGATGGCATTTAGTCCTCTGTAATCAATGCGGGGACGCAAATTACCCCCTTTCTTCTGGACGAAGAAAAACCTCGCTCCCACAGGGGAGACCGATTTTCTGATAAACCCCCGGGCCAGATTCTCTTTGATATAGTCAGACATGGCCTGCGCTTCGGGTACAGACAGAGGGTAGACCCTACCGCGAGGGGGCTCAGTACCGGGAACCAGGTCAATAGGGCAGTCATACGGTCGGTGGGGAGGTAAAGTCTCTGCAGCCTTTTTAGAAAAGACATCCACAAAGCTCTGATATTGCACAGGCAGAGCGGACAAGTCGGGAGAAGGCTCTGAGAATGCTCCCCGGGCGGCTGTAACCATACACTGGGGCACACAATCTTTACCCCAGGAAGAAATTCTCCCTGTACTCCAGTCAATGTGTGGAGAGTGACGGCGTAGCCAAGGAAGGCCCAATAGCACCTCATCTAATCCCCCGGGGATAATAAGGAAGGAGATAACCTCCTGGTGACCCAGAGGAAGCGACATGGTGAGGGGAACAGACTGGTGAGTGATTTGTGTATCCAGCAGAGAACCATTGACCACCCTGATGTTCATTGACCTAGACAGTAACTCCATAGGAATTGGCATGCCTCTGGGCAAATGCTGATGACAAAAAATTGCCATCGGCTCCAGAATCCACCCACGCCTTGGCAGTAACCATGGTTGTTCCGAAGGACAACGTCACCTCATATAGTAATTTGGATGACGAAAGCCCTGAATCTAACAAACCCCCTCCAACGGTGGTTAGACCCCCTCGTTTCCCGACTGCTTGGAAACCTTATTAACGGGGTACTCCAAGGGATGTGCAGGTCGGGAACAAGGGGGCTTAGACTTAGTCCGGGATATGTCCATAGCCTCAGGCTCCGGGTCGGGAACCGCGGGTTTGGAGATAGGCCTAGAGAAAGCGGGTGCCAACCGGAACTGAGGTCTGGAAACCTCCAGCTCTAACTTGCGTTCTGCATGACGCAGATCTATTCGGTTAGCAAGTGTTATTAACTCTTCCAGAGAGGTTGGAATATCCCTGGTAGCTAGAGCATATTTAATATGCCCAGCCAGCCCCCTCCAAAACACCGGGATTAGCGACCGCTCAACCCAATCCAGTTCAGCCGCAAAGGTTCTGAACTGGATGGCATAGTGACTGGCGGTGCCCGAACCCTGGATCAACGCAAGAAGCTTGGAGCCGTATCATGTGTGACCTCAGGCCCCAGGAATACACTCTTTATGGTTTTAAGGAAAAGACCCACATTGGCCACTACCGGGTAATTCCGCTCCCACAGAGGAGTAGTCCACTCCAGAGCCCTGTGGGAGAGTAACGAGATGACATATCCCACTTTGGCTCTTTCGGAGGGGAACCATGCCTCCATCATCTCCAAGTGAATGGAGCATACATTAATAAAACCCCTGCAGAATTTATTGTCCCCCGAAAATTTTTCCGGGAGAGCAAAACGGGGTAATGGGGCACATGCAGTGGTCGCAGCATTCACCGCAGCCGGGTTAATCAAATTGGCTGCTAGAGAAGGCGTCTGGGTAGCTACTGCAGTGATATCAGTGACCGGAGCTTGTTCCAGAGACCTAAGTCTGGTCTCCAGTTGCTGTATGTAACGCTGCAGTTGCTGGTTGTCGGCCATGTTCGGCAAGACCCTGGCGCTCTGATACTGCTATGGGGACAGTTGCAAACAAACTTTATTATAATGGAAAGCTTTGGAGTCACCCCCAAAATTAAAGTGGAAAAACACACTTCAGGCTGATCAAACTTTGATGTAATGGCCTTAAAACAAGTCAAAATGAGGCTCAGTATTGTGTGTGGCCTCTACGTGCCTGTATGACCTCTCTACAATGCCTGGGCATGCTCCTGATGAGGTTGCGGATGGTCTCCTGTGGGATTTCCTCCCAGACCTGAACTAAAGCATCCGCATACTCTTGGTGGATCGAGCAAGACATGATGTCCCAGATGTGCTCAATCGGATTCAGGTCTGGGGAACGGGCAGGCCAGTCCATAGCTTCAATGCCTTCATCTTGCACGAACTGCTGACACACTCCAGCCACATGAGATCTGGCATTGTCGTGCATTAGGAGGAACCCAGGGCCAACCGCACCAGCATATGGTCTCACAAGGGGTCTGAGGATCTCATCTCTGTACCTAATGGCAGTCATGCTACCTCTGGCGAGCACATGGAGGGCTGTGCGGCCCTCCAAAGAAATGCCACCCCACACCATTACTGACCCACTGCCAAACCGGTCATGCTGAAGGATGTTGCAGACAGCAGATTGATCTCCACGGCATCTCCAGACTCTGTCACGTCTGTCACATGTGCTCAGTGTGAACCTGCTTTCATCTGTAAAGAGCACAGGGCGCCAGTGGCGACTTTGCCAATCCTGGTGTTCTGTGTCAAATGCCAAGCGTCCTGCACGGTGTTGGGTTGTGAGCACAACCCCCATCTGTGGACGTCGGGCCCTCATACCACCCTAATGGAGTCGGTTTCTAACCATTTGTGCAGACACATGCACATTTGTGGCCTGCTGGAGGTCATTTTGCAGGGCTCTAGCAGTGCTCCTCCTGTTCCTCCTTGCACAAAGGTGGATGTAGCGGTCCTGCTGCTTTGTTGTTGCCCTCCTACAGCCCCCTCCATGTCTCCTGGTGTACTGGCCTGTCTCCTGGTACCGCCTCCAGACTCTGGACATTACGCTGACAGACACAGCAAACCATCTTGCCACAGCTCGCATTGATGTGCCATCCTGGCTGAGTTGCACTACCTGAGCAACTTCTGTGGGTTATAGAGTCCGTCTCATGCTACCATGAGTGTGAAAGCACAACCAACATTTAAAAGTGACCCATCAGCCAGAAAGCATTGGTACTGAGATGTGGTCTGTGGTTCCCACCTGCAGAACCACTCCTTTATTGAGGGTGTCTTGATAATTGGCAATAATTTCCATCTATTGTCTATTCCATTTGCACAACAGCATGTGAAATTGATTGTCAATCAGTGTTGCTTCCTAAGTGGACAGTTTGATTTCACAGAAGTTTGATTCATTTGGAGTTATATTCTGTTGATTAAGTGTTCCCTTTATTTTTTTGAGCAGTGTATTTTTAATAAGGGATGGGAGCATTGAGAACATGGTTGTTATTATTAAATGAACATTACACATAGCCTGATTATTATAACTAAAGTCATATATTCAATATTATTTTACACATGATATGTCAAGATTTTCTTGCCAGGGTATAGATCTTCAGGCTTCAGAAAATAATCCGCAAGAAGTTCACGGACTCTGAGGCTTGAAATATCCCTGCATCTGGGCAAAGCCTATGCAATTGGACCAGGATTGTTAGCCAATCCTCCCTCCACAGACCAGGTGAATTGTGGATACCGGTAAAATTGTGTAGCATTACAGAGGCCTTAATGACATTGTTGACATTTTGCTCGCTGAACTGGAGGGCAGAAAGCAATGCCCTCCGGTCAAAATGCGGTCAAAATGCCAAAGGCACATTCAACCAGATGCTCTGCCCGAGTAAGCCTGTAATTAAATATCCTATGACGTCTGTCGAGACTCTGTCGCGGATAACGCCTCATGATATAACGAGTAAGTTGAAAAGCCTCATCAGACACTATTACAAAAGGAACTGACTAACCACCTGAAGCAGGAAGAATCTGTGGGGGTGGCACACCCATTTGATTGTCCTTAACCCCTTTACAGCCCAGGGCATGCGAATACGTACCCACGCCTTGGGCTTTAAGAGCCAGGTACGTATTAATACGCCCTGGCGTTTGCATCCGCACACAGGCTGTGCGTGCGCGATTGCAGCCGGGTGTCAGCTGATTGTCACAGCACATTAACCCCCGGAATGCTGAGATCTAAGTTGAACGCAGCATTCCGGAGGTAAGCGCTGGTACTCACCTCTTCCCCGGCGTCCTGCGTGGTCTGAGGCTGGGTCCCGTGGTTGTCATGGTGACCTGGATGTCGTCATGTCAACATTCGGGTCACCAGACAGCCGGAAGATACTTTGATCATACGCAGTGCACGATCAAAGTATCTTCTGCCTCTGCAGCGCTGACAGCCTGTATAGCACAGGGATAGTGCTCCATCCCTATGCTATACAGGCATCAGAGTAAAAAAGTGAAAGTCCCATAGTGGGACAAAGTATAAAAGTAAAAAAAAGTGTTAGAAATTGAAAAAAAAAAAAATTGTAAAAATATAAAAAAAATAAATAAATAATCCCCCAAAAATAAAAATATAATGTACACATACAAATAAAAGTACACATATTTGGCATTTGAGTGTCCAGAATGACCTGACCTATAAAACTGTCCCACTAGTTAACCCCTTTAGTGAACACAGTAAAAAAAAAAGAACAAAGCAAAAAACTATGCTTTATCATCATCCCTCCAAACAAAAAATGGAATAAAACGCGATCAAAAAGACGAATATAAATAAAAAAAATGGTACCGCTGAAAACATCATCTTGTCCCGCAAAAAACAAGCCACCATACAGCTCCATCAGTCAAAAAGTAAAAAAGATACAGCTCTCAGAATAAAGCAATGCAAAAAAATTTTTTTTTTCTATAAAATAGCTTTTATTGTGCAAAAGCGCCAAACCATAGAAAAACGATATAAATGTGGTACCGGTGTAAACATACTGCCCCGAAGAATAAAGCTGCCTTATCAATTTTACCACACGCGGAACAGCATAAATTTAAAAAAAAAAAAACAATTCCTGAATTGTTGTTTTTTGTTTATTCTGCCTCCCAAAAATCGGAATAGAAAGCGATCAAAAACTGTCACATGCCTGAAAATGGTACCAATAAAAACGTCAACTTGTCCCGCAAAAAAAAAGCTGCCAGATGACTCTGTCGGCCGAAATATGGAAAAATTATAGCTCTCAAAATATGGCGATGCAAAAACTTGGGGTTGGGATTTTTTCAAAAGTAAAGAAAAAAATGATGACGATATGGGGACTCGAGCAGGTCACTCGAGCACCCGCGATACATGGTGTATACCTGAGTACCCGATGCTAACTCAAGTAGGGAGCACTTGCTCTCAAGACTAATGATAACTTATTCAATATGATGACCTAATGTTATCAATTTCTGTGTCGTACCTCTGGGTTCAAAATGTTCACTATACCCCTTGATAAAATCCTTGAAGGGTCTAGTTTCCAAAATGCGGTCACTTGTGGGGGTTTCCACTATTTAGGCACATCAGGGGGCTCTCCAAACGCGACATGGCATCTGCTCTCAATTCCAGCCAATTTTGCGTTCAAAAAGTCACACAGTGCTTCTCTTCTGAACCCTGCCGTGCTCCCAAACAGTGTATTTTCCCTACATATGGGGTATCAGCGTGCTCAGAAGAAATTACACAAAAGTTTTTGGGGTCTATTTCCTCATCTTACTGACGCGCCCCCTGGGCCATATTCTTTAAGGGAATACTCGGAGCCGGATCAGATGGGGGTTGTAGTCTCCGAGTGGCTGTGACCCGGTCCGTGCCCAGGGTGTCAAGCTCAGAGTGTGTGGCAGTCCTACAGATGTTATTAAGTTCTTTATGTCGACTACGCCACCCGTTGTATTGCGGTCACTAAGGCCGCCGCTGCAGCAGGGTCCGCTGAGGCTGATGGTATTAGTGCAGCTTAGGTAGTATAACCCCCAACGGGAGGGGTATAGCCTCAGGGGGTCAGGTGCAGAGGATGGGGGTTGTGGTGGTGCAGTGTAGATGGTAATAAGGCTCAGAGTCGGGCTGTGCAGTTTATGGTTTTTACTTACTGCTGTAAGCTGGCCACTCCGGCCTTGAGTGACCTCCCGAGCCGTGCTGCGTCCACCAGGTCCTGGATCCGGCCAACCCCCAAGCAAGTCCGGAGCGTGGCCCTGAGCTCTCCTTCTGTCCTTTCTCTGGCCTTCCCCACCAGTGATCCACCTAAGTCCAGCTCCCTTGGGCCTTCTGTTGGTAACCCTTGGCCTTGGGTTCCCTGACCCCACTCGTGGTTTGCCTTCGGGGTGGATATGGTGGGTGGCCGTGGCAGATGCTGCCCACGGCCTCCGGTCTCTGGCTGAGGTGTGCTTTAGCCCCCACCAGTTTGGGATCCGGTACCCTGTTGCCGACTCTTCACCCGATGTTTGGATTTGGGATCTCAGAGTCCTTTCTTGTTCCCCCTCTGGGTCCTTCTTCTCCTCTCTCTCTCTTTGGGCCGCTCTGCTCCTCTGCTCTCTTCCTCTGACTTGCTGACTCCTCTGCAAAGGCTGACTGACTGACTTTTCCTCTGCAACTGACCCTGATCTTAGTTGGTTCCCACCTTATATAACCCTCTATGTGTGAGCTCAGGTGACCAGCACCCAATGAGCTCCTAGCACTACCCAGACTGCTCCCCCTATCTGCCCCTACACTACAGGGATGTTCCAACCCCCTCCCACTCCAGCCAGGGACAGACTCGGTCGTACCTGCACATTTCTAAGTGGGAGTACCGTCGGCCTGCCCCTCGGAAATGGGATGTGTGTAGTGCATGCAGCCTGCCGAGCTCAGCCCCACACTCCATCCTTACCCGGGAGTGGAATATCACACCTCTGGCTGGGGTGCAATACTCCTGTAGCAGCCGAATCCTCAGGGTGCTACATTCCCCCCTGGTAAATCACAGCACGTCCTCGGGCTGTAAAGACAAAACACCACAAAACATACAATTTTTCATAATAACGAAACATATAAAACTTCATATAAAACACTATATAAATATATATATAAATAACATTCTCATAGAAAACTTTCTCGTAGACTCTTCTTGCTTCTCCTCCGGTCACTGTGCAACTGATGACCGGGCAAACTGCAACAGTTCTCTTTCTGGGACATGGTTTTCCTATAAAACCAGTAGGGGGCGCTTTAGGAAGCGCAACTATATACATGGGGAAGGTGGCCGCTCTCAGTCCTCGGCCAGGTATAGGGAGGGAATGACCGCTCTCAGTCCTCGGTCAGTGGGATTAAGGAACATACGGGTAACAGTTCACACTTGCTGGTCCCAACGGGGACTATATTTGCAGCGACAGTTCTTGGTACCCCGACGGGTAACTATTTACAGCTCCTGCTCTGCCGTACTTAACGACGACGTCCTCCTGCTCTTTCTTTGGGGATCTTTTCTGTTTCAGACCCGTCCGGGTCCTCCTGCTCCTCCTCACACCGCAGCTCCTCCTCCGTCAGGCGATGTACATGGAGGGCGTAGGGTCCTTTGGCACACTTGTGCCGGGTGAAGGTGACCTCGTCCCCGATGTAAAGGTCACGACCTCTGTGCCCCTCCGGTAGGTGGGACTCAACGTCTCTCCTTGTCACAAAGACGTCTCCTGGGGTGCGGTGATCCCTGATGAACCCCCACCCGTGCTGCAGATTAAACTTTATTACAGTCCCGTTGGTGCGGGGACTATGCGCTGCACGGGGGTCCCTCCTGGTCCGGCTCTTCTGCTCGGCGCTCCTTATTTGGGCTTGTTGTTCCCGGACCCGCCTCTCTCTCCGCTCCCTCTCGAAGACCTCGAGCTGTTGTCGGCAGCACTCTGCACGTTCTGCTGCAGCTGCCCGAGTCTCCTGAGTGAACCCCATGAGATCTTCTCCGGTGGGGTCCCACTCAAACTGGGTCTCCTCAAGCGGGGGCGAGATCCTTTTCACGGGCTTCGGAGCCGGGATCAGGGGTTCGCACATGGCCCTTGCCTTCTTCTGCCGCTCCAGCTCATAATATTCTTCGGGCCAGATGAATGGCCGCCCGTCCGGCCATGTGAGCTGGGTGAACAGGTCCTCTCCCAGATGCGGCACCCTCGATTTTACGGGCGCGGTGGTGGTGGCGCCCGGGTTGCCCAGGCCTTGCGGCCAGGCCTGGGGCACCTGGAAGGTGAAGGGCACCGTTAGGATGGTGGCGCCCTGGGTTACTTGGCCCTGCGACCAGGCCGGTGGCTCCGCGGAGGTAGGGGGTGCTGTTGGTAATGCGGCGCCCGGGGGCACTGGGCCTTGCGACCAGGCTGGTAGTACTTCCTGCTTGGCCACGCTCGGGGTCGAGGCGTGTGACGTCACAGGGGTCGCGGCTTCTGGCTGAGGCCTAGTTTGCAGCGGTGACGTGGCGGTTACGGGCACGGCAGGGGGACTTTCGGGCTCTGCGACGGGGAGCTGGGGCAGGCAAGCGGTTTCCTGGTTTGGGGTATAGACGTCCCCTTTACCTGCCTCCATGCGTTCGGCTCCCTTTTCGGCGCCGTCTCCGGCCTTGGGTCCTCCCGCGCCATCCTCAGAGGCGGTCTGTCTCCTCGTCTTGGGTGGCGTGCTCCGGGTCTTGGTTTGCTGGGCCATCTCTCGGCTCCACTCCGCCAATATCTCTCGCTGTACCCGGGCCATCCTCCGTGCGAGGCCCTCCAGGGCAGTCTGTGCACACTCCCGGTCTCGGGGGAGCTGTGCTAGGACCTCCACTAGGCCTAGTGGGGTCGTTGTTTCCAGCAGGCTCCTGACCAACGGGTCGGTGCTGCTCTGCTCTTCTTCCAGCAGGCTCCTGGCCAGCGGGCCGGTGCTGCTCTGCTCTTTCTCCATTTCCGGGTAAGCTCTCTCCATACTCCTGGTTAGACTTCTTGTCTCCGGGTGCGCTCGCTCCAGACTGCTCCAGGCGGCACCCATCTTCGTTCTTTTGTTCAGTCTCCTCCTACTTCGAGGGCGGTCCCGGGGCAACTCGGTGATTGTCAGCTCCAGGGGCAGTTCCTTCACGCTGACCGACACCTCTAGCATCACAGTCTCTGTTGGTGGGGGCGGTTTCCACTTTTGGCGCCATTCTTCGTCCCGGCCCACGATGAGAGGTGGTTTCTTGCCGTCCTCTGGCACGCCCATAATGGCGTCCGCTCTTCCAAGGCGGGAAATCTTTGGAAATGGCGGGAATCGTCTCCCAGTGGCGGGAAACTCTGCAGATGGCGGGAAAAAGCTGCAAATGGCGGACAACCGGCGGGAATCGACCTGTGATGGAGTCCGATGGCGGGGACCCTCCGGAACCGGCGGGAGACTTCTTTTTGAGGTAACGGTGTATTTTTCTTCAGGCACGCAGTACCCGGGTGTTGCGGGCACGTTATCCTGCCGACTACGCCAAAGTTGACGCGCCCCCTGGGCCATATTCTTTAAGGGAATACCCGGAGCCGGATCAGATGGGGGTTGTAGTCTCCGAGTGGCTGTGACCCGGTCCGTGCCCAGGGTGTCAAGCTCAGAGTGTGTGGCAGTCCTACAGATGTTATTAAGTTCTTTATGTCGACTACGCCACCCGTTGTATTGCGGTCACTAAGGCCGCCGCTGCAGCAGGGTCCGCTGAGGCTGATGGTATTAGTGCAGCTTAGGTAGTATAACCCCCAACGGGAGGGGTATAGCCTCAGGGGGTCAGGTGCAGAGGATGGGGGTTGTGGTGGTGCAGTGTAGATGGTAATAAGGCTCAGAGTCGGGCTGTGCAGTTTATGGTTTTTACTTACTGCTGTAAGCTGGCCACTCCGGCCTTGAGTGACCTCCCGAGCCGTGCCGCGTCCACCAGGTCCTGGATCCGGCCAACCCCCAAGCAAGTCCGGAGCGTGGCCCTGAGCTCTCCTTCTGTCCTTTCTCTGGCCTTCCCCACCAGTGATCCACCTAAGTCCAGCTCCCTTGGGCCTTCTGTTGGTAACCCTTGGCCTTGGGTTCCCTGACCCCACTCGTGGTTTGCCTTCGGGGTGGATATGGTGGGTGGCCGTGGCAGATGCTGCCCACGGCCTCCGGTCTCTGGCTGAGGTGTGCTTTAGCCCCCACCAGTTTGGGATCCGGTACCCTGTTGCCGACTCTTCACCCGATGTTTGGATTTGGGATCTCAGAGTCCTTTCTTGTTCCCCCTCTGGGTCCTTCTTCTCCTCTCTCTCTCTTTGGGCCGCTCTGCTCCTCTGCTCTCTTCCTCTGACTTGCTGACTCCTCTGCAAAGGCTGACTGACTGACTTTTCCTCTGCAACTGACCCTGATCTTAGTTGGTTCCCACCTTATATAACCCTCTATGTGTGAGCTCAGGTGACCAGCACCCAATGAGCTCCTAGCACTACCCAGACTGCTCCCCCTATCTGCCCCTACACTACAGGGATGTTCCAACCCCCTCCCACTCCAGCCAGGGACAGACTCGGTCGTACCTGCACATTTCTAAGTGGGAGTACCGTCGGCCTGCCCCTCGGAAATGGGATGTGTGTAGTGCATGCAGCCTGCCGAGCTCAGCCCCACACTCCATCCTTACCCGGGAGTGGAATATCACAACTTTGGCTGGGGTGCAATACTCCTGTAGCAGCCGAATCCTCAGGGTGCTACATTACAGTTGTGAAAATAAAAAAATTTGGGGCTAAAACATCATTTTTATGGAAAATGTTTTTTTTTTTAATCACAGCTCCATGTTACAAACTTCTGTGAAGCACCTCTGGGTTCAGGGTGCTCACCACACATCTAGATAAGTACCCTGAGGGGTCTAGTTTCCAAAATGGTGTCACTTGTGGGAGGTTTCCACTGTTTAGGTACATCAGGAGCTCCCCAAACGAGGCATGGCATCCGCTAATTATTGAAGCAAATTTTACATTCAAAAAGTCAAATGACGCTCCTTCCCTTCTGAACCCTGCCATGTGCCCAAACAGTAGTTTTCTCCCACATATGGGGTATCAGCTTACTCAGGAGAAATTCCACAACAAATGGTATGGTGCAATTTCTCCTGTTACCCTTATGAAAATGCAAAATTGGGGGCTGAAAAACATTTTTGTGGGAAAAATGTGAAAATTTTATTTGTACGACTCAATGTTATAAACTTCTGTGAAGCACCTGGGGGTTCAAGGTGCTCACCACACATCTAGATAAGTTCCCTGAGGGGTCTAGTTTCCAAAATGGTGTCACTTGTGGGGGTTTCCACTCGTTAGGCACATCAGTGGCTCTCCAAATGCAACATGGCTTCCACTAATTATTCAAGCAAATTTTACATACAAAAAGTCAAATGGCGCTCCTTCCCTTCCGAACCCTGCTGTGCACCCAAACAGTGGTTTTCCCCCACATATGGGATATCTGTGTGCTCAGGAGGAATTGCACAACAAATTTTGTGGTCCATTTTTTCCTGATACCCTTCGAAAATAAAAAAATTGGGGAATAAAGTAAATTTTTTATGAAAAAATTTAAATGTAAATTTTTTTCTTCCACATTCCAAAAATTCCTGTGATGCACCTGAAGGGTTAATAAACTTCTTGAATGTGGTTTTGAGCACCTTGAGGCATGCAGTTTTTAGAATGGTGTCACTTTTTGGTATTTTCTGTTATAAAGGCCCCTCAAAGTCGCTTCAAATGTGATGTGGTCCCTAAAAAATAGTTTTGTAAATTTTGTTGGAAAAATGAGAAATCGCTGGTCAACTTTTAACCCTTATAACTTCCTAACAAAAAAAATGTTGGTTCCAAAATTGTGCTGATGTAAAGTAAACATGTGGGAAATGTTATTTATTAACTATTTTGTGTGACATATCTCTCTGATTTAAGGGCATGAAAATTCAAAGTTTGAAAATTGCTAAATTTTTAAAATTTTCGCCAAATTTCCTTTTTTTTCACAAATAAACACAAGTGATATTGAAGACATTTTACCACTATCATGAAGTACAATATGTCACGAAAAAACTCTCTCAGAATCAGGGAGATTCGTTGAATCGTTCCAGAGTAATTACCTCATAAAGTGACAGTGGTCAGGATTGTAAAAATTGGCCTGGTCATTAACAAGCAAACCACCCTCGGGGGTAAAGGGATTAAAGGAGTTGTCCGGGATTCAATATAATCTGTGTATGTATCTAGGCTGCAGAATGCTGACAGTTTGTAATTTACTCCCTTTTCCCTGGCTCCCTTTTCAATGCTAAACACATACAGCACACGGATTATATAATGATGCCATCCATGGTGCTTTACATGTTTTTCACGAACCCATAGACTTGTGTTGGCCGTTTTCATCATTGATATTGGGAAAAAAACTGACGTCTCCATGAGTTTTGTATGGACACGGTCTGTGAAAAAACACAGACATGTGAATAGCACCATAGAGTATAATGGGTATGTGTAGTATTGTTGGTGAATGAGGCCTTAGGCTGATGGAAGTTCTCGGCCTTGCTGAATGCAAGGACTGACACAGTATAGTCAGAAGGTGGTCTTGAGCATATTGCATACTTGCGCCGTTACCAACACCGTAGAATCTTCACAGCACACAGTGCGTGCGATGTGGGGATTCACTAGTCTGCAGTCACATAGAGTGACACATAGAGGGCCTGCAGACTTGTTTTGTTAAACTGGAGATCCCCTTTATTTGCTTGAGAAGGATCTGGCATGTCCACTGTTAAGGTACATTCACACAGGCGTATAACATCCAATGATTCCCTTGTGCAAGAGAATGAGATTCTATATGCAAATTATCATTGGCTTAACCGCTTCCCGACCACCCACTGTAGATAAACGTCGGCGCTGCCTGGGCTCTGTGCAGCGCCGACGTTTAAAAATGGTGGGTGGTCCCGCAGCGCTCTGTAACGGGTCTGGGAGGCGGAACCTCTGAGCTTCTATACAAGGGGGCGGTCCTTGTAAGGGAGCGGGTGGCGACCAGGGAAGACGGGCTGGAAGTCACAGCAGGTGAACAGGACAGTCTCTGAGTGAACGGGCTGGAGGTCACGGCAAGTGACCGAGGCAGTCTCTGGAAGGACGGGCTGGTGGTCACGGCAGGAGAACGGGACAGTCTCTGAGTGAACGGGCTGGAGGTCACGGCAAGTGACCGAGGCAGTCTCTGGATGAACGGGCTGGTGGTCACGGCAAGTGACCGGGGAAGTCTCTAGGTAAAGGGTTGGTACGACCTGTGGCGGCTGATGATAGACGTGAGCTCCCAGGTGAGCAGGCGAGAGTCTCTGGATGAACGGGTGGTCACAGCATGTGACGGCGGAGCCTCCAGGAAGACCAACAGACAGGCGGCAGATGAGTGCTCCCAGGTGAGCGGGCAGAAGTCTCTGGACAGGCAGGTGGTCACGGCACGTGACGGCAGAGCCTCCGGGTAGGCAAACAGACAGGTAGCAGATGAGCGCTCCCAGGTGAGCGGGCAGGAGTCACTGGACAGGCAGATGGTCACAGCACGTGACGGCGGAGCCTCCAGGTAGGCTAGCAGGCAGGTAGCAGGTGTGCGCTCCCAGGTGAGCGGGCAAGCTGGTCCATAGACAGACTGACAGGAGTTGGAAGGCAGACCGTCGGACCGCAGGCAAGCAGGCAGGTAGCTGATATGCGCTCCCAGGTGAGCGGGCAGGCTGGTCCTTAGACAGACTGACAGGATTAGTAAGGCAGACCGTCGGACCTCAGACTAGCAGGCAGGTAGCAAGTAATCAGGCAGGAATCTGACAGGTAACTGGCAGGTAACTGGCAACGGGACCTGAGGGCTGAAGCACAGGTGAGACACAGGTGCAAACAACATTGCTCGGGCACCTCCATTTTGGAGGAGGTGCCTTATATATGGTAAAGTCCTCCGGCCATTGGCCGGGGACTCCTTAGGACGGCGCGCGCGGCCCCTTTAAGAGGGAGGGAGAGCGCGCGCGCGCGCCCTAAGCACAGAGGCGGGGAAGGAGCGCGCGCTGCCAGCAGAGCGGGAGAGGGACGCCGGGCACGGAGCAGAGCGGTGAGGGGAACAGCGTCCCTGCCTAGCAGAGGGCAGGGACGCCGGCACTACAGTACCCCCCCCTTTAGGCCCCCCCTTTTTTAGGCCAGACAGAAATTTAGCAAGGATGAGAGGGGCATGGATGTTCTCCCGGGGCTCCCACGTTCTCTCCTCAGGACCAAACCCCTTCCAATCTACCAGAAAAAAGGTCTTCCCTCTTACCCTTTTGGTGGCAAGAATGTTCTCTACCTCAAACTCGTCCTCAGCGGAAACCGGAGCCGGAGGCGTACCTGTAGACTTGGAAAAAGAGTTAAGCACCACGGGTTTGAGGAGAGATACATGGAAGGAGTTAGGTATCCGTAAGTTGGCCGGGAGTTTCAATTTATAGGCCACCGGGTTGATCTGACTGATGACCTCCAGAGGACCGATGAACCGAGGCCCTAACTTGTAAGAAGGTATCTTGAGTCGAACATATTTAGATGAGAGCCAGACTTTATCTCCTGGACGAAATTGTGGAGGATCCAGGCGTTTTTTGTCAGCGTGTCTTTTCATACGCTCGGATGACAGAAGGAGTGCGGACCGGGTACTCTCCCATATGGAGGAAAATTTGCTAACGAGAGATTCCGCAGCCGGGTTGTCCACAGAGGTGGAGACAGGAAAAGGAATCCGAGGATGCTGACCGAAAACTACAAAAAACGGGGATTTGGAGGAGGATTCGCTCTCGTGATTATTATAAGAGAACTCGGCCCATGGTAGGAGATCCACCCAGTCAGAATGGTGGGCATTAACGAAGTGCCGGAGGTAACTGGTCAGGTTCTGATTGATCCGCTCCACTTGACCATTGGACTGTGGGTGGTAAGCGGAGGAGAAGTCCAGGGTGACGTCTAGTAGTTTACAAGTGGCTCTCCAGAAACGTGAGGTGAACTGTACCCCACGATCCGACACGATGTGGAGGGGCAGGCCATGAAGGCGGAAGATATGGCGGATAAAGTCTTTAGCCAGCTCGGGTGCAGACGGGAGGCCTGGCAGGGGAATAAAGTGAGCCATCTTGGAAAAGCGGTCAGCGACCACCCAAATGACCGTACAACCGACAGAGACGGGGAGATCAGTTATGAAGTCCATAGCAATATGCTGCCAGGGGCAGCAGGCACAGGAAGCGGAAGGAGGCGACCGGCTGGCAGGTGTCTCGGGACTTTGTTGCGGGCGCAGGACACACAGGCAGAAACGAAGTCTACTACGTCCTTGTGCAGGGTAGGCCACCAGTAGTGCCGGGCAATAAGCTGGAGGGTCTTTTTCTGACCGGCGTGGCCAGCTAGTTTAGACGAATGGCCCCAGTATAGGATCTTCTCCCGATCAGGTACTGATACGAACGTCTTACCGGGAGGGAGACGATTTAGACTCACGGGAGCCACCTGCATTACTCTGGCGGGATCGATGATGTGTTTAGGTTCATCCTCGAGATCGGACACTAGAAAGGATCGGGACAAGGCGTCTGCTTTGACGTTTTTGTCAGCCGGGCGAAAATGAAGAACAAAATCAAAGCGAGCAAAAAACAAGGACCACCGGGCTTGGCGCGGGTTAAGTCTCTGGGCATGCTGGAGGTAAGCCAAGTTCTTGTGGTCAGTGTAAATTATTACCGGGTGGAGAGCCCCCTCAAGCAGGTAACGCCACTCCTCCAATGCCAGCTTGATGGCCAATAACTCTCGGTCTCCTATGGAATAATTGCGCTCTGAGGAGGAGAAGAGTTTAGAGAAGAAGCCACAAGTTACCATCCTCCCGGAAGATGATTTTTGAGTAAGTACCGCTCCGGCTCCAGAGGAGGAGGCGTCAACTTCCAGGAAGAACTGCTTGTTGCCATCTGGGCGATGCAGCACCGGGGCGGATGAGAAGGCCTGTTTTAGGGAAAGAAAGGCCTCCTCAGCTTCGGGTGGCCACTCTTTGGGATTAGTACCTTTACGGGTGAGCGCAGAAATTGGGGCGGTCCGGGAAGAGAAGTGTGGTATGAAGAGGCGGTAGTAGTTGGCGAAGCCCAGGAATCGCTGAATGGCCTTCAACCCCTCCGGTCGGGGCCATTTCTCGATGGCAGACAGTTTCTCAGGATCCATTTGTAGGCCGGTCTGAGAGATAATGTAGCCCAGAAACGGAAGCGAGGTCTGCTCAAAGAGGCACTTCTCAAATTTAGCGTAGAGATGGTTCTGCCTGAGCCTGAGCAGGACCTGACGAACGTCCCTCCGGTGAGTCTGGAGATCCGGAGAGAAGACCAAGATGTCGTCCAGGTACACCACTACGCAGGAGTAGAGAAGGTCCCGGAAGATGTCATTGACCAACTCTTGAAAGACGGCAGGAGCGTTACAGAGGCCAAAGGGCATTACCAGATATTCATAGTGGCCGTCCCGGGTGTTGAATGCCGTCTTCCATTCATCCCCCTGACGGATACGAACCAGGTTGTACGCCCCACGGAGGTCCAGTTTGGTGAAGATTCTAGCCCCCCTCAGATGATCAAATAACTCCGGAATGAGCGGAAGGGGGTACTTATTCTTCACCGTGATCTGGTTAAGGCCTCTATAGTCTATACAGGGACGGAGAGAGCCGTCCTTCTTTTTGACGAAAAAGAAGCCTGCTCCCGCCGGGGAAGTAGATTTCCGGATGAATCCCCTGGCCAGATTCTCCTCAATATATTCGGACATCGAGCGGGTCTCAGCAGCGGATAATGGATAAATACACCCACGGGGAGGAGAAGTACCAGGTACCAGGTCGATAGGGCAGTCGTATGGTCTATGAGGGGGTAGTGTCTCTGCCTCCTTTTTATTAAAGACATCAGCATAAGACCAATACGGGATCGGAAGTCCAGGTAGATTAGCTGGGGTAGGAGAAGGACGGACGGGATGAACGGGAACCAGACAGGTCTTATGGCAGCCCTGTCCCCAGCGAAGGACTTCTCCGGTCTGCCAGTCAAGAACGGGTGCATGTCTCTGGAGCCAAGGTAGACCTAGCAAGAGGGCGTGAGAGAGTCCAGGCAGAACATGGAAGGAGATACTTTCAGAATGCAGCATTCCCACCTGCAGAGTAATGGATTCGGTGATGAGTTGGATGGGGCGTGGTAAGAGCCCCCCATCCACGGCAGCAACAGACAAGGGTACAGCCAGAGGTTTGGTGGGGATGCGGTATTTCTCTACCAGGGACTGTGAAATAAGATTCCCGGCTGCTCCAGAGTCAAGTTGGGCTAGTTCGAAATAACGGTTCTCCCCGTAGACGATTGAAACTGGCAACAGCAGAGATGGAGAGGATTTATTCTTGTCTAGGTGGACCTCTCTGAGCGAACCTAGACACAGGCGTTTCCCGACCTCTCCGGGCAGGCACGGATCCGGTGCTCCTTACTGCCACAGTAGAAGCAGGTCCCCTCGGCACGGCGTAAGTCCTGACGGGTCTTGACCATCTTGGTCTGGTCGACCTGCATAGGCTCAGGAGAGTGTACCTGGTAAGAGACAGAAGGAGTGACGGGTTTCTGAAAAGTAGGAGCTAGTCGTGGTAATCTCCTCTCACGGGTGACCTCTCTGGCACGCTCCTGGAACCGTAGGTCAATCCGGGTGGCAAGAGTTATTAAATCATCGAGAGTGGTAGGAATGTCCCGACCGGCAAGCTCATCTTTAATACGGCCGGACAGACCCTCCCAGAAGACGGAAACCAGAGCGTCGTTATCCCAGGCCAGCTCCGAGGCAAGGGTACGGAACCGTATGGCATATTGGCCCACGGTGAGACTCTCCTGACGGAGGCGTAGCAGAGATGATGCGGATGAGGTCTTCCGTCCGGGTTCGTCGAAGACTTTCCGGAAAGCCGTGAGAAAAGCAGGCAAGTCGGACACCAGGGGGTCTCCTCTCTCCCATAGAGGATTTAGCCAGGCCAGGGCCTCCCCGGTGAGATGGGACATGATAAATGCAATTTTGGCCCAGTCGGAGTTAAACTGGTGGGGCAATAGTTCAAAGTGCAGGGTGCACTGATTTATGAAGCCCCGAGCCTGGGCGGAGTCGCCTCCGAAGCGAGGAGGTGCAGAAAGCCGGGGTCCGGGGTAGGATACCATGGTATTAGTGGGCAGCGGAGCTGCCGGATTGCGAGACATGGCACTGGCGGAGGTTGCTGGTGGAGCAGTCAGAGTGTCCAGGCGAGTATAGACATTCCGCAGGTGACCCAGGATGGACTCCTGTTGGGACCTTTGACGGGACAGTTCATGACACAGGTCCGAGAGCGAGGGAGCTTGGGTGCCACCGGGTTCCATGGCCCGAGCAAACTGTAACGGGTCTGGGAGGCGGAACCTCTGAGCTTCTATACAAGGGGGCGGTCCTTGTAAGGGAGCGGGTGGCGACCAGGGAAGACGGGCTGGAAGTCACAGCAGGTGAACAGGACAGTCTCTGAGTGAACGGGCTGGAGGTCACGGCAAGTGACCGAGGCAGTCTCTGGAAGGACGGGCTGGTGGTCACGGCAGGAGAACGGGACAGTCTCTGAGTGAACGGGCTGGAGGTCACGGCAAGTGACCGAGGCAGTCTCTGGATGAACGGGCTGGTGGTCACGGCAAGTGACCGGGGAAGTCTCTAGGTAAAGGGTTGGTACGACCTGTGGCGGCTGATGATAGACGTGAGCTCCCAGGTGAGCAGGCGAGAGTCTCTGGATGAACGGGTGGTCACAGCATGTGACGGCGGAGCCTCCAGGAAGACCAACAGACAGGCGGCAGATGAGTGCTCCCAGGTGAGCGGGCAGAAGTCTCTGGACAGGCGGGTGGTCACGGCACGTGACGGCAGAGCCTCCGGGTAGGCAAGCAGACAGGTAGCAGATGAGCGCTCCCAGGTGAGCGGGCAGGAGTCACTGGACAGGCAGATGGTCACAGCACGTGACGGCGGAGCCTCCAGGTAGGCTAGCAGGCAGGTAGCAGGTGTGCGCTCCCAGGTGAGCGGGCAAGCTGGTCCATAGACAGACTGACAGGAGTTGGAAGGCAGACCGTCGGACCGCAGGCAAGCAGGCAGGTAGCTGATGTGCGCTCCCAGGTGAGCGGGCAGGCTGGTCCTTAGACAGACTGACAGGATTAGTAAGGCAGACCGTCGGACCTCAGACTAGCAGGCAGGTACCAAGTAATCAGGCAGGAATCTGACAGGTAACTGGCAGGTAACTGGCAACGGGACCTGAGGGCTGAAGCACAGGTGAGACACAGGTGCAAACAACATTGCTCGGGCACCTCCATTTTGGAGGAGGTGCCTTATATATGGTAAAGTCCTCCGGCCATTGGCCGGGGACTCCTTAGGACGGCGCGCGCGGCCCCTTTAAGAGGGAGGGAGAGCGCGTGCGCGCGCCCTAAGCACAGAGGCGGGGAAGGAGCGCGCGCTGCCAGCAGAGCGGGAGAGGGACGCCGGGCACGGAGCAGAGTGGTGAGGGGAACAGCGTCCCTGCCTAGCAGAGGGCAGGGACGCCGGCACTACACGCTCAGGACCCCGAGGGTCCTGCAAGCGCTGCGGGTGCCGTGCAGAGCGATAGCTCTGACAGGGAACATCATCGGGACCTGATTGGATCCGGTCCCAGTGATGTTAACCCTTTGCTGTCTTCTATATGCCAAGATCTATAGTGATCGCGGCATATAGAAGATAGCAAGAGAAGAGGGGGTCGTCTACTTACCTCTCCGACGACCCCTGATACCTTCCAGGACCTGGCGTTGTTATGGCAGCTGGAGGTCACATGACCGCCTCCAGATCTGCCATATATGGTGTCCTGCTAGGCTCAGCCTGCAAGCTGAGTCCAGCAGGAGACACGGTGTGAAACTGTCAGCAGTGGTCTCATCCAATGTAATATATGTCTATTACATTAGATGAGATCAGTGATCAGAAAAATAAAAATTAATGTCCCATACAGGGACTAGGTAAAAATGTAAAAAAAAGTCAAAGGCTGTGTTCACACGATGCGTATTTCATGCGTTTCCGCGGCGTTTTTGCAGTTGCGTAAACGCCGCGGAAACGCATGAAAAACGCATGGTAGAAGGGAAGCAATGTTCCCCAATGGAAATCCGCATGTGCTGTGCCCATGATGCGGATTTTTCCGCAGCGTTAACGCTGCGGTCAAAAATCCGCAGCATGTCAATTAATTTTGCGGAAACGCGGCGATTTCGCCGCCATTGACTTGCATTAGAACGCGCCAATTCCGCAAGACAGCATTTGTACTTGCGTAATTGGTGCGTTCTAATGTGCGGATGGTACCCGGGTGTGGAGGAGAGGAGAGTCTCATCCACACCCAGGTATCATTAAAAAAGCTGTAAAAAGAAGAATAAAATAAAAAATAAATGTATTCTTACCTTCTGTCGGCCCGCGCAGCGCTCCCGCTTGGTTCCCGGCACTTGCAGTGAGTTGTAGGACCTGCGGTGACGTCAGAGTCATGTGACGGGTCACGTGACGCTGACGTCGGCAGGTCTTTCAATTCAAAGTTGCCGGCAGCCGGGAGAACGGAGTGAGCAGGACAGCGCGGGCCATCGGAGGTAAGTATATACACTCTCTCGGGTCACACTATATAAATCCATGCTGTTTGCATGGATTTATATAGTGTGACCTAGTTATCAAGCACTTTCCAGGTGATGCTAACATCGCCTGGAAAGCGCTTGTCAATCTGCATGCGGAAACGCATGTGAATCTGCATGTGGATCCGCATGTATTCTGCAGGAAAAACGCATGCACAATCTGCATGCGTTTTTTCTGCCAGGGAGATGCAGAAATGATGCAGAAATTTTCTGCTTCATTTCTGCATCGTGTGCACATACCCAAAAAATGTTTTTAAACTGTTAAAAAAAATCACAAAATAAATAAAAATAAACAAATAAAGTATTAAACCGATATATCTGTATATTTATGCAAAAACAAAAAAAGTACACGTATTTGGTATCGACGCGTCCGAAACAACCCGAGCTATAAAACTGTCACACTAATTAACTCCTTCTGTGCACACCGTAATAAAAATAAATAAAAAACGGAGCAAAAAACTATGCTTTTTCCTCATATTGCCAAACAAAAAGTGGAAAAAAATGCGATCAAAAAGCAAAATGGAAATAAAAATGGTACCGCTGAAAACGTCATCTTGTTCTGCAAAAAAAAAGCCACCACACAGCTCCATCAGCCGAAAAATAAAAGTTATAGCGCTCAGAATAAAGTGATGCAAAAAAAATATTTTTTCTATAAAATTGTTTTATTGTGTAAAAGTGCCAAAACATAAAAAAATATACAGTAAGTGTAGTATCTCTGTAAACATACTGACCCAAAGAATAATGCTGCCCTATCACTTTTACCACACGCAGAACAGCATAAAAAAAACCTCAAAAAACAATTCCTGAATTGTTGGTTTTTATTAATTTTACCTCCCAAAAAATGGAATAGAAAGCGATCAAAAAATGTCATGTACCCAAAAATGGTACCAATAAAAATGTCAACTCGTCCCGCAAAAAACAAGCCATCACATGACTCTGTCGGCCGAAATTTTGAAAAATTATAGCTCTCAAAATATGGCGAGGCAAAAACTAGATTTTGCAAAAAAATGCGTCTTTTAGTGTGTGACAGCTGTCAATCATAAAAACCCGATATAAACCTGGTATCACTGTAACCGCACCGACCTGAAGAATAAAGTAATCTCATCACTTATACCGCACGAGGAATGGCGTAAAAAATAAATAAAACCAATTCTTCACCTGCTACTGATTTGTTTATTATGTCTCCCAATGTGCTCACCACACATCTAGATAAGTTCCCTAAGGGATCTAGTTTCCAAAATGGTGTCACTTGGGGGTTTCCACTGTTTAGGCACATCAGGAGCTCTCCAAACGCAACATGGCGTCTGCTAATTATTCAAACAAATTTTACATTCAAAAAGTCTAATGGCGCTCCTTCCCTTCCGAACCCTGCAGTGCGCCCAAACAGTGGTTTTCCCTCACATATGGGGTATCAGCGCGCTCAAGAGAAATTGCACAAAAAATTTTGGGGTCCATTTTTTCCTGTTACCCCTGCAAAAATAAAAAAAAAATGGGTCTAAAGTAACATTTTTGTGAAAAAAGTTAAATGTTAATTTTTTTCTTCCACATTCCAAAAATTCCTGTGAAGCACCTGAAGGGTTAATAAAGTTCTTGAATGTGGTTTTCAGCACCTTGAGGGGTGCAGTTTTTAGAATGGTGTCACTTTTGGGTATTTTCTGTCATAAAGACCCCTCAAAGTGACTTAAAATATGATGTGGTCCCTAAAAAAATGTTTTTGTAAATTTTGTTGGAAAAATGAGAAATCGCTGGTCAACTTTTAACCCTTATAGCTCCCTAACAAAAAAAAATGTTGTTTCCAAAATTGTGCTGATGTAAAGTAGACATGTGGGAAATGTTATTTATTAACTATTTTGTGTGACATATCTCTCTGATTTAAGGGCATGAAAATTAAAATTTTGAAAATTGAAAAATTTTCCAAATTTTTGCCAAATTTCCGATTTTTTCACAAATAAACGCAAGTGATATCAAAGAAATTTTACCACTATCATGAAGTACAATATGTCACGAAAAAACAATCTCAGAATCAGGGGAATCTGTTGAAGCGTTCCAGAGTAATTACTTCATAAAGTGACAGTGGTCAGAATTGAAAAAATTGGCCCGGTCACAAAGGCAAAAACAGGCTCTAGCGCGAAGTGGTTAAACTCTGATGCTAGCATGAGCCGAGTGTCATTTTACTGTGATCCGATTCTCTCGCATTCGACAATTGGATCACAGGTGCGGAGAAGATAGAGAACTTAATTTCTCCATCTCCTCCATATCCGGCATCTGCGATAATCACACTGCACTCTGATGTCATGTTTTGCACGCATCCATACACTTGTATGTGCATGCGCTGGGGGGATTCATAAGTCTGCGGTCACACAGAGAGACACACAGAGTGACTGCAGACTTATCGATTTGGTCCGGACAACCCCTTTAACACAACCACTGCGTTGCACACGTCTGGACCCTGGAACACTGACACTGCCAGATATCAGGACGTTCTTTGTGGTCTGAGAGCCCGCACCCTGCTCTCCCACCCATGTAACACTGCATAGTAATCTGTAGTAGTACGCAGCTCCATTCAGAGTGTTCAGATCCATCAGGTGGGCGTGCTGAGTGTCCGACGAATCCCATATTCATGACTTTTCCTGTGTTGTTACTGGACAAACCCTTTCATTTTTTCTTTATGTGGCTGTAACATTAAAGGGGATGTCTGCTCTAAAACTACAAGTCTGCAGGCACTCCATGTGTCACTCTATGTGACTGCGGACTTGTGAATCATCACATCTAGTGCAGTAGACAGTGATTATTCTCCGTTGTCGGCAGTGAGAAGGAGCGGTCATGTGGCTGCAAGTATAAAATATGCATACTCTACATTCTGACTAGATGTGTGCGGCCTCAGTCAGTACACCTCCAGAGAATCCTGGAAGCACACAGTGTGCCTATAGACTCATATTGGGTGCTATATATATTTTTCACTACACCCTATTCATATATATATAAGGGGTAATGTATGGAACATGTAGCAACTCTATCACCGCTGTGGATGTGATGTGAGGGAGCTCATCAGTGTTGCTTTCCACAGATGAGGACACAGGACACTGCTCTGTTATTCCTAATGCTGGGATGAATGACAGGGGTCAGTGCTGGGGCCAGTGCTGGGGCAGATAATACCAGCCAATGAGTGTGCAGTGGGTGAGTAGAGAGGGGTGCTGGACATGGAGGGTGTGCGGTGCCAACTTTGGCTGTGAGATTAAATAATACAGCACAGGGCCTCTTAAGTTTGGTAGACCTACAGCTAAACAAACTGAGTGCAGGGAATGAAGTGAAATTCAGGAGGAACGAAAGGCAGAAACAAACAAAAAACAAAATTCATAGGGGTGTTGTATATTACAATACAGTACAGATTAGCTTAGCATTTTTTTTTTTTTGATTTTGTGGTCGGACAACTTCTTTAAGCCGCCGACCCATTAAAGAAGAACTGAAGATTCAAGAATCTCCAGTTCTTCCATAGGCCCCAATATCTACAATTATAAAATTGCAAAAACCTACAAGAAGCAAAATGAAAATAAACCCTGCTGTAAATAAATAAAAAGCAAGTGCATTTAAATAAAATAGGGTTCTTAGTAATACTATTTTTGATCAAAAATAGTATGAAAGCTATCCCACCAGGGACAAGGTAAACCCGTTCAGGATAGACCCTACTCTGTCTAATATTCAAAACCAATTATAAAATTGTAGTTGCTGTCAACTAATGCCAACAGCAGTACCGAGGAAAATTGCTTTTAATTGTAGTATTGGGACCCTGAGTTCGGTGGCTTCTTGACACCTCTGGTACATTCCAAATGAGATCTGTTCCCAGTTAAGGGGTTGGCTCTGGCATGACTTTCTCCTTAAGGCAATCCCAGATTTGTGAACAAGTGTGTTTCACAATATTGGAAATGGTTATTCAGCCAAGAAGAAAGTCTAAATGTAGGGCGGCATAAGATTCTCCCGTTGCAAGAAACCTAAAATGAAAATAATATTTTTATTTAAGTGAATGTATACATAGATTTTGAGGGTTTGCTAACATTATACTTGTTGGTTTGTTAATATTTCATCAATCCAAAATTTAAATAAGAACTCAATACATATTCTACATCTGAATTGTGAACACAGAGGAAAAATATGTTAAAGCTATTTAAAATATAAATCGATAAATACCTTAGGGCAAGCAGAAGGCGTTATTCTGCTGAAATGCAAGGGCTAAAATGGGAAGTTTGAAATGTTATGGCTGGATGAAGTTCCAGGAGAATATCAAAGGTCTCGAGTGACATTCTTGTGTAGGCCATAAATTTGTCAGGATGCCTGTGTAGATGTGTATATAGCCTGGAAAAATGCCCTCTTGCAGGACGCTGGGTGAGGAATGGATGCACCCAAAATCTACACCGCCTCCTTGGAGCAACAACAGGGGAATAGCCAACACGATACTCCTGGGATAACACCCAGTTGAGGAGGAGCTCCTGGGTAGGATCCAAAGTCAAATTTATAGCAGCCATACTTCCTTTGTGTTAATTAGAAATGAATCGAGTGTGCTCGTCACCACTCGGTACTCTCCAGAGCATCTCACTTCTCGAGATGCTCGGCGAGTATTTCCGGGATGCTCAAGCGGGAGCTCTGGACCCCGCCCTGCATGTTTGGTGAACCAATGAACATGCAGGGATTGTCTGCCACTCACTGTAAGACCTGGTGACCCTATGCTTATCACAGTTTACCCTTCAGACAGACAGAATAGGGAGAGGTGCTGTGCTGTGTGAGGGACAGAATAGGAGGTGTAATAGTTAGATGAAGGTATTCCACAGCAAGATACATATCCATCTGAACTAACAGTCCTTCTGAGGACTAATCCAGCTGCATACTGTGGGTACGGAAAGTATTCAGACCCCTTTAAATTTTTCACTCTTTGTTTCATTGCAGCCATTTGGTAAATTCTAAAAAGTTAATTTTTTTTCTCATTAAAGTACACTCTGCACCACATCTTGACTGAAAAAAACAAAAATGTAGAAATTTTTGCAAATTTGTTAAAAAAGAAAGGCTGAAATATCACATGGTCATAAATATTCAGACCCTTTGCTCAGACACTCATATTTAAGTCACATGCTGTCCATTTCCTTGTGATCCTTCTTGAGATGGTTCTACTCCTTCATTGGAGTCCAGCTGTGTTTAATTAAACTGATAGGATTTGATATGGAAAGGCACACACCTGTCTATATAAGACCTCACAGCTCACAGTGCATGTCAGACCAAATGAGAATCGTGAGCGCAAAGGAAGTGCCCAAGGAGCTCAGAGGCAGAATTGTGGCAAGACACAGATCTGGCCAAGGTTACAAAAGAATTTCTGCATTACTCAAGTTTCCTAAGAGCACAGTGGCCTCCATAATCCTTAAATGTAAGAAATTTGGGACCACCAGAAGTCTTCCTAGACCTCGCAGTCCAGCCAAATTGAGCAATCGTGGGAGAAGAGTCTTGGTGAGAGAGATAATGAAGAACCCCAAGATCACTGTGGCTGAGCTCCAGAGATGCAGTAGGGAGATGGGAGAAAGTTCCACAAAATCAACAATCACTGCAGCCCTCCACCAGTTGGGCCTTCATGGCAGAGTGGCCCGACTGAAGCCTCTCCTCAGTGCAAGACATATGAAAGCCTGCATAGAGTTTGCTCAAAAACACATTCTCTGTTCTGATGAGACGAAGATAGAACTTTTTGGTGTTAATTCTAAGCGGTATGTGTGGAGAAAACCAGGCACTGCTCATCACCTGTCCAATACAATCCCAACAGTAAAACATGGTGGTGGCAGCATCATGCTGTGGGGGTGTTTTTCAGCTGCAGGGACAGGACGACTGGTTGCAATTGAAGGAAACATGAATGCGGCCAAGTACAGAGATATCCTGGATGAAAACCTCTTTCAGAGTGCTCTGGACCTCAGATTTGGCCGAAGGTTTACATTCCAAGAAGACAATGACCCTAAGCACACAGCTAAAATAACAAAGGAGTGGCTTCAGAACAACTCTGTGACCATTCTTGACTGGCCCATGCAGAGCCCTGACCTAAACCCAATTGAGCATCTCTGGAGAGACCTGAAAATGGCTGTCCACCAAGTTCACCATGCAACCAGACGGAACTGGAGAGGATCTGCAAGGAAGAATGGCAGAGGATCCCCAAGTCCAGGTGTGAAAAACTTGTTGCATCATTCCCAAGAAGACTCATGGCTGTACTAGCTCAAAAGGGTGCTTATACTCAATGCTAAGAAAAAGGTCTGAATACTTATGACCATGTGATATTTCAGTTTTTCTTTTTTAATAAATTTCTACATTTCTGGGTTTTTTTCAGTCAAGATGGGGTACAGAGTGTACTTTAATGAAAAAAATGAACTTTTTAGAATTTACCAAATGGCTGAAATGAAACAAAGAGTGAAAAATACCCACTGTATATTCAGAGGTAATAGCAGCAGTTAGGCAGGCAGAGATTGTGAACATTATACAGCACAATAGTGTCCATTGCACGTTCTGTCTGCTGCTGCTGTTGCTGCCTGTTACAGCCATTGGACTAGAAATCTGGGCTTTTTTTGCTCTTAATCCTTCTTAAAAAGTAATAGAGTCCATCATTTTACTGCTCCATTTGTTTCTTACCACGGCAGAATACAGCCAGATATTTAACATCATCAGACGTGATCCCATATACATTGCTATACAAATCCAGCAATTTGTAGGGACCGTGCAAAATATTATCCTCCATTTACAGTTTGGCAGCAGTGTGACAGTGAAGCTATTCACATGTGGTCGCTGCCAATTATAGTAAACTACAAGGCCGGTATTTAAAAGCGTGGAAGTCCATCAGACGTATCACATATTACTGCGGTACAAATACAGCAATTTGTAGGGACCATGCAAAATATTATCCTCCATTTAAAATGGGCAAGGCGCGAGGCAATGGACGGGGAAGTGGACGTGATGGTGCATGGAGAGGCCGATGCAATGGGCAAGCTGAAATTGTGCCACAACAAGCACCCACATCGTGTCGCCCGACCTTCCTGTCCCAATTACTAGGGGACCGTAGCACACCACTATTGAACCCAGAGCAGTGTCAAAAGGTTGTTGGTTGGATAGCAGATAATGCTTCCAGTCAGTTTGCCACACCAACCACCCTGTCTTTCATACAGTCAAGTCTCAGTAGCCGTGAGTCTGGACCACATATTCCTCACCCTGATTCTGCTTCCTCCCACCATGCTGAGTGCCCGGAGACAATTGATCCCACACTTGGACACTCCGAAGAGCTGTTTACTTTTCCATTTATAGCAATAGGAGATTGCATGTAGCAATGTCCAAATATTTCAGCAGCCACGGTCACACGAAGGTGACGGTGGGAAAGTGCAATTACTGTTGTAAGAGGTGGATGATGATGAGACACAATTTCCAGAAAGTCAGGAGTAGTACCAGGGTGTGGAAGTGGAAGACGAGATGTTGGACGATTAAGTCACTGACCCAACCTGGCAAGGTGACTTGCAGAGCGAGGACAGCAGCACAGAGGGGGAGGGAGGCGTAGCACCACAACAGGTGGGAACAAGCAGTGTGGTGGCCACAGACACAAAGCTGGCAACCACTCCCCCGAACACAAACACGATGGAAGTTACCAGTACAATTGTTAGGTCTTCCCAAGTCTGGTTGTTTTTTAAAGACTGTCCAGATAACCCCATAAAGGCCATTTGCAACATCTGTCAGGCCAGCATCAGCAGGGGCAGAAAAACTACCAGACTGACTATCACCAGCATGCTCAGGTACATGAGAGCAAAGCACCTGACAAAGTTGGCCGAATGCCAGGGTCCAGAAATAGTGTCTGTGAATGACACCAATGCTTGTTCCACTGTTGCACGTGCACGCCTATCCCCTGTCCATGGCGCATGCAAAGATGCTTCCCGTCCTGCACCTGTCGTTGCACACTTGCAACTACCACCATCAGCAACCACGTCCACATCCTTGTTCCAGTGCAGCATTCAGTTGTCCCTACCCTAGTCCTTGGAATGCAAGCACAAATAAGCAGCCAATGCCCCACAGGCCACACTACTAAACTCTCACTTTTTTCCAATGCTTGTGCTCTAAATGTTGCCTTTTAGGCTCCTGGAGATAGAAGTTTTCCAAAATCTGATGGCGGCAGCCGTCCCTCGGTATTCGGTCCCCATCCACCACTATTTCTCCCGGTGTGCCGTCTCCGCATTACACAAGCACGTGTCCCAGAACATTAGCTGTACCCTCAACAACACAGTTACTGGGAAGGTCTACCTAACCACAGACACGTGGACAAGTACTTGTGGGCTGGGATGGTACATCTCACTGATGGCACAATGGGTTAATATAGTGGAAGCCGGGACCCAGTCGGACCTTGGGACCGAACACGTCCTCCCGACGCCGAGGATTGAGGGCCCTGGGTCAATCAGGGTTTCCCCACATTCTACAGCTCCTGCACCTCCTCCTCTTCTTCAGCCTCCATCTCTGAAATGACTACATCAGTCGGAAGCTGGAAGCACTGTAGCACTACCTTGGCTAAGCGGCAACAGGCTGTGCCAAAGCTATTATGCTTAGGTGACAAACCGCACACCGCTGAAGAGTTTTTGACAGCTCTAAAAGAGCAGGCAGATCTGTGACTGTCACCGCTAAGCCTACAGCCAGGCATGGTTGTGTGTGACAATGGCCGGAATCTGGTGGAAGCTCTGAAGCAAGGCGAGCTCAGACACATACCATGCCTGGCCCATGTGCTGAACCTAGTGGTTCAGTGGTTTCTCAAAACCTACCTGGATCTGCCTGATCTGCTTGTCAAAGTATGCTGCGTGTGCCCAATTTAGAAAGTCAGCTACAGCTTCCGCCACCATTGCAGCTTCCAGCTCACTGGTGTGTGATGCCCCCACGCGTTGGAAATCAATGTTGCACATGTTGGGAAGGATTTGTGAGCAACAAAGGGAAGTTGTTGAGGACTAGCTTCAAAATGCCCGTCGGTATTCAGGTCAGCCTCCGAACATAAGAGCTCAGGAATGGGCATGGATGTCAGACATCTGTGCTGTCCTCCAAAAATTTGAGGACTCCACCAAGATGGTGATCGGTGATGACGCCATAATTAGCGACACCATCCCACTTCTCTGTCTTCTGAAACTATCGCTGCTCACAATTAAGGAGGAGGCATTGCAGGCGGAGCATGATGAGATGGAGCAAGGAACTATACAGGGTCATTCAACAACAGCCCAGCCTAATCTCATCCCAACGTGAATCGGGTGACAATGAAGAAAAAGAGGAGGAAGAACAGGAGCTAGTTTCCTGAGCTATAGAAGGTACTACCTACAAAACTGTTATACCGTTTGTTCAGTGTGGATGGCCTGAGGAGAGGGAGAAGGAGGATGAGGAGGAGAGCATGGTCAGTCATGAGGTGAGGACACCGAAGTCTTGCCTGTTAGCAGTCTGGCACACATAGCTGAGTTTATGTTACATTGCCTTTCCCGTAACCCCCGCATTCTCCAAATTTTGGGTGACAGTGCCTCATTCCTGCGGCAGACAGGTCTACTAAAATGGTGCAGTACCAGAAGGTACTTGTTGCGGAATTATTAAAAAAATTCCCATCTGAAAACGCTGGCGGCAGACATCACAGTTTATTTGACAACCAAGGAGTACAGGTGAGAGAGACAAAAATACGATCCAGCAGCGGCAGGGGAACACTGTCAAAGGTCTGGGAGAGACTTCTCAGACCCTTCCATCGCACAGGCCCTGATGCATGGGGTACTCTCACACGGAGGGATAATTTTATGAAGATGCTGATGGAGAGAGTACCTTGCCAACTGTACCAATGTCTTCCGTTTCCCCTGTTCCTTATAGTTATTGGGTATCCAAGCTGGACACGTGGCATGAACTGGCTCTCTACTTCTTGGAGGTCCTGGCCTGCCCTGCCTCTAGCGTTTTGTCAGAGTGGGTTTTTAGTGCTGCGGGGGAATTATAACTGATAGGCGCATCCACCTGTCAACTGAAAATGCTGACAGGCTGACTACTATCAAAATGAACAAGGGCTGGATTGGGCCAGACTCCTCAACACCACTGAATGATAGCAGCGGAACATAAACTCAAATCCAGTGTCTTTTTTTTTTTTTTGGGAGGTCTATTCCCATGCACCTCTTCACACCCAGACATGGGTATGGTGACCATGATGCAACACCCACATCATTTTTTTAAGGGTGTTTATGATGCCCGTAGGAAATGTTCGTTATACAGTAAGTTCATGTATACCCCCCAGGGGTAAATGTTTTAATGAGGACCTCCTTTACGAGATAACCCCAACTTTGACCGACTTTTCAAAGTTCGGCCAGTCATTGATCACTTCAGCAACAAGTTTCCAGAGGTGTACATGCCCCAAAGAGACATTTTCAAGGATGAGTCTCTAATACATTTCTAGGGAGGCCCAAATTCTGACAATACCTGCCCAGTAAGAGGGCCAGGTACGGAATTAAACTCTACAAGCTGTGCGAAAGTACCTCAGGGTACACACACAGATTTAGAGTTTATGAAGGGATAGACACCCAGATTCATTCTCCTGAATGACTCCCTGTCCTGGGAGTGAGTGGTAAAATTGTGTGGGATTTGATGCACCCACTGCTGGATTAAGGTTATCACCTTTACATAGATAACTTTTATACCAGCATCCCTCTCTTTAAATCTCTCTCTGCCACAGCTACCGAAGCATGCGGTACTGTCCGCAAAAATCACAGAGGACTCCTTAGGATGCTAATTCGGCAGCTTCTCAGAAAGGGTGAGTGCAGGGCCCAATGTAGCGACAACATGCTGGTGGTCAAGTACAAGCACAATAGGGATGTCCTTTTCTTGACCACCATACATGGTGATGGCAGCACCACCACTGCTGTTCCTCTACACTGATCCCCAAACCAGACTGTGCCCTAGTGTACAATAAAAATATGGGGGGAGTTGACCTCTCTGATCAAGTCCTCCATCCTTACAGTGCCATGTGAAAAGCTATTGTGTGGTACACACACATGTCCATGCACAGTGTGGCACTATATAATGCGAACGCCAGACCCGTACATTCCTTCTGTTCTACGAGGTAGTGATCAAGGCCCTAATATTTGGAAGTCAGGAACAAGCGGGCCCCAGTACTCCTTGAACTGGAGGTGCCCATGTATTAACAGGTCAACATTTCCCCGGTGAGGTCCCTCAAACCACAAAAAAAGAAGCTCTCATAAAAGATGCAGAGTGTGTTACAGAATGGGTGATAAGAAAGGATACCACTGATCAATGTGACACCTGCCCCGACAACCCTGGCCTGTGTATAAAAGAATGCTTGAAACTGTACCACACATCCATGGACTACTAAATTCATTTCTGACTTACACAACTTACATATGCCAACCTGATGTACGCTATACAACTCGCATATGCCAACCTGATGCACTCTACACAACTCACGTAAGCCAACCTGATGCACTCTACACAACCCACACGTATGCCAACCTGATGCACTCTACTATGCATAACTCATGCATGCCAACCTGATGCACTGTACACAACTCACGCATGTCAATCTGATGCACTCTACACAACTCACTTATGACAACCTGATGCACTGTTCACAATGTACAGTGGGGAAAATAAGTATTTAATACACTGCCGATTTTGCAAGTTTTCCCACCTACAAAGAATGGAGAGGTCTTTAATTTTTATCATAGTTACACTTCAACTGTGAGAGACAGAATCTAAAAATAAAAAACAGAAAATCATATTGTATGCTTTTTAAATGTAACACCTGCACATGGAACTGTCAGAGCAGCTACTGGTATACTGGGACTTACAGACACTAATCGTTTTTTCCCTGAGCTGCAGTGGACTACAATTCCCATGGACCCTTGTTTCAGTCAGATGACACAGCCTGGAAGGATAGGAGGGAGGAGGGACTTGGGGGAGGGAGCTGGAGAGAAAGTGAAAGTAAAACTAGAGAGGAAAGGAAGTGTGGCAGCTTGTTGTTGTGAAAGACGGAGCGCTGTGGACTTGTATCCCGCTACGCTGCGTAGCGTTGCCGTCCCCTCTGATATACCCGCGCTGCTGGAGAGAGCGCGGCCCTGTCACCCGGTGAAGCAAGTGACATCAAGGACTCGGAGAGTTCTGCCGGCACTCCCACCGTATAAAGGCCTGAATCCTGCCGCCCCCAGCTGGTGTCCAGGGAAACATAAGACCGGTTGAGACGCACCGTGAGTGCCCCCTTTGAGACTTGTGGTTCTACCAGCGCCAGTTACAGTGAGTACACTACGCCCCAGACTTTTTACGTTAATGTTCATCTAAGTGCACCAACGGTTATAAATTTGCGCCAACATCCGCGGCAACTGGGCCCCAACTTTTGGACTGAGTTAATACAAGAAAAGGGAAACCCTGCTACGTTATATTTGCAGGGTTGGGGAAGAATTAGATTGTGATGTGTATATGATTTTTATAGAGCACCGTTACCTGTATTGTATGTTATTTCTTTAAATCCACCTCATTTCTGCTGCATAGCAATAAACCTGTTAAACCGTTTTACTCCTGTCCCGGATGAGTGTGTACTGAGCTGTGGCAGGGGCTTCCCGAATCAGACCCTGGCAGAAGATACCAGTCCTTCTGCAGTCCCAGTGAGAGTTCCAATCAAGATTCGGGTGGAGGCACTGCGCCCTAAAGAGGTGAGACCCCCCATAACACCCAGCGTACCGTGGTAGCCTAAAAGGGGTGTTACATAAATGATTATGTAGCACCCTGAGGATTCGGCTGCTACAGGGGTATTGCACCTCAACCCAGAGGTGTGATATTCCACTCCCGGGTAAGGAAGGAGTGTGGAACTGAGCTCAGATAGACTGCATGCACTACATACATCCCATTTCAGAGGAGCAGGCCGACGGTACTCCCACTTAGAAATGTGCAGGTACAACCGAGCCTGTTCCTGGCTGGAGTGGGAGGGGGGTGGTACATCCCATGTAGTGTAGGGGCAGATAGGGGGAGCAGTCTGGGTAGTGATAGGAGCTCATTGGGTGCTGGTCACCTGAGCTCACACATAGAGGGATATATAAGGAGGGCACCAACTTAGATCAGGGTCAGACGCTGAGGACAAGTCAGTCAGCTGCAGAGGACAAGTCAGACGCTGAAAACAGCAGCCCTGGAGAGAGAGAGAGTGGAGCAAAGAAAGACCCAGAGGGGGAAGACTGAAGGGACCCAAGAACCCAAATTAGAACACCGGGTGAGGAGTCAGCAAGAGGGTACCGGAACCCAAGCTGGTGGGGGCAAAGACATTCCCCAGCCAGAGACCGGAGACCGTGGGCAGTGTCTGTCACGGTCACCCACTACATTCACCCTGAAGGCACACCACAGGAAGGGTCAGGGAACCCAGGGCCAAGGGTGTCCCAACAGAAGGCCCGAGGGAGCTGGACCTAGGTGAATCACTGGTGGGGACGGCTGAAGAAAGGACAGAGGGAGAGCTCAGGGCCACGCTCCGGACTTGTTTGGGGGTTGGCTGGATCCAGGACCTGGTGGACGCAGCACGGCTCGGGTGGTCACTCACAGCTGGAGTGACCAGTACAACATCTGCAGTAAGTAAACACCCTTAACTGCACAACCCGAGTCTGTCTTCATTGCCGGCTGCACCGCACCACTACAACCCCCATCCTCTGCGCCTGTCCCCTCTGAGGCTATACCCCTCCCGTTGGGGGTTATCCCACCAAGCTGCGCATCCACCATCAGCCTCAGCGGACCCTGCTGCAGCGGCGGCCACAGTGACCGCATCACAACGGGTGGCGTAGTCGACACAAAAGAACTTTAGTAACATCTATAGAACTGCCACACATCACTCTGAGCTTGACGCCCTGGGCACGGGACCGGGTCACAGCCGCTCGGAGACTACAACCCCCCATCTGATCCGGTGCCGGGTATTCCCCTCAAAAAGGAATATGTCCCAGGGGGCGCGTCAACTTCATTGCATTTTATTAAATGAAATAAGTATTTGATCACCTACCAACCAGCAAGAATTCTGGTTCACAGACCTTTTGGTTTTTCTTTAAGAAGCCCTTCTACTCTGAACTCGTTACCTGTATAAAAGACACCTGTCCACACACTCATTCAATCACACTCCAACCTCTCCACCATGGGCAAGGTCAAAGAGCTGTCATAGGACACCAGGAACAAAATTGTATACCTGCACAAGGCTGGGATGGGCTACAGTACAATGGGCAAGCAGCTTGTTGAGAAGGCAACAAAGAGCTGGCACAATTATTAGAAAATGGCAGAAACACAAGATGATTGTAAATCTTCCTTGGTCTAGGGCTCCATGCAAGATCTCGCCTCGTGGGGTAAAGATAATTCTAAGAAAGATCAGGAATCAGACCACAACTACACGGGAGGACCTGACCTCTGTAATTGCAAACGAATGTTTCTGTACCAAATATTAAGTTCTGTTTTTCTATTGTTTCAATTATTACTTATACAACTTATTACTGCAATAAAATTAATTATGTAAAAATCATACAATGCGATTTTTGGAATTTTTTTAAGATTCTGTCTCTTACAGTTGAAGTGTACCTACGACAAAAATGACTGACCTCTCCATTCTTTGTAGGTGGGAAAACTTGCAAAATCGGCAGTGTATCAAATACTTTTCTCCTGCTGTACATATGCCAACCTGATGCACTCAACACAACTCACTTATGCCAATCTGATGCACCCTACACAACTCACATATGCCAACCTGATGCACTGTACACAACTTACATATGCCACCACATTATAAAATTCACATAACTGAGAGTGGCAACCTAGTCAATACCTGATGCAGTGTGGCATTGTGGAAAATGATGTCTATCTCTGTGTTGTGGAGTGAAGATATGATTGACAGCAGCAGCAGCAGCAGAAGAGAGTAAGAGAGTGTATGAATGTCGAGGTGTGAGCGGTTTCTGCTGAGGTGTGCTAGCTGCTGGACTTGGGGGCAAGTGAAAAGGACAACGATGAGAATGTGAATAGATGTTGGAAAGACAGGGGGAAAGGTGAGGTTATAAGGTTAGACAAGGAATAAAAGCAGGTGAAGATGTGGTCTGTTATATGTTCATCTATGTAGATGGATGAGGAGGTCCATTGTGCAAGACCAAAGGATGGAGCAAGTGACAAAAGTTTGGAGGCTGCTGACTGGTGGGTGTCAACTGGTATATTGAAATCAGCCATGATGATGGTGGGAATGTCAGAAGAGAGAATGTGAAAAAGCCAGGAGCAGAAGTGGTTGATAAAGGTGGTGGCAGGGCCTGGAGGTTGGTATATGAGGGCCAATTTGAGGTTGGAGGAAGAAGGGAACAGAACAGCGTGCACTTCAAAAGCAAAGAGGATAAAAGAGGGTAGAGGTGGGATTGGGTTGAAGGTGCAGTTTTTAGATAGGAGAATGTGTCATGCAAGGTGTGGGAAAGACTTAGTGCAACACAAAGAGAAGAGGGAAAGAAAGCCCAGACTCTAGGGAAAGGGGGGAAGTGGAGTCCTCCTAGGTTGATCTAGCGTCACCCTGTCTCCCTTAACATCCCTGTATTGGTTCTTCACCAATCGCCACACGCGTGCCTCACCCTGTCTTTCCCTAGCGTATGGCTAAGGCTAGGGAAGGGAGGAGATGAGCACTAGTCAATCTCCCCTAAACACTATAGACAACAGGGGTGGACAAAAGGGAAATTGCTTCGATTTAGACGAACGCCAGACAAATGCGCACACGTCCTCAACCTCCAGAAAGGACGAAGTACTGCTCTTGCTAAATCTTTCACAAGTAGTAATGAATATCGCCGGCACCTCCCTCTGAAACACAGGAGGTATTTATACACCCAGGCAGGGAGTTAATTAGTCAGAAGGAGGTAGCCTAGGGTCCTAGAGACAGCCTCTAAGAAGATGTCTGTAATGCCAAACGTAGAGATCTCCTGCAACCAACTGCAGGGCGACTGTCTGTCACCTCTGACACACCCATGAATCTACAATCCTCAAAATCTGGAACTCCAGATTGCCATGTACCATTACTGGGGGCGGTGGTAGAGGTAAGGGCTCAAGAGGTTCCACATACTTTTTGAGTAAGGACCTGTGGAACACGTTGTGGACCTTAAGGGCCTGAGGAAGTTCAATACGAACGCTGCTCGGTTAATGACGGCGGTTATTTTATAGGGACCAATAAACCTACAGTAGGTCCCAGCTTCCAAGAAGGAACTTTCAATCTTATATTCCTGGTAGACAACCACACAGTCATTCACATTCAGGTCCGGACCTGGCAAGCGTTTTCTGTCAGCTATATGTTTATACCTGTGTCCCATGTTCTTTGAATTACTCAGAACACCCTGCCAGACCAAGGAGAGTGATGAAGTAAAGCATTCCTCCTCAGGTACTCCTGAAGCTCCTCCCCCACTAAAGGTACCAAACCGTGGGTGATAACTAGTGTTGAGCCACCCCCGTAGTGTTCGAGTTCGGTTCGGTTCGTCGAACACCCGTGTGTTCGCCGAACTGTTCGTCGAACTGTTCGTCGAACACCTTCGAACACCGTTAAAACCAATGGCAGGCAAACAAAAACACATAGAAACACATAGAAAACACCTTCAAAGGTGTCCAAAAGCTGACAAACTGCTCAGAAGACACAACTAACACATGGAAAAGTGACAAGTACATATAGTCATGCGAAAAGAAAAGAGGTGGAGGAGTAAAAGGAGGGGGAGACACAGATATAGGCATGTCATGCCCTTCTAAAATCCAAAAAGTGAGAAGCCGACACGGCCAGTCCGCTCCTGCCCGTGCCACCTCCGTGTCGCCAGGTTTGTGCCAGAGCCGCGGTGAACCCTGACGGCCAGCCCCCCTCTCCCAATACTGGTGCCTGTCCGCTGGTGGGTCGAGCGAGCCTCCCTGTGGTGGAGGCAGCTCTAAGCTTTTTAATTTAAATTGTCTCTCTAATTTGAATGAATACACTTTAAATCCATTTACAAGGATCTATTGGAGGGCATGTCTCATGCCAGCAGCCGCGGTAATTCCAGCTCCAGTAGCGTCCACTAAAGCTGCTGCAGTTAAAAAGCTTTTATAAGGATCGAGCTCGGCTGTCCACCGCAAGGCATCCTACTGCCAGTCCCAGCCCCTATGCCTTGGGGTGCCTCCTGATGCTCTTCACTAAGTATCCCATGGTCCCGAAGCATTTCCTTTGAAAAAATTAAGTGTCTAAACTACAGGTGGTGTAGCTTGCTTAACAGCCGGGATAATCCGCTGACTAGCAGACACTGCTACTAGGCACAAAGTATTTCCTGGGCTAGATGCAGTTAAAAATTTGTAATTAGATACTCTCGTTGGATGCTGAGAAAGCATTCCATAGAGTCTCCTGGCACGCCATATATGATTCTCTTAAAAAGCTTGGGGTAGGGGTCTAGGGGACCCTTTTATAGCCAAAATCACGGCCCTGTATCGCAATAGGTCACCTAGGCTGAAGATAAATGGAACTGTAGCACCCTGAGGGCTCGGTTGCTACAGACGTATTGCACCTCACCCAGAGGTGTGATATCTCACTCTCAGGTAAGGATGGAGTGTGGATCAGGACCCGACACCTGCATGCATTACACCACATTGCCGTGGGGCAGGGCGACCAATATGCCCCTGAGATGGGCACGACAGTCCCTGTCCCTGGCTGGAGTGGGGGGAGGGAACACTGAGGAAGGGGAACCCTGTAGTGCAGGAGCAGGGAGGAAGCAGTTCCTGTGTGCATTGAGAAGGGAGTATAAAAGGTGGGCACCATCTTAGTTCAGTGCAGAGAAGTCTGAGCAGAAGTGGCAGGGAGCAGGGGCTCTGCATGAGCTCTGCTCCGGAGGCGGGCCTAGTAACAGAGGCCCAGGCCTGGAAGAGGGAGAAGGAAGGAAGAGGAGCGGAGAAGGCTCCAGGAACGAGGAATGAAGGGATCCCAGGGGTGCGGACGGGCGAGTCGCCACCGCACGCCCGAATCCACCTGCGTGGAGGGGTCAGGCCAAAGGGGGAGACCGGTCCCCGAACTAGTGGAGGCAGGAAACGACCCTCAGCTAGAAACCGGAGGCTCTGACATTTTATGTGGCGCAGCCCCTCGCTACACCCGCTAGGAAGGCACCACATAGGGTCAGGGAAACTGGCGCCAAGTTTACCAAGAGGAGGCCCGAGGCAGCCGGACAGAAGTGTTGGTAAGAAAGGCCAGACAAAGGACACACAAAGGGGGTCCTGTGAAGTGCTCAAAAGTTATCTGGGAGTTGTCTGAGCCCCTCACCTGGTGAGCACAGTACGACGTGGGCAGCCGTTACCTGCAGACGTGGTCTGGATAATAAGAACTGTGAGTAAAGGCCCTGGACTGCATCACTGACTCCGTGTCGTTACTGCTGCTGCCCTGCACCATCACCCCCATCCTCCGCATACACTGCCCTGAGGCTATACTCCTCCCGTGGGGAGTTATGCTACGCTCTGCTGCACCCACAACACCAGCCTCAGCGGTCTGCCCTGTAGCGGCGGTTCACTCTGACCGCAATCCACGGGTGGCGTAGTCGGACATTTAAACATCAAAACCACATAAATAGTTCCGCCACTGGTTTGACCGCCCTGAGCCACGGAACCGGGTCGCCGCCACGAAGACTACAACCACCAGCATCCACCAAAAAGGGTCCGGCTCCGGGTGTCCCAAGGCCCAGGGGGTGCGTCAGAACATTTTCATCACCTTTCACAATCACCAATGGGACAAGGCAGGGATGTCCTCTGTCCCCTCTCTTATACATCCTAGTGACGGAGCACCTGCTCTCATCAATTCGCCATAACCCCAATATTAGGTGGATTGAGGTGGGAGGCACCGAGTACAAGTGCTCTCTATTTGCTGATGATGTCCTAGTATATATCACTCAATCACATATATCCATCCCTGCTGTTATGGCTGAAATAGATCACTTTGTTACATGGTAAAATTTTAAAATCAATGCAGCGAAGTCTGAGGCCCTCGATGTCTCCCTCCCCAAATCCATATAGGATTCCATCCAGTCCAACTTTCCCTTTGCCTGGCCCTCACAGGGTATCAAATACTTAGGAATTCCTATTCATAGAGACCTCTCCCATCTATGTTATCTTAATTTTGGGCCCTTTATTGAACAATTCCATACAGACCACGGTTGGCAAGTTAGAACTGTAAGATTCACTACGTGAACCACTGGTGTTTTGTGGAAAAGCACATGTACACTGCGTTCCAAATTATTATGCAAAAAGTGTTTAGGAGTGATAAGGGAAGAATTTGTTTGTTTGTCAGTTAAACTCATTGATGGTGATGTGTGTCAGGGCTCTTTATATCACTGTAAGCAATTGCAGACACCTGTGCTAATTAGTTTGGCAGGTGTGTCCAATGAAAGGCAAGACTACTTAAGAAGGCTCTCTCACATTATTAAGCAGCCTACATTTTCTGCCAAAATGGGAAAGAAAAAGGATGTGTCGGCTGCTGAGAAGCAACAAATTGTGGAGTGTTTAGGTCAAGGCATGACTACAATCAACATTGTGCGATGATCAGGATGAAGTGTCTTGGCAATCAAGAAGTATGTAGCTGATTCACAGTACACACGTGTGCGTGCTGATAAGGGCAAATTGAGGACTCTTTCCTACAGGCAATTACGTCAGGTTGAAAGAGCAGCGGCAAAAAAGCCTTGTCATAGCAGCAGACACGTTTTTGAAGCTGCTTGTGCCTCCAACGTCCCCCGAACAACAAGATGCAGGGTCCTTCAGAGGTTTGCAGCTGTGCATACGCCATCCTGTCGACCTCCTCTATCCACTTCACACAAGCAGAAACGGCTCCAGTGGGCCAAACATTACATGAAGACTGATTTCAAAACTGTTTTGTTCACGGATGAGTGCCGTGCAGCGCTCGATGGTCCAGATGGATGGAGTGGAGGATGGCTGGTTGATGGACACCCCACGCAAACACGGCTACAGCGCCAACAAGGAGGAGGTGGAGTAATGTTTTGGGCTGGAATCATGGGGAGAGAGATTGTCGGCCCCTTTAGGATCCCTGAAGGCGCTAAAGCTGAACTCCATAATGTATGTGGATTTTCTCAAACAGCACTTCCTGCCATGGTTCAAGAAGAAGAACCGTGTATTTCACAGCAAGATCATTTTTCTGCATGATAATGCACCATCTCATGCTGCACATAAAACATCTGCATCTCTGGCTGATATGGGCATAAAAGGGGACAAACTTATGGTGTGACCCCCATGCTCCCCTGACCTGTACCCCATTCAGAACCTTTGGAGCATCATTAAAAGGAGTGTCTATGATGGCGGGAGGCAGTTCACATCTAAGCAACAGCTCTGGGAGGGTATTCTGTCCTCATGCAAAACAATTGAAGCAGAAACCATCCAAAACCTGACAAATTCAATGGACGAGAGAGTTCAGAAGCTCCTTTCGAACAAGGGGTCCTATGTGAAAATGTAACATCACCTAGAATAAAGTTTTGAGTTGAAAACTGTTTGATTTCAGTTTCTAACAACCTGCTAATGCTTATAATTTCAAAAATGACCATTTTTTTGGTCTTTATTAAAATGAAAAGGTTGATCGAAAAGTTTGGGGGATCTAAGAGTGTGGCAACCCAGTAGTCATGATTACTTCGAATTCTGACAATATGAGGGTCATGCTGCAGGTAGTGCAGCAAGAAGGCACTTATGTGTCTTGCGCATCTCGGAGCCCCAAGATTATTTTCCGGGCTAGATGCAGCTAAAAATTATTTTTAATTTTAAATCTGGTGGAGCTTATTATAGATGGCCTAATAGGATCAGTGCTGCACACTGCTACAAAGCCCAAATTATTTTCCAGTCAAGATACAGATAAACATGATTAGTAATTTGAAAGCTTAAAACGGTTGGTAGGGTGATTTTAACCAATCATCAAGCTTTTACTCTCCCCAGGATGACACAGGGGTAGAAAAGTCGTTTCAGATCCATGATTTGTTCATCTTTATGAACGTGAGTCTGTCTACATTATCAGTGGAGAGCCGCGTGCGCTTATCTGTCAGCACACCACCAGCAGCGCTGAACACACGTTCAGACAGAACGCTGGCTGCGGGGCATGACAAGATCTCCAAGGCGTAAGTGGCTAGCTCCGGCCATTTATCCAGATTGGAAGCCCAAAAAGAGCAAGGGTCCAGTGACACAGTCGTGGCTTCAATGTTTACTTGGAGATACTCCTGTACCATCGTCTCTAGGCGTTGACTATGTGTCAGACTTCTTGTCTCCTGTGGCCTTGCAAAGGATGGGCTAAAAAAGTGGTGAAATGATTCCGCAAAATTGATGTTACCAGCAGATACTGTCGTTCTGTTACGGTTTGAGTGCTGAACACTTGACGGTCCCACGGTTGGCAAGTTGGAACTGTGAGATTCACTACGTGCACCACTGGTATTTTGTGGAAAAGCACATGTAAGATTCTGCAACAGTCTCTGCTGATACTCCTGCATGCGTGCATCCCTTTCTATGGCAGGAATAATTTCTGCAAATTTACTTTTGTACCGGGGATCTAACAGTGTGGCAACCCAGTAGTCAGGATTATTTCTAATTCTCACAATTCGAGGGTCATGTTGCAGGTAGTGCAGCAAGAAGGCACTCATGTGTGTTGCGCATCCAGGAGCACCAAGTCCCTGTTGTGTTGGTGGCGAGGTAACAATCATGCTTCCTTCCTCTGTCCTCTCCCCCCAACCTCGCACAACAGAAATGTGATCAAGGTCTCCCTCATCTGATGAGTCTTCCATCAGTTCGTCCTCCACTTCTTCCTGGGCTCCTGCACCTTCCTCACTAGTTTGGCTGCTACCATGCGCCCTGGTAAAACCATCTCCCCCACCCTCACATGCCTGCCGCCTTGGTGCTGCCGACCTTCTGGACCTTGCAGATGTTAGCCCTTCCGCATACAACTCCTCCTCCTCTACTTCCTCCACCTCCTCTTGTGCCACCACCTGACTCCGAATTCTGTTTAACATGTGCTCCAGCATGTAAATCACCGGAATAGTCATGCTGATAATGGCATCGTCAGCACTAAACATCTTCGTCGCCATTTCAAAACTGTGCAGAAGGGTGCATAGGTCCCTGATCTGAGACCACTCCTCCAGCGTGATTTGCCCCACCTCTGAATCTCGTTGGCCCAGGCTATACGTCAGAACGTATTGCACCAGGGCTTGTCGGTGCTGCCACAGTCGCTGCAACATGTGCAGAGTTGAATTCCACCGGGTAGGCACATCGCATTTTAGCCGGTGAAGTGGCAGGCCCAACGACTTCTGTAGAGATGTAAGTCGCTGAGCTGCGGGATGCGAACGGCGGAAGTGAGCACACAGCGACCGTGCCCTCTGCAGAAGGCCATCTAGTCTGGGATAGTGGGCTAAAAATTGCTGGACAACCAGGTTCAACACGTGAGCCATACAAGGCACGTGTGTGACATTGCCCCGGCGAAGGGCCGCACCCAGGTTTGCAGCATTGTCGCACACGGCCTTCCCTGGTTTCAGGTCCAGTGGAGACAACCATTCATGAAATTGGTTCTCCAGAGCTGACCACAACTCCTCAGCTGTGTGACTCACATTTCCCAGACATTTCAATGTAAAAACCGCCTGATGACGTTGAGCCCTACTGCCAGCATAGTAAGGAGGTGTGCAGGATCCCTTCTGCGCAGTTAGAAAGCTTGTGGCATGACCAGACAGGCTTTGGGTGCAGGTGGAAGACCGAGAGGAGGTTGAGGAGGCAGAAGCAGTGGAGGAACTTTGACATAAAGAGGATTGACGCACAACTCGTGGGGACGGCAAGACTTGGACAGCAGCCCCTTGTCCTGCTGTCACCATAGTTACCCAGTGCCCAGTCAGCGACATGTAACGCCCCTGTCCATGCCTACTCGTCCAAGTGTCTGTGGTGAAATGCACCCTGTCACACACAGAGTTTCTCAAAGAAGCGGTGATGTTGTGTGCGACATGCTGGTGGAGCGCAGGCACACCTTTCTTTGAGAAGTAGTGCCGACTGGGCATCTGGTACTGGGGCACTGCGACGGACATAAGGTCTCGAAAATCCTCTGTGTCCACCACGCGGAAAGGCAGCATTTCTGTAGCCAAGAGCTTGCAGATGGTGAAATTCAACCTCTTAGCTTTCTCATGGCTAGGAGGAAATGGTCTTTTACTTGTCCACATCTGAGGGACCGAGGGCTGGCTATTGTGCTTAGACGGGGTTGATAAGGGTGTCCCCGGCAAACTGCCGGTCTGTGAGGAAGATGCAGGCGGACATGTTAGGTTGCCTTGATCCAAAGGTGGTGCTATCGATGTCGGACAGCGCTCAACACCAGCTGGTGTTACCACCTCCAAAGAAAATGATGACCTGCCAATCACACTGGCTGTTGCGGGTAAAGAGGTGGCAGGTCTGCGCCCCAAAACAGGTGTGACTGCTGTCCCCCCAGTCACAGAGGATGAAGAGGCCGCGGATGCACAAGATATGGCAGACGGTGGTTGGCCCGGCCGGCTAGGCCGCATTGTAGCACACTGAGCTTCCCACTGCAACTTATGCTTCATGTCCATGTGCCGGTTCATGCATGAAGTACTCAAACTATGTATTTTTTGGCCTCTACTTAGCTTTTGCTGACAAATGTTACAGATAACACGAGTTGGGTCATCTTTATCGATCTGAAAAAATGCCCAGGCTATGCAAGGCTTAGCACCCATGCGACCTGAAGAGCCACCACAACTTGTGGTGAGAGGCAGAGTTGTGTTTGAGGATGCAGTTGTTGACGTGCTTCCAGTACTACGTCTCTGTCCAGGAAGGCGCAACCTGACCTCGTCGTCACTAGCATCTTCCTCCACCTCCTCTGCTGACCTCATCTCTTGGCTGACTGTGGGTTGACAGTAAGTGGGATCTCCAACCTCATCATCATCACCCTGTGTGTTATCACACCCGTCGTCCTCAGAGCCAACCTGTTCCTGCCCTGACAAAAAACTAAAGTTGTCGCTCCAATCAGGTATTTGAGTCTTATCATCGTCTTCCTCATTGTCTCCACCAACAGGAGTTACAGTTTGGGAATGAGGGTCTACATTATGGTCAGAACCTTCTGCGTCTGGTCCTGGATCCGACTCATAAAGATTCTGGGCATCAGTGCAGATCATTTCCTCGTCTGGATTCACAGAAGCGCTGGAGTCGACCTCTGATTCCCAGGCTATAGTATGAGTAAACAGCTCTGCAGACTCAACCATCTGTTCTACCTCATACTCAGACGGGCAGCTGGAGATTTGGGAGCTGTGAGGAAGCAAGTGCGATTTGGGTGACACCTTTGAGGACTGGAGTATTTGTGATGTTGAAGTTGATGTGGAGGAGAGCCCACTTAAAGGAGCACTTGATATCCGTTGAAGCATCTGCTGTTTTTGTGCCTCATCTGGAATTTGTAGCGATTGGCGTGGCCGTAAGAAAGGGATCTTATCACATTGTCCGCTAAAAGAAGTAGACATTTTAGTTTGGCTGGAAGATGGTCTTTCTTCTGCAGATGTTACTGTTGCTTTAACACCTACCCCACGGACACAACCTTTTTTCCCCATCCCAACACGCCTATTCCCCTTTCCACCAGCAGCAGGCCTTTTTCCACTCATTTTGGTGGTTAACTAATTCACAACTCTGGAGTTGTTTGCACAAAAAAACAATGGATGGTAACCGAGCACAGCTGAGTGGCCAAACTGTGGTATTAGGCCAAAACTATTGGCTGGGTTAGATGCAGAAAAAAATTATATTCAGTTTGCAACCTGATGGAGGTCTGTATAGATGGACTAATAGAGAAAGTCCGACACACTACTAGAAGGCCAAATATTTTTTCAGAGCTAGATGCAGAAAAAAATTATATTCAGTTTGCAACCTGATGGAGGTCAGTATAGATGGATTAATAGAACAAGACCCACACACAGCTAGAAGCCCAATATTTTTTCAGAGGTAGATGCAGAAAAAAATATATTCAGTTTGCAACCTGATGGAGGTCAGTATAGATGGATTAATAGAACAAGACCCACACACAGCTAGAAGCCCAATATTTTTTCAGAGGTAGATGCAGAAAAAAATATATTCAGTTTGCAACCTGATGGAGGTCAGTATAGATGGACTAATACAACAAGTCCCACACACAGCTAGAAGCCCAATATTTTTTCAGAGGTAGATGCAGAAAAAAATATATTCAGTTTGCAACCTGATGGAGGTCAGTATAGATGGACTAATACAACAAGTCCCACACACAGCTAGAACCCAAATATTTTTTCAGAGGTACTGTAGATGCAGATAAAAATTATTTTTAATTTGCAACCTGATGGAGGTCAGTATAGATGGACTAATAGAGAAAGTCCGACACACTACTAGAAGGCCAAATATTTTTTCAGAGCTAGATGCAGAAAAAAATTATATTCAGTTTGCAACCTGATGGAGGTCAGTATAGATGGATTAATAGAACAAGACCCACACACAGCTAGAAGCCCAATATTTTTTCAGAGGTAGATGCAGAAAAAAATATATTCAGTTTGCAACCTGATGGAGGTCAGTATAGATGGACTAATACAACAAGTCCCACACACAGCTAGAAGCCCAATATTTTTTCAGAGGTAGATGCAGAAAAAAATATATTCAGTTTGCAACCTGATGGAGGTCAGTATAGATGGACTAATACAACAAGTCCCACACACAGCTAGAAGCCCAAATATTTTTTCAGAGGTACTGTAGATGCAGATAAAAATTATTTTGAATTTGCAACCTGATGGAGGTCAGTATAGATGGACTAATAGAGAAAGTCCGACACACTACTAGAAGGCCAAATATTTTTTCAGAGCTAGATGCAGAAAAAAATTATATTCAGTTTGCAACCTGATGGAGGTCAGTATAGATGGATTAATAGAACAAGACCCACACACAGCTAGAAGCCCAATATTTTTTCAGAGGTAGATGCAGAAAAAAATATATTCAGTTTGCAACCTGATGGAGGTCAGTATAGATGGATTAATAGAACAAGACCCACACACAGCTAGAAGCCCAATATTTTTTCAGAGGTAGATGCAGAAAAAAATATATTCAGTTTGCAACCTGATGGAGGTCAGTATAGATGGACTAATACAACAAGTCCCACACACAGCTAGAAGCCCAATATTTTTTCAGAGGTAGATGCAGAAAAAAATATATTCAGTTTGCAACCTGATGGAGGTCAGTATAGATGGACTAATACAACAAGTCCCACACACAGCTAGAAGCCCAAATATTTTTTCAGAGGTACTGTAGATGCAGATAAAAATTATTTTTAATTTGCAACCTGATGGAGGTCAGTATAGATGGACTAATAGAGAAAGTCCGACACACTACTAGAAGGCCAAATATTTTTTCAGAGCTAGATGCAGAAAAAAATTATATTCAGTTTGCAACCTGATGGAGGTCAGTATAGATGGATTAATAGAACAAGACCCACACACAGCTAGAAGCCCAATATTTTTTCAGAGGTAGATGCAGAAAAAAATATATTCAGTTTGCAACCTGATGGAGGTCAGTATAGATGGACTAATACAACAAGTCCCACACACAGCTAGAAGCCCAATATTTTTTCAGAGGTAGATGCAGAAAAAAATATATTCAGTTTGCAACCTGATGGAGGTCAGTATAGATGGACTAATACAACAAGTCCCACACACAGCTAGAAGCCCAAATATTTTTTCAGAGGTACTGTAGATGCAGATAAAAATTATTTTGAATTTGCAACCTGATGGAGGTCAGTATAGATGGACTAATAGAGAAAGTCCGACACACTACTAGAAGGCCAAATATTTTTTCAGAGCTAGATGCAGAAAAAAATTATATTCAGTTTGCAACCTGATGGAGGTCAGTATAGATGGATTAATAGAACAAGACCCACACACAGCTAGAAGCCCAATATTTTTTCAGAGGTAGATGCAGAAAAAAATATATTCAGTTTGCAACCTGATGGAGGTCAGTATAGATGGATTAATAGAACAAGACCCACACACAGCTAGAAGCCCAATATTTTTTCAGAGGTAGATGCAGAAAAAAATATATTCAGTTTGCAACCTGATGGAGGTCAGTATAGATGGACTAATACAACAAGTCCCACACACAGCTAGAAGCCCAATATTTTTTCAGAGGTAGATGCAGAAAAAAATATATTCAGTTTGCAACCTGATGGAGGTCAGTATAGATGGACTAATACAACAAGTCCCACACACAGCTAGAAGCCCAAATATTTTTTCAGAGGTACTGTAGATGCAGATAAAAATTATTTTTAATTTGCAACCTGATGGAGGTCAGTATAGATGGACTAATAGAGAAAGTCCGACACACTACTAGAAGGCCAAATATTTTTTCAGAGCTAGATGCAGAAAAAAATTATATTCAGTTTGCAACCTGATGGAGGTCAGTATAGATGGATTAATAGAACAAGACCCACACACAGCTAGAAGCCCAATATTTTTTCAGAGGTAGATGCAGAAAAAAATATATTCAGTTTGCAACCTGATGGAGGTCAGTATAGATGGATTAATAGAACAAGACCCACACACAGCTAGAAGCCCAATATTTTTTCAGAGGTAGATGCAGAAAAAAATATATTCAGTTTGCAACCTGATGGAGGTCAGTATAGATGGACTAATACAACAAGTCCCACACACAGCTAGAAGCCCAATATTTTTTCAGAGGTAGATGCAGAAAAAAATATATTCAGTTTGCAACCTGATGGAGGTCAGTATAGATGGACTAATACAACAAGTCCCACACACAGCTAGAAGCCCAAATATTTTTTCAGAGGTACTGTAGATGCAGATAAAAATTATTTTTAATTTGCAACCTGATGGAGGTCAGTATAGATGGACTAATAGAGAAAGTCCGACACACTACTAGAAGGCCAAATATTTTTTCAGAGCTAGATGCAGAAAAAAATTATATTCAGTTTGCAACCTGATGGAGGTCAGTATAGATGGATTAATAGAACAAGACCCACACACAGCTAGAAGCCCAATATTTTTTCAGAGGTAGATGCAGAAAAAAATATATTCAGTTTGCAACCTGATGGAGGTCAGTATAGATGGACTAATACAACAAGTCCCACACACAGCTAGAAGCCCAAATATTTTTTCAGAGGTACTGTAGATGCAGATAAAAATTATTTTGAATTTGCAACCTGATGGAGGTCAGTATAGATGGACTAATAGAGAAAGTCCGACACACTACTAGAAGGCCAAATATTTTTTCAGAGCTAGATGCAGAAAAAAATTATATTCAGTTTGCAACCTGATGGAGGTCAGTATAGATGGATTAATAGAACAAGACCCACACACAGCTAGAAGCCCAATATTTTTTCAGAGGTAGATGCAGAAAAAAATATATTCAGTTTGCAACCTGATGGAGGTCAGTATAGATGGACTAATACAACAAGTCCCACACACAGCTAGAAGCCCAAATATTTTTTCAGAGGTACTGTAGATGCAGATAAAAATTATTTTGAATTTGCAACCTGATGGAGGTCAGTATAGATGGACTAATAGAGAAAGTCCGACACACTACTAGAAGGCCAAATATTTTTTCAGAGCTAGATGCAGAAAAAAATTATATTCAGTTTGCAACCTGATGGAGGTCAGTATAGATGGATTAATAGAACAAGACCCACACACAGCTAGAAGCCCAATATTTTTTCAGAGGTAGATGCAGAAAAAAATATATTCAGTTTGCAACCTGATGGAGGTCAGTATAGATGGATTAATAGAACAAGACCCACACACAGCTAGAAGCCCAATATTTTTTCAGAGGTAGATGCAGAAAAAAATATATTCAGTTTGCAACCTGATGGAGGTCAGTATAGATGGACTAATACAACAAGTCCCACACACAGCTAGAAGCCCAATATTTTTTCAGAGGTAGATGCAGAAAAAAATATATTCAGTTTGCAACCTGAAGGAGGTCAGTATAGATGGACTAATACAACAAGTCCCACACACAGCTAGAAGCCCAAATATTTTTTCAGAGGTACTGTAGATGCAGATAAAAATTATTTTTAATTTGCAACCTGATGGAGGTCAGTATAGATGGACTAATAGAGAAAGTCCGACACACTACTAGAAGGCCAAATATTTTTTCAGAGCTAGATGCAGAAAAAAATTATATTCAGTTTGCAACCTGATGGAGGTCAGTATAGATGGATTAATAGAACAAGACCCACACACAGCTAGAAGCCCAATATTTTTTCAGAGGTAGATGCAGAAAAAAATATATTCAGTTTGCAACCTGATGGAGGTCAGTATAGATGGACTAATACAACAAGTCCCACACACAGCTAGAAGCCCAATATTTTTTCAGAGGTAGATGCAGAAAAAAATATATTCAGTTTGCAACCTGATGGAGGTCAGTATAGATGGACTAATACAACAAGTCCCACACACAGCTAGAAGCCCAAATATTTTTTCAGAGGTACTGTAGATGCAGATAAAAATTATTTTGAATTTGCAACCTGATGGAGGTCAGTATAGATGGACTAATAGAGAAAGTCCGACACACTGCTAGAAGGCCAAATATTTTTTCAGAGCTAGATGCAGAAAAAAATTATATTCAGTTTGCAACCTGATGGAGGTCAGTATAGATGGACTAATAGAATGATGCTATGCCCAAAAGATTTTACTTCACTAGGTGCAGTAAAAAAATTGGTATTCTATACACAGGTGGTATATCTTGCAACACAGATAGGCTACTCCACTGACTAACACACTCTGCAATAGGCCAAAAAGGATTAGCTTTGCTAGATTCAGCCAAATGCTGTGAAAAAAACTTGCACAGCACTGGCACAGACCTGCCTGGCAAAAACTGATAGGAACTGATGTAACCTAGTCCTGAAAAGGACTCCAATTACAATTAGTCTTTACTCCCACAACCTATCTATTTAAGAGCACAGACCTGCCTGATAAAAGTCGTAGGAAATGCTGTAACCTAGTCCTTAAAAGGACTGCAATCACAACTATTCCCTACTCCCAAGCTATCTGTATATTTGTGCGAAAATTGGCTTGAAATTAACAAGGTATAGCGCACACAGCAACAGCGGTGCCGTCTAACACGCAGCTGCAGCAGTGAGAAATTGGTGGCGACGGGGAAAGTGGCTTGGTCTTATAGGGCAAGGACATGTGACATACACTGCCAATGACACATGCCCTTGCTTGTGTGAAAAAAAGCACTTCGCTCCGTGTGTGCGCTGCTGATAGGCTGACAGATTGCACCTCCCCACTGCAAATGCGGGAAAGAGAAAAAAAAATGGAGATCTTCATTGTTCCTGCAGAGATCCATCCCCTGCCCCTCCCCCCACCCCGCTGTACACTCAAACTGCGTATTAACATTAATTTTCATCATTACTGAGAAAAAATCCAGTTATGATTTTGGTGCACGAACAGTTATCGAACATAACCTCGAACAGCCGAATTTTTCTCAAATTGTTCGTGTTCGCCGAACGGCTCGAACACCGCCCAAAACAGCTCGAATTTGAGATTGGCGAACAGTTCGAGTAGAACAACGCTCATCTCTAGTGATAACCGTATGCACCGAAGAACAGTGACTTGCCAGTGGATTCTTGACGATGATTATTAATGACAAATTCCGCCAGCGGTAGGTAGGATGCCCAATTCTCCTGATTTTCAGAGATGAAACACCTGAGGTATTTCTGCAAATTCTGATTGACACGCTCGGTCTGACCATTCGACTGAGGGTAGAAGGCAGAGGAAAAGGACAACTGCACCCCCAGTCAAGAACAGAATGCTTTCCAGAACTTGGAAACAAACTGGGTCCCTCGATCTGACACCACATCAGAGGGAACCCCCGTGCAGCTTCACGATCTCATTTATGAACACCTGAGCAAGTGTCTTGGCATTTGGAAGTGCAGGCAATGCGACAAAGTGAACCATTTTACTGAACCTATCTACTACCACCAAAACCACCATTTTGCCTGCAGAAACCGATAGGTCAGTAATAAAATCCATGGACAAGTGTGTCCATGGCCTACTAGGGATAAATAGCGGAAGAAGAGTACCAGACAGATGGGTATGCGTGTTCAATCACATCCTGATGCAACCTGGCACAGATCAAATGGTACAAATAACCTTCCTGAAGGGCAGGAAGCAGGGGCGTTCCCCTGAGCCTCCAACACCTCACCCTCCAGTTCAGGATACAGTGCTGAAATGACTACCCCTTTTTGTAATATCGGGGAAGGGTTCTCATGGTCACCACCACCAGGGAAGCTCCTGGGCAAAGCATCAGCCTTGACATTTTTGACCCGTTGACGAAAAGTGACAACAAAATTGAACCTAGTAAAAAACAGGGACCATCTGGCTTGCCTAGGGTTGAGATGTTTAGATGACTGGAGATATGACAGGTTCTTATGGTCAGTAATAGCAATAATAGGATGGACAGCCCCCTCCAACTATTGTCGCCATTACTCAAATGCCAATTTTATTGCCAAAAGCTCCCTATTACCCACATCATAATTTCTCTCAGCCAAAGACCATTTTCTAGAAAAGAAGGCACATGGACACCATTTACAAGGGGTTGGACCCTGAATCAACACAACCCCAACATCCAAAGCATCAACCTCCACAATAAAGTGTTGGGAAACATCAGGTTGACTGAGTATAGGTGTTAGGCAGTTGCTGGACCTGAAATTGGCTCAGAGACATCAGTGGATTTTGTGGTCTCCCTTGTGGTCCAGCCAGGGCAGATGCTGCTTAGCATCACCATCGGTCCCAATGCCTAGCCAATGCATGAGATGTACAGGCTGTCTCTTGGGTCTTTGTTCCTAGTAGTGTTAGGCATAGGTTGCGGAGGGGAACAGGGCTGCTACAGTCTAAGTCCAGGATGCACTGCACTGAGCATGCCCGTGACATGGCGGACCGTGATTGGTGGTTTGGTATCAGCTGATCTGGTGACCTGGCACCACCTGATTGGTCGCGGGTGACGTCATCAGTAGTGCGACCAATAATGCGATGGTGGGCAGGGCTTAGTCTTTAAATAGCCCGCACACAAGCATGGCGGTTTGCTCTGATCAATGCGTTTAGGTTGTGTTCCTGTGTTATGTGCTTGACTGTTTGTCTCCACGTTCTCTCTAGCTGCTCTCTCCATGACCTGCCGATGCCAGAGTTCGCTCGGCTGATTAGTACAGGTCGCTTAGGCAGGCTTAGCGGCGCTTAGGCAGGTTTAGCGAGGCTTAGGCAGACTTAGCTGGGGGAGGCAGGTAGTTCCCATTTGGTAAGTCTGGCTCCGGCAAGGAGGTTGCTATACACCTCGAGCAAACTACGGGCTCCGTATCCCTGGCACCGCCTGTTAGCCACGTGGAGAGTTACTCCGCAGTCCGGTCCCACACCGACTGGAGCACGTATATGCCGGCGTGAGTCACACACACTTCCTAGTGCCTGCTGCGTAGCCTCTGTGCAGTTAACAGGGCTACGACTACAATTATTTGTGGCACATCTCTCGTGCAGTTAACGGAGATAGTGCGAATCCCTTTTCCCGTCCAGGTGTGTTGTAACACTGGAGGGATTTACACTTTAAGTTGGTTGTCTTACACTCTTACCCGGCGGGTGTTCAGCCGCAGTCTTCGTGGCTGCATCGCGGACCCCGGGGTTCAGTTGCATATCATTTTAATAAAGTTGTTGTAACCATCCCCCTTAACAATAGGTGCCATAGCAAAATGATTCTTTAAGGTAGAAAATGCCTGGAGGGAATCATCCAACCATTTGGAAAAATTAGACTGCTCCTTAGTCATGTCAGTAAGGGGTTTCACAATAACAGAGTAATTTTGGATGAATTTTCGGTAGAAATTAGTAAATCCCAGAAAACGTTGTAGAGCCTTCCCAATGAAGGACTGCACGGATCTTCACCAGATCCATCCGAAAACCTGAAGATGACCACAATTACCCCAAAAACTACACCTCTTGAACAGCGAAAACACATTTTTCCAGTTTAACATAAAGTTTGTTATCCCTTAATATCTGGAGCACCTGCTTAACATGCCTCCAATGAGTCTCAAAATCAGGTGAGTAAACCAAAATATCATCCAGATAGACCACCACAAACCTCCCCACCAAATGATGGAAAATATCATTTATGAAATGCTGGAATACCGCAGGTGCAATGGTCAAACCAAAAGGCATAACCAGACTCTCCAAATGTCCTTCTGGGGTATTGAATGCTGTTTTACATTTGTCCCCTTCTCTGATTCTAACCAGATTGTAGGCTCCCCTTAAATCCGACTTGGAGAATACCTTAGCTCCTACAACCTGGCTGAACAAATCAGGAATCAGAGGAAGAGGGTATAGATCATGGATGGTAATTTGATTTATTTCCCAGAAATCTAAACAGGGACTTAGACCTCCATCTTTTTTCTTCACAAAGAAGAACCCTGCCGCCACGGGCGAAGATGAGGGTCTGATATGTCCCTTCTCCAGACTTTACATAATGAAATCCTTCATTGGTTGTCGCTCAGGGCCAGAAAGATTATACAGTCTGGATTTTGGTAGTTTAGCTCCGGGGGTCAGGTTAATAGAACAGTCATAAGCTCAATGAGGAGGCAAATCCTGACACCGCCTCTCAGAAAAAATGTCCTCAAAACTAGACCGAAAAGCAGGTAATATTTCCTTAGAGACAGTAGCAAGGGAAATATCTAAATAGTTCTCATGGCAGTAATCTCCCCATTTAATATTGTCCCCGGCTTGCCAATCCACCAACGGATTATGTTAAACAAGCCAAGGAATACCCAAAACAATCGGTGTGGGAAGATTGTCCAGGACATAGCAAGGGATTATTTCACAATGAACTGATCCCACCCTCAGTTTTACATTATGTACAATGTGAGCAAATGCTTTCTGTGCAAGTGGCGCCGAGTCAATGGCAAAGATGGAAATAGGTTCAGCTAAAGCACAGCAAGCAAGACCATGAGTTTTCACAAACTCAGCATCAACCATGCTGACTCTGGCTCCACTGTCAAAAAACACAGAAATGTTCTCGGTTTTGCTCTCTAGCAACACCTCTACTGACAGGACAAAGCGGGAACTGCAGGTTGGTAACAAATGTACCCCTTGTTTATCCAACTCCAGACTACCAAGAGTTAATCGAGACTCCTTTTGTTTAGGAATTGCAGGACAGGTCCCAACAAAATGTCCCTTTTTCCCCACAAAAAAAAGATACACCTTTTTTCCTTTCGAATCTCTGGGGAGATGTATGATGTATAAACATCCCCTAAAAGTGTGGGTTCCTCCACCTCCCCAGTACTGGCTCAACCCCAGACCGCTCTCCCGGCAAAGGTACACAACCCCGACAAGAAGGCCCCAGAGAAGGTGGTCTCACCCGTCTATCCCGAAGGCGTCTATCAAGAAGTATGGCCAAGGACTGAGGGGTTTTATAAACTGCCAAGGCATCTTTCAACCTTTCAGTAAGCCCTTCACAAAATTGACTTCTAAGAGCTGAGTCATTCCATTTGGAATCCATTGCCCATTTACAGAATTCCGAACTGTACATCTCCACTGACAGATTTCCCTGCTGAAGGCGACGTAGCCTTGACTCAGCCAATGCGACTTGGTCAGGGTCATCATAGATGAAGGCCAGAGCCCCGAAAAACCGCTGGAGACAAACCGAGTCCTGCGGTAAAGAAAACACCCACAACTGAGGATCTCCCTGCAGCAGAGAGATGACAACACCAACCCATTGCTCCTCATTTCCGGAGGAGTAAGGACGAAGTTTAAAATACAATTTGCAGGCCTCCTTGAAAACAAAAACTTGACCCTACCTCCTGAAAACCTATCTGGGAGGGCAACCTTGGGTTCAGGCTGGACAGGCCTACCTGCAGAGACCCCGACATTAGCGGCCAGTAGCTGCTGATGTTGCTGCTGAACCTCACAACGGAGATCATTTACCTCCAGGCACAGACAGTGGAACTGCTCTATGAGCTCTGCAACAGTACCCATACCAAGGGAGAATGGAAAAAAAAAGTCCACGCCCAAAAACACACAGAGGGGGAAAAAAAAAAAATGTCAGTTTTTTTTTCTTTTTTCTTTTTCCAAATGTGCTCGGCCGGCAATAATGTCACGCAAGGTGTGGGAAAGACTTAGTGCAACACAAAGGGAAGAGGGAAAGGAAGCCCAGAGTCTAGGGAAAGGGGGAAGTAGAGACCTCCTAGGTTGTTCTAGCATCTCCCTGTCTCCCCTAACATCCCTGTATTGGCTCTTCACCAATCGCCGCACGCGTGCCTCGCCCTTTCTTTCCCTGGCATATGGCTAAGGCTAGGGCAGGGAGGAGATGAGCACTAGTCGATCTCCACTAAACACTATAGACAACATGTGTGGACAAACAGGGGGAAATTGCTTAGATTTAGATGAACTCTAGATAAATGAGCACACGTCGTCAAGGTCCAGAGAGGAAGAAGTATTGCTCTTGCTAAAGCTTTCACTAGTAGTAATGAATATCACCGGCACCTCCCTCTAAAACACAACAGGTATTTAAACACCCAGGCAGGGTGTTAATTAGCCAGAGGAAGATAGCCTCTGGGTCCTAGAGACAGCCTCTAAGACGATGTCTGTAAGGCCAAACGTAGAGATCTCCTACAACCAACTGCAGGGCGACTGTCTGTCACCTCTGACACACCCAGGACAGAATGCCAATTTCTCCACAATGTTTATTGGCAGTGTGAGGACTGTGGGTGAATTGAGGGCCAGCGCTAACACAGCCCAGCAGGGTAGGCTGTGTCAGAGGCTGTCCACCATGTTTCTGTGAGGGTCTGGAAGGTTAGACTGCAAGAGTTAACTCCTTTACGACCTACGACGTCACCTCTGCTATGTGTAGCACAAGCGATCAGATGATCATTGAAGCATGTAAAAAGTAAAAAAATATATAGATATATTTTTTTAAATATTAAAAAAAATAAAAATCTAAAAGTTCAAAATAAAACAATAAAAAAATTCATCTATACACATATTTGGTATCACCTCGTTTAGAAACGTCCGATCTATCAAAACATAAAAATAATTAATCTAAGCGGTATACATCGTAATGAGAAATAAAATCAAAACGCCAGGATTAGTTTTTTTTGGTCGCTGCAACATTGCAATAAAATGCAATAACGGGCGATCCAAACTTCGTATCTACCCCAAAATGCTATCAATAAAAACATCAGCTCGCTGCGCAAAAAATAAGCCTTCACCCAGCCCCAGATAACGAAAAATGGAGGCGTCATGGGTTTCAGAAAATGGCGCCAATTTTTTTTTTTTTTTATAAACTTTGGATTTTTTTTCACCACTAAAATAAAAAATAAGCTATACATGTTTGGTATCTACGAACTCTTAATGACCTGGAGAATCATATTCGCAGGTCAGTTTTAGCATTTAGGAACATGTTAAAGAAAAAAAAAATTGTGGAATTGCCCATTTTTTTTTGCAATTTCACCGCACTTTTGAATTTTTTCCCTTTTTCCGTGTATGGTAAAATCAATAGTGTCGTTCAAAAGTACTACTCAGCCCACAAAAAACAAGCCCTCACGTGGCCATATTGACTGAAAATCAAAAAAGTTATGGCTCTCGTAAGTAGGGTAGAAAACAAAGGGGTTAAAAAGGTTGGAAATTAAATGGAGTTCGTCGTAGATGGAGCAGGCATTCTATAGTGCTCCAGAGAGAGGTAGAGGTGCAGGGGTCATGTGAATATTTATTAGGTTGGAGAGCTTTTGGGTATTTCTAGTAGCTATTATTAGTAGCTAATATTAGTAGTTGCGAAGGTTCAGGATTGGTAGTTATATCACTAGCAGTGAGAAGAAGCAGAGAGATGGAAAGGAGATGTGAGAAGGAGAGTGGATGGCTTGTTTCGAGTTTTAAAAAGAAGGATTTAAGGTTTAGAAGAATGTCTGCAGATGAAGTCAGATAAGCTTATGCTCACATGTCCAGTAGTGACCAGTTAAAAGGGATCCAGCAACTATAAAACAGTTGCATGAATTTGTAGTCCGTGTTTAAATAACTGATCTCTGCTGGATGCGGTTGTACAACATATATAGAGTGTCTTTAGAGTAATAAAGCTCTTTTGTTCCATAGGTCCTGAAGCTATGTTGTTACTGTTGCTGCAATGAAATGGTCTATATTTTGGTTACATATACGACACTTCACTGCTGAGGCCAGTAACATAGTAACTTAGTAACATAGGTTGAATAAAGACCTAGGTCCATCCAGTTCATCCTTTCTCCCCCAATTGTACTCCGAACACTAACATACTAACTTACTGGGACTTGGCCTAACAAATGTATTATTACCAATTTTATTATTACTACACTATTACAATTAAAAATGAACCAGTTTATAATTTTTTAATTGGTTTTATATTTTGTATTACTCTTGTGATTCTAATAATGGTATTACTAAATCTACTAAATCTAATTACTAAATTAGTAAATGGTATGCCTAAATCTGTTGATCCAGAAGAAGGCAAAAAAAACCAGGACACATTCAGCCAATTTGCATCACAGGGAAAAAATCCTTCTTGATCCCGAGAAAAGGCGGTCAGTCCTAGAACCCTGGATCAAACCTAATTATGATACTAGTTATGTAATTACTATTACCGTATTAAATGTACTACTATAGGTATAATATTTTGTCTAATTTAACTATAGCCCACAATGTTATGTGTATCGAGGAAATCGTCCAGACCTTTTTTGAAAGCTGTTATAGTGTCGGCCATTACTACCTCTTGTGGTAGGGAATTCCACAGTCTGACTGCTCTTACTGTAAAGACCCCTTTCTTGTCTAGGTGACGGAATCGCCTTTCTTCCACCCGCAATAAGTGCCCCCTGGTCCTTAGTATGTTTTTTGGAAGGAATAAGTCTTGTGCTAGTCCTTTGTACTGACCACACAGTAATTGGCTGCAGTGGTGACCTGAATGATAGACATGGCAATATCACTGCAGAAACAGGTCAGTAGTACCTGGCTGCTAAATGATAGGCCTTGCCTGGATGCTGACCAGAGTCCCGTGAATCGATCCACTAATCTATAGCAGGGACCATTGGTGTGTATAGCTTTTTTGTTTTGTTTATAATGCCTCATGCATGTCTGCCACTTTCTTAAAATCCAGAAAAAAAACATTACGCAAAAGCTCTTTTCATTACATTTAATTTCATAAACTGTAACAATACAGTTTAAAAACAATAGTTTAATAGTTTAAAGGTTGAAAGAAGACACAAGTCCATTAAATTCCACCTATAACATAATTGCTACATTTTATCTAACATTTTTATATTTTTATAGAAAAACTGCTAAAAGTATTTATTTAATGATGTGATTTACTCACTTATATAGTGTGATTAATTCCACAGAGCTTTACAGACAGCATCATTACTGTCTATTCTGACTCCATCACTAAGCTGCAAGCATAGAATGCTGTGAGACATTGCTTCCAGGCTATCTCTTAACCTTACACAAAGTGATGTCCTAAGATAGTTTAACATGACTGCAGGAAGCCCGTTGTTGAAGATTCGGTAGAAGGTAAAAAGACTTTTTTATAAACAGGCTGGAAGCACATGAGCTCCTATCATGCCTGAAGATGGTTTGAGATTGAGAAGAAACATGGGGAAGAAGAGAGAGATTACTAACAACAGAGCCACATCAGAGGGAGACAGGGAGAGCGAAAGGACAAACTTATGAGGAAAGCAAACATTACTGCATAGCAACAAACAGCAATACATAATGACTGAAAGAAGTGCAATACAGTCTGTAAAATTCCAAAATCATGGGACATAACACTCCCCGTCTGAAATCTTTCGATTTCACGATGATTCATTTTGACGTGATGTCTCTGATGATGTCACCGTTGACCTGAAAAATAATAAAGAAACACATAGGCATGCAACAATAACAATAACATTTGTAAGTCAGTTTTCCGGTTGGTGGCCTGAAATCTACAACAGCAGGATAATCCATGTCCAATTGGAAACTCATCTTCGGATTGAGGAAGCCGCAACATGCAAACACTTCCACCAACCCAACAATCCAATAGTGAAAGATCCATATGCTAACACAGCTGGAACCATATGGCAGTAAGCTCCTTGCCGTATGCTGTGTCCAGTAGTAATGTCCTTCATGTGATGCCTTCTCCCATGAAGCACTTGGCGATAAAGTCAAGTGAATACCAGCCTGCACGACTGATGACCAGCTCGAGAAGCGTCCAGAGTGATGAAGCCTCAGCTTCAACTTAATTTTTCATAGATGTGCAGCGTGTAGAGACAGCTGGTTTGATCTCTCCGTCAGCGACTGGTTCTTCGAGTTCAAATGTGCTGCTAGTATCAACAGAACAAGGGTCCTCTTGTAAAAATCTTGGAGACGACAGCCAGGTGTTGTCACAAAGGCTAGATAAAGTCATGAGTCTTGATCCTTGGTAAACTGGATGCGGATCATTGGAGATGTGGTGCCACTGTTCAGGGACAAAGTCGACAAACTCCACCACTAGTACAGCAGTCCAAAGACCAAGTCATGGTACAGAATGAGCAGGCCTTGAGGCTAGTTTGGCTTTGTCCAAGATAAATCCACAATGTACCATGTTGTTGGCTTCTGAGGTTTTCAGGTAGGCTACTACAGCTATGGCCTCTGTAGATGCGTCAGAGAAAGTAAGGACTTCTCTTCTGGTGGCGGCTGAAAGGAACCTTAAGGCACAGCAAGATGGGAAAAATATGGGATGTTCTAAGATCTTCAGAGATCTCTTCCATGTCTCCCACCTTTGTTGCTTCTGGGATGGTAGTGGAGTGTTCCAAACCATGTTCTCAACAGTACCTTGCCTTGAACGGTGATGGGTGCTATAAACTCGAGAGGATCGTAGATGCTGTTTACAACAGATAAGACTCCTCTTTTGGTAAAGGGTTTATCACAGACTGACAGCTGGAATTTGAAGATGTCCTGTTTAATGTCCCAAAGCAGACCAAGGCTGCGTTGCATAGAAGGAACGTCAGAACTCAGATCGAGATCCTTTAAACTTGTTGAACGGTCCTCAGATGGGATTGCCTTCATTACCTCCTGGCTGATGGAGATGATCTTGTGAGGTCTGAGGTTTGCTGACGACAGCATTTCCTGTGTTCTAGAGAGCAGATCAATTGTCTCTTCACTTGTGGACAGAGACTTAAGCCCATCGTCTACATAGAAATTCTACTCCACAGATAGACGAGCATCAGATCCATACTCTCTCTCACCTGCCTGGGCTGTCCGTCTTGGTCCATAGATTGCCACGGCAGGTGAGGGGCTGTTCTCAAAGACATGCACTTTTATCCGCTAGTCTATGACCTCATTGTGGATGACATTGTGCTTGTGCCGTAGGAAACTGAGGTAGCATCTACTGTCTTTTCTTGCAGGTACCAGCTTGTTGTCTTCACTTGTAGAATTAAACACTGTTGACCCAAGGTTGTCATCACAGGATAGGAACATGTTCAAGCCATCAGGGGTTGCTTGCTGCCACTTACTGTAAGGCTGCGTTCACACATTGCGTATTTCCCTGTGTTTTTTTACACGCGCGTATTTTCCTGCTTTTTTTACCTGCGTTTTTTACGCAGGTAAAAAAAGCACCTTCATTCACACACTGCGTTTTTTTACGGAGGTGCAGGAGAAATGAAGTGTGACGAGCATGGACACCTGTATGTAATGTAATGTATGTGTCTGTGTGTCGTGTGTGTACTGTCTGTGTCTATGTGTTGTGTGTGTGAGTGTCCCCCTAGCAGTGTATGTACAGACAGCTTCTGGCTGCAGTACATACACTGCTTAAGTTATTAAAAGAAAAAAACTATGGATACTCACCTATACGATGGATGGGAGAGGCGTCCGGTCCGGTCCTGCGGTTTCCAGCATCTGCCGTGAAGCGATCAGCTGACTGTCAGCTGACCTGCTTGTAAATCAGCTGACCGGCCGGTTACAAGCCGGTTAGCTAACAGCTGATTGCTTCACCGGCAGATGCTGGAAGCACAGGACCGGACCGGATGCCTCTCCCATCCATCGGATAGGTGAGTATCCATAGTTTGTCCTGCGCCTCCGTAAAAAAACGCTGGAATTACGCAGTGTGTGAACACTGCTGCGTAATTCCAGAGCTTGTAATGGGCACAATAGTGAGAAAGCGCAGGACGCAGCTGCGTGAAGAATTGACATGTCAATTCTTTACGCAGCTGCGCTTTCGCGCTGCGTAAAATCACACAGTGTCTGAACGGCAAAGTGAATTTCCCATTCACTTTGCTGGCAGACACAAGGCACATTGCGTATTTTGAAAAAGCGCGCTCAAAAAGGCGCGTGAAAATACGCAATGTGTGAACGCAGCCTTACTCAGCTTCTCTTTCACCCAGTAATGATGTGGGCATGGTTGAAAGTAAGTGCTGCGACCATTTGGCAAGACATGAGTCGTAAATGAGGAAATCCTTGTAGGCCTCTTCATCTTAACTATGCAGACATTACCTATGATAACCCAGCCAAGATCGAATCATTGAGCAAATGTAGTGTCTTGTGGCCTGTTGATTTGCTGACGTACCTTGAGTAGCCGGAGAATGTCTCTGCCAAGCAGAATCAGGATATTTGCGCTCTTGTCAAGAGCTGGAATCTTGTTGGCTATAGTCTTTACATGAGGGTGATGAAGAGCAGACTCTGGGGTTGGGATCTCATATCTGTTGGATGGTATCTGGTTACACTGGACGAGAGTGGAAAGGGGTATCTTCATATTGTTCTCAAGAGAAGACATTATGAGTCCATTGACTCTTCTCTCAGAGACCTCCGTTACATCACTACAGGTGCCCAGGGTGTAGGTGTGAGCGTTTCCCTTTAAGTTAAACAGGTCAAAGAGTTTTGACCTTGCAAGGGATCAGTTGCTCTGTTCGTCCAGACTGGCGTACATCTTTACGGTTTTCTCTGGTTGACCCATAGGATGCACGTTCACCAGACTTATCTTTGCACAGGCCTTGTCGCACAGGTCTTCTGCGCAGACTTCTGCACGTGAAGAAGATATTGTAGTAGGACTTGCCACTTGATCTGCATCCTTCCCGTCATGCCTTGTGGTGGAAGAAGCGTAAGAGTTAGGTTGGGATGAATGGAGTGCTGTACATGCTCCTCACTGTTACACTCAAAACACTTAATAGGGATTTTACAGTCTTTAGCAAAGTGTTCAGTAGAAGCACAACATCTGTAACATACCCCAAACTTCTTTAGAAGCTACTTGCGTTACTGGAGCAGTTTCTTTCTGAAGCCGATGCACTTCTTTAGGGGATGTGGCATCTTATGAATTGGACACATACGATTAGAATTTTCAACCTTTTCACATACCTTGCTCTTGTCTGGAGCTGGTGAAGGTGTGGGAAGAACATCAGTCATCGTCACTGATACTGGACTGCTGCGGTTTCTGTTGCTTGAACGTGAACTTTCATACTTAGAAGGGCATGAACTAGGGCCGCTGGGTTCTCCGTAGGAAAAGCTTGGGTCAGTCTTACACTCTGCAATGTTCTTGATAAACTCACATAAGTAGAAAAATGGAGGAAAGGAGATTTGGTTAGCTTTTTTGTATCTTGACCCGATTATGATCCACTTATCTTGAATTTTGAATGGTAGCTTAGAAACTATTGGGTTTACCCCACGAGAAGTGTCCAGGTAGCTGAGGCCAGGTACTTGCGTGTGTGCTTTGGCCAGCTAAAGCTCTAACAGGAGGTCACTGAGCTCTTGGAATTTCAAACTGTCCTTACTAGATACAGTTGTGCTCAAAAGTTTACATACCCCAACAGAATTTTTTCTTTCTTGGCCTTGTTTCAGAGAATATGAATGAAAACAAAAAAACTTTTTCTCCACTTGTGGTTATTGGTTGGGTGAAGCCATTTATTGTCAAACTAGTGTGTTTTCTCTTTTTAAATCTTAATGACAACCAAAAACATCCAAATGACCCTGATCAAAAGTTCACATACCCCAGTTCTTAATACCATTTATTTCCCCCTCTAACATCAATGACAGCTTGAAGTCTTTTGTGGTAGTTGTGGATGAGGTTATTTATTTTCTCAGATGGTAAAGCTGCCCATTCTTCTTGGCAAAAAGCCTCCAGTTCCTGTAAATGTCTGGGCTGTTTAGCATGAACTGCACACTTGAGATCTCCCCAGAGTGGCTCAATGATATTGAGTTCATGAGACTGAGATGGCCACTCCAGAACCTTCACTTTATTCTGCTGTAGTAAATGACAAGTTGACTTGGCCTTGTGTTCTCTCTCAGAGTTAAGTTGTTGGAAAACCTGCAGCTCTTCAAGAGAAACAAATTTATTAAGCTTTTGCAGAATTGTAGTGTATTTGTTTGTCCTTCTGACATAGATTTAATAATCTGAACACATTTGTCCAAGAGCTCCCTCTAGTGGTAGTTCGAGAGAAGCAGGCTGAGAGAGACTGTTAATGTGACTCAGCAATTTTTGCCATAAGTCTGATATAACACAAGGAAGTTCATGTTTAATGGATTCAAAGTTCTCTCTAACTTTCCATGTAGGTTTTGTAGAACGTTTATCTTTCTCACTGGATGGTGGATCAAGCTCTATACATTCTTCATATAACAATGGGTCTGGCAGAGACCATAGCAATTCACAGGCAGAATGAACACTGGGTGATTTCTTATATGCTGAGAGCAGATGCTCTGATGACTGTTGTGTAGCTTTATAGAAGCTGTAGACTGGCTTTACAGATGAATCTGGGAAGGTCTTTTTACTATTCTAACTCCATGACTATGCTGCAAGCATAGAGCGCTGTGAGACACCATTTACAGGCTATCTTTTAACCTTACTTTCACAAAGTGATGTCCTCAGATAGTTTAAGTTGACTGAAGGAAGCACATTGTTGAAGATTCAGAAGAGGATTTATTTTCGAGCAGGAATCTTGTTGAGGTGCAAACATACATACGTATAAGGACTTTTTTAGAAACAGGCTGGAAGTACATGAGCTTCTATCATGGCTGAAGATGGTGAATGAAAAGAAACATGGGGAAGAAGGGAGGGATTATTTACATCATAGCCACATCAGAGGGAAACAGGGAGAGAGAAAGAACAAACTTATAAGGAAAGCAAACATTACTGCATAGCAACAAACAGCAATGTATGCATAGTAACGACTGAAAGAAGTGCACTACAGTCTGTAAAATTCCCAAATCATGGGACATAACACTGTCCCCATTGAGGCTCACAATCTAGATTCCCTATCAGTATGTCATTGGAGTGTGGGAGGAAAATTAAGTACTCGGAGGAAACCCACACAAATAGAGGGAGAACATAAAAACTCCTTGCAGATATTGTCCTTGCTGGAATTTAAACCCAGGACCCCAGCGCTGCAAGGCTGCAGGGCTAACCACCGAGCCATCTAAAATTAATTAAGTACAAAATATTGAAGTCTTATATACAGTAAAGACCAAAAGTTTGGACACACCTTCTCATTTAAAGATTTTTCGGTATTTTCATGACTATGAAAATTGTACATTCACACTGAAGGCATCAAAACTATGAATTAACACATGTGGAATTATATACTTAACAAAAAAGTGTGAAACAACTGAAAATATGACTTATATTCTAGGTTCTTCAAAGTAGCCACCTTTTGCTTTGATGACTGCTTTGCACACTCTTGGCATTCTCTTGATGAGCTTCAAGAGGTAGTCACCGGAAATGGTTTTCACTTCACAGGTGTGCCCTGTCAGGTTTAATAAGTGGGATTTCTTGCCTTATAAATGGGGTTGGGAACATCAGTTGTGTTGTGCAGAAGTCTGGTGGATACACAGCTGATAGTCCTACTGAATAGACTGTTAGAATTTGTATTATGACAAGAAAAAAGCAGCTAAGTAAAGAAAAGGAGTGGCCATCATTACTTTAAGAAATGAAGTCCAGTCAGTGCGAAAAATTGGAAAAACTTTGAAAGTGTCCCCAAGTGCAGTTGGAAAAACCATCAAGCTCTACAAAGCAACTGGCTCACATGAGGACCGCCGCAGGAAAGGAAGACCAAGAGTCACCTCTGCTTCTGAGGATAAGTTTATCCGAGTCACCAGCCTCAGAAATCGCAGGTTAACAGCAGCTCAGATTAGAGACCAGGTCAATGCCACACAGAGTTCTAGCAGCAGACACATCTCTACAACAACTGTTAAGAGGAGACTTTGCGCAGCAGGCCTTCATGGTAAAATAGCTGCTAGGAAACCACTGCTAAGGACAGGCAACAAGGAGAAGAGACGTTTTGGGCTAAAGAACACAAGGAATGGACATTAGACCAGTGGAAATCTGTGCTTTGGTTTGATGAGTCCAAATTTGAGATCTTTGTTTCCAACCACCGTGTCTTTGTGCGATGCAGAAAAGGTGAACGGATGGACTCTACATGCCTTGTTCCCACCATGAAGCATGGAGGAGGAGGTGTGATGGTGTGGGGGTGCTTTGCTGGTGACACTGTTGTGGATTTATTCAAAATTGAAGGCATACTGAACCAGCATGGCTACCACAGCATCTTGCAGCGGCATGCTATTCCATCCGGTTTGCATTGAATTGGTCCATCATTTATTTTTCAACAGGACAATGACCCCAAACACACCTCCAGGCTGTGTAAGGGCTATTTGACCAAGAAGGAGAGTGATGGGGTGCTACACCAGATGACCTGGCCTCCACAGTCACCAAACCTGAACCCAATCGAGATGGTTTGGGGTGAGCTGGACCGCAGAGTGAAGGCAAAAGGGCCAACAAGTGCTAAGCATCTCTGGGAACTCCTTCAAGATTGTTGGAAGACCATTTCCGGTGACTACCTCTTGAAGCTCATCAAGAGAATGCCAAGAGTGTGCAAAGCAGTCATCAAAGCAAAAGGTGGCTACTTTGAAGAACCTAGAATATAAGACATATTTTCAGTTGTTTCACACTTTTTTGTTAAGTATATAATTCCACATGTGTTAATTCATAGTTTTGATGCCTTCAGTGTGAATGTACAATTTTCATAGTTATGAAAATACAGAAAAATCTTTAAATGAGAAGGTGTGTCCAAACTTTTGGTCTGTACTGTACATAGCGGATTTAAATGGGGTTTTGTAATTGCTAGACTTACTTTTCAACAACATTAATTTACAAATTCTATATTTTATTTAGTGATATATTTACTGGCATAACTACCATGAGATTAAAAAAAAGGGATAAGGTAAATGCATGGATTTGAAAGGGGTATTTGGCTGTACTACTAGCTCTTGCAATTACTAATCTTACTTTTCGACAACCCTACTTTTCAAATTTCATATTTTATTTAGTGCTATGTTTACTGGAATAACTACCATGAGATTAAGAAAGAGGGATCAGGAAAATGAACTATGTGAAAGTGAACTATGTTATTCCATGTTTTGATATATGTCTTCTATTTAGCTGTCTTGTGAGCAAAACACTGTTTCAAACTGGCAACAAATATTCTTTCTTCCCCTTTTCTTTAGCTTTCCTTTTACTGCAAGTGATGCCAAGACAAAGTAATTTAAATGCCCCAGTAAGCCAATGCAGCATCAACTCTGCCAAGAGAAAGTAAAAAAAACACAAATTAATTTCTCGTGTAATTCATGTCTAAATCAGCCAGAAGAACTGGAGAGAAAGGACAGCTTATGAAAAAGATGTGTTATTCCAAAATGAGCAGGTCACAAGGGAAAAAATGTCCTCTCTTCACTTGACATGTAGCATCAGACAGTATGTAATGACCTGTTCTAAAATAAATGTCACTATTACCTAACCTCCAGTTTACACATACATATAGTCACATAGTATATAAAGAGTATTTGATTAAATATTTTATTTGGAATCCATGATGTACTTGCATTACATGAAATAAGTTTTATATGTTTTAAATGTCACATCATAAAACTTCAAGAGGCCTTTAATAATTTGAAATGGAAAACTGGAACACAAGGTGACAACATTTACTGAGGCCAACTAACTAATACTTTTATGGCCCTAATATGTTAAAAGCGTGGTAGGAAATTGTAACTCTTGTCCTGTTATTCAAATTTAATCAGGATATTTATTAGAGCAGTATTTTCTTCAACAAAAATAAAAGAGAACTCGACTAATTCATATAATTGTAAACAAATTTGATTAAATGCTAAGACAGTAGTACAATTATGAGAGAGAATATAAGAAGTCTTCACCATTACTATCTTTCTGATTTCACTTCCATAGAATTTATTAAAGTCAGCTGCATTGTATATATCTTGCAAAACTAAACAAATGAGATGGAGCATAAGTTGGTATACATGCAACGCATAGGAGTACGTTCACAATGTGACCATCTAACAGACAAAACCCAAGACAATAACAAAATGAGCCTATACCCTGTAGTAAGTAGATAAGTGAATAGTAATAATACATGTAAATTACTTAGGGTACCGTGACAAGTTATAGCCAGTCAGAACAGTCCTATCTAATGTTAAAACCTTACCTTGTGTCAACCAACCTCATTATATAAAATCTTATCAGTACCAACTGTCATCTCCTTTTTCAGTAACGGAAAAGTTTTTCTTAACTAAATGCAGAGTTTACTTGTGAATTGAGAATTTTGAAAATTAACAATCAGTCCTGTTGGAGAAAGAAGCAGATTTCTCTGATAAAAAAAAATACAAAGTTTCTTATTTTCGTTGATTTCTGAAATAAAAATTAAAACAATGGTGACTCTTAAACCCTTTCAAGACAGGAAAGTGTGGTCCCACAAACTGCCCTATATGTACACCACTGTAAGAGGCAGGCACTGTGCTAAGTTTCTGACAGCAGACAACCCCTGCACATCGTCCGGGGAAGGGCTTTGCCACCCTCCCCATTGGCGATAGTTGTGATTTGCTGGTCATTTCTGTCCAGCCAATCACAGCGTTTTGTGAAAGCTAAAACAAAAAATCAGCGGTGGCAAGTGGTGTTTGATGCTGACTAGTGATGAGCGAGTATGAATTGTTAACAGCTGTAACAACCTTGACACTTGCAACCACAGCGACAATAAAATAAATGCCGAGCACGCTCAAATACTTGGCAAGCACCTGAGAGAGTTCGCCAAAGGGGTTAACAATTCATACTCGCTCATCACTAGTGCTGTCTGAGACAGCACCTATCATAACAAGTGAAAAGGATGAGGTGATTGTGGCGTCATCTCTGTTTAGTAACCCTTTTGGCCCCGATTGGTCATTCAATCGTTACTAACCGATCGGCACCTAAAGGGTGCATGCCATATTTCACTTAGATTTGGCCTGCAGAGAAGATGTATAGCCCCCCTGTGCTACCTGAAAGAAATAAATGGTAGCTAGTGGCTGCGATCCTCCTCCAACCTCGTGCTGCTCTGCTTCCTTCTCCTGTGCATGCCGCACAGGTTTCCAGCGGTGCACCTAGTGCATGTGCACTCTTCTGCTGTTAAACAGGCAGCGCCCAGATAGGGAGGTGCCTGAGCAAACCCTATAGTTTTCTTAGTGGTAGTGTGTTGCCAGGTCCCCCACCCTCAGTCTATTATAGCTATTTCCTTATCCAGTATCATCTCCATAGTCTTGTGTAGTGTATACGTGACCCTGAAGCCGCTCCGGCGGTACCTGAACCGTGCCCCGAGACCCATGTGTTTGAACAAGAGCCCATTACTGAATTCCACATTGTCCAGACTGTCTGTTAGTCTCTGAATCCTGCCTGTCAGGGACTCTGCTCCCGTGTCCCCGTCCAGCAAACCCCTTCCCTTGGGTCAGTAGCTGCAGTACAGGGACTCCCTAGGAGTGGTACCTGGCTGATAACTGCAGCTCAAGCCTGAATCCACCATCAGGAGCTCCAGTGAACACCAGGTAGCCGATTAGCTTCGCCCCTCATAGCAAAGCACGGCCCTGTGGCACTGTGTCTCCACAAACCACATGCATCCCCTGTGACTGTGACAGTTTGCTCAGGCCAGGGACCCCGCTGAGCCTAAGAGCCCTCAGGCTTCAGAGCTGTACCAAGAGTTAATTTATCTGCAGGGTCAGCAAGAAAAAATGTTGTCTTTTCTACAGATTGTGACTACCCGGTTGGATGCCCTGACCACAACTGCTTTTTCCACTTCTGCTTAAGTTGCAGCAGCTGCGACTGAGTCTACTCTGCCTGCAACCTATGCTCCTGAAATTAATCTTCTTTTATTGGCTCCACCACGATTAATCTAAGACCCTAAGTGGATTCCTGAACCAGTGCACCTTGCAATAAGAACTATTGACCCATGAGTTTTCTTCTGATCGGGCTAAAGTGGAATTCCTGATATCCAACCTTGCAGGAGAGGCCCTAGCATGGCTCAACCGCCTGTAGGAAAGAGGGGATCCTGTGACCATGGATATACAGGCCTTCCTGGTGGCCTTCCGAAAGGTCTTTGAAGAGCCTGGTTGTGTAGCCTCTACTGCGTCTTCCCTTCTCCGACTGTATCAGGGAGATCTATCAGTAAGACAGAACGCAGTACGGTAGCACACAATGTCTTCCAAAGCAGGTTGGAATGACAAAGCATTGGTACCCGCCTTCTGGGAGGGATTATCCAGAAGGATCAAGGACAAATTGGCTGGTCGTGACATCCCTGCTACTCCTGACGTATTGATTTCCCTGGCAATCCAGATCGATCTGTGATTCCAGGAGCAGACCAGAGGGGTGATGCGTGAGAGGAAACTGTCGCATTTGGCTCAGTCTTTCCTGAGACCACTTGTTCCCTAGTTTCCAGAGACTGCTATCTACTCTGAACCCATGCAGGTCGATCATGTAAGGCTGGCAGTGCAGCAGTCGGAATGTGGTCATGCCAAGGGAGTGTTCTACGGCTGCGGTAGAGCGGAAAATTTAATTCATTGCTGTTTGGAGAGGTCTGAAAAACTCCAAAACCTAGGGCCAGTAGGTGAAGCTTCCCTAGATGAGGGTAGAAATTCTTCACCACCGACTTTGAAAGTGTTCGTGTCTTGTGAAGGCATCCGGTTCGTCGAGACAGCTTATCTTGACTCCGGTTCAGTGGGAAATTTCCTGCAGCAGGCTGTGGTGGATTGCCATCAGATTCCCATCCAATGCCTCCAGAATCTGTTGAGAGTATCATCCGTCAAAGGAAAGGACTTATCCGAAGTTGTTCAAGTCATCATTGAACAAGTAGAGCTCCAGATAGGAGTATTGCATTCAGAGAAGATCGCCTTCTATGTGCTATCTGATATATTTCGTCCTCTGGTGCTAGATCTTCCATGGCTGAGAACTCATGAGCCATCTCTAGACTGGAGGTCCAGGGAAGTGCTTCATTGGGGAAATTTGTGTCACAAGAGGTACCTGGTCCCTATACATCCAGCTCGGCCACCAGTGTTACTATCTTCCCTGTCAGGTGAGACTAATTTGAAGATTGACGCAGTGAAGGTATCTTCTGGTTTCAGGTGGTCGCAGGATGAAAACGTCAAGGCAGAGGCAACTTCTGAGTCTCTCCTATCTACCAACCAGGAAGAAGAATCACAGTCCTTCTTTGTTTCTTACAAGGGGATTGCTAGTCTTGCCTGACTAAGAGAGACTCAGCAATTCAAGGTTCCTGTTTCCTAACCAGCTCCGTTCTGCTCAGAGGATGTCCAGTTGGTGAGAAGCATCCTAACCAAGAAGAAGGTGGGAAACGTGACCATTATTCCAGTGGCTTGGAGAGAACTTGGTCCTGATGAGAGGTTGTGGGAGTTCAAGTTGGGGAATCTGGCTCCATCTTCTCTGCAGGGAGTCCTGGTGGGCTTAAAGAAGAGGTGCATAAAGGAGGATACTGAAACACCCATTTCTGGTGCGCTTGCACGGTTCCCTTCTCCCTCCATGTAAGGACGCTGAGATACTCAATGCCCTGGCAGTGGCAACATCCTCTTGCTTCTCCACCTCCTTCTCCTGTGCACGCCGCACAGGCTTCCAGCGGCGCACCTAGTGAACGCATGCTCCTCTGCTCTTAAAGGGTCAGTGCACGCATCTGCAAAGAGGCATCTTGTATAAAAGGCACCCTCCCCAAAAGGGAGGTGCCTGAGCAACCCCTATAGTTTCCTTATTGGTAGAGTGTGTGCAACTGTATGTTGCCAGGTCCCCTGCCCTCAGTCTGTAATAGTTATTTCTTTAACTAGTATCCTCCCTATAGTCTTGTGTACTGTATACATGACCCTGAAGCTGCTCCAGCAGTACCTGAACCATTCCCCAAGACCCGTGTGTTTAAAAGAGAACCTATCCCCAAATTCGTAGCAATGCAAAAAAGTGTAGAAAAATCTCTAGGCACCAGTGTGTGAGTTTTACAAAGTTCCAAACCTGCAGCTGTGTAGGATAATTCAGGTAGTGTAATGCTTAACACCATGTCTGTGGATTTTACAAAGTTCCAAACCTCCAGCTGTGTAGGATAATTCAGATGATGCAATGCTTAACACAACATCTGAGGAAAATATAGTAGATGAATAGAATAGCAGCACTCACCATATCCATAGGCTAAAAGTCCTTTATTTCATGTAGAATTGGACATCAGGTACAACGGTGTTTCATAAAAGGGGGAGTCATGCGGGGAGAGACAGGTGGACAACTGTCTCTCCCCGCACGTCCCCCCTGCTTTTATGAAATACTGCTGTACCTGGTGTCCAATTCTACATGAAATAAAGGACCTTCAGCCTATGGATATGGTGAGTGCTGCTATTCTATTCATCTTATATATTTTGCCCTATCCCCAAATTCCACGTTGTCCGAATCCTGCCTGTCAGTGACTCCACTCCCGTGTCCCTGTCCAATGAACTCCTTCCCTGGAGTCCACAGCTGCAGTACTGGGGACTGCTTAGTAGTGGCACCAGGCGGCTACCTGCAGCTCAAGCCTTACTTCACCATCAGGAGCTTCAGTGAACACCAGGTAGCCGCTTAGCTACATCCCTTATAGGCAAGCCCGGCCCCGTGGCACAGTGTGTTCACGAACCACGTGTGCCACCTGCAAGTGTGACACTTCATATCGTCTGATCTTCAGCTCCTGTGCTGTGCTATTTGCTGTTTGCTCTGTGTGACTCATCTATTACCACAGATGCAACAGCCAAGTTCCCAATCCATGTTACAGCTTCTCACCCCACCCTTCTTCCCCAGTCCCCAACTGCATTTTTGGCAGTGTTTTTGTGTCTTTTACATGTGGGAATCTCACACATGTACTCTGATCAGTATTGATGATCAGAGTCTGATTCCTCCTCCTAATTGCATTCTGCGCTGAGCATCTGTGCTGAATTTATGCAATATAGTACACTTAAGAACATCCACATCCAAATGGGAATATGTCATAGAGACACATGGGTCAATATGAACAACCCAACAGTAATTAATAGATTGTATATACTGTGTGGACAAAATAAATGGCAGACCATTCGGTTAAGAACACAGCAGATAGGAGAACCACCGAATGTCCAGTCCAAAATGTAAGAGACATAAACCAACATATATATAAGAGGACCTTTATTGAAAAATGGTCAAAGTGGTGCTACAAACACTTGAGAGCCCACCATATCAAAAATGTAAATACAACATTATAAAAGATAATATCACAGTGGATATAACAGTTGCAAAAAAGAGTATATTACAAACCCAAAAGAGATACGTAGGTATGTTAAAGCCCAAAGGTACCCCAGCATAGAAAATCCATTTTTTCTATGAATAGAAAAAATGATTCATATATCTACATATCTACATAACTATAGTAAAGGTACAAATGCTGCTGTTGTAAATAATGAGTGGGTACCGAGTATCAATTATATTGGTGTATAATTAGACAGTTAGTATACACGATATTAGGCAGGGAATCATGAGGCTGACATACCTGTTTATGGAGGGTAATGGAGGGATCACAGGAGGAGCCCCGACGCGCGTTTCGGACTGCAGCGTCCTTCGTCAGGGGGTGTTGATCTTAGAAAGCAACCAAGGTTGAAAAGGAGTGTGTGGCCAATCAAATGTGATGCACAGAAAGGTCGCCATGTGCGCGGTGTGCCTGCTCCGGAACCGGAAGTGACCTGACACTAATGATCGGGGAGAGGGGCGGGCGCATACCTTACCCATCGTGCAACGCAAGATAAGGTCCTGTATGATGGTCTGCCTAGTGTGATTGCGCGTGCGCCGTCCGGAGGTACCAGGACCTGCGGGCTCCCGCATCATGTGACCGGCTGCATCGGGTCATGTGACCCGAGCCTCCGAACACATAGAGATGCGGGGCCGGCAGGAACAAGGAACACAGACAACGCAAGCGCGAGAGACAGACCAGGGTTGGTAACCGGAGATATTAATGACCGAGATCCAAAAGTGACAATCATGAAAGGTGCATAAAGTGAACAATTGATTTATATATAGTGTATGACATGCTGGATATACTAAAAGGTTAGTATTAAAATTATCACATAAAGTGTAATGTGCAAAGCATATGAATGTAAGGTGTAAGTATGTGTGGGTATATACCTGGTTAATAGTATGTAACAGATCCCAAGTGGAACAATGGAAGGTAGAAAGAGACATAAAAGGATATATTTATATAGATAAAATTATAAATATATTAAAGAAAATATATAATATAATTAAAAATAATTGCAACCAGTTAACCCATAAAAATTGATTAATACCCAGATGTAGAAAAATATATATACCCTTTCAAGATCAATAGTTAAATAATGATACAGTCAATATATAAATATATATAAAAATAATAATAAAACTATAATCATCTAGTATTAAAGATCTATATATCAACAAGTATGCAATTTTTTATATATATAGCTGACCATGTGCAGTAAACAATGAAATCATAGATATATCAAATTTAAACATGGTAATATACATATAAACAACAAAACATGTGCAGAAAAAGTGTATGTAAGGCTATGTGCCCACGTAGCGTTTTACAAGAGTATTTGCTGCGGAATTTCCGCAGCGGAAACGCTTGTAAAACGCTTGTCAATCCACACCCCATGGTCCCCAATGAGAATCCGCAAGTTCTATGCCCATGCTGCAGATTTTTCCGCAGCATGTCAATTAATTTTGCGTTTCCGCAAGCGGAATTGCCTTTTTCAATGCATGAAAAAATGCAAGGCAATTCCGCATGTCGAAAACGCGCGAAAAACGCTTGCGTAATTCCGCATGCGTTTCTCCGGGAAAGGACATGCGGAAATGAAGCGCAAATTTTCCGCTTCATTTCCGCAACGTGGGCACATAGCCTAAGAGTGGTAGCAGAATCAAATGTGAGGAATAAAGAGTGTTGGAATGAATGTGAAAAAATGAAGTGTGTACAGTGACATATGTATAAAACTAATATGAATGCGTATAAAAACAAAAAGAAAAAGAATAGAATAAAAGAAAAAAATTGTACATGTAAAGAGTATGTTTAACAACAAGTAGATGGGAGTGGAAGTGATAGAGTATTAGTGTAATCATATATAAAGATAGACATATATGACATTATTATATTATTACAGACATTATTAAAAATAATAATAAATAAATAAGGTGCCGCAGAGCCCAATCATCGGTGGTATTTAAATCCTAATTGCATTCTGCGCTGAGCATCTGTGCTCAATTTATGCAGCACTGTTTTTGTGACCGGGAAAAATAGTGGCGGCAGGGGACAGAGTACTCAGGGACCGCCGTCGCCATGAGGTTGCGGAAAATTTCCATCTCCATGAGCCTAAAAGGCAACATTTCCAGTGCAAGCAGTCGAGAAATGTGGCAGTTAAGTATTGTGGACTGTGGGTGGTTGGCTGCGTATTTGCGCTTGAGTTCAAGGGACTGGGGTAGGGACAACTGAACTCTGCACTGGGACAAGGACGTGGACGTGGTTCCTGATAGTGGTGGTTGAAAGTGTGCAATGACAGGTGCAGTGTGGGAGGCATCTTCATCTGCACCATGGACAGGGGATTTGCGTGCACGCACAACAGCAGAATAGGCAGTGGTGTCACCTGCAGACACTGTTTCTGGACCCTGGCGTTCAGCCCAACTAGTCAGGTGCTTTGCTGTCATGTGCCTGTGATGTGCCCAGGGGATGGGGATGACTCGGTACCCGGGCCTTTACTTGGTTTGGGGATGTTGCGGTGGTCGGCTCCCGGGCCTGTACCCTGGGGTCACTCTTGATAAAGGGGATTGGAACTTGGATAAAATAAATAAGTAAATAGTTTGTGACACCACCTGTGGTACCTGGTAAGGATTACCAGCGCTGCTGCAGACCTCCGGGGGGTGATGGGATGGCAGCTGGGATGTTTCTTCTCCCCACAGGCGGAGCAGGCCCCCGGGGCAGTGTGGAGTTTGATGGTGGGTGGTGATGCTGGGGCTTGTAGTGCAGCTTGGATGGCGCAGCAGGAGTAACTGACAGACAGGGATTCGCTTCAATACCTTTACTGGTGCGGATGTCAGGTACGGTCCAGGGTACTCAGTAGGATGGGTGCACTTCAGGACTTCTCTCCAGTGAGCGGGTATAAGGCCTCCTGGTCCGTGTCTGCCTCTTTGTATGCTCCTGGTCAGCCTGCAACTAGGCCTAGGTTATGTGTCGTGCTGTTTCTTCACCTGTCGCTTGGTAGTAGGACCTTCTGCTGGCAACCACTATCCCTGGTAACACTGGTGCCTTCGTGGTTCCTGGTCCTGTTAAGGGTTCAGCTTCAGGTCTGCCAGGGACTTGTAGTCCTCCTGTTATGCCGGTGATCCCTACTGGGTATAAAGTACCCTGTAGGCGCGGACCCGGTGTCCAGTTTGTATATTCGGGGTAAGCCTATGATGCTCCTCTGCCCCCTCAACTCCTCTCTCCTCTCCTCCTTGCCGTCGGCCACACTTGGGGCCCTCAGAACACAGGAGCAGATGTGCTGCGTCTTCGCTGCTCTCAGCGTCAGCACGCTCTCAGACTCTCTGACTCTGTCTGACTCCTTCTCACTGACTGCCTGGCTCCACCCTCCATATATATATCCCTAACGGGCTCCCTCTGGTGGTATGAGGTGGAAGGGTGGAGGTGTTTGTATGTAGTGAGGGCCTCTTGTGGAGAAGTCCATCCATGCACCCTGGGTCCTGTGGTACCTGTGAACAGCAGGGTGCCACACCTGAGCATGCTGCTGGTGGATAGGCTGGTAGTTTTGCTGCAACTGCTGATGCTGGCATGACAGATCTTGCAAATGGCCTTTTTGGAGTTAACTGGACAGTCTTTAAAAAAGAGCCAAACTCTGGAAGACCAAACAGTAGGAATGGCAACTTCTCTCGTGTTGGGGTTCTGAGGAACAGTTGCCTGCCTTATGTCTGTGACCACCCCACTTCTTGTGCCTGCCTGTTGTGATGCGATGTCTCCCTCCCCTCTGCACTGCTGTCATCGCTATGCACGTCACCTTGCCAGGTTGGGTCAGTTACTTCATCGTCCACCACCTCATCTTCCACAAACGCACCTTGCGCCTCCTCCTGACTTGGTGGCAATTGTGTCTCATCATCCCCCTCTTGCGACAATAATTGCACTTTTCTACAGTCGCCTTCATGTTACAGTGGCTTCTCAAATATTTGGACAGCACTACATGCGATCTCCTCATGCCCCGCTTCAAGCTGGCTGGGCGAGAGGCCCAAATGTATAAATGGAAAAGTGAACAGCTCTTCAGAGTGTCGAAGTGTGGGATCACTTTTCTCCAGGCGCTCGGCACGGTGGGAGAAAGGAGGATCAGACTGAGGGATATGTGGTCCAGACTCACGGCTACTGAGATTGGGCCATGTGGAAAACAGGATGGTGGTGGTGGCAAACTGACTGGAAGCATTTTCTGCTATCCAACCAACAACCTTTTCACACTACTCTGGCTTCAATAGTGGTCCATGGTCCCCTACAAAGTGGCACAAGAAGGTAGGGCTACATGATGTGGGTGCTTGTTGTGATCCCTCAGCAGGAACAGTTTCAGCTTGCCCATGGCCTCAGCCTATGCATGCACTATCACCATCACATCCACTTCCCTGTCCCTTGCCACGCGGCTTGTCCATTTTAATTGGAGTATAATATTGGTCACATTCCCAAAAATGTCTGTATTATTACCACAGTATTATAGGATTACGTCTGATGACCGTGGTTTTAGGCAGTGGCCCAGGGGCATACATAGAAATCATGGGGCCCCATAGCAGAAGCTCTAATTTACCCCCCACCCCACAAAAAAATACATATTTGTCTGTGTCACAGAAGAGCAGATCTCACAACTTTCCAGCCTTTACGTAGTAATTTTCCTCCTGCTGAAGTCCTAGATCCCTCTTTTATTGCCCCCATGAAGAATGATGGCAATAAAAGTGCCCTGCAAACACAGTATGATACCCCCATGGTGCATTCCTTCACATGACCCTATTGTACCCCACTTAAACTTCCAAGGCAAAGTATGGTGACCCTAACACAGTATGATCCCCCAACTGTGACTCCCACACAGCCCTCTGTAAAGTATAATGGGCCTACATACAGTATAATGGCCCGCACTAGCCCTCCAATCCTCCAATCCTCCAATCCTCCAATCCTCCAATCCTCCAATCCTCCAATCCTCCAATCCTCCAATCCTCCAATCCTCCAATCCTCCAATCCTCCAATCCTAGTGTTAGGCATCAGTCTGGTGCTGAATTTGAAATGGGTCCAGGACCTTCTGTGGTCTCCCATTTCAGTCCAGCCAGGGCTGATGCTGCTCAGTATCACCATCAGCCCCAACGCCTAGCTGGTCCACAAGCCCTGTTTGTCTCCCAGGTAGTTGTGCCTAGCAATGTTAAGCCTGGGTTGCAGAGTGAGACAGGGCTTGTGGAATCTAAGTCCAGGTTTTGCCGCACTGCTCCTAGTCCGGTCACACGTCTCCCTGCGGTTCTTGGAGATTGTGCGAACCGTCTTACCCTTCCGTGTGCCTTAACACGAAGAGCTAAGATAATTGTTAGGTGCCTCGCCGGTCGCTCTACCACCGTGCCGTTAACGGAGATAGAGCGTACCGCTTTACCCGTTCCTGTGTGAAGAAACACGGAAGGGTTTAATATTTAAGTTGTCGCTTGCCTTTCCACCCGGAAAGTGTTCGGCAGCAGTCTTCCAGGCTGCATCGCGGACCCCGGGGTCGGTTGCATTCCATTAAAATAAAGTTGTCTGCAACTGCCCTCCTAACAGTATCTGAGCGCCAGGGTCTTGCCGAACATGGCCGACAACCAGCAACTGCAGCGTTACATACAGCAACTGGAGGCCAGATTTAGAACTCTGGAACAAACTGCTCCAGTTGCTGATATCACTGCAGTAGCTTCCCAGGCGTCTACTCTAGCAGCCAATATTATCAACTCGGCTGCGGTGAATACTGCAACCACTGCAAGTGCCCCATTACCCCGGTTTGCTCTCCCGCAAAAATTTTCTGGGGATAGTAAACTCTGCAGGGGTTTTATTAATGTATGCTCCATTCATTTGGAGATGATGGAGGCACGGATCCCCTCCGAAAGAGCCAAAGTGGAATATATCATCTCATTGCTTTCTCACAGGGCTCTGGAGTGGGCTACTCCTCTATGGGAGCGGAATGACCCGGTGGTAGTAAATGCGGGTCTCTTCCTTAAGACCCTAAAAAGTGTTTTCCTGGGTCCTCAGGTCATGTATGATACGGCTCTTAAGCTCCTTGCGTTGGTCCAGGGTTCGGCCACCACCAGTCACTATGCCGTCCAGTTCAGAACCTTAGCGGCTGAACTGGATTGGTCTGAGTGGTCGCTTATCCAGGTGTTCTGGAAGTGTCTGGCTGGGCATATTAAAGATGCTTTATCTACCAGAGAGATTCCAACCTCCCTGGAGGAGTTAATATCTCTCGCTGACCTTATAGACTTGCGTCATACAGAACACAGGTTAGAGCTAGAGGTTGGCAGTCCCCAGTACCTGTTGGCACCAGGCTTCTTTAGACCCAAATCCAAGACCTCCGACCCAGAGCATGAGGCTATGGATGTATCCCGGACTGAGTCTAGTCCCTCTCGTTCCCGTCCTGCACATCTCTTGGAGCACCCCGTAAATAAGGGCTCCAAGCAGCCGGTAAAACGAGTAGTTCTTACCACCGTTGGCGGAGGTACATTAAATCCTGGGTCCTCTTCCTCCAAGTTATCATATAAGGTGATCTTGTCCTTCGGTAAATCTGCAGTTACTGCCAAGGTGTGGGTGGACTCTGGTGCTGAGGGCAATTTTTTATCTTCTACGTTTGCCCAGAGACATGCCATCTCTACTGAGTCACTCTCTAGTCCAATGAACATTAGTGTTGCCAATGGTTCACTCCTGGATGTGCAAATCACCCACCGGTCGATCCCTCTCACCATGTCATTTCCTCAGGGCCACCGGGAGGTTATCTCTTTTCTTATTATTCCCAGTGGATTAGACGAGGTGTTGTTGGGTCTCCCCTGGTTACGTTGTCATTCTTCACACATTGACTGGAAGTTGGGGAGAATTCTTCCTGGAGTAGGAATTGTGCATCTCAGTGTTTGGGCAAAGTCACCCGGAGGGTAGTCTCTGACCCTTCTATCATTGCGACATCCGGTACAGATTCCTTGTCTGTTTCCAGGACCCAGTCCTTGTCTGATTATGTCGCTAAGAACTCTCAGAAAGAGAGGGTGGCTGCAGTGTCCTCCAACCCGATTCCGTCGGGGAGGACGTTTGTTTCCCCTAATCTACGGAGTATGGTGCTCTCCTGGGCTCATGCCCCTAAGATCGGAGCTCATCTGGTGGTCAAACGTACCACTAAGTCCCTTCTACGGTCCTATTGGTGGCCCCGGTGGCGCCAGGATGTCAAGGACTTTGTTATCGCGTGTCCCGTCTGTGCGAGAGATAAATCTTGTCGCCAGAGACCAGCGGGTCCTTCCTCCCTGTCACCCGTGAAGGATCCTATGCATAGAGAACCAGTTGTCACTGCTTCCCGTCCTAAAAGAGGGTACCCTGTACACCGGAGGGGTCACTGTTTCGTGAATCCTCTCTGTGACCCGTTGGACCACATCCTTGACCCCCGGCTCATGGAGGAAAATGTTAGGCGTCGGTCTGGTGCTGGATTTGAAATGGGTCCAGTACCTTCTGTGGTCTCCCATGTCAGTCCAGCCAGGGCTGATGCTGTTTAGTATCACCATCAGCCCCAACGCCTAGCTGGTCCACAAGCCCTGTTTGTCTCCCAGGTAGTTGTGCCTAGCAATGTTAAGCCTGGGTTGCAGAGGGAGACAGGGCTTGTGGAATCTAAGTCCAGGTTTTGCCGCACTGCTCCTAGTCCGGTCACACGTCTCCCTGCGGTTCTTGGAGATTGTGTGAACCGCTTTAGCGCAAATCCCCATAGCGTACCGCCTGTATCAAAGACAGGGCTACTGCTTTTCCCACGGTCGCACGTCTCCCTGCGGTTCTTGGAGATTGTGCGAACCGTCTTACCCTTCCGTGTGCCTTAACACGAAGAGCTAAGATAATTGTTAGGTGTCTCGCCGGTCGCTCTACCACCGTGCCGTTGACGGAGATAGAGCGTACCACTTTACCCGTTCCTGTGTGAAGAAACACGGAAGGGTTTAACATTTAAGTTGTCGCTTGCCTTTCCACCCGGAAAGTGTTCGGCAGCAGTCTTCCAGGCTGCATCGCGGACCCCGGGGTCGGTTGCATTCCATTAAAATAAAGTTGTCTGCAACTGCCCTCCTAACAGTATCTGAGCGCCAGGGTCTTGCCGAACATGGCCGACAACCAGCAACTGCAGCGTTACGTACAGCAACTGGAGACCAGATTTAGAACTCTGGAACAAACTGCTCCAGTTGCTGATATCACTGCAGTAGCTTCCCAGGCGTCTACTCTAGCAGCCAATATTATCAACTCGGCTGCGGTGAATACTGCAACCACTGCAAGTGCCCCATTACCCCGGTTTGCTCTCCCGTAAAATTTTTCTGGGGATAGTAAACTCTGCAGGGGTTTTATTAATGTATGCTCCATTCATTTGGAGATGATGGAGGCACGGATCCCCTCCGAAAGAGCCAAAGTGGGATATATCATCTCATTGCTTTCTCACAGGGCTCTGGAGTGGCCTACTCCTCTATGGGAGCGGAATGACCCGGTGGTAGTAAATGCGGGTCTCTTCCTTAAGACCCTAAAAAGTGTTTTCCTGGGTCCTCAGGTCATGTATGATACGGCTCTTAAGCTCCTTGCGTTGGTCCAGGGTTCGGCCACCACCAGTCACTATGCTGTCCAGTTCAGAACCTTAGCGGCTGAACTGGATTGGTCTGAGTGGTCGCTTATCCAGGTGTTCTGGAAGTGTCTGGCTGGGCATATTAAAGATGCTTTATCTACCAGAGAGATTCCAACCTCCCTGGAGGAGTTAATATCTCTCGCTGACCGTATAGACTTGCGTCATGCAGAACACAGGTTAGAGCTAGAGGTTGGCAGTCCCCAGTACCTGTTGGCACCAGGCTTCTTTAGACCCAAATCCAAGACCTCCGACCCAGAGCATGAGGCTATGGATGTATCCCGGACTGAGTCTAGTCCCTCTCGTTCCCGTCCTGCACATCTCTTGGAGCACCCCGTAAATAAGGGCTCCAAGCAGCCGGTAAAACGAGTAGTTCTTACCACCGTTGGCGGAGGTACATTAAATCCTGGGTCCTCTTCCTCCAAGTTATCATATAAGGTGATCTTGTCCTTCGGTAAATCTGCAGTTACTGCCAAGGCGTGGGTGGACTCTGGTGCTGAGGGCAATTTTTTATCTTCTACGTTTGCCCAGAGACATGCCATCTCTACTGAGCCACTCTCTAGTCCAATGAACATTAGTGTTGCCAATGGTTCACTCCTGGATGTGCAAATCACCCACCGGTCGATCCCTCTCACCATGTCATTTCCTCAGGGCCACCAGGAGGTTATCTCTTTTCTTATTATTCCCAGTGGATTAGACGAGGTGTTGTTGGGTCTCCCCTGGTTACGTTGTCATTCTTCACACATTGACTGGAAGTTGGGGAGAATTCTTCCTGGAGTAGGAATTGTGCATCTCAGTGTTTGGGCAAAGTCACCCGGAGGGTAGTCTCTGACCCTTCTATCATTGCGACATCCGGTACAGAGTCCTTGTCTGATTATGTCGCTAAGAACTCTCAGAAAGAGAGGGTGGCTGCAGTGTCCTCCAACCCGGTTCCGTCGGGGAGGACGTTTGTTTCCCCTAATCTACGGAGTATGGTGCTCTCCTGGGCTCATGCCCCTAAGATCGGAGCTCACCTGGGGGTCAAACGTACCACTAAGTCCCTTCTACGGTCCTATTGGTGGCCCCGGTGGCGCCAGGATGTCAAGGACTTTGTTCTCGCGTGTCCCGTCTGTGCGAGAGATAAATCTTGTCGCCAGAGACCAGCGGGTCCTTCCTCCCTGTCACCCGTGAAGGATCCTATGCATAGAGAACCAGTTGTCACTGCTTCCCGTCCTAAAAGAGGGTACCCTGTACACCGGAGGGGTCACTGTTTCGTGAATCCTCTCTGTGACCCGTTGGACCACATCCTTGCCCCCCGGCTCATGGAGGAAAATGATGTTAGGCGTCGGTCTGGTGCTGGATTTGAAATGGGTCCAGGACCTTCTGTGGTCTCCCATTTCAGTCCAGCCAGGGCTGATGCTGCTCAGTATCACCATCAGCCCCAACGCCTAGCTGGTCCACAAGCCCTGTTTGTCTCCCAGGTAGTTGTGCCTAGCAATGTTAAGCCTGGGTTGCAGAGTGAGACAGGGCTTGTGGAATCTAAGTCCAGGTTTTGCCGCACTGAGCATGTCCGTGACCTAGCGGATCATGATTGGTGGGTTGGCACCCACCTGACCCGGTGACCTGGCACCGCCTGATTGGTTCACAGGTAACGTCACCAATAGCGCGTCGGTGGGCAGGGCTTAGTCTTTAAAAGGCCCGCCCTCAAAGATGGCGACGCGCTCAGATCATTTGAGCTGACTGTTTGTGGTGTGCACGCTTACTCTGGGCTCCTCGAAGAGCCTTAGCTTTAGTTAGGCAGGTTAGAATAAGTAGGCAGGTAGCTTCGCCTTGCAGACTGGTTCTGACCAGGGGGTTCGCCTTACACCCCGAGCCGCCTGTGAGCTATATAGAGCGGGTTGGCTCAGTCCGGTAGCACGCCGGCTGAGTGCTTGAATACCCGGCGGGAATCACACCCGCACGCTAGCGCCTTCTCCTATAGCGTAGCGACTGTATCGAAGACAGGGCTACTGCTCCTAGTCCAGTCACACGTCTCCCTGCGGTTCTTGGAGATTGTGTGAACCGCTTTAGCGCCAATCCCCATAGCGTAGCGCCTGTATCAAAGACAGGGCTACTGCTTTTCCCACGATCGCACGTCTCCCTGCGGTTCTTGGAGATTGTGCGAACCGTCTTACCCTTCCGTGTGCCTTAACACGAAGGGCTAAGATAATTGTTAGGTGCGTCGCCAGTCGCTCTCCCTCCTTGCCGTTAACGGAGATAGAGCATACCTCTTTACCCGTTCCTGTGTGAAGAAACACGGAATGGTTTAACATTTAAGTTGTCGCTTGCCTTTCCACCCGGAAAGTGTTCGGCAGCAGTCTTCCAGGCTGCATCACGGACCCCGGGGTCGATTGCATTCCATTAAAATAAAGTTGTCTGCAACCGCCCTCCTAACACCTGGTATGCATGGCCCACTCATCCCCCAATCCTGGAATGCATAGCCCCTCACTCCCCAATCCTGGTATGTGTGGCCCCCTCATTCAGCAATCCTAGTATGTGTGGTCTCATCACTGTACACACAAAAAATAAACACTTATACTCACCTTCCTTCCTCACCTCTGCTCCAGCGCTGCTGTGTCCTGTCTGCCAGGCAGCTCATGTCGGCTTCTGAGCAGCGCTGCTGCCGGCATATTCACTCCTCTCCACTCTGGGACTATGGGCGTGGAGAAGAGTGAATATGCATTCTCTTTAGTAGCCGCTGCTTAGCGCTCCTCCGTTCCCGCTACTAAAGAGAATGAATAGTCCCTCTTCTCCACACCCATGGGAGTGGAGAAGAGGGAATATTCATGTCCCTTTAGCAGCGGGCACACGTGGTAGCTGCAGCAGCGGCTACTGCGTGTGCCCCTTTCCTCCACCGCCGCAACCTCCCTTCCCCCCAATACTCACCTATCCTCCTCGTTCCCCCTGCTGCTCCAAGGCCCTCCCAGCTCACGGGCCCCCCCGGCTCACGGGCCCTATAGCAGTAGCGTGGCCTGCCGCCATTGGCGGTACGCCACTGCAGTGGCCTAATAGTATGGTATTGATCAGCGACCAAGTGTGAGTAGGTTTGAACAACGCACAACTGGCAGACTTTAAATGGAGTGTAATATCTGGCACATTCCCCAAAATGTCAAGATTATTACCGTAGTAATATAGGATCACCTGAGATGATGGACAATTTTCTGCTTCCACAATATAGCAATGCTATTAAAATCAAACAAATGTGGCTGTATGCTGCTAACAAGCAAATGGAGCAGTAAAAATGGTGTATTATATTGCTTTTCAACAAAATAATCAGGATTAAAGGGAACCTGCCATGTCCTAGCTACTATCTATACTGCCCCCATTGCTTTGCTAGTGATGCAATGTGCATCACTAACAAGCTTTTTTCATTAAAATTGGTGGTGTTATAATGATTTTATAACATTTAATATACGTTGTCTCACCTGCTCATTTTCAGTTATAGGAGTGTGATTCTCACATTAAGTAATGAGCGGGTGCAGCATTCAGTCACTGCTGGCGCCGCCTATGTATTTAAATCTTGCTCCCAGCAAGCGCTATTATTGTGGGGCTCATTTGTACATGTCCGGCCGCTGGTCTCACGCCTGCGCAGTGAGGCTGTGTGATTACCAGCTTCAATGCGCACGTGCTATGTTCCTGCGCATGCCCAGTGAGGCTGCGTAGTTTCCAGCTTGACTGCGCACACGCGGGGATCCACAGGTCATAGCGCGTGCGCAATGAAGCTAGTAACCACACAGCTTCACTGCAGGCGGAGCAGGCCTCAGGGCAGTGTGAGGAGGAATTGTGGGTGCAGTGCCACGCAGGAAATAACAGGCTGAGGCGGTGTGTGAAGCCATCCGGGTCTTTATTCACTTTCAGATGTACTTTCAGCCGCAAAGCTTCTCTCTGCTACACACGGCGTACTGCGGCCACCCGGAAGATCAGGAGCACCTGTCGAGACCCCTCTGGTGTGTGTTCCTCTCCTTGGCAAGTTCTCCCACTAAGTCTCCTCCTGACTGTGTGTGGTATGAACGTGTTGTAAGGCCGGGTCCCACTGGATAAACGCAGTGTAAGAGATACAGGTGGCGTAGGCCGCTCCGTCCGTATCCCTTTGGGATCCACTAAGCCTCCAGGCTTTTCTGACTGAGACGTGAAGTAACAAAGTCAGATATTGGGGGCCGGTCACCCCTCTTGCAGCAGGAATCCCTCTGACTAGGCCAGAGTAAAGAATACAGGTGGCGACTCCGCTCCGTCCGTATCCCTCTGGGATCCTTTTGACTGTGGAGCCTATCTCCTCCGCTCCCCTCCAAGGCCTTCTTAGAGGAGGAGAGTTTCCTCTTCTCCAGACCCGGGTACCATCCGCGCATTGAATCGCATAACATCCGCATGTATACATGCGGATATTATGCAGTTCAATGCAAGTCTATGGGCGCGATTTCACAGCGAAATCGCTCCCAAATTGGTTGTGCTGCGGATTTTTCATTGGGATACATCCCAGACCTCTTAACGGAAATGCCACCGCGAAAACACATTAAATCCACATCGTGGGCACACAGCCTTACAAGTGCATCAAAAAGTTAATTAATTTCAGTTCTTCCATAGAAAAAGTGAAACTCATATTATATAGAGTCATTACAAACAGAGTGATCTATTTCAAGTGTTTATTTCTGTTAATGTTGATGATTATGGCTTACAGCAATGAAAACACAATAGTCATTATCTCAGTAAATTAGAATACTTTATAACAACAGCTTGAAAAATGTTTTTGAAATGTTGGCCTACTGAAATGTATGTTCAGTAAATGCACTCAGCACTTGGTCGGGGTTCCTTTTGCATCAATTACTGCATCAATGTGACATGACATGGAGGCAATCAGCCTGTGGCACTGCTGAGGTGTTATAGAAGCCCAGGTTGCTTTGATAGCAGCCTTCAGCTCGTCTGCATTGTTGGGTCTGGTGTCTCTCATCTTCCTCTTGACAATACCCCATAGATTCTTCATGGGGTTAAGGTCAGGTGAGTTTGCTGGCCAATCAAGCACAGTGATACTGTTGTTTTTAAAGGTATTGGTACTTTTGGCAGTGTGGACAGGAGCCAAGTCCTGCTGGAGAATGAAATTTCCATGTCCAAAAAGCTTGTCGGCAGAGGGAAGCCTGAAGTCTTGATAAAACACAGTGGACCTACACCAGCAGATGGCATGGCTCCCCAAACTATCCCTGATTGTGGAAACTTCACACTAGACCTCAAGCAGCTTGCATTGTGTGCCTCTCCACTCTTCCTCCAGACTCTGGGACCTTGATTTCCAAATTAAATGCAAATTTTACTTTGCATTTACCTAGTGTAAATGACTGCCTTCTGGACATCTGTCAAGTCAGCAGTCTTCCCCATGATTGTGGAGCCTACTGAAACAGACTAAGGGACCTTTGTAAATGCTTAGGAAGCCTTTGCAGCTGTTTGTGTTAATTATTCTAATTTACTGAGTTAATAACTTGTGTGTTTTCATTGACTGTAAGCCATAATCATCAACATTAACAGAAATAAACACTTGAAATAGATCACTTGGTTTGTAATGACTCCATATAATATATGAGTTTCACTTTTTGTATTTAAGAACTGAAATAAATTATCTTTTTGATGATATTGTAATTTAGTGAGATGCGCCAGTATCTCCACACCCCCCCTTCTGGCTGGGAGTCTGCATTTCACATCCTCGAAGCCAAGTGACCGCCTTTCCTGGATCTGATGTCGACAAAACCTCACAGTGCACAGTGTGTACGATGTGAGGATTCACAAGTCTGCAGTCAGTGACACAGAGGGACTGTTGGCTTATGGATTTAGACTGGACAACCCCTTTAAGGCTCCTTCAGCCATCAGTGAATATCGGTCTGTGCTCGGACCACAGTACATGGACTGGCTTGTGGGTCTCCTGACCTGAACTCAGCAGCGTCACAGCATTGTATGAGGATGCGTGTCAGGAGATCGGTGCCCAGTCCTTGCACTGCAGACCAATTTCTCCCTCCCAATAATTACACTGTCATAGAATAATAAAGATGTTTCCCAATCATATATACCCACCTATGTCAATCATTCCCTCCCCTCCCCCCTTCCAGGGGGGGAGGGAATGATTGTATCATACAATTGTAGCTCCCCGAGGGTTCGGTTGCTACAGGGGTATTGCACCTCAACCAGAGGTGTGATATTCCACTCCCAGGTAAGGATGGAGTGTGGACCAGGGCTCAGTTAGCTGCACACACACACACTCCCCATTTCCGGGGGACAGCTCGACGGTGCTCCCAGCTGCAGGCACAACTGACCATGTCCCTGGCTGGAGTGGGGAGGGGGGAGAGAACCCAGTGGTGTGGGAGCAGAAAGGGGATGGTTTCTGGAGCACAGGAAGGAGCTCATTGGGTACAGGTCACCTGAGTTCAGACACAGAGAAGCAGATGAAAGGTGGGAGCTGTCTTAAATCGTAGAGTAGTAGTTCAGTCAGAGTAGAAGGCAGCGGCTCAGCCTGAGCTCAGCTCCACGAGGCAGGCCTAGAGAGAAGGCCGGGGCCAGAGAGGAGAAGAGGAGAAGGAGAAGGAAGGAAGGAGAAGAGACAGAGGAGTGGAAGGGCTCCAGAAACAAGAAGGCAGAAGGGACCCTAAGAGTGCAGAACGGCCAGCAACCGTTGCATACCCCATTATACCGGGTGAAAGGGTCAGGCTGTGGAAAGGTACTGGTTCCCTAAGTTGGTGGAGGCAAATCTACCCTCAGCCAAGAACCGGAGGTTGTGACCATTTATCGGTGCGGCCCCTCTCTAAACCTGCTAGGAAGCACCATATAGGATAGCGGGAAGTGAAGGCCAATGCTTACCCGACACGGTCCGCGGTAGCCGGACAGAAGTCAGGACACTGGTGGGGCACGAGAGGCCAGAGAAAGGACAGAAGGGGGTCCTGTACCATTCTCCTGAATTGCCTGGGGGTTGACCGAGCTCCTCACCTGGTGGACAAAGCACGGCTCGGGCAGTCCTTGCTGACAGAAGTGACTTGGATTTCAACTGTGAGTAAAAGGCCTGAACTGTACCATTGGACTCTGTGTGATCTATGCTGCGCCTGCACCATCACCCCAGCATCGTCTTACACTGCCTTGAGGCTATACTCTTCCCGTGGGGAGTTATCCTACCCCTGTGCTTCACACTAACACCAGCCTCAGCGGTCTGCCTCGCAGCGGCGGCTATCTCTGACCGCAATCCACGGGTGGCGTAGTCGGACATTCACAAATCTATAAATAGACTGCCACAACATTTGGTCTGACCACCCTGAGCCATGGGATCGGGTTGCCACTACTACCCCCAGCATCGTACAGAAGCCCGGTTCTGGGTGCCCCACGGCCCAGGGAGTGAGTCACAATCACATACTGAAATGGTGAACAAATTAATACATGGACTTAAGTTACCTACTTACACAGCCAGTGGCACCGCCATGCCCGCCGCACAGTCAAGAAGAATATAATGGCTGCCTCAGCTTGCGCACTGCCTCAGCCTGCGATCAGAAAATTAATAAATGTTAACAGTGCATATTATTTCATATATATTCACCGATTATACGCTACTAAAAATATCTTTATTGGTATTCATTAAAAAACTATAAATTCTAGAATGCAAATACAAATGCACCTCAAAACATTATAACTCAAAGTGATAATATAAAAAAAAAAAAAAAAACAAGACTAAGGGGGGATCACCCTATTTGTCAACTACTCTTGTTCCTCCTGCCTGTCCTGTTGGCATCCTCTTGATAAGCAGTTGGCGTCCCCGCTCCTCATCGACTAGCCCTGGTCATCCTCGCCGCCGCCTCCTCAGCCTCCCCCTGCCGGATGCAGCCTCCCCTCAGAACCAGGCCCCCCTCAGCACCACCAGCAGCCTCCCCTCAGCACCACCAGCAGAATCCCCTCAGCAGCAGCCTCCCCTCAGCACAATCAACAGACTCCCCTCACCACAAGCCTCCCCTCACCACCAGCAGCAGCCTCCCCTTAGCAGAAGCAGCAGCCTCCTCTCACCACCAGCAGCAACCTCCCTCATCACCATCAGCAGCCCCCCCCCATCACCATCAGCAGGCTCCCCATCACCATCAGCAGGCCCCCCAAATCACCATCAGCATGCCCCTTTGAGCACCACCAGGCCCCACTCACCACCAGACTCAGCAGCAGCTTTCTCCTCCTGCTCACACACTGGCCGCTGCCTCCGAGGCATGCTGCTCTGCTCAGGAGTGAAGATGAGCACGCAGCGTGTCAGGAGATTGGAGTCAGGACCACGGCTTAAAGGCAAAGCACCCATTTCCGTCCACCGGGTGCATCATGATCTGGCATGCGGCGGCGCTTTACTGTTGCCCCTGAGGCCCGGTGAGAAGAAGCAAAGAGAGGGGCCCCGGCTGCCAGTGTGCCTGGGCCCCCCCCTTCTTGCTTCTTTTCACCGGCCCCATACAGTAGTAAGGGCAGCAGTGATGAGTGAGCATATTTGCTACTGCTCGGTGGTCGCCCGAACATCTCACTGCTCTACATGCTGACCGCACAGCTTTATCAGGTCTATATCAGACCTGGCACCGCCATGCTCGTCACAGTCATTCCGGAATCAGACAGTGTAGGGAGAGGTGTTAGCCAGGGAGAGATTTGCTTGTTTCTAGTTCGTGTAGGTGTACAAAACTATATTAGAGACACACATCCATCTCAACAAACAGTCCTTCTGAGTACTAATCCATCTGCATGGTGCATGCAGAGGCCGAGGCCGTGGGCAAGCTGAAATTGTGCCACAATAAACACCCACATGTTCTCCATCCCTCCCATTGCTTCTTCCGCTGTTGTGCATGCAAGCCAATCCCCTGTCCATGGTGCATGCGAAGAAGCCTCCTGCCCTGCACCTGTCATTGCACACTCTCAAGTAGCAGCATCAGGAAGCACATCCATGTCCTTGTCCCATTGCAGTATTCAGTTGTCCATACCCCAGTCCTTAGAGAGCAAGCGCAAATACGCAGCCAACGCCCCACAGGCCACAGTACTAAATTCCCACATTTCACGAATGCTTGCGCTCGAAATGTTGCCTCTTAGGCTCAGTGAGATGGAAGCATTCCGCAACCTGATGGCAGTGGTCGTTCCTTGGTACTCAGTCCCCAGCCGCCACTATATCTCCCGGTGTGCTGTATTACACAAGCACGTGTCACAAAACATTAGCCGTGCCCTCAACAACGCAGTTACCGGGAAAGTCCACCTAACCACGGACACGTGGACAAGTGCTTGTGGGCAGGGATGGGACATCTCGCTGACAGCACACTGGGTTAACATAGTGGAAGCCGGGACCCAGTCGGACCTTGGAACGGAACACGTCCTCCCGACACAAAGGATTGTGGGCCCTAAGTCAATCAGGGTTGCCCCCACAGTCTACAGCTCCTGCACCTCATCCTCCTAAGGACTGCTTCGGCCAAGCGGCAACAGGCTGTGCTGAAATTAATATGCTTAGGTGACAAACCGCACAATGCTGAAGAGTTGTGGACAGCTTTGAAAGAGCAGGCAGATATGTGGCTCACACCGCTGAACCTACAGCTAGGCATGGTCATGTGTGACAATGGCCGGAACCTGGTGGCGGCTCTGAGGCGAGGCGAGCTCACACACGTACCATGCCTGGCCCATGTGCTTAACCTTGTGATTCAGCGGTTTCTCAAATCCTACCCGGAGCTGCCGGATCTGCTTGTCAAACTAAGCCGCCTGTGTGCCCATTTTAGAAAGTCACATACAGCTTCCACCGCCCTTGCTGTGTTTGAGTACCATTTGCAGCTTCCAGCTCACAGACTGGTATGTGATGACCCCACGCGTTGGACCTCTACACTGCAGATGTTGGGAAGGATTTGTGAGCTAAAGAGGGCAGTTGTTGAGTACCAGCATCAAAATGGCCGTTGATATTCAGTTCAGACTCCACACATAAGTCCTCAGGAGTGGACATGGATGTCAGACATATGTACCATCCTCCAAAACTTTGAGGACTCCACCAAGATTGGTGAGTGACGATGACGCCATAATTAGCGTCACCAAACCGCTTCTCTGTCTTCTGAAACGCTCTCTGCTCACAATCAAAGAGGATGCATTGCAGGCAGAGCACGATGAGATGGAGCAAATAACCATGCAGGGTGATTACACACAGCCCAGCCTCATCTCATCCCAACGTGGATTGGGTGACAATGAGGAAGAGGAGGAGGAAGAACAGTATAGCCCCCAGGGGTAAATGTTTGTCAGTTCATACACTTAGTGCATGGGCATTACAAGTATAGGAGACCCGATCTTTTTTTTATGAGGCCCTCTAAGTCTCTTACAAGGGGCATTGGAGTGCCTCCAAATTTTTGGCAGCCCTTGCATTCAATGCATAGGCCAACACTATGGGAGACCCTCTCCTTTCTAATGGGTATTTGTCATTATTGTTGCTCTGCTCTATGTGTCTTTAAATTCTTAGTGGGTTTTTTCCTAAATTTGGTCAGCCATTGGACTCACTGCATACCCTATAACTGTATAGCAGACCCTTTCCTTTCTAATGGGAACATGTCGTACTTGTTACTGTGGCCCTGCTCTATGTGTCTTTAAATTCTTAGTGGGGTTTTTCCTAAAATTGGTCAGCTGTTGGACTCACTGCATACCCTATAACTGTATAACAGACTCTCTCCTTTGTAATGGGAATTTGTCGTTACTGTGGCCCTGCTCTATGTGTCTTTAAATTCTTAGTGGGGTTTTTCCTAAATTTGGTCAGCCGTTGGACTCACTGCATACCCTATAACTGTATGGCAGACTCTCTCCTTTGTAATGGGAATTTGTTGTTACTGTGGCCCTGCTCTATGTGTCTTTAAATTCTTAGTGGGGTTTTTCCTAAATTTAGTCAGCCGTTGGACTCACTGCATACCCTACATCTGTATAGCAGACTCTCTCCTTTCTAATGGGAATTTGTCGTTACTGTGGCACTGCTCTATGTGAGTTTAAATTCTTAGTGGGGTTTTTCCTAAATTTGGTCAGCCGTTGGACTCACTGCATACCCTATAACTGTATTACAGACCCTCTCCTTTCTAATGAAAACATGTCGTACTTATTACTGTGGCCCTGCTCTATGACTCTTTAAATTCTTAGTGGGGTTTTTCGTAAATTTGGTCAGCCGTTGGACTCACTGCATACATTATAACTGTATAGCAGACTCTCTCCTTTCTAATGGGTATTTGTCGTTACTGTGGCCCTGCTCTATGTGAGTTTAAATTCTTAGTGGGGTTTTTCCTAAATTTGGTCAGCCGTTGGACTCACTGCATACTCTATAACTGTATAGCAGACCCTATCCTTTCTAATAGGTACATGTCGTACTTGTTATTGTGGCCCTGCTCTTTGTGTCTTTAAATTCTTAGTGGAGTTTTTCCTAAAATTGGTCATACGTTGGACTCACTGCATACCCTATAACTGTATAGCAGACCCTCTCATTTCTAATGGGAATTTGTCGTTACTGTGGCCCTGCTCTATGTGTCTTTAAATTCTTAATTGGGTTTTTCCTAAATTTGGTCAGCCGTTGGACTCACTGTATACCCTATATTTGTGTAGCAGACTCTCTCTTTTCTAATGGGTAATTGTCGTTACTGTGGCCCTGCTCTATATGAGTTTAAATTCTTAGTGGGGTTTTTCCTAAATTTGGTCAGCCGTTGGACTCACTGCATACTCTATAACTGTATAGCAGACCCTATCCTTTCTAATAGGTACATGTCGTACTTGTTATTGTGGCCCTGCTCTTTGTGTCTTTAAATTCTTAGTGGAGTTTTTCCTAAAATTGGTCATACGTTGGACTCACTGCATACCCTATAACTGTATAGCAGACCCTCTCATTTCTAATGGGAATTTGTCGTTACTGTGGCCCTGCTCTATGTGTCTTTAAATTCTTAATTGGGTTTTTCCTAAATTTGGTCAGCCGTTGGACTCACTGTATACCCTATATTTGTGTAGCAGACTCTCTCTTTTCTAATGGGTAATTGTCGTTACTGTGGCCCTGCTCTATATGAGTTTAAATTCTTAGTGGGGTTTTTCCTAAATTTGGTCAGCCGTTGGACTCACTGCATACTCTATAACTGTATAGCAGACCCTATCCTTTCTAATGGGAACATGTCGTACTTGTTATTGTGGCCCTGCTCTTTGTGTCTTTAAATTCTTAGTGGAGTTTTTCCTAAAGTTGGTCATCCGTTGGACTCACTGCATACCCTATAACTGTATAGCAGACCCTCTCATTTCTAATGGGAATTTGTCGTTACTGTAGCCCTGCTCTATGTAAGTTTAAATTCTTAGTGGGGTTTTTCCTAAATTTGGTCAGCTATTGGACTCACTGCATATCCTATAACTGTATGTGAAAGTAAAAAATAGTTTTCCAGCACACGATGTAGAAAAATTAAAAAAAGCCTTTATTTAATCCATCGTTAAAAAATACAATTCCAACAGAGATAAAAGCATGTGTAGGTTTACGCGTTTTGGATCATATCAGCCGACGACTTTGCCTCATTCTTCAAACAGAAGATTGACACCATCAGACAAAACTTTGGCCTAAAGTCCACACAACCCCTCCTCATATCTACTCAACCCTCCTCCTCCAAACCCCACTTCTCCACCATTACAGAAGGTCAAGTCTCCTCTTTACTCTCCAAATCACACCTCACCACCTGCGAACTTGACCCAATCCCATCCCACCTCATCACTAACCTCACCACAGTCTTCATCCCAACCCTAACCCACCTCTTCAATCTATCACTAACAACCGGAGTCTTCCCCTCATGTTTCAAACATGCCGCAATCACACCCATCCTCAAAAAGCCCTCCCTTGACCCTTCCTCTCTGACGAGCTACCGCCCCATATCACTCCTCCCCTTTGCCTCAAAACTTCTAGAACAACATGTCCACCTTGAACTGTCCTCCCACCTCTCCTCCTGCTCACTCTTCGACCATCTACAATCTGGCTTCCGACCGCATCACTCGACTGAAACTGCCCTGACCAAAGTCACCAATGACCTACTAAATGCCAAATCCAAGCAACACTACTCCATCCTCCTCCTTCTGGACCTGTCATCTGCCTTTGACACAGTGGACCATTCCCTCTTACTCCAGATTCTCTCATCTCTTGGCATCACGGACTTGGCTCTATCTTGGATCTCCTCATACTTAACAGACAGGACATTCAGCGTCTCCCACTCACGCACCACCTCCTCATCTCGCCCCCTATCTGTCGGTGTCCCCCAAGGTTCAGTTCTAGGACCTCTGCTCTTCTCCATCTACACCTTCGGCCTGGGACAGCTCATAGAGTCTCACGGCTTTCAGTATCACCTCTATGCTGACGACACACAGATCTACCTCTCTGGACCCGATATCTCCTCCCTACTAACCAGAATCCCACAATGTCTGTCCGCCATCTCATCCTTCTTCTCCGACAGGTTTCTAAAACTCAACATGGATAAAACAGAGTTCATCATCTTTCCACCCTCTCATTCACATCCCCCATCCGACCTATCCATCAACGTCAATGGCTGTTCACTCTCCCCAGTCCCACAAGCTCGCTGCCTTGGGGTAACCCTGGACTCTGATCTCTCCTTCAAGCCACATATCCAAGCCCTTTCCACCTCCTGCCGACTCCAACTCAAAAACATCTCCCGGATCCGTGCATTCCTCAGCAAAGACTCTGCAAAAACACTAGTGCATGCCCTCATCATATCTCGCCTCGACTACTGCAACCTCCTGCTCCGTGGCATCCCTTCCAACACTCTTGCACCTCTCCAATCTATCCTAACCTCTGCTGCTCGACTAATCCACCTGTCCCCCCGCTATTCCCCGGCCTCTCCTCTCTGTCAATCCCTTCACTGGCTCCCCATTGCCCAGAGAATTCAGTTCAAAACTCTAACCATGGCATACAAAGCCATCCACAACCTGTCTCCCCCATACATCTGTGACCTAGTCTCCCGGTACTTACCTGCACGCAACCTCCGATCCTCACAAGATCTCCTGCTCTACTCCCCTCTTATCTCCTCCTCCCACAATCGTATACAAGATTTCTCCCGTGCTTCCCCCCTACTCTGGAACTCTCTACCCCAACATATCAGACTCTCGCTGACCGTGGAAACCTTCAAAAGGAACCTGAAGACCCACCTCTTCCGACAAGCCTACAACCTGCAGTAAACACCACTGCACGACCAGCTCTACCCTCACCTACTGTATCCTCACCCATCCCTTGTAGACTGTGAGCCCTCGCGGACAGGGTCCTCGCTCCTCCTGTACCAGTCGCTGACTCGTTTTGTTAAGATTATGTAAATGCTTTTGTTATGTATATCCCTATCACATGTAAAGCGCCATGGAATAAATGGCGCTATAATAATAAATAATAATAATAATAATAATAATAATATTTGACCCTTAGTCATAGCATAAAGTACTGAATAAATGTTGCACTTTTCAAGGAAAAATAGTCAAGGGAAGCTGCCAAGGGTAACACCCACCAAAATCAGCTGTGATATCAGCATCACTAATTCAAGGCTAGCAGTGATCTAAACACTAGTTTAACCCTATAGTACATCCATCCTCTACAAACATATTACAATGTGAACTGTCACTTAGTAATGCACTAATTATTTGATCACTTTTTACCCAAGTTTTTTATTTATGTGAATTCATTGAATAAACAATTGATGCACTATTTAAATATATAACTGTATAGCAGACCCTCTCCTTTCTAATGGGAACATGTTGTACTTGTTACTGTGGCCCTGCTCTATGTGTCTTTTAATTCTTAGTGCACTTTTTCCTAAAATTGGTCAGCCGTTGGACTCACTGCATACCCTATAACTCTATAGCAGACCCTCTCATTTCTAAAGGGAACATCTCGTACTTATTCCTGTGGCCCTGCTCTATGTGTCTTTAAATTTTTCCTAAATTTGGTTAGCAGTTGGACTCACTGCATACCCTATAACTGTATAGCAGACTCTTTCCTTTCTAATGGGAATTTATCGTTACTGTGGCCCTGCTCTATGTGTCTTTAAATTCTTAGTGGGGTTTTTCCTAAATTTGGTCAGCCGTTGGACTCACTGCATACCCTATAATTGTATAGCAGACTCTCTCCTTTCTAATGGGAATTTGTCATTACTGTGGCCCTGCTCTATGTGTCTTTAAATTCTTAGTGGGGTTTTTCCTAAATTTGGTCAGCCGTTGGACTCACTGTGCGGCACCCTGCTACGCACTGGTGCCACAGAACCCAGAAGGGTGCATGGATGGACTTCTCCACAAGAGGCCCTCACACATTCACACACCTCCACCCTACCACCTCAGACCAGCAGAGGGAGCCCTTTAGGGATTCATATAGGGAGGGTGGAGCCAGGCAGCTCAGTTAGTTCAGTGTTCAGAGACAGAGAGGAACACAACTCAGAGTTGAGCAGAGAGCGTGCTGACGCACAGAGAGCGTGCTGACGCTCAGAGAGCAGTGAAGAGACAGCGAGCTGGCTGCTGTGCTTTAGCGAGCCAAGGCCTACAGCACATTAGAAAGCCTAGTGAGGGCCTTGAGTGGGCCAAAGGCGAGAGGAGAAGGAAGAAGTAGCAAGGGGGCAGAGGAGCATACCAGGCTCACCCCGATATATGTACCGGACACAGGGTCCGTGCCTACAGGGACATTTATACTCAGTAGGAACCACCGGAAACCCTGGAGGACTACAGGTCCCAGGTTCACCAAACGCTGGCTACAGTACCAGGGCTAGGAGTCACGGAGGTCCCAGCGTCCAGGGAGAGTGATCTCCAAAGAGAAGGTCCTACCACCAGGTCAGCGGGTGCTAAGAGAGACAGTAACCAAGCTAGGCCTAGCTCCAGGCAGGTCGGAAGCTTAGAGAAGAAAGCAACGGATAAGGAGGCCCTATACCCGCTCACTGGGGAGAGTCCAAAAGCGCGCCCTTCACCTGGAGTACCCTGGACCGTGCCTGCAGCATCACCAGTAAAGGTACTGAAGCTTACCCCCGTGTGAGTGTCCGTCTTTCCTCCGGGACCATCCTGCCGTCTCTCCTCTGCACCCCCATCCATTACACCCCACGTTGCCCTGGTGCTAGTGTAGCACCCTGAGGATTCGGCTGCTACAGGAGTATTGCACCTCAACCCAGAGGTGTGATATTCCACTCCCGGGCAAGGATGGAGAGTGGGACTGAGCTCGGTAGGCTGCATGCACTACATACATCCCATTTCCGAGGGGCAGGCCGACGGTACTCCCACTTAGAAATGTGCAGGTACGACCGTGTCTGTCCCTGGCTGGAGTGGGAGGGGGTTGGTACATCCCTGTAGTGTAGGGGCAGATAGGGGGAGCAGTCTGGGTAGTGATAGGAGCTCATTGGGTGCTGGTCACCTGAGCTCACACATAGAGGGATATATAAGGAGGGCACCAACTTAGATCAGGGTCAGATGCAGAGAGCAAGTCAGCTGTGGAGGAAGGCAGAAAACATCCTGTCAGTAGCAGAGAAGCCTGGCAGCAAGTCAGCAAGCAGAGGAGAAGAGCGGCCCTGGAGAGAGAGAGAGAGGAGCAGAGAAGGAGTACCCAGAGGGGGAAGGCAGAAGGGACCCAAGAACCCAAATTAGAGCACCGGGTGAGGAGTCAGCAAAAGGGTACCGGAACCCAAGCTGGTGGGGGCAAAAACATACCCTAGCCAGAGACCGGAGGCCGTGGGCAGCATCTGCCACGGCCACCCACCAAATCCACCCCGAAGGCATACCACGTGGAGGGTCAGGGAACCCAAGGCCAAGGGTCGCCCAACAGAAGGCCCGAGGGAGCTGGACCTAGGTGGATCACTGGTGGGGACGGCTGAAGAAAGGACAGAGGGAGAGCTCAGGGCCACACTCCGGACTTGTTTGGGGGTTGGCCGGATCCAGGACCTGGTGGACGCAGCACGGCTCGGGTGGTCACTTGAAGCTGGAGTGACCGGGAACATCAGCAGTGAGTAAACACCCTAAACTGCACAACCCGACTCTGTCTTTAATTGCCGTCTGCACTGCACCACCACAACCCCCATCCTCTGCACCTTTCCCCTGAGGCTCTACCCCTCCCGTTGGGGGTTATACTATCAAGCTGCACCAACACCATCAGCCTCAGCGGACCCTGCTGCAGCGGCGGCCACAGTGACCGCAACACAACGGGTGGCGTAGTCGACACAAAAGAACTTTAAATAACATCTGTAGGACTGCCACATTACAACTGAGTTTGACACCCTGGGCACGGGCCGGGTCACAGCCGCTCGGAGACTACAACCCCCATCTGATCCGGTGCCGGGTATTCCCTTCAAAAGGAATATGTCCCAGGGGGCGCGTCACTAGCTCTACCTGTGGAGAGCCACACCATCCCTGCTGCCGAAACACCAGCTCCAGAGGACTGTTCCGCAGCGGCGGCACCCCTTAGCCGCATTCCACAGGTGGCATCACAAACTGTCCAAATCCCCTATATCTATCCCCCTTTTTTACCGACCGCCCTGGGTCACGGACCGGGCTAGCCACCGTGATATCCCCTGGCAACCAGAGGCCCGGCTGCCGAGCACCCCACGGCCCAGGGGGCACATCATGTTTTGGCGTCACGGACAGGAATCCGTGCCTTTTGCCACCGGGTACTGTGCGCCTTAAGAGACTGTAGTACTCACCGTGGTGAAGTTTTCCCTCCATTCCCGAGATTTCCCGCCATTGTCCGCCATCTTCCTGTCGCCGCGCGGGAAGAAGAGGGGTGTAACCGCGGGAATCGGAGAGGCGTAACTGCTGGAAGCGCGCGAAGCCCAGGACATGCCCCGCCCCTGACGTTGAACCAGAAAGCGTCAGGTCCTGGAAGGAGCCCAGAGGACGCTCTGACATCAGACGCGAGCTACGCAAGGTCCTGGAAAAAGACCGTCGCCCACGGAGCTGCGGCCTACCCGAAAAAAGGAAGTGAAGAAGGTAGGCTATGGTTCACTAGGGGGGCGCAACCATGGCCGACGACAGCCGCCGGAGCACCGGTTAACGCTCCTGATGCCCAACCTGTGCCCGGCGCTGCACAGGCCAGAGCAGCCGCTCCACCAGCAGGGGTCGTGACTCCGTTGATACCCATGACCCTGCCGTATATCCCTGAAGCGAAGTGGCTCCCCCAGTATAATGGAAAACCGGACACCCTGTCCGGATTCAAGAGAAAAATATGCGGTGTGCTAGACATGTATTCTATGACCGGTAAACAGAGAGCCGCTGTTGTGCTGGGGCAATTGACTGGTGCCGCAGAGCGGGAAGTTGAAACCTGGCCAGCCGCAGACCAGGAATCAGTATCCATCATCTTTAAGAGTCTGCAAACTGTGTTTGAAAACCACACTGAGACAGATCTCCGGATGAGGTTCTATCACTGCGTCCAGAAGCCTGAGGACAGTGTCCGGGACTACGCCTGGCGCTTACAGGAAGCCCTGTGGGCCCTGAAACAGGTTAGTCCAGCCAGCATACAAAATGAAAATAAAATGCTGACGGAACAGTTCATCCGGGGGTTGAGGCTGTAAAGGGCCTGCAACCCCTGGAAACATCAGAAACTGCTGTACAGCGTTACCAGGGTGTGGCCACCCCAGTGACCGCAGCACCCACTGCTCCTTCATTAGCGGCTGAAACAAAGATGCAAACAGTGCCCCCCAGCAAGCTGGACAGCCTGCTCTCTGAAGTGCGCCAGTTAGATAGAACCGTGGCCACTGTCTTGAGCACCCTGCAGCTACAGGAGGAGCCCGAGCCGGAAGGAAGGATACTACTCACTGACAGCCCTGAGGATGTCCCCTGGATGAGAAGAAGTAGGAGTACAACGCCACCCCGGAGGAGGACAATGCCACCCCGTGGGACGACCCACGATCAACGTCGCCCTCCAGGAGAGTTCATCTGCTATCGCTGCCAGAAGGCAAGCCACACAGGCCGGAACTGTCCTTTAAACGAGCAAACCCTGGGGCCGAGGGCCGACACCCAGGAGGAGTAAATCAAGCTGGCCCATCAAACTGGTACCATCGGTTCATGGGAGGGAGGCCTTTCCTGTCCATTGTGCTGGACGGTATCGCGACACCTGCCCTGCTGGACACTGGATCTCAGGTAACCATCATGCCTGATGTCCTCTACAAAAGGTTCTGGTCCATAGACGAACTCCAGCCGCCAGCCCCGAACCTCTCCGTGTATGCCTCTAACGGCCTTCCTCTTAACCTAGTAGGGGTTAAGAATGTGACAGTGAAGGTGGGGAGAGCGGAACTAAAGGACCATGGACTAATTGTAGTGGAGTCTAATCCTGGTGATACAGACTTGTATATGATAATTGGTACAAATATTGTCGGTAACTGTTTTGGAGAAGTGTTGTTTTTGCTCCAACAGATTGCTGACACCGCCAAACCAGGGCAGAGGAGAGTGCTCCAGAAAGAGATCCGAGCCCTTATGTACCAGCAACAGGTAAAGCTATCAGGTGGTGAAATTGGTAATGTACGAGTGACAGACCCGATACCCATTGTGATTCCCCCGATGAGTGAAATGCTGATTTGGTGCAGAGCAGCAATAGGTCTCAAAGGACAGAACTATCAGGCGGTAGTGGAGCCCATTAGTTCGGAGCACAGACCTACACTCTTAACTGCCAGAGGGGTGGTTGATGTACGCAATGGGAGGGTACCCGCATGACTCCTAAATTATGGGGAGGATGAAGTTAAATTACCAAGATACACCACTGTTGCCAGGTTGTATACTGTGGATAACAACGCCATACACACAGTGGAATCCTTGACCCCACCAGATGCAGTGGAGGACAATGACTCCGAAGCTCAGGTGGAGGATTGGTGTCTGGGCTGAGTGCAGGAGCATTTTCCCACGCTGTCAGTGACGTGCCTGAGGTGAGTCGAGTTCATTGGACATGAGCTCACCTCACGCATGTCACTGACAGCGTGGGAGAATTCTCACGCTGAAGCGCTGAGTGCAGGAGAATTTTCCCACGCTGTCAGTGACGTGCATGAGGTGAGCCGAGTTCATTGGACATGAACTCGTCTCATCTTTATGCCGTCACAGTGAGACACTGAGGAGCGCAAGCATGCCTGCGCTTCTCAGTGTGTGCGGCATGGCAAGCTGGATGGCAGCGTTCTGCTGCGATCCAGCCTGTCATCTCGACGTAGCAGAGCTGAAGCTGTCGTGGGAACCATGGAAAGGTATGGATGATATTGCTTTATTATTTTACTTTTATTGCAGGAGATCGTTGGCTTCAGCTGGAATGGGCGTGATTGTAAGTATGGTTTAATTTAGAACAATAAAGTATTGTGTCTTTATTTAAATTAAAGGACTTTATTCTGGGTGTTTGTGTTTTCTTTTAACTTTGACTATGGGGTTAGTAATGGGGGTGTCTTATAGACGCCTCTCCATTACTAACCTGGGCTTGATGTCAGCTGGCATTATAAGCTGACATCAACTCCAGCCCTATTACCCCACTGCCACCGCTACAGGGCAGTGGGAAGAGCGAGGCTAAGTGCCAGAATTGGCGCATCCTATGGATGCGCCATTTCTGGGGCGGCTGACGGCTGGTGTTTCTAGCCTGGGAGGGGGCCAATATTCATGGCACCCTTCCTGGGCTATTAATATCAGCCCCCAGCCGACATGTTTCTATCTATCTAATCTATGTGTGCTTCTCTATTCCTTCTATTCTAAATTGTCGGGTACCGCTGCTGAAATGCCAGCCGGCTTTTTTAAAGAGACTGTGCATGAAAACACTATTATTTTTTTTAATAAATGCTTTACACTAAATGACAAGTACAGTAATCAACACTGTCACTGTACTTCTTATATATGTGACTGACATGTTTCTATCTATCTAATCTATGTGTGATTCTCTATTCTTTCTATTCTAAATTGTCGGGTACCGGTGTATGCCGCTGCTGAATTGCCGGCTTTTCATGTTTCACTGTGAGCACTGTTCCCATCGATTTGGGCAATCACTGTAATGCCACAACAACCATGGCTGTGGCATTACAGTGAGTGGCAGACAATCCCTGCATGATTGGTGCTCAAAATAGCGCCAGACATGCAGGACACGCTTTTGGTGCACGAACAGTTATCGAACATAACCTCGAACAGCCAAATTTTTTGCAAAACGTTCGGGTTCGTCGAACAACTCGAACACCGCCCAAAACAGCTCGAATTTGAGATTGGCGAACAGTTCTAGTCGAACACCGCTCATCTCTAGTCTTAGGAGATTTCCCGGCAGATTGGCCTCAACTGGATGGAGCAGTAATAATACCTGTGCTACACTTCTACCAACAGCCAGAAGACCCTCCACTGCAAGTAGAACCTGTAAGTGCCCCAGAAGAGCCGGCTCAGGAAGAATCCCCGGAAGAAGGATCACCGGTAGAAGCAGAGCCAGTAGGTCCAGTAACCAGTGTACTTGCCAGTCCCATAGAGAGGTTAAGGCAGTCTTGCAGTCCACCAACACATAGAGCGGAAAATAGCGCAAGCATCCACACTACGCGCATTCCAGTACTACGTAGGTCATCACGTAGCACAAAAGGCCAGACCCCTGTCAGGTATAAGGAATAAGTAGAAATACCTGCAGTATAAATAGTTACCCAGTAGGGTATTGCATAATGTTTATTGTATAAACTGAAATCGTATGTGTTTATTTGGTTACCCGTAAGGGTATATATAAAGGACTCGTTGGCTGAGGACTGTGAGCAGACCAAAAACTGTCATGTACATAGTTGCACTCCCTGGAGTGCCCCTTAAGTGACCGCGGAACAAAAACCCGTTTGACGTGGCGGAAGATGTGGTCCAGCACCTAGATCACCTATGCCCTGTAGCCACGCCCAGGGCCTACGTTGAGGGTTTTCAGGCGGGTCCCTCATGTTCTTTCATCGGTGAAATGGACACCAAGTTACGGGATTTGCGGTAACTTTATTGTTATTTATAATTGTTCTTATTGTATTATAATGTTACCTGTAACTTTCAAGGAAAGTGCCTCCCAAAAAGGGAAGAAATGTTGTTGTTAACCTGTTTGAGAAAAATGCTTCAGTCCAGGAGTACTGAGTTTTAATAGGGGGGAATGTGGCGTCCTGCTACGCACTGGTGCCTCAGAACCCAGAAGGGTGCATGGATGGACTTCTCCACAATAGGCCCTCACACATTCACACACCTCCACCCTACCACCTCAGCCCAGCAGAGGGAGCCTATTAGGGATTCATATAGGGAGGGTGGAGCCAGGCAGCTCAGTTAGTTCAGTGTTCAGAGACAGAGAGGAACACAGCTCAGAGTTGAGCAGAGAGCATGCTGACGCTCAGAGAGCAGTGAAGAGGCAGCAAGCTGGCTGCTGTGCTTAGGCGAACCAAGGCCTACAGCACATGTGAAAGCCTAGTGAGGGCCTTGAGTGGGCCGAAGGCGAAAGGAGAAGGTATAAATAGCAAGGGGGCAGGGGAGCATACCAGGCTCACCCCGATATTTATACCGGACATCGAGTCCGCGCCTACAGGGACATTTATACTCAGTAGGAACATCCGGAACTCCTGGAGGACTACAGGTCCCAGGTTCACCAAACGCTGGCCACAGTACCAGGGCTAGGAGTCACGGAGGTCCCAGCATCCAGGGAGAGTGATCTCCAAAGAGAAGGCTCTACCACCAGGTCAGCAGGTGCTAAGAGAGACAGTTACCAAGCTAGGCCTAGCTCCAGGCAGGTCGGAAGCTTAGAGAAGAAAGCAACAGATCAGGAGGCCCTATACCCGCTCACTGGGGAGAGTCCAAAAGTGCGCCCTTCACCTGGAGTACCCTGGACCGTGCCTGCAGCATCACCAGTAAAGGTACTGAAGCTTACCCCCGTGTGAGTGTCCGTCTTTCCTCCGGGACCATCCTGCCGTCTCTCCCCTGCACCACCATCCATTACACCCCATGCTGCCCTGGAGCTAGCTCTACCTGTGGAGAGCCACACCATCCCTGCTGCCATAACACCAGCTCCAGAGGACTGCTCTGCAGCGGCAGCACCCCTTAGCCGCATTCCACAGGTGGCATCACGAACTGTCCAAATCCCCCATATCTATCCCCCTTTTTTACTGACCGCCCTGGGTCACGGATCGGGCCAGCCACCGTGATATCCCCCGGCAACCAGAGGCCCGGCTGCCGAGCACCCCACGGCCCAGGGGGCGCGTCAACTGCATACCCTATAACCGTATAACAGACTCTCTCCTTTCTAATGGAAATTTGTCATTACTGTGGCCTTGCTCTATGTGTCTTTAAATTCTTAGTGGGGTTTTTCCTAAATTTGGTCAGCCGTTGGACTCACTGCATACCCTATAACTGTATAGCAGACACTCTCCTTTCTAATGGTTATTTGTCAATACTGTGGCCCTGCTCTATGTGTCTTTAAATTCTTAGTGGGGTTTTTCCTGAATTCGGTCAGCCGTTGGACTCTCTGCATACCCTCTAACTGTATAGCAGACTCTTTCTGTTCTAATGGCAATTTGTCGTTACTGTGGCCCTGCTCTATGTGTCTTTAAATTCTTAGTGGGGTTTTTCATAAATTCGGTCAGCCATTGGACTCACTGCATACCCTATAACTGTATAGCAGACTCTCTCCTTTCTAATGGGAACATGTCCTACTAGTTACTGTGGCCCTGCTCTATGAGTCTTTAAATTCTAAGTGGGCTTTTTCCTAAAATTGGTCAGCCATTGGACTCACTGCATACCCTATAACTGTATAGCAGACTCTCTCCTTTCTATTGGGAATTTGTCGTTACTGTGGCCCTGCTCTATGTGTCTTTAAATTCTTAGTGGGGTTTTTCCTAAAATTGGTCAGCCGTTGGACTCATTGCATACCCTATAACTGTATAGCAGACTCTCTCCTTTCTATTGGGAATTTGTCGTTACTGTGGCCCTGCTCTATGTGTCTTTAAATACTTAGTGGGGTTTTTCCTAGATTTGGTCAGCAGTTTGACTCACTGCATACCCTATAACTGTATAGCAGACTCTTTCCTTTCTAATGGGAATTTGTCGTTACTGTGGCCCTGCTCTATGTGTCTTTAAATTCTTTGTGGGATTTTTCATAAATTTGGTCAGCCATTGGACTCACTGCATACCCTATAACTGTATAGCAGACTCTCTCCTTTCTAATAGGAACATGTCCTACTAGTTACTGTGGCCCTGCTCTATGAGTCTTTAAATTCTTAGTGGGGTTTTCCTAAAATTTGTCAGCCGTTGGACTCACTGCATACCCTATAACTGAATAGCAGACCCTCTCATTTTTAATGGGAACATCTCGTACTTATTGCTGTGGCCCTGCTCTATGTGTCTTTATATTATTAGAGGGTTTTTTCCTAAATTTGGTCAGAAGTTGGACTCACTTCATACCCTATAACTGTATAGCAGACTCTCTCCTTTCTAATGGGAATTTGTCATTACTGTGGCCCTCCTCTATGTGAGTTTAAACTCTTAGTGGGGCTTTTCCTCAATTTGTTCAACCGTTGAACTCACTGCATACCCTATAACTGTATAGCAGACTTTCTCCTTTCTAATGGGAATTTGTCATTACTGCGGCCCTGCTCTATGTGTCTTTAAATTCTTAGTGGGGTTTTTCCTAAAATTGGTCAGCCGTTGGAGTCACTGCATACCCTATAACTGTAAAGCAGACCCTCTCATTTCTAATGGGTACATTTTGTACTTATTACTGTGGCCCTGCTGTATGTGTCTTTAAATTCTTAGTGGGGTTTTTCCTAAATTTGGTCAGCCGTTGGACTCATTGCATACCCTATAACTGTATAGCAGACTCTTTCTGTTCTAATGGCAATTTGTCGTTACTGTGGCCCTGCTCTATGTGTCTTTAAATTCTTAGTGGGGTTTTTCATAAATTCGGTCAGCCATTGGACTCACTGCATACCCTATAACTGTATAGCAGACTCTCTCCTTTCTAATGGGAACATGTCCTACTAGTTACTGTGGCCCTGCTCTATGAGTCTTTAAATTCTTAGTGGGGTTTTTAATAAAATTTGTCAGCCGTTGGACTCACTGCATACCCTATAACTGTGTAGCAGACCCTCTCATTTCTAATGGGAACATCTCGTACTTATTGCTGTGGCCCTGCTCTATGTGTCTTTATATTATTAGTGGGGTTTTTCCTAAATTTAGTCAGCCGTTAGACTCACTGCATACCCCATAACTGTATAGCAGACTCTTTCCTTTCTAATGTGAATTTGTCATTACTGTGGCCCCGCTCTATGTGTCTTTAAATTCTAAGTGGGCTTTTTCCTAAAATTGGTCAGCCGTTGGACTCACTGCATACCCTATAACTGTATAGCAGACTCTCTCCTTTCTATTGGGAATTTGTCGTTACTGTGGCCCTGCTCTATGTGTCTTTAAATTCTTAGTGGGGTTTTTCCTAAAATTGGTCAGCCGTTGGACTCACTGCATACCCTATAACTGTATAGCAGAGTCTCTCCTTTCTATTGGGAATTTGTCGTTACTGTGGCCCTGCTCTATGTGTCTTTAAATACTTAGTGGGGTTTTTCCTAGATTTGGTCAGCAGTTTGACTCACTGCATACCCTATAACTGTATAGCAGACTCTTTCCTTTCTAATGGGAATTTGTCGTTACTGTGGAGCTGCTCTATGTGTCTTTAAATTCTTTGTGGGATTTTTCATAAATTTGGTCAGCCATTGGACTCACTGCATACCCTATAACTGTATAGCAGACTCTCTCCTTTCTAATGGGAACATGTCCTACTAGTTACTGTGGCCCTGCTCTATGAGTTTTTAAATTCTTAGTGGGGTTTTCCTAAAATTTGTCAGCCGTTGGACTCACTGCATACCCTATAACTGTATAGCAGACCCTCTCATTTTTAATGGGAACATCTCGTACTTATTGCTGTGGCCCTGCTCTATGTGTCTTTATATTATTAGAGGGTTTTTTCCTAAATTTGGTCAGAAGTTGGACTCACTTCATACCCTATAACTGTATAGCAGACTCTCTCCTTTCTAATGGTAATTTGTCATTACTGTGGCCCTCCTCTATGTGAGTTTAAACTCTTAGTGGGGCTTTTCCTAAATTTGTTCAACCATTTAACTCACTGCATACCCTATAACTGTATAGCAGACTTTCTTCTTTCTAATGGGAATTTGTCATTACTGCGGCCCTGCTCTATGTGTCTTTAAATTCTTAGTGGGGTTTTTCCTAAAATTGGTCAGCCGTTGGAGTCACTGCATACCCTCTAACTGTAAAGCAGACCCTCTCATTTCTAATGGGTACATTTTGTACTTATTACTGTGGCCTTGCTCTATGTGTCTTTAAATTCTTAGTGGGGTTTTTCCTAAATTTGGTCAGCCGTTGGACTCATTGCATACCCTATAACTGTATAGCAGACTCTTTCTGTTCTAATGGCAATTTGTCGTTACTGTGGCCCTGCTCTATGTGTCTTTAAATTCTTAGTGGGGTTTTTCATAAATTCGGTCAGCCATTGGACTCACTGCATACCCTATAACTGTATAGCAGACTCTCTCCTTTCTAATGGGAACATGTCCTACTAGTTACTGTGGCCCTGCTCTATGAGTCTTTAAATTCTTAGTGGGGTTTTTAATAAAATTTGTCAGCCGTTGGACTCACTGCATACCCTATAACTGTGTGGCAGACCCTCTCATTTCTAATGGGAACATCTCGTACTTATTGCTGTGGCCCTGCTCTATGTGTCTTTATATTATTAGTGGGGTTTTTCCTAAATTTAGTCAGCCGTTAGACTCACTGCATACCCCATAACTGTATAGCAGACTCTTTCCTTTCTAATGTGAATTTGTCATTACTGTGGCCCCGCTCTATGTGTCTTTAAATTCTAAGTGGGCTTTTTCCTAAAATTGGTCAGCCGTTGGACTCACTGCATACCCTATAACTGTATAGCAGACTCTCTCCTTTCTATTGGGAATTTGTCGTTACTGTGGCCCTGCTCTATATGTCTTTAAATTCTTAGTGGGGTTTTTCCTAAAATTGGTCAGCCGTTGGACTCACTGCATGCCCCATAACTGTATAGCAGACTCTTTCCTTTCTAATGGGAATTTGTCGTTACTATGGCCCTGCTCTATGTGTCTTTAAATTCTTAGTGGGGTTTTTCATAAATTTGTTCAGCCGTTGGACTCACTTTATACCCTATAACTGTATAGCAGACTCTCTCCTTTCTAATGGGAATTTGTCGTTACTGTGGCCCTGCTCTATGTGTCTTTAAATTCTTAGTGGGGCTTGTCCTAAATTTGGTCAGCCGTTGGACTCACTGCATAGCCTATAACTGTATAGCAGACCCTCTCCTTTCTTAGGGGAACATGTCTCACTTATCACTGTGGCTCTGCTCTATGTGTCTTTAAATTCTTAGTGGGGTTTTCCTACATTTGGTCAGCTGTTGGACTCAATGCATACCCTATAGCTGTATAGCAGACTCTCTCCTTTCTAATGGTTATTTGTCATTACTGTGGCCCTGCTCTATGTGTCTTTAAATTCTTAGTGGGGTTTTTCATAAATTCGGTCAGCCATTGGACTCACTGCATACCCTATAACTGTATAGCAGACCCTCTCATTTCTAATGGGTAAATTTTGTACTTATTACTGTGGCCCTGCTCTATGTGTCTTTAAATTCTTGGTGGGTTTTTTCATAAATTCGGTCAGCCATTGGACTCACTGCATACCCTATAACTGTATAGCAGACTCTCTTCTTTCTTATGGGAACATGTCCTACTAGTTACTGTGGCCCTGCTCTATGAGTCTTTAAATTCTTAGTGGGCTTTTTCCTAAAATTGGTCAGCCATTGGACTCACTGCATACCCTATAACTGTGTAGCATACCCTCTCATTTCTAATGGGAACATCTCGTACTTATTGCTGTGGCCCTGCTCTATGTGTCTTTATATTCTTAGAAGGGTTTTTCCTAATTTGGTCAGCAGTTGGACTCACTGCATACCCTATAACTGTATAGCAGACTCTTTCCTTTCTAATGGGAATTTATCGTTACTGTGGCCCTGCTCTATGTGTCTTTAAATTCTTAGTGGGGTTTTTCCTAATTTTGGTCAGCCATTGGACTCACTGCATACCCCATAACTGTATAGCAGACTCTCTCCTTTCTAATGGGAATTTGTCGTTACTGTGGCCCTGCTCTATGTGTCTTCAAATTCTTAGTGGGGTTTTTCATAAATTTGTTCAGCCGTTGGACTCACTTTATACCCTATAACTGTATAGCAGACTCTCTCCTTTCTAATGGGAACATGCCGTACTTTGTTACTCTGGCCCTGCTCTATGTGTCTTTAACTTCTTAGTGGGGCTTGTCCTAAATTTGGTCAGCCGTTGGACTCACTGCATACCCTATAACTGTATAGCAGACCCTCTCCTTTCTTAGGGGAACATGTCGTACTTATTACTGTGGCTCTGCTCTATGTGTCTTTAAATTCTTAGTGGGGTTATCCTACATTTGGTCAGCTGTTGGACTCAATGCATACCCTATAACTGTATAGCAGACTCTCTCCTTTCTAATGGTTATTTGTCATTACTGTGGCCCTGCTCTATGTGTCTTTAAATTCTTAGTGGGGTATTTCCTAAAATTGGTCAGCCGTTGGACTCACTGCATACCCTATAACTGTATAGCAGACTCTCTCCTTTCTAATGGGAACATGTCGTACGTATTACTGTGGCCCTGCTCTATGTGTCTTTAAATTCTTAGTGCGGTTTTTCCTAGATTTGGTCAGCCGTTGGACTTACTGCATACCCTATAAGTTTATAGCAGATTCTCTGCTTTCTAATGGGAATTTGTCGTTACTGTGGCACTGCTCCATGTGTCTTTAAATTCTTAGTTGGGTTTTCCTAAATTTGGTCAGCTATTGGCCTCACTGCATACCCTATAACTGTTTGGCAGACCCTCTCCTTTCTAATGGGAACATGTCTTACTTGTTACTGTGGCCCTACTCTATGTGTCTTTAAATTCTTAGTGGGGTTTTTCCTAAATTTGGTCAGCCATTGGACTTACTGCATACCCTATAACTGTATAGCAGACTCTCTCCTTTCTAATGGGAACATCTCGTACTCGTTAATGTGGCCCTGCTCCATGTGTCTTTAAATTCTTAGTGGGGTTTTTCCTAAATTTGGTCAGCCGTTGGACTCACTGCATTACCTATAACTGTATAGTAGACTCTCTCCTTTCTAATGGAAATTTATCATTACTGTGGCCCTGCTCTATGTGTCTTTAAATTCTTAGTGGGGTTTTTCCTAAATTTGGTCAGCCGTTGGACTCACTGCATACCCTATAACTGTATAGCCGACCCTCTTCTTTATAATGGGAACATGCCATACTCGTTACTGTGGCCCTGCTCTATGTGTCTTTAAATTGTTTGTTGTTTTTTTCCCAAATTTTGGCAGCCCTTGCAGTCACAGCATGGGCATTACCACTATAGGAGTCCCGCTCCTTTATAATGGGAACATGTTTTTTACTGAGACCCTCCTCTATGCCTCTTCAAAGTGGTATTGGGTTGCGTACGAATTTTTGGCAACCCTTACAGTCACTGGATACACAATAACAGTATAGGAGACCCACTTGTTAATAATGGGAACAACAAAGTATAGCCGGCTGTTGGCTCTCTAACAATAGCGAGGGCCGACTGCTGGCCTTTTAAAAATAATAACGGCCGCCTGATCGCCCTATAAAAATAGGCTTTGTGACTTTCAGAGTCCCTCCATCATAAATGAAACAAGATGTGTCTGATTATGTGTCACACACCACATTGCCAGATAAGGTTGTAAAATGTTAAAATGACATTTCCCGGTGTGCCTTAAAAAATAACGTAAAAAAAAAAACATAATAGGATTTTTCTTTAGTATAAAAAACAGAGTTGCCAATGTAACCTCAATGTATTCACATTGTTCAGCTCCTGCACCTCCTCCTCCATCTCCGAAATGACCACATCAGTCACAAGCTGATAGCACTGCAGCACTGACTTGGCCAAGCAGTAGAAGGCTGTGCTGAAGATAACATGCTTAATGTTTAGGTGAAAATCCAACCAGCGCTGCAGAGTTGTTGAAAGCAGTAACACAGCAGCCTGATCTGTGGCTCTCACCGCTGAACATACAGCCAGGCATGGTCGTGTCTGACAATGGGCGGAACCTGGTGACAGAGAAATGACAGCCGGAGTAGATACGGTTTCCCTCTATGCCAGTCCTTTCACCGAACTAAAGAATATGGCTGTGGTGAAATACAACTCCCACTGAGAAGCTGTTTCAGATAGAAAAACATTGGGCCCACCAGAGGATTTGATTCTGAGGGCTAACCTTTCTCCCCAGCTCAAGAGCCCCATAGCAGCTGCAAATTTAGCGCTATCATGAACTCTCCTGAGGATTTTCTGGTGGGACCGTCCAACCCTGCCGAGAAGCAGTCCTGGCTAAGAAAAGTGTGTGGGAAGGTTCCTGGACACACTATGGCTTCTTTTTTACTGAGGAGAAAACACACAAAAACAGGGGGAGAACATACAAAGCCCTTACAGATGTTGTCCTTGCTGGGATTTGAGCCCAGGATCCCAGCTCTGCAAGGCTTCAGTGCTAACCACTGATCCAATGTGCTGCCTTTCACCCTCTAATATCTAACAGGCTGGAGAAACTTGCACCTACTGTCACTCTATCTTCAGCTCCTTTGTGAGAAACTAATGTATTTAGGCAGCCACTCAGTCTACCAAATAAAATTCCTGAGACGGAAATTGGGGATGGCTTCACTACTGGTACTAGGGGCAGTGCTAATACCATGGCGTCGTACCATAGTTTGCTGGAAATATTCTAGGCTGGTAGGAGGCAAGCAAATTCCCACGGAAAAGTAACCGCAGTAATGTTTAGGGACCCGCGCTTGTAGAAGGCGGAGACAACACCGGGAGAAATAGTTTTCTGTTACTTGGAATGCAAACGCATTCTAAGCAGATGGTAGTCTCTATCATCATCATGGCCTCACCTCAGCACGATGAACTGTCCTGAAGGAGAAGCCAGGACCCACCGGAGGAGTTTCCGGTTTTCTGGTGGGTCCTTCCATCTCGGCCGAGAAACAGCCCTGGCTAAGAAAAGTGTGGGGAAAGGGTCCCAGACATTCTATGTCTGATTTTTTAATGTAGAACGGACGTCCTTATACATGTTATTTCTCAAACCGCATTGCAGATCAGGCCATTGCCCAACTCTGTAGTCATGAAATTAAATGTGCAAAGAAAGATGTTTGTGTGTCAAAGCACCACCGACAAGTGCGAGTTGATGCTGGACGGGCTGCCATTGCTTCTGCAACAAGCTACATTAGAGGACTTAATGGGAGAAATGACACCCAGAGTAGATATGGTTTCCCTCTATGCCAGTCCTTTCACCGAGCTAAAGAATATGGCTGTGGTGAAATACAACTCTCAGCAAAAAAAGCTGTTGACTGGCTCCGTACCGTCCCTGGCCACATTCACCTGTCCACGTGTTTCTGGTTAGGCCGTCCTTCCCACTAAGTGCACTGGGGAGGGCACGGGTAATGTTGTGGGACCCGTGCATGTGGAAGGCGGAGACGACACCGGGAGAAATCGTGGCGGCTGGGGACCGAGTATGGACACCAGGCCGCCGCCGGCATGAGTTTATGAAAAGCGTCCGCCTTCACGAACCTAAAAGGCCACATTTCAAGTGAAAGCAGTTTTAGAGGACTTCCTGCGAGAAATGACAGCTGGGTAGATATGGTTTCCCAAGTCCTTTCACCAAACTAAAGAATATGGCTGTGGTGAAATACAACTCAGCAAAAAAAGCTGTGGACTGGCTCCATACCGTCCCTGGCCACATTCACCTGTCCACGTTTTTGTGGTTAGGCGGTCCTTCCCAGTAAGTGCACTGGGGAGGGCACGGGTAATGTTGTGGGACCTGTGCTTGTGGAAGGCGGAGATGATACCGGGAGAAATAGTGGCGGCTGGGGACCGAGTATGGACACCCGGGCCTCCGCCGGCATGAGGTTATGAAAAGCTTCAGCCTCTATGAGCCTAAAAGGCCACATTTCAAGTGAAAGCAACTGTCAAAAATTTGGCTGTATAGTACTGCAGCCTGTGGGTGGCTGGCTGCATACTTGCGCTTGCATTCCAAGGAATGGGGTAGGGACAACTGAACGCTGCACTGGGACAAGGACGTGGGCGGTGATTGTTGCAAGTCTGCAACGACAGGTGCATGGCGGGAGGCATCTTCGCATGTGCCAAGGATCACTTATGATGGGCACACTTTTAGGCAGTGACCCGGGAGTCAGAGATGCTTCCAGAGGTCTTCCCCATGCGGTTCCCATGTCTTTTCAGCACTGTGTGCATGTTTCTGATGATGTGTCACACACCACATGGCCAGAAAAGGTTGTAAAATGTTAAAGTTACATTTCCCAGTGAATGCATTTGTCTTGGTTGAAAGCAATGCAAAAGTGCAAAAACGCATCAAAAACGCTAGGTGTGAACATGGCCCACGGTGTGGAGGAGTATTTTTATTTTGGGTTATTTATTTTGCCTTATATACAAGTCATTGCCCTGGAAAGGATGTTTCTTAACATATTTCCCAGGAAAATCCATTTTGGGTTCATTTTTGTATGTTTTATTGTGAGTCTGGAAAAGTGGTGTAATACTCTCACAATGTTGTTGACAGCAGTTACCTGGGAGTCAGAAATGCTTCCAGGGGTCTTCCCCATGTTGCTCCCATGTCATTTGAGCACTGTTCCCGTCGATTTGTGCAATTTTTACGCCCTCTGCAGACCGCCGGGTGGAGCCGCCTGAAAAATGCAAGTTTCCCATAGACTTACATTGGGCTCGTTGCTTGGGTCGAGCACCTGAGTATTCCAATTTGCTCAACCCGAGCAACGAGTACCCGAGCATTTTAGTGCTCGCTCATCACTAAAGGACAGTAATGCCCTGATGGCGGCCCTGATAGTGACTTACAGCTGATGTTCTTTCTGGTAGACTGTATAATGGCCCCTGCTTTAGTCCCCAAACTGTAGAATGGCCCTCACTTTAGCTCCCAAAATGTATAATGACCCCGGCATTAGTCCCCAAACAGTATAATGATCACTGTATTAGTCTACTAGCTGTATAATGGCCCCTGCATTAGCCCACAAGCTCATCAAGAGAATGCCAAGAGTGTGCAAAGCAGTCATCAAAGCAAAAGGTGGCTACTTTGAAGAACCTAGAATATAAGACATATTTTCAGTTGTTTCACACTTTTTTGTTAAGTATATAATTCCACATGTGGTAATTTATAGTTTTGATGCCTTCAGTGTGAATGTACAATTTTCATAGACATGAAAATACAGAAAAATCTTTAAATGAGAAGGTGTGTCCAAACTTTTGGTCTGTACTGTATATATATGTATACAGTGTATGATATCCTGGAGCAAGTCTCAGCAGTCAGCCTATGATTCTGTATATAGCTGTCTGCAGTCATTCTGGGACTGTGAATTGTTGCTGTTTGAACTCACAGATCGGATAATGCTGGAGCCGATGACTCCCACTAACAACGCGACCCGATCTGTGTCAGGGTTCAAGCTGGGCAATAAATCATCTCACCCTGCCTCAGAGTGACTGCAGGCACCACTGACAAGGCAAAATCCAGAGACCTCCTGCCTTGACCCCCTGCTCTGCTGACCTCATTTTAGAAGCTCCTCAGTGTCCATGGAATCAGCCTGCCCATCGCGCAGGTGACCTGAGATCAGCAGACATGCCCACCCTGACATCGTGCAGTGTGGGTGTGTCCGCAATGTTGGGATGGCCGGCCGGCACTGGGGGGCGTGCTGCACAACTGAACTCAGCAGGGCCAAGGGGCGGCACACAACAGGACAGCATGCCGCCCCCTGGTCCTGCTGGTTTCAGCTGTGCAGCATGATTGTGCGCGCAAGGCGAGCTGAAGAGGGAATGGTGGAGATCGAGCAGCCCAATACAGGCACCGGCCCTTCTGGCATTTGCCAGAAATGGCAAATAGCCAGTCCGGCCCTGAACGAAACTAACTATATCATTAAACACTTTGGGTTTTACCGTATCCAAGATGATTATCCATTGTATTTCCTTTTGTTCTAAAACTTTTTTTAACATTTCCTCCTATAGCTCCAAGGTTATCTTTATCAATTCCCCGGAAATGTAATAGCCTCCAGTTGCACCTATGATAATCGCTAAAATGTTTTTAAGGCTGCCAGTTCCTCAGGTTTTTCACATTTTGCTGCATTTTTTATATCCTAAATGTGTTCGAGTATTCTTACTCTAAATTCACGTGATGTGAGCCCCACATATATTAGATTGCAAGGGCAAATTGCCCAATGTACAGTTGTGCTCAAAAGTTTACATACCCTGGCAGAAATTTTCCTTTCTTGGTCTTGTTTCAGAGAATATGAATGATAACAAAAAAACGTTTTCTCCACTCATGGTTATTGGTTGGGTGAAGCCATTTATTGTCAACCTACTGTGTTTTTTCTTTTTAAATCTTACTGACAACCAAAGACATCCAAATGACCCTGATCAAAAGTTCTCATACCCCAGTTCTTAATACCATGTTTTGCCCCCTCTAACATCAATGACAGCTTGAAGTCTTTTGTGGTAGTTGTGGATGAGGTTCTTTATTTTCTCAGCTGCCCTTTCTTCTTGGCAAAAAGTCTCCAGTTCCTGTAAATTCCTGGGCTGTCTAGCATGAACTGCGTGCTTAAGATCTCCCCAGAGTGGCTCAATGATATTGAGTTCAGGAGACTGAGATGGCCACTCCAGAACATTCACTTTGTTCTGCTGTAGCCAATGACAGGTCGACTCGGCATTGTGTTTCAGATCTTTGTCATGTTGGAACGTCCAACTATGTCTCATGCACAGCTTCCGGGCTGATGAGTGCAAATTTACCTCCAGTATTTGCTGATAACGTGCTGCATTCATCTTTCCTTCAACTTTTACCAAGTTTCCTGTGCCTTTATAGCTCACACATCCCCAAAACATCAGCGATCCACCTCCATGCTTTACTGTAGGAATGGTGTTCCTTTCTTCATAGGCCTTGTTGACCTCTCTCCAAATATAACGTTTATGGTTGTGGCCAAAAAGTTCAATTTTGGTCTCCTCACTCCAAATTACCTTGTCCCAGAAGTTTTGAGGCTTGTCTCTGTGCTGTTTGGCGTATTGTAGGCTAGATATTTTGTGGCATTTGCGCAGTAATGGCTTCCTTCTGGCGACTCGACCATGCAGCCCATTTTTCTTCAATTACCTCCTTATTGTGCATCTTGAAGCAGCCACACCGCTAGTTTTCAGAGAGTCCTGAATTTCAGCTGATGCTATTTGTTGGTTTTTCTTTGCATCCCGAACAATTTTCCTGGCAGTTGTGGCCAAAATTTTTGTTGGTCTACCTGACCGTGGTTTGGTTTTTACAGAGCCCCTGATTTTCCATTTGTTAATCACAGTTTGAATGCAGCTAACTGGCATTATTAATTCCTTGATATTTTTTTGTATCCCTTTCCTGTGTTATACAGTTCAACTACCTTTTCCCGTAGATCTGTTGACAATTCTTTTGCTTTCCCCATGACTCACAATCCAGAAACGTCAGTGGCTGGATAACAGATGCAAGAGTCTGTCTGGATCCCAGAAACTCACTCAGCTTTTATGCACAAACACTGATTACAAGGAAACAGGTCACAGGTGAGGATGTTACCTTTAGTAGCCATTCAAACCCATTTGTGCCAAATTCTGTGCATGTTATCAGGCCAAAATCACCAGGGTATGTGAACTTTTGATCAGGGTCATTTGGATGTTTTCGGTTGTCATTAAGATTGAAAAAGAGAAAACACAGTAGTTTGACAATAAATGACTTCACCCAACCAATAACCATGAGTGGAGAAAACGTTTGTTTGTCATCATTCGTATTCTATGAAACAAGGCCAAGAAAGGAAAAATTCTGCCGGGGTATGTAAACTTTTGAGCACAACTATATCACTCCAGTTGATTTTCAATTAATAAAATGAAAAATTGTAAGTATATTTTTTTGGAGGAATCAAAAAAAAACCATTGATCGATCTATTTGGGGGCACGCACCACATGAACCACATGAAAAATAAAATATAAAATAAAAAGATTAATAATAATAATAATAATAATATTATGATTATTATTATAAAAACATCCACGCCTTGGAGCCATCGATACAGTGAGTGGATTATGTGGAGACGGTGGGATGTAGTGGCTCCTTACCAAAATATCACTTTGGGTTTTGAACCCCCTGGGTGTGATCGAGGGTCTCTGTGGAATAACTCGATTTAGAACGGGATCAGAAAGTAGGATAGGCCAATGTCTATTCAGGATATCATACATATCCCTCCACTGCGCATGATAATGATAAAGAGTAGTGTTTAGCGAGTATGTTCTGTTAACCCTTTCGCCGAGTATGCTCTGGCCGAGCTCCCAGTATTTACAGCTTCTCGGTGAAATGTTTGAATCGCTCCCGTGTGCATGATTTGCGACTGTTTGACAGTTTTAATACATGTGAGGAATGTCTATTTCTTACACATTCCTCACATGTAATAAAGCTGTCAAACAGTCGCAAATCATGCACACGGGAGTGATTCAAACATATCACCGAGCAGCTGTAAATACTCGGAGCTCGGCCCGAGCATACTCGGAACAGAACATACTCGCTCAACACTAATAAGGAGTAATGAGTCTCACCTGCTGATTTGTTTTTTTACCCTTGGGCCTCATGAGTTCATCCCTGGTGATAAATTTTGCCCTCTCATAGCCCTGTTGAACAATATCATCACGATAATTGCAAACTTTCAATCGTTTTTTTTCTTTAGAATCACCATGAATGCAACGTACGCAAACCTTCTTCTCTGGGATCAGTTGGAGAGGAAGTGTGGCCCTCACAAGGGTCACCAGACTCCCGGACCAGTCCAGTTACCTGACAACCATTTACCTTCACGGGACATGCTTGTGGTTCCTCGCTGGGTGGACAATTCACTCTGCAGGCCGGAAACGCATAGTATGAACAGCGGCATCCCAGGCTGCAGTCAATTTGCTCGGGGGTCAGGGGACAATGGGCAGCTAGATGGCCTGGGCCGTGGCACTTCCAGCAAATGATTTCACCCATAGGGACCTTGGGCATTACCTCCCCCGTCCCCTTGGACGCCCCACACCCTTTTGGGCCCCCGCCCCCTGGTGGGATCCCCAGTATGAAGTGGGCTGCCTTCTCAAAGAACCCTCAACCCCCTGATATCTCTTGAACAGTCCGATAAGTTCTCAGTTCATCGGCATTCCGGGGATCACCCTGGGCAACCCAAGTCTGTATTGGCCTCGAAAGGGAGTGCACAAACCGGTCAATCACCACTCGCTCTACCATCTGCGCAGGTGTAGAGGACTCAGACTGCAGCTATTTCTGGACCAGGTGCAAAAGGTCAAACATTTGGGAGCGAGGGGGTTTGTCACGGTAATACACCCAGTGGTGGACCGACGGCATCCTGAGAGTCATTGTCACCCCCAAGCATGCCAGAATTTCCGTTTTCAGCTTGCCATACTCTTTGGTGTCCTGCAAGGCCAAGTCATAATAAGCCTTCGGGGGCTCCTCCATCATGTATGGTGCCAGCACCTCTGCCCACTGCTCTAGCGGAAGTCTCTCCCTCTCGGCGACCCTTCCAAACACCATATCATCCCTTGGGGTCATTTTCTGTAAAGCTCTTCTTACCGTCGTCCTGACGTGTGAATCATCACCTGGACTTGGGGTTTGGATGGTTGCCCTGCCATGGATCACCTCGGCTAGGAGCTCCATCTGCTGCTTGTGTTGGTGCTGCTGCTGTTGCCACTGCTGCTGCTTGAGATTAGCCTGCACCAGTTGCTTTATCAGCTCCTCCATGCTGCCGGGGTCCCCTGCTGACTGGAGGCCTTCACCCAGGACATGCAGTACGTCTTGTAGCAGTCACATGTATCTGCTGGGAATGCTGCCCGCACTTCTAACACCAATTGTGAGGTTTCTACTCACTTGGGAGCGTCGGGAGGCAAACATGAGGTGTTTTTATTTAAATGTCCATGTTGGTTTATTACTTCATAAACCGGGCAAAAACAAAAGGAAAATAAACAGCCCTTAGTGCAGGCAAAACTAGGTAAACAGTCCTTTAAGCAAAGTCTCTGATTAGCCAGTCCACACAGGCTAGATAGCGTCCAGTATCCTGGCTTAGTTTGAAGACAACACACAGGAGGCCTTCTCCCTCCAAACACAGACCATGTGCCAAAAAACTGCCTCCATTTTATAGGTTAACCACACCCAGACATGAGGTATGTGGGCAACAAGACCCGCCCGTCTCTCAAGTTGCCCATAAAATCTGGAACCGGATGCACCAAACAATCTTCTTAGTGCTTAAGTGCACTAGAGCAACATTACAGGATTAAATCACAGAGGACAACCATCTCTGTGATACATACCTCCCATTGACTATGTGTCCGTGAGCTACTTTACAATTGCTTTTGTGCTGTTTTGATGTACAGGCAATATGGGGACCTTCCTTCAGTTTCAGGAGGTAGTTATCAAGGACTTAATGTTTGGCAGTGAGAAAGGTGAGGGTCCCAGGACTTCTTAAACTAAAAGTGCCCGGTTTATACCAGTTTGAGGTTCCTCAAACTGCAAGGTAGGGAAGAAAAAAGAAAGTCCAGAATATTCTCCAAAAGTGAAATGAAAGGACAGAACTTACCATTGTGAATCTGGCCCCTGGCCATTGCATTAAGGAATGCTTCAAATAGGTTCATTTGTGGGATGTTTCTGCTGTTTTGGCATGTCATGGGCTCATCAATTGCAACGTGGCATCTGCAATTTATTTCAGTCAAAATTGCACTCCAAAATTCCATTCCGAGCCCTGCCGTGTGTCCAAACAGTAGTTTCTGAAAACAAATGGGGAATTATCGTACTCAGGAGAAATTGCACAACAAATTGTGTGATCTATTTTCTATTGTTACCATTTTGAAAATTAAAAATGTTGTGCTCAAACATATTTGTGAAAAAAAACGCAATTTTTCAGTTTTATGTCCCAATGTTATAAATTTCTGTGAATCACCAGTGGGTTCAATATGCCCACCACACAATTAAATAAATTACTTGAGAGATGTAGTTTACAAAATGAGGGGGCTTGTGGAGGTTTATGCTGTTTCGGCACTTCAAAGGCTCTACAAATATGACATGGCACCCACAGACCATTCAGTCAAAGTCTGCACTCCAAAATGTCGCTCCTTCATTTCGGAGCTCAAAATGTGCCCAAACAGTACTTTTCTATTGGCTTACTCAGAAGAAATTGCACAACAAATTTTGTGGTCCATTTACTCCTGTTATCCTTGTGAAAATAAAAAATATGGGGCTAAAACCACATTTTTGGTGGAAAAATTACAATTTTAATTTTCATGGGTCAACATTTTAAAATTCTATGAAGAACTTTGGGAGTTCAAGGTGCTCACCCCATATCTATATAAATTTCTTGAGGGGTGTAGTTTCCAAAATGAGTAACTTGTGAGGGGTTTCCAGTATTTAGGCACATTAGGCGCTTTACAAGCGTGACACGGCATTCGCTATCTATTCCAGCCAATTTTGCGCTCAAAGTCAAATGATGCTCCTTTCCTTCTAAGCCCTACTGTGCACCCAAACAGTAGTTTTCCACCACATATGGGATATTGGTGAACTCAAGCGAAAATTTACCCCAAAATTTGTTGCGCAAGATAACCTACTACCCTTGTGAAAATGAAAATTTGGGGGCTTAAGCAATATTTTTGTGGGAAAATTTACATTTGAATTTTTCCTTCCACATTTCACCTAAAGGGTTAATGAACTTCTTGAATGTGGTTTTGTGCACTTTGAGGGGAGCAGTTATTAAAATCATATCACTTCAGTGTATTTTCTGTCACATAGGAACCTCAAAGTCACTTCAAAGGTGGTGTTGTCCCTAAAAATATTGGCTTTGTAAATTTTGATGGAAAAATGAAAAATTGCTGATAAGCTTTTAACCCTTCTAAATTCTCATAAAAAATAATGTTTCAAAAATTATGTTGATGTAAAATAGTCATGTGGTAAATGTAATTTAACTGTTTTGTGTGGTATAACTATCTGGTTTAAGGGCATAAAAATTCAGAACTTGAAAATAGCTACATTTTTTAAGTTTTTAGAAAATGTTCGATACTTTCATAAATAAACGCAAATTATATTAACCTAAATTTACTACATGAAGTAAAATGTGTCATAAAAAAACAATCTCAGAATCGCCTGAGTAAGCTGAAGCATTGCAAAAATAGGAACAACCAGCTCACCCCATCTATATGCCTGAGATCTTCGGCATAGGGAAATCCACTCCTGCTAGACTCTGCACTGTGTAGACCCAATAGAAAAAAAACTTCTCCTGCTGAAAATCCACTAAAAAATGAATGACATCTTCAATTTCATCCAGCAATGTAATATAAATTTCCTAAGTGTTTCTGACTGTAAACAATGTTATCCATAATTAAGTACAGGTTTACAGTCAAACGAATAGGAAAGTTATATTACATTGCTGGATGAAATTGAAGATGTCATTCATTTTTTAATCGCACTGGAATTTTACAGGGATTTTTGGCTGGAGTAGTTTTTTTTAGGATCTATAAGTTGAAGCATTCCAGAATTATTACCACATATAGAGACACTGGTTAAAATGTTAAAATTTGGCCTGGTCAGAAAGATGAAAACAGGGAAACAGGTTTCTGCCTGAATGGATATTCTTCATGAGTCAGTAACGTTAACTAATTTAGGTTTTAATGCTTATCCCTAAAATATTAAGTTTCTCCCTTTCGATAACATATAATTAACTAAATGCTAGGGTTCCAACTACTGGGCTACTCTCAAGCTGCTAGGAATGAGCCCCAGCGTGGAATGGAATTGAGGTGAGCATGTTCAACCTGAACTTCATACATTGTAAATTATCAATGCTAGCTATTCCCAGCAGTCCTGTAGACAAAGCTATACCAATAATAAGTGAAATGCAAATTAGAAATAAAATGACATCACCTTGAGACAGGAGCCTGAAATAAAAGGTTAGTTAACTGCAGTGAGACATAACTGCTTGTAAAAGGCTAATCAGTCTCTCATGAGTCTCAATCCACAGCAACACTGAATAGTCACAGTGACAGGATTTACTTCTACTTGTGCTTTTTTAGCCCCCTCCTCCTCTTTTAGCGCCACTACAGTGTTTTTTTTTTATTGCACAACTGGAGTGGTTCTTTATATGTAATTTCCCTGCCCTCTGTCTCATTCTCACCTGCCGCCACCTGGATCATTTTCCAGAGTCGCTCCCGCGAAAAGTGATCTGCCAGCTGCTCCAGTGTTTCATGGTGCGGGGCGTAGGTCACTTTTCAATACAAGTCTATGAGAACCTTGTTCTGGCTTTCATAGACCTGCATTGAAATCTTGTGATGTACATTAGCTTCTGACTTCCAGCTAATCAGAAGCTGTGCTCACAAGATGGTGATGCGGGACCGGAATGGTCCAGAAAAACAGTGAAGACACCGTAGGGTGAGTATACGACCGGGGGTGATAGATCTTCTTTAGAGCTACTGAGATACTTTTTCTGACACATGAATATATTGTGAAAGTGCAACCAATTTTTAAAATTTTTAAGACCTCTCCATACTTGCAGATGTTTAGAAAAACAACACACCATGGCTCATTGCTGTTAATAAAATGTAATAAAGTATTATTTTTGATATTGGACTCAAACTGATTGCTATTTTATGGTGTCTATTTCCCATTAACTACTTGCTATTTGATTCTTCATAGGTATACATCCAATTCCAAGTAAAAGCCAAATTGTTACTATAGCTTATCCCAAAAAATGTCTTCCTAATCCCTGCTTCCCAGGAGTCACTTGTACTGAAACTCCATCTGGATTTAAGTGTGGTTCATGTCTACCTGGCTATACTGGAAATGGAACTGTTTGTACTGACATTAATGAGGTAAAATATTTTCATATTAAGGGTATTCCAATGGCATAATTGTCTTTGTCCAATTCATTGAAATGTTCACTTCTTTAGCTAATTAGCTAGTCAGAGAAAGTATTCCCTAAAAAGCAACATAAAAGAATGGACAGAATGTCTGTCCAGAGTACTGGATGTGCCCCTGGTTTCGGGAATGTAAATTGGTTTCAGTTAGACTTGAGATACAGTACAGACCAAAAGTTTGGACACACCTTCTCATTTAAAGATTTTTCTGTATTTTCATGACTATGAAAATTGTACATTCACACTGAAGGCATCAAAACTATGAATTAACGCATGTGGACTTATATACTTAACAAAAAGTGTGAAACAACTGAAAATATGTCTTATATTCTAGGTTCTTCAAAGTAGCCACCTTTTGCTTTGATGAATGCTTTGCATACTCTTGGCATTCTCTTGATGAGCTTCAAGAGGTAGTCACCGGAAATGGTTTTCACTTCACAGGTGTGCCCTGTCAGGTTTAATAAGTGGGATTTCTTGCCTTATAAATGGGGTTGGGACCATCAGTTGTGTTGTGCAGAAGTCTGGTGGATACACAGCTAATAGTCCTACTGAATAGACTCTTAGAATTTGTATTATGGCAAGAAAAAAGCAGCTAAGTAAAGAAAAACAAGTCGCCATCATTACTTTAAGAAATAAAGGTCAGTCAGTGCAAAAACTTGGGAGAACTTTGAAAGTGTCCCCAAGTGCAGTTGCAAAAACCATCAAGCGCTACAAAGAAACTGGCTCACATGAGGACCGCCCCAGGAAAGGAAGACCAAGAGTCACCTCTCCTTCTGAGGATAAGTTTATCCGAGTCACCAGCTTCAGAAATCGCAGGTTAACAGCAGCTCAGATTAGAGACCAGGTCAATGCCGCACAGAGTTCTAGCAGCAGACACATCTCTTCAACAACTGTTAAGAGGAGACTTTGTGCAGCAGGCCTTCATGGTAAAATAGCTGCTAGGAAACCACTGCTAAGGACAGGCAACAAGCAGAAGAGACTAGTTTGGGCTAAAGAACACAAGGAATGGACATTAGACCAGTGGAAATCTGTGCTTTGGTTTGATGAGTCCAAATTTGAGATCTTTGGTTCCAACCACTGTGTCTTTGTGCGACGCAGAAAAGGTGAACAGATGGACTCTACATGCCTGGTTCCCACCGTGAAGCATGGAGGAGGAGGTGTGATGGTGTGGGGGTGCTTTGCTGGTGACACTGTTGGGGATTTATTCAAAATTGAAGGCATACTGAACTAGCATGGCTACCACAGCATCTTGCAGCGGCATGCTATTCCATCCGGTTTGCGTTTAGTTGGGCCATCATTTATTTTTCAACAGGACAATGACCCCAAACACACCTCCAGGCTGTGTAAGGGCTATTTGACCAAGAAAGAGAGTGATGGGGGGCTACGCCAGATGACCTGGCCTCCACAGTCACCAGACCTGAACCCAATCGAGATGGTTTGGGGTGAGCTGGACCGCAGAGTGAAGGCAAAAGGGCCAACAAGTGCTAAGCACCTCTGAGAACTTCTTCAAGATTGTTGGAAGACCATTTCCGGTGACTACCTCTTGAAGCTCATCAAGAGAATGTCAAGAGTGTGCAAAGCAGTCATCAAAGCAAAAGGTGGCTACTTTGAAGAACCTAGAATATAAGACATATGTTCAGTTGTTTCACACTTTTTTGTTAAGTATATAATTCCACATGTGTTAATTCATAGTTTTGATGACTTCAGTGTGAATGTACAATTTTCATAGTCATGAAAATACAGAAAAATCATTAAATGAGAAGTTGTGTCCAAACTTTTGGCCTGTACTGTATAATATATATAGCTGACACTTTTTATATGGAAAGCTACCTTTTTTTCTGCCCACTTTTTTCTTCTTCCATGCCATTGACTATAAATGGTTGTTGATATGAAAATTAGTGAAAAAATGCAGATGATGCAAAGTAAAGTATGTTACTGTGTATTCAGGTATGATATAGAAAATTCTCAAATATTCATTATTACATCAATTAGATGATCAGTTTAACAATTTAGGTTCCTTGTATCTCGCTATATTTCCAAAATTAAGGATTTTTGCAATGAGGCAAATCATTGGGACTCATTTCCCAAAACTCTGTACTGTAGCTGATCTTGTCTCTTTTGCTAACTAATAAGTCTTCAGCTTTTATTTTTTAAACTTTCTTGGAAAACTCAAATCTGTACAGTTTTTGTTAGTCAAATTTGGTATTGTATATGAAATCTTTTATGCTCAGATGGAGTTTAATAAAGTTAAAATTATGTTTGAAACCCCTGAAAGCTGTGATCAAACTTTATTGGTATTACTGGTGTAAAGAGTTTGCTGTTTTTCAATTGTAAGAAGTGATTTCTTTGAGATTATTAATATATTGTAATGTGTCTTTCTAGTGTACTGCAAATCCTTGCTTTCCTCGTGTTCGTTGTGTAAACACATCTCCTGGGTTCCATTGTGATCCCTGTCCTCTTGGTTATATAGGGAAAAGAGTTGAAGGAATTGGTTTGGAGTTTGCTAAAGCAAATAAGCAGGTATTTTTTATTGTTTTATTTTTTTTTAATTAGCACTGTCTTATATTTTAGATAACATGTTTGAAGTTTTCGTGAAACAGATGTTGAAAAAATTACATTTTGCAATGATATGAATATCCTTTGTCCATAGAATAAATTTACATTATGAGCAGATGTGATTTTTGTATTAAGCTTGAATTGTTTTTATACAATTCTAGCATTAGAAATGTATTGAAGCCTGTTGTGTTTGTTTCAGATACTGTTCTTTTAATAAAAAGGGAAGTGAGTAGAACATTTTAAAGCTACTAGTACAATCTCCAATAGTTTAATCAATAATTAATGTCCAAAATGTAACTTGTTTGCACTAATCTAAATATCTATATTTTAGGAATATGGATGTCCACAAAATGGATGTAGTAGGAGAATAAAAAATGCATGAATGGGCACCTTGGCAGTCGCTCTGCTAAAACTATTCCGATATTATAGGCCTTGTATAAGGTGCTTGTGTAAGCGTGGTAAATAAGGACTGTCATGTTCCTGCCCCTGGAGGCAACAATCGTGTAAAGTGAATAGTGTCACACGTTTTTGTACATGTTTTGTGATATGTGAAGTGTGAACTATGTCATGCGGTTTTATGAATGTAATGTGTGATAATTCATAGTGTTTTAGGTAATGATGCTGCTGTAGATGGAACTTTAAAGTTAATGCCTAGTGTGAGTAAAGTACGCTCCAGCATCAGTATAGGGTAAGCATAGGATAATACATAGTTTAGTGTATTGTAGATGCATTAGGGCAAGGTACAGTTAATGTTCGGAACTAGCCCAAATTGGGAGAGAAATAGGCCAAGTAAAAAGGGAACTACTTCCTGTTTTAGTGAGTAGGAGAGTTTGTTTGCTAAGTGACAAGGTGAAGTTAAAGCTGCAGTGGGCTGATAGCAGAAGCAAGTACAAAATGTTCTGTGGGGTATAATGTCTGACAAGACTCCATGTGGACATTCCTGCAATGCTTGGAGTCTATGGCTAGATAAAGGTGCTATGGAGAGCACCTTAACCCCTTCTGTACAGAAGAAGATGGACGTTTCAACCGCATGAGGGAAAGGTAACGGATCTCAGATATACTGCAGGACTGAACGGTAAATTCTGGGGCTGACTGATTCAGTGGATGTAGGGATAATTCAGGAAGAACGGAAAGTCAAGTGGGAAATGTATTGAATTACTGAAGCAAGAAACGGAGGATGCCGTGCCCAATATTGTGTGATACAATCTGATGTACTTGAACTGTTCAGTAAACTTTTATGTGTTGATATGAACCGGGTGTCTCTTGAGTTGTGTGCGACTGTTCCTGAATATGGAGAATTGAAGATAGTGGAGGCATGCACCCTACACGAGACAGCACACTGGGACTTGGACATGATTTCCCTGTAAACTGCCAGGGCGTTATGGAACGACAGCTTGACCACGCCAACCACAGTCTGGCATCTTACACTTGTTCGATTTAGTTAACATGTTTGAAAGTTTTGGCTGCTTTATTTTTCAATAAATGTTTTGGGGACATGATTTTGTGCCAGTTACTAATATATATGATGCAGGTTCTGCTCTTTTGAGAAGTGCCATTTGCTTGTTAGTGCAGCCTTCCTCACAGCCAATTTTGACCGTATTGACAAACCCCCATTTTTCAAATCTGACATGTCTCTATCTGTGGTAAAATTCTGGAATGTGTCAACATACAGTACTGTGCAAAAGGTTAGGCAGGTGTGGAAAAAATGCAGAAAACCGCTGAAAAGAAACAAATGCTTTAAAAAATTGAAATGTTAGTCTGGGAGGTTGTTCTATATTCTATATTTTGTACAACTAACCACAGATTCTCTGTGGATGTAGGCTTGTGTAAATATGCCTATTTCTTTATGTAATCCCAGACAAACTCAATGACGTTGAGATAAGGGCTCTTTGGGTGCCATATCATCTCTTCCAGGATTCCTGGTTCTTCTTTGAGCTGAAGATAGCTCATAATGACACTGGTTGTATGTTTGGGATCATCGTCCTGCTGCAAAATAAATTTGGAGCCAATCAAATAACTCTCTGATGGTATTGTATGTTGAATTAGCTTCTCTAAAACATGGTGCTATCATATAGTTGGTCAAAAATTGCTGTTTAGGCACACAACAGGGCTTGGAAAGGAAAGCGCACTATTTAATCTTTTGTGCACAAATTTGACAGGAATAGATTGCGGATGCTATATTGCAGTTGAAAACATCCTGAAGTGACAAAATAGCAAAAGCTCACCACAAATTACCCCATTTAAAATTTAACCCCCTCAAGGAATTGGTTTCAGAGAAAGAAAATAAAGCTGCTGGAATGGCCCAGCCAATCACCTGACCCGAATCCAACAGAAAATTTATAGAAGGAACTAAAGCTCAGAGTTCATAGAAGGCGTCCACGGAACCTTTAGGATTTGAAAAATGGTTGTGTGGAAGAATGGGCCAAAATCATGCCTGAGCAATGCATGCTTCTAGTTTCTCCATACAGGAGGCGTCTTGAAGCTGTCATCACCAACAAAGGCTTTTGTATGAAGTATTAGATACATTTCAGTAAGCATGTTCAATACTTTTTCCCTGTGTCATTTCTCATTGTGAAGAATATTGAAGCTGTAATCCCATGTCAATCATTGTGCCCAGTTTGGAGGGGGATTATAGAGATCTTCAATGTACAGTGTAATTGGACACTTCTGTAGCAAGAAGAAGGGAGGGGGCTGAGAAACACAGTGAGTGACAAATACCTCACAGCAGCTGAGAGCAGCACAGAAAGACCCCCTGTGGACCCCAAGCCACACGGTCTTTTGTGTCAGACAATTATAATTCAACACAGAGTTATGGGAATACTATCTGTCCCAGTTATTCATAACCTAGATTTTCGAGATCCCAAGAGAATGCGGAATATCATCCAGGCTTTCAGCACAGTCCAGCACGTAGGGAAAGTAAGATACATGGCACAGCCTTGTGGGAGCCCCTAGAGCCCCTGTGCTTGGTATCTACGTGTAGCAGGGGCCTGGCTGGATCCGATGACACCAGAACCGGCTCCCTAGGACCATCCATTAAGGAAGTATAGCCCATTTTAGTTTTTGGAGTTTGTAGCTGGCCCAATATAATCCCCGTTAACAGACCAGGGACTTATATCTAATAGAAACTGGTGGCAGCTCTACCAGGCCGACAAGGTTCTGCTTCACTGGAGCTAGTGAAGGGGCCTCTGAGCCTGTCAGGGGTGTGAGTGAGAGTGGCGCCACATCAGTGACTGAGTGGGCCACCTCTTCTCACTCCCGTTACCTTCCTGTACCCATGTAGACAGGGGGTGTCTGTGTAGAACTGTACCAATCTGACCTTGCGCATCTCTGAGGGGTGTGGAACGTCACATTGGTGCAAAGGGCAGATCCATATCACATAATCCGACATCTGACATAATTGTGATGTTAGGCGGGTGGCAAGGTGTGGATTAATCACAAGTGGTGGCAGCGGTGGGATTCTGCGGGATCTCTCTGGTGCCATTCTTCACATTGGTGGCAAGCGGTGTGGAATCGAGATAGTAGTGTGTGTGAGTGTGGAACGCATGCTCACAGACACTAAAGACTGCCAGTAGTAGCTTTTGCTGCTGGAGTCTTAAGATCAGCTCAGCACTAGACAATCCAACTGCAAATACTGTAAGGTGTGTGGGTGCATCCGGTTGCAGTTCTTTGTCAGTGACCATAGAGTGCAAGGCTGGCCAGTGGCACCAGGGGCAGAACCAAGGAGATGGCCAATGCTATGCATGGTGTTGAGGAGGTGGAAGACTATGTCACTCTAAGAGAAGGGGAGTCCAACCCAGGCTCCCCAGAGAGATAGTCGCCAGCGGTCGGTCAAGCAGTGGGCCACCCACCAGCTGCCCATTCCCCCAGCCGGGCAGACTTGGATGACCTTGTGTAAGCTGCCTTTGCCAGTCTCATGGCTGGGGACAAGGCCATCTATGAGGCCCTCACAGCCGCAGTGGAATGTCGCGGGGCAGCTGCCGCAGCTGGACATCAGCAAGAGTGCGAGCACCAGGAAAAAGTACTCCAGCTCCAGCCAGTCCCGAGCCCCCTGAGATCCAAGTCCCAAAGCTACGGGCAGAGGACTTCCACCTGCTGGACAAAGGAAGGGACCTTGACACTTTCTTGCTGGCATTTGCAAAAAACCTGCCGTCAGTACCATCTGTCTGAAGACCAGTGGGTTCGGTTCTTAACCCTTCGCCTTAGGAGTAAGGTCCTGGAAATCTTTGGGTACCTGGCCAGTGAGACCACCCTGAGCTTTGAGGATTTCAAGCAGGCTCTGGTCCGGCAGTAAAACTTGACCCCTGAGTCGTATCGGAAAAAGCTCCGGAGTATGCAGCGGGGTCCTGCTGACAGCTGGGTGGATCACATGCGGGCCCTACTGAGAGCAGTTGATCAATGGATCCTGGGACTGGAGCTCACCACTGTCCAGCAGCTGAATGAGCTCATCGTGACTGAGCAGTTTCTGTGGAACTGCCTGGAGGACCTCCAACAGTACCTCCATGACCGGAAGCCGAAGGGGGCCTCTGCAACAGCGACACTTGCTGAAGAGTACTTCAACAGCAGGACTCCAGAGGCCAAGAAACTTGCCAGCTGGAGAGGGAATAAGATGAATGCAGTGCCTGCTGTCCCTGCTCCCAGGCCCAAGGGGGCAATTACCCATGCTTTCCTCTCCACACCGGTAGGGTAACCCCGACTGGAGTCTTCACATTTCCCTAAATTAGGTGCTGACAGCACTGAAGTGGCATTAATTTCAGTAGAGTAGAACTAGTATAATGGGGACCGACACTTCTTCCACTACAGCCAACCCAGCAGATGGAGACCCAATCAGGAGTCTCCACATTTCAAAAAATTAGTGGCAGACACCACCAAAGTTGCATCAATTTCACTAGAGTATAAATAGTATAATTAGGACCGACACCTCTTCCACTACAGCCAACTCAGCAGATGGAGCCCCAACCAGGAGTCTTCACACTTCCAAAAATTAGTGTTAATATCTGCAGCAACAGCAGGCACAGAAGCTACGACAACAATATCAAAGACTGCAATTACGCAAGATTAATGCAGCACACTAAAAACTACAACATTGCCTAGTCTGTACAGTCTGCGATTGGGGTGCAAAAGTCCTTGGAGATCCATGACTTGTTCATCTTGATGAAAGTTAGGCGGTCTACACTTTCAGGGGCCACTGGCTGTGCTTATCCGTCAGGACACCACCAGCAGCACCGAAGACACGTTCTGAGAGAACACTGGCTGCCGGGCGTGATAAAACCTCCAGGGCATGACAGGCGAGCTCAGGCCACTCATCCATTTTTGAATGTAAAAGGGTCCAAACCCTCCCTGATGGTATTGATGTTGAGCTCTAGATATTCCTGCACCATCCTCTCCAGTCGTTCGCCACTTGTCAGACTTGTACTCTGTTGTGCTGGTGCACAATCTGGTGTTAAAAAAATGTGTGAAAGGACTCCCAGAAATTTCTTATGCCACTTACACTGCTGCAGCTAATGTTTTGGCGTTGACAAATTGACGTGCCGAAGGTTGAAAGTCTAGAGCTGCGATGAACATTGTATGCCTCACTGCTGTTTTGGGGAAAACCTCTTTTAAAGTTGTGTAAAACTGTGTTTTGAAACTCCAGCATTCGCGGGTACCTTTCCAGGGCAGGAAGCATCTGTCAAAATTTACTTTTAAAATGTGGATCTAACAGAGTCACAACCCAGTTGTCAGAACTATTTTGAATCCAAACTATATGGGGATCATGTGCAACAAGAAGGCACTAATATGTCGGGCTCTTCCATGAGGTCCAAGCCCATGCTGTGTTGGTGACTGGGAAACACTGATGCTTGTTTCCTCCGTCCCCTCCCAAAAAACCACGAACAACAGAGAGGGGATGATTATCCTCTTCATCGCTGTAATCCACCCTCCCTTGGCACCCACCTCTGTGACAACAGTCTGGAACTTGGAGACATTCTTATCCCTTCCGCATTCTCCTCTTCCTCTGGGACCACCACCTACTCCAGCAGGCTATTAAAAGTCTGCTCCAGCATGTAGATGACCGGAATAGTGATGCTGATGATGGTGTCGTCAGTGCTAACAATCCTAGTAGCCATTTCGAAACTGCACAGAAGGGTGCATAGGTCCTTAATCTGTGCCCACTCTGTAAATGTCATATGCCCTATGTCCATACTGCCCAGGCCATATGTCATGACATACTGCGTCAGGGCTCATTGCTGCTGCCACAGTCGCTGCAACATGTGCAGAGTGGAATTCCACAGTGTTGGCACATCACATATCAAACTATTAACTGGCATAGAAAAAGACCTCTGTATCGATGCAAGTCGATGACCTGAAGGGTGCGAATGGCAAAATTGAGCACACAGCTTCCGTGCTTTTTGCAGCAGCTCATCCAGGCCAGGATAGTGGCGGTCAAATCGCTGTACCACCAGGTTGAGGACGTGAGCCATGCAAGGCATGTGTGTGAGCTTGCCTTGGCGTAGGGCCGCCACCATGTTCATACCGTTATTCCACACAGCCTTCCCTGGATCTAGGTTTACTGGAGACAGCCATTGCTCAAACTCGGCCTGGAGAGCTGTCCACAACTCTTCTGTTGTATGACTGGGATCTCCAAGGCATATTGATATTAACACTGCCTGATTGCGGTGAGCCCTGACTGCATAGTATGGAGGTGGTGGGGATTTTATCTGCACTGTTGGAATGTGTCTCATTAAGGCAGAGGTTGAGTGTGCAGGTGGAGGCCTTAGAGAAGGTGGAGGAGGCAGAAGCAGTGGAGGAAGTGTGAAATACAAGTACAACTGCAAGCCCTGGGGATTCCAAGACTTGTGGAGCAGCCTCTTTCCCACCTGACCCCTCCAGCCACCAGAGTCACCCAGTGCCCAGTCAGCGAGATGTAACAACCCCGGCAATGCTTACTCTTCCAGGTGTCCAGGTGTCTGTGATGAAATGCACCCTGGCAGACATAGATGTAGTCAAGGAATGGGTGATGTTGTCTGCGACATGCTGGTGTAGCGCAGGCACAACTGTCTTAGAGAAGTAATAGCGCCTGGGCAACTGGTACTGGGGGATTGCAAAGGCCATCAGCTTTCAGAGACCGTCTGTATCTACCAGGCGGAAAAGAAACATTTCCGTGGCCAACAGATTGTAGACGGTGAAGTTCAACCTCTTAGCTTTGTCATGTGTAGGAGGAAATAATCTTTTACGTGACCAAAACTGCGGGACCGAGGGCTGGGGCTGGCTGCAGTGCTGAGAGAGGATAGAGTATGGTGAACCGGATAAACTGCTGGACCGTGAGTGAGGTGCAAGCGGAGATGTTATGGTGGATTGATGAAGTTGTGGTGTGCTCTTTCTCTGAGCTCGGTCAAAAACAGTAGGCATGTCCTCTTCCATTACAGCATATGGGCTTTCACTCAGCCTGACTGGAGCGGGTAAAAAATTGGAGGTTCTGCGGTCTAAGACCTGCGTGACAATACTTGGCACGGTAACAGAGGAGAATGAAGAAGCAGCAGATGCAGTTTATGGGGCGGCTGATGGTTGTTGAGGTCCACTGGTCTGCATTTTATCACTGTGAAATTGCCAGAGTAAGGCTGTGTGCCCACAATGCATTTTTTAAGCATCTCCGCAGCGGCAAAAACGCTGCAGAAACGCTTAAAAAACGCATGGTAGAAGGCCTGCCATGTTCCCCAATGATAATCCGCATGTGCTGTGCACATGCTGCGGAAATTTCCGCTGCGGATTATCATTGAGGAAAAAAACGCAGCACTACCAATTATTTTGCGGAAGGACCTGCGCTGACGTCATAGTCATGTGACGGGTCACGCGATGCTGACATCGGCAGGTCCTTCAGTGTTCCGCGATCTGCCAGCAGCCAGGACGGTGAAGCAAGACTGCGGGGGCCATCGGAAGGTAAGTATAGATTTATTTTTTTATTTTTAACCATTCTTTGGGGTCACACTATATAAATCCATGCCTTTTGCATGGATTTATATTGTGTGACCAAGTTGACAAGCACTTTCCAAGTGATGCTAAAATCGCTTGGAAAGCGCTTGGCAACTAGCATGCGGAAATGCATGTGAAGAATGCTTCACATCCGCATGTCCCTGGCAAGAAAAAGGCATGTACAATCCGCATGCATTTTTTCTGCCAGGGGAGATGCAGAAACGCTCAGGAAAAATCCGGAGCATTTCTGCATCGTGGGCACACAGCCTAATGCATGTTGATTGAGCATGTGAAGGTTCATGCATTTAGTAGTCAAATTATTGCACTTTTTCCCTCTACTGAGTTTTTTTTTGCAAAGTTGGCAGATAATGTGAATTGGCTCATCCTTTGCGGTGTCAAAAAAGGCCCAGGCTTGGCAACCGTTGCTACCCTTGCGAGCTGCAGATCCATGACTGCTGCTGGCCACAGCCACAGTTGTGGCTAAGGATGCAGTGCTCCTTGTGCTTGCATCACTCGCTGTCTGCGCCGTAGGGTGCAAGGTAACCTCCTCATCTTCCTCCTCCTACACCTCCCCAGATGACCTACTTAGCTGCATGCCTCTGGGTTCACACCAAGTGGGATCTACGATGTCATCATCATCCTCTGTGTTATCCCATTCCTCGCCCTGAGAGCACAGTACAGTCCGCATGAACCTCAGGTATCTGAGTCTCATCAGGATCACCTCTACTCTCTTGGGTTAACGTCTTGTGAAGAGAGTCAGGATGCTGCCCAGACCCTACTTCGTCCTGCCATGGATCCAACCTAAAAAAAAACTTTGGCATTGGTGGAGATGCTTTCTTCCTCTTGACTCTGTGAATCTTTGGAGTACACTTCTGATGCCCATGGCATAGAATGTGTGAAGAGCTCTGCAGACTCACCCATCTGTGGTTCCCTACAGTCAGTTGAGTGGTTGGAGAGTTGTGACACAGGGGGAAAGCAAGGGTGGTTGGGATGCCACCTCTGTGGACTGTACTGTGTGTGATGTTGCGGCCACTTGATGCAGTGCTTGCAATCCACTGGAGCACATGCTTTTTCTGGCCCTACAAGGCATACTGCTGTGTGGCTGCCAAAGAAAGAGAGTAGAGTAGCCTGACCAGTAACAGAAGTTTTCCATTGTGTTTGGATAAGACGTGACGGTGTTAGTTTACTATAGTGCTTTCACTAACATTACTACCTACCCAACGTATACCTTGAACACCAAACCTATTCCCATTTCCACCACAATCATGTGTCCAATCACAAATTCGAATGTGCCATATTCATGCCGAATTTGAAATTGGCGATCGTTTTTCGAACACATTTGCTCATCTCTAAATATAACTACTTTCAGAAAGTAAAGACCAACTTTTATTTTATCAGCTTGTTCTTTTCACAAAATGGTAGTTTACTTTTAGATGTTGAATAGTACTGTAGATTCAGAACAAATAACAAATTTCGAAAGTATAACCTTTGCAAAATTGTATAATAGAACATAGAACACCGTTAAAACCAATGGCAGGCAAACAAAAACACATAGAAACACATAGAAAACACCTTCAAAGGTGTCCAAAAGCTGACAAACTGATTAGAAGACACAACTAACACATGGAAAAGTGACAAGTACATATAGTCATGCGAAAAGAAAAGAGGTGAAGGAGTAAAAGGAGGAGGATACACAGATATAGGCATGTCATGCCCTTCTAAAATCAAGAAAGGCTGGAGTAAATATCTAAAATCAGCCTACCAACACCCAGACGTCGTGACAAGAAAATTAAAAAAAGAAATATCTTTAGGTAGAATGGCGGTTCCGTTCAGAAGACTTTCCTTACAAGACGTAGTGGTATCCCCGTTGTGAGTTGTGCCAAAAACGGAACCCAATACATTCGGACTATTCCACCATTTGTCATATCCAAGGGGCAGGTCAGTAAACGACAACATCAACGCGGAACCAAGTACAGTAGTATATACTGTACATCCTTTGACAAGGCAATCAGGCAGATCAAGAAGTTGGGAAGGGGCACCCTAATGGCCAAAACAGACATTGAGGGGGTGTTCCGGTTACTTACTACCTGTGCCTCCGAATAGTGTCTGCCTATTGGGCTGCTTCTGGGAAGGAGCATACTATATAGATCGCTGTTTGCCCATGGGGTGCTCCATATCCTGCTCACTATTTGAGGCATTTAGTTGCTTTCTCGAATGGGTCGTCATGGACGTTTCTAAGGGGGCACATATTATCCATTACCTCGATGACTTCTTATGCCTGGGCCCAAAAGATTCGCCACAGTGTGAATACACGCGGTAGTCCACCTGTGAGAAGGAGAGAGCTGGAGGGAGAGCGGACACCACAGAGCCGAGGGGTTAGATGGAGAACGGAAGAAGGAAATAGGGCGAGGGAGGTAAGGGAGTACGGTGGAAGGCCGACCTGAGCTCCCCCATGTTCCTGCTGGGCGGGGAACAGCCCTGTGAAGAAAAGCCACTTGCGCATCCCTTTGAGGTTACGGGCACGAGCGGGTGTGGCGCCCCTGAGGGTTCGACTGCCACAGGGATGCTGCACTTCTTTAATGGAGTGTAGCATTCCTCCTCTGAGGTAAGACCGGTGTGATAGTCGTGACCCAACCTTTGCATCCAACACCACATTTCTCCACCAGAGGGAGCTAGTATGCACTAGGTGCCGCTCCCCTGGTTACAGGGAGACTGGGGAACCAAGAGTTAGGGGAGCCAGTTAGTGGGTGAGGGTGGAGGACCTACAAGTTAGTTACACTTTAAATTTTATATTTAATACAAAGCCATCTTTGGTCTTGGTCTTTGGGCTAGTTTTTGGCTAGTCTTTTGCTACACTGTGTTCCAAATTATTATGCAAAAAGTGTTTAGGAGTGATAAGGTAAGAATTTTTTGTTTGTCAGTTAAACTCATTGATGGTGATGTGTGTCAGGGCTCTTTATATCACTGTAAGCAATTGCAGACACCTGTGCTAATTAGTTTGGCAGGTGTGTCCAATAAAAGGCAAGACTACTTAAGAAGGCTGTCCCACATTATTAAGCAGCCTACATTTTCTGCCAAAATGGGAAAGGAAAAGGATGTGTCGGCTGCTGAGAAGCAACAAATTGTGGAGTGTTTAGGTCAAGGCATGACTACAATCAACATTGCCAAGACACTTCATCCTGATCATCGCACAATCAAGCACTGTCAACGCGAAACGCGCGTTGGGAAGTTGTTTTAGCACCCTTTCATCCCACTGGGGGGTCTCCTATCCTTGGGTAAGTGTCCACTACTGGTTTCACTTTTGTTCCAATTCAGCACAATTTTTCAGGAGGGCTATCATTCAGTGTTCCCTCTGATTGGCTTTTGATTAGCTATGGGGTGTTTTAGCAGCATTTTCTGCTCCCTTTCATCTAATGTTACCTCCTAATAGTCTTTCTGCTAGGTGGTTAATGTGCTGATATGTGGCTTTTGTATACTTGTTAACTTCATTACCTTCCACTTTACTGCTTGGAGTGGTTATCCATTTGGGGTGTCTGCTTCTGTCCTGTACACATTGTAGATGTTTTATTGACTCTATGTGAAATTTTTACAATTTATATATTTATTTAATAAAGAATTTTCGTATTTGCATTTAAAAGCTCTTGTTGTCTCCTGTTATTATATCTATCTTATATATATCTGTCCCGGCACGTTCTTACCTATTGGTATTGACTGGCCTTCAGCAACCATGAATTTGGGTTTTGTGTTTCTAACAATCAAGAAGTATGTAGCTGATTCACAGTACACATGTGTGCGTGCTGATAAGGGAAAATTGAGGACTCTTTCCTACAGGCAATTACGTCAGGTTAAAAGAGCAGCGGCAAAAAAGCCTTGTCACAGCAGCAGACAAGTTTTTGAAGCTGCTGGTGCCTCCAACGTCCCCCGAACAACAAGATGCAGGGTCCTTCAGAGGTTTGCAGCTGTGCGTAAGCCATCCTGTTGACCTCCTCTATCCACTGCACCCAAGCAGAAACGGCTCCAGTGGGCCAAACAATACATGAAGACTGACTTCAAAACTGTTTTGCTCACCGATGAGTGCCGTGCAACGCTCGATGGTCCAGATGGATGGAGTGGAGGATGGCTGGTTGATGGACACCCCATGCAAACACGGCTACGGCGCCAACAAGGAGGAGGTGGAGTAATGTTTTGGGCTGGAATCATGGGGAGAGAGATTGTCGGCCCCTTTAGGATCCCTGAAGGGGTAAAGATGAACTCCATAATGTATGTTGAGTTTCTCAAACAGCACTTTCTGCCATGGTTCAAGAAGAAGAACCGTGCATTCCGCAGCAAGATTATTTTCATGCATGATAATGCACCATTTCATGCTGCACATAACACATCTGCATCTCTGGCTGCTATGGGCATAAAAGGGGACAAAGTTATGGTGTGGCCCCCATGTTCCCCTGACCTCAACCCCATTGAGAACCTCTGGAGCATCATCAAAAGGAGTGTCTATGATGGCGGGAGGCAGTACACATCTAAGCAACAGCTCTGGGAGGGTATTCTGTCCTCATGCAAAACAATTGAAGTAGAAACCGTCCAAAACCTGACAAATTCAATGGACGAGAGAGTTCAGAAGCTCCTTTCGTACAAGGGGTCCTATGTGCAAATGTAACATCACCTAGAATAAAGTTTTGAGTTGAAAACTGTTTGATTTCAGTTTGTAATAACCTGCTAATGCTTATAATTTCAAAAATGACCATTTTTTTGTTCTTTATTAAAATGAAAAGGTTGAAAACTCTGCTGTGCATAATAATTTGGAACATGCATTTTGAGTGCAGTTTGAGTGTTTTATTTTTTTAAAAAATATATTGTTATCATAGGCAGTTTGTACAAAAACCTTTCAATTGTACTCTAATAGTTATTTGACTGGAAAATTACAATGACTGCAATTCATATAGGTAATTTTGGAAAATCTGAGAAAATATTATTTGCATAATAATTTGGAACACAGTGTAGTCTTTCGGCTGTTCTGTGTGCTGTCAAATACTGTGTGTAATGTGACTTCCCTCCCGGAGTGCAGATCCTGTGTGGGCCTGCACCGGCAAGGGACACAGCCCTCGTACCCTGGCCTTGGGACGAGAGGCGGGTTGCAGACGAGGAATGTCTCAACCCGGCCAATGACTAGGACCAAGAAGGCCCGGAGCTTAAGAGTGTGGCTCCACAGCAAATGGATCCCAGGCAGGATGCAGACGGAGTGGTGTACGCCACCTGTCCTCGCCATGCTGATATATTCAGAGGGACTCCGGCTGCTAGAGGGGTACTGGCCCCCGACACCAGACCTTACTACTCCATGTCCTAGTCGGGAAAGCCCGGTAGGCCCAGAGGATCCCACTGGGTATCGGACGGAGCGGAGCTGCCACCCGTGCCCTTGTTCTGAGAGGAGCTCAGAGGGAGGCACGGCCTATTCGCACACACACGGACAGGAAAGGATTCGGTCTGTAGTTCAGGAACACTCTGCAGTAGGGTCCCGACTGAATGCTGGACTCACTCGGAGGTTGTCGGACCCCCGTCCCTGGTGACCGCAGGACTCCGCGGGGAGCAGGGAGTCGCCTTCCTTCTGCCATCTCTAAAGTGAGTAAAGCCTTGGAAGTTCACCTCTATGGCCTCCGGACAGTTTATTCTGCGCCACACCGCGACACGCGGAGCCCGTATTCCTCTACTACTACCCCCCTCCATCCTGTCCCTCTGCCCTGAGGCCTTGCTCCGCCTGTGGGGAGTAGTAAGAACTTTAGCCGCCATAACATCATGCCTCAGCGGACCGCGGTGGCGCTGGTGGCCCTTCACCAGGTGCCACAGGTGGCGTAGTCGTTAATCAGCCACTCAACCCAGATAAGCCCACACCATCTCTTTTAATGTGACGGCCCTGAGCACGGGTCGGGTCCGGGCCACGGTTGCACCCCATGTCTTCATCACAGGACCCGACTCCGAGTCCCCCATCACCCAGGGTAAGCAAAAAGGGCTTCTTCGAGCATGAGGACGTCACACGGGCAGAGGGACTACGTTGGTGTGCGAAGCCGACATGGCCAGGCCGTTCCTGCCCGTGCGACCTCCGTGTCACCGGGTTTGTGCCAGAGCCGCGGTGGACCCTGATGGCCAGCCCCCCTCTCCCAATACTGGTGCCTGTCCGCTGGTGGGTCGAGACCCCCCGCGGTGGAGGCAGGTCTAATAATTTAAATTGGCTCTGTAATTTGAATGAGTACACTTTAAATCCTTTTACAAGGATCTATTGGAGGGCAAGTCTGGTGCCAGCAGCCGCGGTTATTCCAGCTCCAGTAGCGTCCACTAAAGCTGCTGCAGTTAAAAAACTTTTATAAGGATCGAGCTTGGCGATCCGCCGCAAGGCGTGCTACCGCCAGTCCCAGCCCCTTTTCCTTGGGGCCCCTCCCCGATGCTCTTGACTGAGTGTCCCGGGATCCGAAGCGTTTCCTTTGAAAAAATTAAGTGTCCAAAGCACAGCTGGGCTTCTCCGCTGACTAGCAGACACTGCTACTAGGCCCAAAGTATTGCCTGGGCTAGATGCAGTTAAAAATTTGTAATTAGATCTACAGGCGGTGTAGCTTGCTTATCAGCTGGGCTACTCCGGTGACTAGAAGACACTGCTACTAGGCCCAAAGTATTGCCTGGGCTAGATGCAGTTAAAAATTGTTATTTAATACAAAGGCGGTGTAGCTGGCTTCAGATGGGCTACTCCACTGACTACAAGACACTGCTACTAGCCCAAAAGGATTTCCTGGGTTAGATGCAGTAAAAAATTAGAATTAGATACTCAGGTGGTGTAGTTTCCTTCACAGGTGGGCTACTCCGCTGACTACCAGACACTGTTACTAGGCCCAAAATGATTTCCTGGGTTAGATGCAGTAAAAAATTAGAATTAGATACTCAGACTGTGTAGCTTCCTTCACAGGTGGGCTACTCCGCTGACTACGAGACACTGCTACTATGCCCAAAAGGATTTACTGGGTTAGATGCAGTAAAAAATTGTTATTAGATACACAGGTGGTGTAGCTTGCTTCAGATGAGCTACTCCACTGACTACCAGACACTGCTACTAGGCCCAAAAGGATTTCCTGGGTTAGATGCAGTAAAAAGTTAGAATCAGATACACAGGCGGTGTAGCTTCCTTCACAGGTGGGCTACTCCGCTGACTACCAAACACTGCTACTAGGCCCAAAAAGATTTCCTGGGTTAGATACAGTAAAAATTAGAATTAGATACACAGGCTGTGTAGCTTCCTTCACAGGTGGGCTACTCCGCTGACTACGAGACACTGCTACTAGGCCCAAAAAGATTTCCTGGGTTAGATGCAGTAAAAATTTAGAATTAGATACACAGGCGGTGTAGCTTCCTTCACAGGTGGGCTACTCCGTTGACTACGCGCTACTATGCCCAAAAGGATTTACTGGGTTAGATGCAGTAAAAAATTGTTATTAGATACACAGGTGGTGTAGCTTGCTTCAGATGGGCTACTCCACTGACTACCAGACACTGCTACTAGGCCCAAAAGGATTTCCTGGGTTAGATGCAGTAAAAAATTAGAATTAGATACACAGGCGGTGTAGCTTCCTTCACAGGTGGGCTACTCCGCTGACTACCAAACACTGCTACTAGGCCCAAAAAGATTTCCTGGGTTAGATGCAGTAAAAAATTAGAATTAGATACACAGGCGGTGTAGCTTCCTTCACAGGTGGGCTACTCCGCTGACTACCAGACACTGCTACTAGGCCCACAAAAATTTCCTGGGTTAGATGCAGTAAAAAATTAGAATTAGATACACAGGCGGTGTAGCTTCCTTCACAGGTGGGCTACTCCGCTGACTATGAGACACTGCTACTATGCCCAAAAGGATTTACTGGGTTAGATGCAGTAAAAAATTGTTATTAGATACACAGGTGGTGCAGCTTGCTTCAGATGAGCTACTCCACTGACTACCAGACACTGCTACAGGCCCAAAAGGATTGGCTGGCTTAGATGAAGTAAAAAATTGGTATTAGATACACAGGTGGTGTAGCTTGCAACACAGATAGGCTACTCCAATGACTAACAAACACTGCTACAAGCTGAGCTACATTTCGCCAAATGCTGTGAAAAACACTTGCACAGCACTGGCACAGACCTGCCTGGCAAAAAAGTGCTATGAACTGCTGTAACCTAGCCCTCAAAAGGGCTGCAATTAGAACTAGTCCCTACTCCCTAAACCTATCTTTCTATGTAACTGGAAATTCGCTCGCAATTCACACAGTTATACTGTATAGCGCCCACAGTGGCAGCGTCTAACACTCAGCTGCAGCAGTGAGAAAATGGTGTCGACGGGGAAAATGGCTGGGTCTTATAAGGCAAGGACATGTGACATACACAGCCAATGACACATGCCCTTGCTTGTGTGAAAAAAAAGCACTTCGCTGCGTGTGTGCGGTGCTGATAGGCTGACACACTGCACCGCCCCACTGTAAATGCGGGAAAGAAAAAAAAATGGAGATCGGCATTATTTCTGCAGAGATCCATCCCATGCCCCTCTCCCCGCCCACTCTACACTGAAACTGTGTATTAACATTGATTAACAGTATTACTGTGAAAAAATCCAGTTACGCTTTTGGTGCACGAACAGTTATCGAACATAACCTTGAACAGCCGAATTTTTTGCAAATCATTCGAGTTCATCGAACGGCTTGAACACCGCCCAAAACAGCTCGAATTTGAGATTGGCGAACAGTTTGAGTCGAACACCGCTCATCTCTAAATAGAACCATGCCTTTTCATTGCACTTATCATATATAATCAATATAATATAATAATATAATCAATATGAATACTATATATATAAATTATACTTTGCAAAGCCTTACATATTTACAGTGTACATAAATATACTTATTTATGTACACTGCTCAAAAAATAAAGGGAACACTTAAACAACAGAATATAACTCCAAGTAAATCAAACTTCTGTGAAATCAAACTGTCCACTTAGGAAGCAACACTGATTGACAATCAATTTCACATGCTGTTGTGCAAATGGACTAGACAATAGATGGAAATTATTGGCAATTATCAAGACATACTCAAAGGAGTGGTTCTGCAGGTGGGGACCACAGACCACATCTCAGTACCAATGCTTTCTGGCTGATGTTTTGGTCACTTTTAAATGTTGGTTGTGCTTTCACACTCGTGGTAGCATGAGACGGACTCTACAACCCACAGAAGTTGCTCAGGTAGTGCAGCTCATCCAGGATGGCACATCAATGCGAGCTGTGGCAAGAAGGTTTGCTGTGTCTGTCAGCGTAGTGTCCAGAGGCTGGAGGCGCTACCAGAAGACAGGCTAGTACACCAGGAGACATGGAGGGGGCCATAGGAGGGCAACAACCCAGCAGCAGGACCGCTACCTCCTCCTTTGTGCAAGGAGGAACAGGAGGAGCACTGCCAGAGCCCTGCAAAATGACCACCAGCAGACCACAAATGTGCATGTGTCTGAACAAACGGTTAGAAACCGACTCCATGAGGGTGGTATGAGGGCCCGACGTCCACAGATGGGGGTTGTGCTCACAGCCCAACACCGTGCAGAACGCTTGGCATTTGCCACAGAACACCAGGATTGGCAAAGTCACCACTGGTGCCCTGTGCTCTTCACAAATGAAAGCAGGTTCACACTGAGCACATGTGACAGATGTGACAGAGTCTGGAGATGCCGTGGAGAGCAATCTGCTGCCTGTAACATCTTTCAGCACAACCGTTTTGGCAGTGGGTCAGTAATGGTGTGGGGTGGCATTTCTTTGGAGGGCCACACAGCCCTCCATTTGCTCGCCAGAGGTAGCCTGACTGCCATTATGTACTGAGATGAGATCCTCAAACCCCTTGTGAGACCATATGCTGGTGCAGTTGGCCCTGGGTTCCTCCTAATGCAGGACAATGCCAGACCTCATGTGGCTGGAGTGTGTCAGAAGTTCCTGCGAGATGAAGGCATTGAAGCTATGGACTGGCCCACCCGTTCCCCAGACCTGAATCCGATTGATCACATCTGGGACATCATGTCTCGCTCTATCCACCAACGTCACGTTGCACCACAGACTGTCCAGGAGTTGGCGGATGCTTTAGTCCAGGTCTGGGATAAGATCCCACAGGAGACCATCCGCAACCTCATCAGGAGCATGCCCTGGCGTTGAAGGGAGGTCATACAGGCGCGTGGAGGCCACACACAATACTGAGCCTCATTTTGACTTGTTTTAAGGACATTACATCAAAGTTGGATCAGCCTGTAGTGTGTTTTCCACTTTAATTTTAGGGGTGACTCCAAATCCAGGCCTCCATTGGTTAATAAATTTGATTTCCATTGATGACTTTTGTGTGATTTTGTTGTCAGCACATTCAACTTTGTATAGGACAAAGCATTCAATGAGAATATTTCATTCATTCAGATCTAGGATGTGTTATTTGAGTGTTCCTTTTATTTTTTTGAGCAGTGAATATTTTTATATATGTAGGACTGTTTACCAGATGCGATTGCTCAAAGAATATATCACGATATTCTTATAAATAATGTAGCGATTTATTCTTGGATTGTCCATTAAAAATAATAATTGCAGTGGTTACATAAAAAAGGTGAAATAGTTACAAAGTGATTGGCCATTTTTTCATAATTAGCTTATTAGTTGACATTCACCCATATTTCCCTGGGATCCTGAATGGTAGGTTGCGTCTGTCTGTGTCCAGCACGTGTGTCAGGGACTACATGTCAGCTGCGTCCTCCAGTGTGTAGATCCTCTGTCTGGTGTCGAGTGAAGTCTAAGAGAGCCCCCCTTCCTGCAACTAGTAATATATGCCCCTCATAGCACCTGTTCTTCTACATATGGCACTAACTTACACTGAGCTAAAAATAGAAGAATAGCCTGAATGTCTTGTCAGCAAAACCCACCACATGCAATCTATGTGCTTCAGAATTGAGAATAAAAAATGAATATCCATAATTAATATTTAACAGTCCCCTTTCACTTCATTTCTTTTTTGGTATAAAAAAACAAACCTTGGTGTACTCATCTTCCCTGGGTCAGCGACTCTCTTCCACTGCTTCCAGTGTTTGACATTGGCTGCAGTGCCAACGTCATGTTGACAGTGTTGCATGAGTTCAGCTGTTCTAAGTGTGGCATATCGTCCACACTAGCAGAGCCGCTGAGCTCATTGATTGCAATGATTTGACATATTTTTGAAGGCACTTTTTGAACATTTTTTAGACAAAACCTCTTAAGTCAAATGTTGTCATGCTGGGTGATGAAAGGAACAAGTGTACAACAACAGGAAAGGGGGGGGTGGAGACCCCTAGGTAGATCTAATATCTACTAGCTGACTACTAGTACTCCAGGCCTGGACAGAGGAAAATAGAGCTATCACCGGCGACTCTCTGCAGACACTGAGAGTTTTTAAACTATCAAGCAAGGGTGTGTCAATTAGCAGCAGAAGGTGGAGGTAGCTGCTCAGTCCTAGAGGGAGAAGGATATCACTACACTACAGAGATAAAAGGATCAAGAAGGCGTCTACAAAGCCAAGCGCAGTGACCTTCTACAGCCGTATCCAGAACGACTGTCTGTCACAATTAATAGACCCGTGAAAAATGTTCCTTTAACCCCTTTACAACCCAAGGTGGTTTGCATGTTAATGACCAGGCCAATTTTTACAATTCTGACCACTGTCACTTTATGAGGTAATTAGTCTGGAATGCTTCAACGGATCCCCTTGATTCTGAGATTGTTTTTTCGTGACATATTGTACTTCATGATTGTGGTAAAATTTCTTCGATATCACTTGCGTTTATTTGTGAAAAAAATGGAAATTTGGCAAAAATTTTGAAAATTTTGCAATTTTCAAAGTTTTAATTTTTATGCCCTTAAATCAGAGAGATACAGTACAGACCAAAAGTTTGGACACACCTTCTCATTTAAAGATTTTTCTGTATTTTCATGACTATGGAAATAGTACATTCACACTGAAGGCATCAAAACTATGAATTAACACATGTGGAATTATATATTTAACAAAAAAGTGTGAAACAACTGAAAATATGTCTTATATTCTAGGTTCTTCAAAGTAGCCACCTTTTGCTTTGATGACTGCTTTGCACACTCTTGGCATTCTCTTGATGAGCTTCAAGAGGTAGTCACCGGAATTGGTCTTCACTTCACAGGTGTGCCCTGTCAGGTTTAATAAGTGGGATTTCTTGCCTTATAAATGGGGTTGGGACCATCAGTTGTGTTGTGCAGAAGTCAGGTGGATACACAGCTGATAGTCCTACTGAATAGACTGTTAGAATTTGTATTATGGCAAGAAAAAAGCAGCTAAGTAAAGAAAAACAAGTGGCTATCATTACTTTAAGAAATGAAGGTCAGTCACTCCGAAAAATTGGGCAAACTTTGAATGTGTCTCCAAGTGCAGTTGCAAAAACCATCAAGCGCTACAAAGAAACAGGCTCACATGAGGACCGCCCCAGGAAAGGAAGACCAAGAGTCACCTCTGCTTCTGAGGATAAGTTTATCCAAGTCACCAGCCTCAGAAATCGCAGGTTAACAGCAGCTCAGATTAGAGACCAGGTCAATGCCACACAGACTTCTAGCAGCAGACACATCTCTACAACAACTGTTAAGAGGAGACTTTGTGCAGAAGGTCTTCAAGGTAAAACAGCTGCTAGAAAACCACTGCTAAGGACAGGCAACAAGCAGAAGAGACTTGTTTGGGCTAAAGAACACAAGGAATGGACATTAGACCAGTGGAAATCTGTGCTTTGGTCTGATGAGTCCAAATTTGAGATCTTTGGTTCCAACCGCCGTGTCTTTGTGCGACGCAGAAAAGGTGAATGGATGGACTCTACATGCTTGGTTCCCACCGTGAAGCATGGAGGATGAGGTGTGATGGTGTGGGGGTGCTTTGCTGGTGACACTGTTGTGGATTTATTCAAAATTGAAGGCATACTGAACCAGCATGGCTACCACAGCATCTTGCACTGGCATGCTATTCCATCCGGTTTGCGTTTAGTTGGACCATCATTTATTTTTCAACAGGACAATGACCCCAAACACACCTCCAGGCTGTGGAAGGGCTATTTTACCAAGAAGGAGAGTGATGGAGTGCTACGCCAGATGACCTGGCCTCCACAGTCACCAGACCTGAACCCAATCGAGATGGTTTGGGGTGAGCTGGACCGCAGAGTGAAGGCAAAAGGGCCAACAAGTGCTAAGCATCTCTGGGAACTCCTTCAAGATTGTTGGAAGACCATTTCCGGTGACTACCTCTTGAAGCTCATCAAGAGAATGCCAAGAGTGTGCAAAGCAGTCATCAAAGCAAAAGGTGGCTACTTTGAAGAACCTAGAATATAAGACATATTTTCAGTTGTTTCACACTTTTTTGTTAAGTATATAATTCCACATAGTTTTGATGCCTTCAGTGTGAATGTACAATTTTCAAAGTCATAAAAATACAGAAAAATCTTTAAATGAGAAGGTGTGTCCAAACTTTTGGTCTATACTTTATGTCACACAAAAGAGTTAATAAATAACATTTCCCACATGTCTACTTTACATCAGCACAATTTTGGAGCCAAATTTTTTTTTTCTTAGGGAGCTATAAGGGTTAAAAGTTGACCAGCGATTTCTCATTTTTCCAACAAAATTTACAAAACCATTTTTTTAGGGACCACATCACATTTGAAGTCACTTTGAGAGGTCTTTATGACAGAAAATACCCAAAAGTGGCACCATTCTAAAAACTGCACCCCTCAAGGTGCTCAAAGTCACATTCAAGAACTTTATTAACCCTTCAGGTGCTTCACAGGAATTTTTGGAATGTGGAAGAAAAAAATGAACATTTAACTTTTTTCACAAAAATGTTACTTTAGACCCAATTTTTTTTATTTTCGCAGGGGTAACAGGAAAAAATGGGCCCCAAAATTTGTTGTGCAATTTCCCCTGGGCACGCAGATACCCCATATGTGGGGAAAAACCACTGTTTGGGCGCACGGCAGGGCTCGGAAGGGAAGGAGCGCCATTTGACTTTTTGATTGTAAAATTTGCTTGAATAATTAGCGGACGCCATGTTGCGTTTGGAGAGCCCCTGATGTGCCTAAACAGTGGAAACCCCCCACAAGTGACCCCATTTTGGAAACTAGACCCCCCCAAGGCACCTATATAGATGCATAGTGAGAACTTGGAACCCCTAGGTGCTTCACAAATTGATTCGTAAAAATGAAAAAGCATTTTTTTTTCCACTTTTTCATTTTTACAAATCAATTTGTGAAGCACCTGAGGGTTTCAAGTTCTCACTATGCATCTATATAGGTGCCTTGGGGGGTCTAGTTTCCAAAATGGGGTCACTTGTGGGGGCGCTCTACTGTTTAGGCACATCAGGGGCTCTCCAAGCGCAACATGGTGTCCGCTAACAAATTGAATGGAAAATCGGCTCAAATTGTTAGCGGACACCATGTTGCGTTTGGAGAGCCCCTGATGTGCCTAAACAGTGGAGCTCCCCCACAAGTGACCCCAGTTTGGAAACTAGACCCCCCAAGGCACCTATCTAGATGCATAGTGAGCACTTGGAACCCTCAGGTGCTTCACAAATTGATTTATTAAAATTGAAAAAGTGGAAAAAAAAATACTTTTTAATTTTTGCGAATCAATTTGTGAAGCACCTGGGGGTTCCAAATGCTCACTATGCATCTAGATAGGTGCCTTGGGTGGTCTAGTTTCCAAAATTGGGTCACTTGTGGGGGAGCTCCAATGTTTAGGCACATAGGGGCTTTCCAAACACAACATGGTGTCCGCTAACAATTTGAGCCGATTTTCCATTCAATTTGTTAGTGGACACCATGTCGCGTTTGGAGAGCCCCTGATGTGCCTAAACAGTGGAGCTCTCCCACAAGTGACCCCATTTTGGAAACTATACCCCTCAAGGATTTTATTAAGGGGTATAGTGAACATTTTGAACCCAGAATTTGATAACATTAGGTCATCATATTGAATAAGTTGTCATTACTCTTGAGCGCAAGTGCTCGCTACTTGAGTTTGCATCGGGTACTCAGGTATGCACCATGTATCACGGGTGCTCAAGTGAAATGCTCGAGTCCACGCCCGCATGTTTCACGGTTATTAGACACCCCAAAAAAAACATGCGGGGATTGCTCGTGCATGGCAGGCAATCCCCTCGAGGATTTTTTGGCCGCGAAGCATATGGGGCGGAGACTCGAGCACCCGCGATACTCAGTGCATACCCGAGCACCCGATGCAAACTCAAGTAGCGAGCACTTGCGTTCAACATTAGCTGCCATATCGTCATCTTTTTTTTTTTTTTTTTTTTTTTTTTTTACTTTTGAAAAAAAAAACAACCCCAACCCTAACATTAGCACAACCCCAACCCCAGCCCTAGCATTTATTTTTTACGCCGTTCCTCGTGCGGTATAAGTGATGAGATTACTTTATTCTTCGGGTCGGTGCGATTACAGCGATACCAGAATCATATCAGGTTTTTATGATTGACAGCTGTCACACACTAAAAGACACATTTTGTAAAATCTAGTTTTTGCATCGCCATATTTTGGCCGACAGAGTCATGTGATGGCTTGTTATTTGCGGGATGAGTTGACATTTTTATTGGTGCCATTTTCAGGCATGTGACATTTTTTGATCGCTTTCTATTCCAGCTTTTGGGAGGCAGAATAAACAAAAACCAACAATTCAGGAATTGTTTTTTGTTTTTTTTTTTATTCTGCTCTGGGTGTGGTAAAATTGATAAGGTAGCTTTAGTCTTCAGGTCAGTACGTTTACAGCAGTACCACATTTATATCGTTTTTTATGTTTTGGCGCTTTTACACAATAAAAGCTATTTTACAGAAAAAATTATTTTTTTGCATTGCTTTATTCTGAGAGCTGTAACTTTTTGATTTTTTGGATGATGGAGCTGTATCGTGGCTTGTTTTTTGCGGGACGAGATGATGTTTTCAGCGGTACCATAATTATTTGTATTCGCCTTTTTGATCGCGTGTTATTCCATTTTTTGTTTGGCGGTATGATGATAAAGCATTGTTTTTTGCTTTGTTTTTTATTTTTATTTTTTACCGTGTTCACTGAAGGGGTTAACTAGTGGAACAGTTTTATAGGCCAGGTCGTTATGGACGCGGCTATACCAAATATGTGTACTTTTATTGTTTGTTTGTTTGTTTTTTCATAATAATATTTATTGATGGGTACATTATATTTTTATTTTTAGTGGATTATTTTTTTTATTTTATTTTTTATATTTTTACAATTTTTTTTTTTTACTTTCCTGGAGATTTTACACTTTTTTACTTTGTTCCACTGTGGGACTTTCACTTTTTTTATTCTGAACGCCTGCACAGCATAGGGATGGAGCACCATCAGCGCTGGACAGGGAGAAGATAGTTTGGAGATGCACTGCGCATGTCCAAACAATCTTACTGCTGTCTGGTGACCCGAATGTTGTCATGACGACATCGGGTCATCATGGCAACACCCAGGAAGCCGCGGCAGACAGCGCTGGAGGCCGGAAGAGGAGGTGAGTATACTGATCACCTCCCCTTGCCTCCGCAATGCTGCGATCGACTTCGATCACAGCATTGCGGGGGTTAATGTGCTGGGAGCGGTGCGGGACCGCTCCCTGCACATAGTACCGGGTGTCAGCTGTGACAATCAGCTGACACCCGACGGTGATCGCGCCTGCACAGCCTGTGCGCGCGATCGCGATGACGTACTAATACGGGTCAGGCTCTTAAAGCCCAGGGCACAGACACGTATTAGTATGTCATGGGCTTTAAAGGGGTTAAAGTGCATAGTAAATTATCAAAAAGCCTCTATATAAAGTGTTCTGGTCTGATTGATGTGTTTGTGGACAATGGCATGTATTATTAAAACACAACATGCTGCAGATATGATGTTCTTTTCTGACTTGCTTTTTCCATAGGTTTCTCTATTAGTCTTCAAAATGTAAAAGAAAAGACACATATGCAATATGTCACAAAACAAAAAACACAAACGTTAGCAAAAAAAGAAAAAAAAAAAATCAATGTCATATTTCTTGTGTCTAAAATTAATGAAAAAAATGTGTGTATATGTGTGTGTGAAGGGAATCCTGAAACAATTTTTTTCTAGCTAGACAATATCTGCAAGATTTACAGCATCCTTGGGGATATTTCATATATCACAAGAAAATCGTAAAATAACATTTGATAATGTCATTGAGATCTATAGTCAAAACTGAAGGCACAGAGAAATATGAGAAAGGAAGGGGCTACTATTTATAATTTTTCAGCTTTCTACGTATAGGTGATCTTAAAATTGTTATAATTTATTTTCTCTTTCTCAGATGTGTCAGGATTTAGACGAATGTGGAAACAATCCATGTCCTGCTAACACTGTCTGCACCAATACGAAGGTAAATTGGATAATATAAGTAATGTTGTGCACTTTGGATGGTAAAAACTACTCTGATGTTCTGCAGTCTAATAATTTCTCATATCAATGGAGCAAGCTGTACAAAATGTAGCAGATACGGTACATGTATTGGTAATGCTTCCAGCACACATGCCAAGTGTATGTTACTTTGCAGTGCAGGGGTCCTGAGTTCAAATCCCACCAAGGACAACATCTGCTAAGAGCTTGTATATTCTCCCTGTGTTTGTGTTTGTGTGTGTTTCATCCCACACTCCTAAGATATATTGATAGGAAATTTAGATTGTGAGCCCCAATGAGGACAGCAATGATGTCTGGAAAGTGTGGAATATGATGGCGCTATATAAGTAAGTAAAATGAATGAATAAATAAATAAATAAATAGGAGCCGTGCAACTGATATGGCACCAAATACATATATAGATGTGTGCATATTGTGTGTAAAATATATACAAGTATGCACACAACACATACAGTGCTTTGAAAAAGTATTCATATCCCGTGAATTTTTTCATGTTATACCCACATACCTAAATGTGTAACGATAGTGTAATGCTAGTCACCACTTACGGACAAGCCGTGAGGCAGGATAGTCAAACATTCCGGGGTCAGATATCAAGAGAGCACATAGTAAACAAAAGACAAAGGCAAAGTCTGGGCACAGTCCGAGTTCAGAATACCAGTAAAATAGCGCATCAGAGCAAAGGGATTGAGCAAATGAATGGTCAGAATGAAGTCCAAAGTCAGACATCAATAGATCAATAAACACAGCACAGAATTAACAGGCAAACAGCACCACCGAGTGAATGCTACGATTTGCAGAGATTTTGGGCTGAGAGCTCAGCTAAGTAGCAAGGTAATCATTAAGAAACAGGGAGCATCTACATCTCAGCACTTCTTAGTCTCGGATTGGATGGCTGAGCTGTCAATCAACACACTGACAACTCAGCATGCCCCTGCACCCGATTGGATGACTGAGCTGTCACTCACTGTGCCCTTGATTCACTGAGGGGAGAAATTATGAAAAAATATATTTTATTCTGATTTTATGTTATATATCGACGCAAAGCAGCAAGTATTTGTGAAGTGTAAAGGACATGATACAGGTGCATCTCACAAAATTAGAATATCAACAAAAAGTTAATTTATTTCAGTTCTTCAATACAAAAAGTTAAACTCATATATTATATAGAGTCAATACAAACAGAGTGATCTATTTCAAGCGTTTATTTCTGTTAATGTTGATGATTATGGCTTATAATAATTGCACTCACAGGCTGCAATACTATACTGCCAAATTTTTGACAGCTGCTTCCACTTGAAATGTGGCCTTTTAGGCTCGTGGAGGCGGAATCTTTTCACAACCTCATGCCGGCGGCGGCCGGGTGTCCATACTCGGTCCCCAGCCGCCACTATATTTCCCGGTGTCGCCTCCGCCTTTCACAAGCACGGGTCCCACAACAGTACCAGTGCCCTCCCCAGTGCACTTACTGGGAAGGACCACCTAACCACAAACACGTGGACAGGTGAATGTGGCCAGGGACGGTACAGAGCCAGTCCACAGCTTTTTTTGCTGAGAGTTGTATTTAGCTCGGTGAAAGGACTGGCATAGAGGGAAACCGTATCTACCCTGCATGTCATTTCTCACAAGAAGTCCTCTAAAGCTGCTTGCACTTGAAATTTGGCCTGAACATTACTGCTGGTACTTTTCTGTGGGAATTTGCTTGCCTCTTACCAGCCTGGAATATTTCCAGCAAACTATGGTACGACGCCATGGTATTAGCACTGCCCCCAATACCAGTAGCGAAGCCATCCCCAATTTCCTTCTCAGGAATTTTATTTGGTAGACTGAGTGGCTGCCCAAATACATTTTCTCACAAAGGAGCTGAAGATAAAGTGGCAGTAGGTGCAAGTTTCTCCAGCCTGTTAGATATTAGAGGGTGAACGGCAGCACAATGGATCAGTGGTTAGTACTGAAGCCTTGCAGCGCTGGGATCCTGGGCTCAAATCTCAGCAAGGACAAAATCTGCAAGGACTTTGTATCTTCTCCCCGTGTTTGCGTGTTTCCTCCTCAGTAAAAAAGCAGCCATAGAGTGTCCGGGAACCTTCCCACACACTTTTCTTAGCCAGGACTGCTTCTCGGTAGGGTTGGACAGTCCCACCAGAGAATCCTCTGGTGTGCCTTGGCTTCTACCTCAGGAGAGTTCATGATAGCACTAACTTTGCAGCTGCTATGGGGCACTTGAGCGGGTGGGAAAGGTTAGCCTTCAGAATCAAATCCTCTGGTGGGCACAATGTTTTTCAATCTGAAACAGCTTCTCAGTGGGAGTTGTATTTCACCAGTCATATTCTTTAGCTCGGTGAAAGGACTGGCATAGAGGGAAACCGTATCTACCCCGGCTGTCATTTCTCCATCACCAAGTTCCGCCCTTTGTCACACACGAACATGCCTGGCTGTATGTTCAGCGGTGAGAGCCACAGATCAGGCTGCTGTGTTACAGCTTTCAACAACTCTGCAGCGCTGGGCGGTTTGTTCACTTAAGCATTAATAATGTTATCTTCAGCACAGCCTGTTGCTGCTTGGCCAAGTCAGTGCTGCAGTGCTGTCAGCTTGTGACTGATGTGATCATTTCAAAGATGGAGGAGGAGGTGCATGAGCTGAGCAATGTAATTACATTGAGGTTAAATTGGTGACGCTGTTTTTTATACTAAAGAAAGATCCTATTGTTTTGTTTTTTACGTTATTTTTTAAGACAAATGCATTCACCGGGAAAAGTAATTTTAACATTTTACAACCTTATCTGGCAATGTGGTGTGTGACACATCATCAGACACATCCTTTTTTATTTAAGATGGAGGGACTCTGAAAGTCATAAAGCCTATTTTTACAGGGACATCAGATGGCCCTTACTATTCTTAAAAGGCCAGCAGTCGGCCCTAGCTATTGTTAGAGAGCCATCAGCCGGCTATGCTTTGTTGTTCCCATTATTAACAAGTGAGTCTCCTATACTGTTATTGCATATCCAGTGACTGCAAGGGCTGCAAAAAATTTGGACGCAACCCAATACCCCTTTGAAGAGACATAGAGGAGAGTCTCAGTAACAAAATGTTCCCATTATAAAGGAGCAGGTCTCCTATAGTGGTAATACCCATGCTGTGACTGCAAGGGCTGCCAAAATTTGGGAAAAACCACACTAAGAATTTAAAGACACACAGAGCAGGGCCACAGTAACAAGGTATGACATGTTCCCATTAGAAAGGAGAGGGCCTGCTATACAGTTATAGGGTATGCAGTGAGTCCAACGGCTGACCAATTTTAGGAAAAACCCCACTAAGAATTTAAAGACACACAGAGCAGGGCCACAGTAATGACAAATTTGCATTAGAAAGGAGAGAGTCTCCCATAGTGTTGGCCTATGCAGTAAATGCAAGGGCTGCAAAAAATTTGGAGGCACTTCATTGCCCCTTGGAAGAGACGTGGAGGAGGGCCTCATAAAAAAATGTTCCCATTAGAAAGGAGCGGGCCTCCTATACTTGTAATGCCCATGCACTAAGTGTATGGACTAACAAACATTTACCCCTGGGGGGTATACATGAACATACTGTATAAAAAAAAAATTTCACGGGCATCATAAACACCCTTTAAAAAAATTATGTGGGTGTTGCATCACGGACCACGGTCACCCTGGTGATATGGTGGTGGAGGATGAGGAGAAAGAGGAGGACAAGAGCAAATAGACAAAATCAGGAAGCGTATACCCATGTGTGGGTGTGAAAAGGTGCATGGGAATACACCTCCCAAGAAAATACACTGAATTTGAGTTTATGTTACGCTGCTATCATTCTGTTGTGTTGAGAAGTCTGGCCCAATCCAGCCCTTGTTCATTTTTATAAGAGTCAGCCTGTCAGCATTTTCAGTTGACAGGCGGATGCGCTTATCAGTTATATTTCCACCAGCAGCACTAAAAACCCGCTCTGATAAAACGCTGGCGGCAGGGCAGGCCAGGACCTCCAAGGCATAGAGAGCCAGTTCATTCCACGTATCTAGCTTGGATACCCAATAATTATAAGGCACAGCGGAATCACGAAGGACGTTGGTACGGTCGGCAAGATACTCCCTCAGCATCTTCCCAAACTTTGCACTCCTTGTGAGAGTACCCCGCGCCTCAGGGCCTGTGCGATGGGAGGGTGTGAGAAAACTCTCCCAGAACTTTGACAGTGTTCCCCTGCCTCTGCTGGATTGAAGTTGTGTCTCTCTCACCTGTATTCCTTGGTTGTCCAACGAAGTGTGCCCTCTGCCGCCAGCGTTTTCAGATGGGAATTTTTTTAATAGTTCTGCAACAAGGGCCTTCTGGTACTGCCCCATTTTTGTAGACCTGTCCGCCTCAGAAATAAGAGATATAAAGTTCTCCTTGTAGAGTGGGTCTAGAAGTGTCACCAACAAGTAATGACTGTCACCCAAAATTTTGAGAATGCGAGGGTCATGGGAAAGGCAGCATAACATAAACTCAGCCATGCGTGCCAGACTACCAACAGGCAAGACTTCCGTGTCCTCACCAAGAGGATGACTGACCATGCTCTCCTCCTCCTCCTTCTCTGGCCATCCCCGCTGAACAGACGGTATGACAGCTGCGCAGGTAGTACGGTCTATAGTGCATGAAACTAGCTCCTGTCCTTCCTCCTCCTCATCTTCCTCATTGTCACCCAATCCACATTGGGATGAGATGAGGCTTGGCTCTGTGTAATCATCCTGTATGGTTCCTTGCTCCATCTCATCGTGCTCCGCCTGCAATGCATCCTCTTTGATTGTGAGCAGAGAGCATTTCAGAAGACAGAGAAGTGGGATGGTGACGCTAATTAAGGCGTCATCGCCGCTCACCATCTTGGTGGAGTCCTCAAAGTTTTGGAGGATGGTACATATGTCTGACATCCATGTCCACTCCTGAGGTCTTATGTGTGGAGTCTGAACTGAATACCAATGGCCTTGTTGATGCTGGTACTCAACAACTGCCCTCTTCTGCTCACAAATCTTTCCCAACATCTGCAGTGTAGAGTTCCAACGCGTAGGGACATCACACACCAGTCTGTGAGCCGGAAGCTGCAAATGCTGCTGAAACACTTCAAGGGCAGCAGAAGCTGTAGCTGACTTTCTAAAATGGGCACACAGACGGCGTACTTTAACAAGCAGATCCAGCAGCTCTGGGTAGGATTTGAGAAACTGCTGAATCACGAGGTTAAGCACATGGGCCAGGCATGGTACATGTGTGAGCTCGCCTCTCCTCAGAGCCGCCACCATGCCTGGCTGTAGGTTCAGCGGTGTGAGTAACAGATCTGCCTGCTCTTTCAGAGCTGTCCACAACTCTTCAGCATTGTGCGTTTTTTCACCTAAGCATATTAGCTTCAGCACATCCTGTTTCCGCTTGGCCGAGGCAGTGTTGCAGTGCTTCCAGCTTGTGACTGATGTGGTCATTTCGGAGATGGAGGCTGAAGAGGAGAAAGAGGCTGAGGAGGATGAGGTGCAGGAGCTGTAGACCATGGGGGCAACCCTGACTGACCTAGGGCCCGCAATCCTTTGTGTCGGGAGGACGTGTTCCGTCCCAAGGTCCGACTGGGTCCCGGCTTCCACTATGTTAACCCAGTGTGCTGTCAGCGAGATGTACCATCCCTGCCCACAAGCACATGTCCACGTGTCTGTGGTTAGGTGGACTTTACCGGTAACTGCGTTGTTTAGAGCACGGCTAATGTTTTGGAACATGTGCTTGTGTAATGTGGGGACGGCACACCCGGAGAAATAATAGCGGCTGGGGACCGAGTACCGAGCGACAGCCGCCATCTGGTTGCAGAATGCTTCCGTCTCCATGAGCCTAAAAGGCAACATTTCGAGCACAAGCAGTTGTGAAATGTGAGAATTTAGTAGTGTAGCCTGTGGGGCATTGGCTGCATATTTGTGCTTGCGTTCCAAGGATTGGGGTATGGACAACTGAATGCTGCGCTGGGACAAGGACGTGGACGTGCTTCCTGATGCTGCTACTTGAGAGTGTGCAATGACAGGTGTAGGGCAGGAGGCGTCTTCGCATGCACCATGGACAGGGGATTGGCTTGCATGCACAACAGCGGAAGAAGCTATGGTGCCACCCGCAGACACTGTTCCTGGACCCTGGGGTTTGGCCCACAAAGTCGGGTGCTTTGCTGCCATGTGCCTGATCATGTTGGTGGTGGTCTGGCTGGTCGTTTTGCCACCCCTGCTGATGCTGGCCTGGCAGGTGGTGCAAATGGCCTTTTTCGGGTTATCAGCAGAGTCTTTAAAAAATAACCAGACTCGGGAAGACCTAACAGTTGTATTGGCAACTTCCTTCGTGTTAGTGTTTCGGGGAATGGTTGCCTGCCTTCTGTCTGCGGCCACCACACTGCTTCTTCCTGCCTGTTGGGGTGCTCTGCTTCCCTCCCCCTGTGTGCTGCTGTCCTCGCTCTGCATGTCCTCCTGCCAGGTTGTGTCAATTACTATATCATTCACCACCTCGTCTTCCACTTCCGCACCCTAGTCCTCCTCCTGACTTTCTGGCAATTGTGTCTCATCATCCTCCACCTCTTGTGACACTTTCCCACCATCACCTTTGTGTGACCGTGGCTGCTCAAATATTTGGGCATCGCTACACACGATCTCCTCTTGCCCCGCTTCAAGTGGACCAGGCGAGAGGCCCGAATCTATAAATGGAAAAGTGAACAGCTCTTCAGAGTGTCCAAGTGTGGGATCAGTTGTCTCTGGGTACTCGGCATGGTGCGAGGAAGGAGGATCAGGGTGAGGAATATGTGGTCCAGACTCACGGTTACTGAGACTTGACCGTGTGGAAGACAGGGTGGTGGTGGTGGTGGCTAAGTGACTGGAAGCATTATCCGCTTTCCAACCCATGTTTTCTAATGAAGATCTATTTATATTTTTAAAGAAATTTTTTGATAAAATGTTATGTCTAGTATTTTAATTCTCACTATGAGACACTACTACCTTTTGACACTGCTCTGGGTTCAATAGTGGTGTGCTGTGGTCCCCTAGAAATTGGGACAGGAAGGTCAGACGAGAAGATGTGGGTGTTTGTTGTGGCACAATTTTGGCTTGCCCACGGCCTTGTCCTCGGCCTCTGCATGCACCACTACCATCACGTCCAGTTCCCCGTCCCTTGACACGTGCCTTGCCCATTTTAAATGGAGGATAGTATCTTCCACGCTCACTACAAATGACTGAGTTCGGGGCGAACTTATATGTGATCCATGTGATAGAGAAAACAGAGTTTTAAATACATGGCCTGTAGGTAAGTAGTTTGAACAGCAAACTGGTGTGAATTGCTTCAATGACTCACTGAAGGAAATTTTTAATGGAGGCCAGAAATGGCAGTATTTTCTGACAACGTATATGTCATCCCTGTAACGGAGAAAGCACAGTTTTAAATAGCTGGATTTCTAGCGCTCTAATATGGAAAGGACCTGGCTGTATTCTGCAGTTCCAACAAGAAAATGGCGCCGAAAAAATGGTGTTCTCTGGATTGATTTTTAAGCAAATAATGAGGATTAAGATCCAAACAAAAGTGTTCCTGGCCCCTGAGACCTGGGCCTTTGCATATAAATATCTGACAGCAGCAGAAGGCAGAATTGGAATGGAGCCTCTTGTGCTATATGCACTGCAGTCTGCTATATACTCTGCCTGCCTATACACCCTGCCTGCCTAATATTTCTGCAGATAGATTAGTCCTCAGAAGGACTGTTTGTTAAGATGGATATGTGTAATGTACGGTTTTTCTCCCTACACTGCCTAATACCCAAGCAAATCTGTCCCTGACGCAGCAGCACCTCTCCCAAAACAAGCAAATGGCGCAGAAAAACGGTGCTCTCTGGATTGCTTTTTAAGCAAATAATGAGGATTAAGATCCAAAGAAAAGTATTCCTGGCTCCTGAGACCTGGGCCTTTGTATAGAAATATCTAATAGCAGCAGAAGGCAGAATTGGAATGGAGCCTCTTGTGCTATATGCACTGCAGTCTGCTATATACACTGCCTGCCTGCCTATACACCCTGCCTGCCTGATATCTCTGCAGATGAATTAGTCCTCAGAAGGACTGTTTGTTAAGATGGATATGTGTAATGTACGTTTTTTCTCCCTACACTACCTAATACACGATCAAATCTCTCCCTGACACAGCAGCTCTCCCTACACTGTCTGATCCGGAGTGACTGTGACGAGCATGGCGGCGCCAGGTCTGATATAGACCTGATGACGCTGTGCGGCCAGCCAATCAGTGTAATGCCCACAACCAACATGGCTATGGCATTACAGTGCATGGCAGGCAATCCCTGCATGTTCATTGGCTCTCAAAGAGCGCCAAACATGCAGGGAGGGGACCCGAGTTCCCTCCTGAGCAACCCGGAAATATTCGGCAAGCGCCATGCATCTCGAGCAGTGAGATGCTCGGGCGAGCACCGAGCAGTAGCGAGCATGCTCGCTCATCACTATTCCTAGCTTTTTTATTATTTATATTAATCAATATTTAGTGTCCACGTAATCTACTGGGGGCCAGGATATTCCTAAGTGTCGGTGCCCTCCTAAAAATTAGAGAGGGTTTTTTTTTGGTAATGCCTGTTTTAATTTCTGGTCAATTAATAGAATATGCCAGCTTTTTTGAAGAATTTCTCTAATTTTCTTGTGTTGTTGATTGTATGTTGTAATGAATTTCAGTTCATGTTCAAAACCCATATCTTTTTTTGTGTGTTGAACCCATAAGTAATGAGCCCTGGTCATATCTTTCTTTAACCTGTTTGCATATCTCAGGATATTTCTGTTGGAAGAACCTTTTTTTGAGAATTTCTGACTGTTTGTCATATTCGATTTCTGTTGAGCAGTTCCTACGAATTCTTTGAAACTGATTGTGGGGAATATTGATGAGCCATTTTCTGTAGTGACCACTAGTAAAATGAATATAACTATTAGTGTCCACTGATTTGAAGAAAGTTTTGCTAAGTATTCTGTCTTCCTCTACATATAAAACTAGATCTAAATAATTAATCGTAAGTTCATTACTGTCCTGATTGAAAGAGATGCCCAATTATTTGTATTGAGGAAATTTAAGAACATGGTGGGATCAGTGATGTTCCTGTCAATGATGAAGATCAGATCGTCTATGTATCTTCTATAAAATAAAACCCCCTTGTGGAAATCCCCCTGGTAAATAAAAACTTGCTCAAATAATCCCATGAATAAATTAGCAAAGGTAGGTGCTACTTTGGAGCCCATTGCTACTCCCTTAACTTGATGGTAGGTCTTATTTAAAAAGGTAAAACAATAGTTTTTTAGGATAAAAGATAAACCTGCTATATTAAAAGATCTCTGGCTGGAAGACAGCCGTATGTCTCTGGAAATGACATACTCTACGCATAATAGACCAACATCAACATCAATATTAGTATATAGAGAGTTAACATCTAGGCTAAGGAAAGTGTATGATTATTTCCATTTGATGTCATAGATTAATCTAAGAAGATGGCTGGAGTCTTGCAGGTAACTCTTTAAATTTTTGACATGTGGTTGTAGTAGTATATCAAAGTATTCAGCCAGGTTTGATGTAAGGGAGACTATTCTCGATATAATCGGTCTCCCTGGACGGTTTTTTCATCCTTATGGATTTTGGGAAGATGATAAAAGAAAGGCATACAAGGACTTTGGACAGTCAAGACTTTCTTTCGTTGTCATTTAATATATTCTCATCTACTGCTTTAGATGGCCCCCAGTAGATTATGTGGACACGAAACATTGATTAATATGAATAATGAAAAAGACAAGAACAATATGGTCACCAAGTGTGTTAAAAGAGCTTGCAAGTGCTGTGAATCTATTTTGCATTCCATAGAAAATTTCACTTCTGTAGCCACTAGTGAGAATTTCAATATCTCTCATCCAATGTCATGTTCCTTGGTTGGGTGAAGAGAATGGGGCATCAGACTGCGCTGCTCGCCTGTCAGAATAATGTACCAGAGGAATCCAAGTCGATGTAATGATGAAATAGACTTTATTTCTACACATTTCGTGGTGATCACACCAGTTCTTCAGGACAGTCTATACACATACACATACAGGGTCTGTTATTTATAGCAAAAGAATGCACATGGAGACGCCTCCCTTCAAAAAAACCACCACACCTAGCGGTCGGGGAATCAGGCTAAATGCATGTATACACCGTAAAGCACACACAAAACAATCATAAAGCCTAATGGAGTATATCACTTAAAAACATTCCTCATACATTTAAAAATATAAATGCAGATTTATTTATTTTTTTTAAATATCTTAAAAAATATATTAAAAAAGTAGTTGAATGAATAAATAAATTATACAAGCTAGGGGAATGCTTGAACCTATGATGTTGACTAGTGATGAGCGAGTATGTTCGGTTAACCCTTTCGCCGAGTATACTCGGCCGAGCACCGAGTATTTATAGAATGCTCGGGCTTTAAGTTTTCGTCGCTCCGTGAACATGATTTGCGACTGTTTGACAAATTTAATACATGTGAGGAATGCCTGTTTTTCCAGCATTCCTCACACGTATTAAATCTGTCAAACAGTTGCAAATCATGTTCACGGAGCGACGAAAACTTAAAGCCCGAGCATTCTATAAATACTTGGTGCTCGGCCGAGCATACTCGGCGAAAGGGTTAACTGAACATACTCGCTCATCACTAATGTTGACCCATTCGTTCTTTGTCAGCACCCTGCTGCTGCTGTTTTAAACCATTGAGCCATGGTGAATTTGATTTGATCTCTTATTTGGTGATAGTTTCACAAAAATCTATGATAGAAAAAAAATAAAATAAAATAATAAAAATAATGGATAAAAGAAGCTCCAAAGCTCTTAGACTAGTTTAAAAGAAGGAATGTTCAATATTATGAGAAATTGCAGTTAGGTGATCCCTATAAAAATCACATAGCAATTGATGGGTCAAAACTAATGGAAAAAAAGGGGGTTAGAAAAAAAGAAGCAAAGACAAACCACAATGAGGGGATGAAACCCCTTCATAGAAAGAGTGGATGTTTGTCAGTAACATTCATCATTACAAAATACAGAGAAAAAGGAGGTGGGTTGTACAGAGGAACAAAGCAGAATCCATAGATATATCTCAATTCATTGAACAAATTAGTTATTTCATTCAGTCCATGTGGATTTATAGTGTTCAACTTATGAATCCAGAAGATCTCTTTCCTGTTAAGAGTCTGCACTCGGTTGAAGGTCTCATGGGGGACATGGTCAATAGGGATTACCCTAAAGGAGATCCTTTTATTGTGATATATCGAATAATGCCTAGAAAGGCCATGTTGTAAAAATCCTTTTTTTATATTATACCTGTGCGAGTTTATTCTTTTATGTAGCTGTTGCGTTGCCCTCCTCACATATAATTTCTTACATTCGCATATAATGACATAGATGACGAAACTAGATTGGCAAGTCAAATGATATTTGATTTGGAACTCATCGGGATTTTTACTGTCTGATGGAAAGGTTTTCGCATTATGAATGATGTTAGAGCAACATCGGCATCTCGGGATGCCACATCTATAGGAGCCTTGTCTGGGCTTTTCTCCAGACGGATTAAAATCCTCTTTTTTCTTTAGTCGACTTGGGGCCAACATATTTTTTAATGTCGGGGCCCTTCGGAAGGTTATCAGGGGATTGTTGGGTAGAAGCCTCCCCAATATGAGCTCATTGAGAAGTATATCCCAATGATTTTTCACAACTAAAAGAATTCTCTTGTTCTGGGCTGAAAAAGTGGTGATAAAATTAAACGTAGAATAGGATGCTGTTTTTTTTGCTTTTTTATTATTAGAGATTAAGTCTGTCTGTTCTATTTTTTTGCTTTCAGAGAATGCTCTCTGGATCAATTTTTTTCGGGTAACTTCTTTCAAGAAATCTATGTGATAAAACTTTTGATTCGTTGATGAAATCTATGTCCATACTACAGTTCATCTTAATTCTTTTGTATTAGTTGAGCTGAATATTCCTCAACTATTTAGTGTAGTGTCCACTTTGATAATGGACATAATTGTTCACATCAACAGGTTTAAAGTAGGTTCTTGTGTGAATTTCTTGATTGTCATGAAAGAAAGTGAGGTCAAGGAAGTCGACTGTGTCAGGGTTTACTCTGGGGGTGAAACCCAAACCCCCAGAAAATCTTTTTGTATGGGTGTCAACTGTGGATCAGCACCTTTTATCACAAATGAAATAGAAACAGATGGAAATAAGATTGTAATTGACAATACTGATGGGGGAAGCTCTCTGGTGCCTTTTTTACCCAGGGCTTCCTTCCAGAACAATGTCATCACGAAGTACCTCTCAGTAAAATCAGCAAAGCGAAAAAACGCTCCAGAGGGAAAAGAGGGGTGGAAAACACAAACAAAAAAGGGAGGTCATCCCTGATGTAAAAGAAGTACCAATAAATGGAAGTGACATGGATACAGCTACCAATGGTTCTGTCACTAAAAGTAACAATATTTTCAACTTATCCAGTTATAACCTTTTGATTACAGAAATCTCTCTCCTACTGAAAGGTCTTTCTTTTTGCCCCATCCATAACACTAGGGATATAGATCTATTTATGAATTTCCAGCCTTTCATAAGAAAACTAACACTTAAGCGACATTTCTCCAAGGAAAACCCCCTCCAGAGTACTAAAAGAACAGAAGATCCCATTTATCATACAGGATTAAAAGGAACGTCTAATTTTTACCCCATCCAAAGTCAAGGCCACCATCTGAAAACTTTCTCCGATCTTGTTTCAAATGACCTGAACAAAATCAATTTGACACACAGCAAGGGGGAATCCAACCTTACCCCAAAACAAAAAGAGGCATTAAAATCCCTAAAGAACAATCCAAACCTTGTCATCCGCACGGCTGACAAGGGAAGGGGGGGATAGTGGTACAGGACCGGGGGGATTACTTGGCAGAAGCATTGAGACTATTATCTGACCCCAAAACTTACAATAAGGTTGATAACACTCAATATAATAATGCAGTGATCACTTATAACGCTTTAATATCAAAAGCTGATAGACAGAATATTCTGAACAAATCAGAGAAAATTTTTCTAAGAGTTGTTAATCCACCGATTGCCTTCTTCTATCACCTCCCCAAAATCCATAAGGATGCTGTAAGACCCCCTGGGAGACCCATAATTTCAGGGATAGGGTCCCTGACATCAAATCTTGCTAATTATGTGGATTTAGTGATGCACACACATGTTGACCAACTACACAGTTATTAGAGGGACTCCAGTCATTTAATCCGATTTACGAAGGGCATTCCATGGAAGAATACATTTGTTTTCATTTCCATGGATGTTTCCGCCCCCTATTCCAGTATCCCACATGATTTGGGACTGGTGTGTTTCAAAACGTTCATAGACATTGATCCACGGTTGACACCCATACAAAAAGATTTTCTGTATGAAAGCCTGCAGTTCATACTTTATAACAATTTCTTTACTTTTCAAGATACCTTATACCATCAGATACTTGGGACTGTGATGGGCTCGAAGGTGGCACCAACTTATGCAAATTTGTTCATGGCCATCTTCGAGTCCATCTCCATATACAGTTGTATACATGCACCCAATATCATCATTTACAAACGTTACATAGACAATTTATTTTTTATTTATGATAATTCAAAGGATGATGTGGGGTCCTTCCTCAGGAACATTGAAGATAATACCTGGGGTTTGGGTTTCACCCCCATAGTAAACCCTGACACAGTCGACTTCCTTGACCTCACTTTCTTTCATGACAATAAAGAAATTAACACAAGAACCTACTTTAAACCTGTGGATGCGAACAGTTATGTCCATTATCAAAGTGGACACTACACTAAATGGTTGAGGAATATTCCGCTAAACCAATACAAAAGAATTAGAATGAACTGTAGTATGGACATAGATTTCATCAAACAATCAAAAGTTTTATCACATAGATTTCTTGAAAGAAGTTACCCGAAAAAATTGATCCAGAGAGCATTCTCTTAAAGCAAAAAAATAGAACAGACTTAAAGGGGTATTCCCATCTCTAAGATCCTATCCCAATATGTAGTACGTGTAGTAGTACAGTCATGGCCAAAAGTATTGAGAATGAGACAAATAGTAATTTTTCCAAAGTTTACTGCTTTATTTTTTGTAATGGCAATTTGCATATACTCCTGAATGTCAAAGAGTGATCAGCTTAACAGCAATTACTGTACTTGCAAAGTCAATATTTGCCCAGAAAATGAACTTTAACCCCCAAAACACATTTCAACATCATTGCAGTCCTGCCTTAAAAGGAGCAGCTAACATGGTTTTAGTGATTGATCCATTAACACAGGTGTGGGTGTTGATGAGGACAGGGCTGGCGATCAATCAGTCATGATTAAGTAAGAATGACATCACTGGACACTTTAAAAGGAGGCTGGTTCTTGGTATCATTGTTTCTCTTCAGTTAACCATGGTTATCTCTAAAGAAACACGTGCAGCCATCATTGCACTGCACAAAAATGGCCTAACAGGGAAGAGTATCGCAGCTACAAAGATTGCACCTCAGTCAACAATCTATCGCATCATCAAGAACTTCAAGGAGAGAGCTTCCATTGTTGTCAAAAAGGCTCCAGGGCTCCCAAGAAAGACCAGCAAGCGCCAGGACCGTATCTTAAAACTGTTTCAGCTGCGGGATCGGACTACCAGCAGTGCCGAGCTTGCTCAGGAATGGCAGCAGGCTGGTGTGAGCGCTTCTGCACGCACTGTGAGGCGGAGACTCTTTGAGCAAGGGCTGGTTTCAAGGATGGCAGCAAAGAAGCCACTTCTCTCCAGAAAAAACATCAGGGACCGACTGATATTCTGCAAAAGGTACAGGGAGTGGACTGCTGAGGACTGGGGCAAAGTCATTTTCTCTGATGAATCCCCTTTTCGATTGTTTGGGACATCTGGAAAACAGCTTATTCGGAGAAGAAGAGGTGAGCGCTACCACCAGTCTTGTCTCATGCCAACTGTAAAGCATCCTGAAACCATTCATGTGTGGGGTTGCTTCTCAGCCAAGGGAATCGGCTCACTCACAGTCTTGCCTAAAAACACAGCCATGAATAAAGAATGGTACCAGAATGTTCTCCAAGAGCAACTTCTCCCAACCGTCCAAGAGCACTTGGGCACCCAAAAATGCCTTTTCCAGCATGATGGAGCACCTTGCCATAAACCAAAGGTGATAACAAAATGGCTCATGGAACAAAACATAGAGATTTTGGGTCCATGGCCTGGAAACTCCCCAGATCTTAATCCCATTGAGAACTTGTGGTCAATCATCAAGAGACGGGTGGACAAACAAAAACCAACAAATTTTGGCAAAATGCAAGCATTGATTATGCAAGAATGGACTGCTATCAGTCAGGATTTGGTCCAAAAGTTGATTGAGAGCATGCCAGGGAGAATTACAGAGGTCTTGAAGAAGAAGGGGCAGCACTGCAAATATTGACTTGCTGCATTAACTCATTCTAACTGTCAATATAACCTATTGGTACTCATAATATGATTGCAATTATATTTCTGTATGTGATATAAACATCAGACAAACACTAATAAAAACCAGAGGCCAGCAGATCAAGTGAAAATATAATTTTGGTGTCATTCTCAAAACTTTTGGCCATGACTGTAGTAGTAATAATGGTAATAATAATAATATTAGCAAATACCTCCAATTAGAAATGTAGTATAGTATTTTTGGTTCGCTATGCCTCTTTCCTTATGTGCAGGCATTGCAGGACCTTAGGTATCCATGGTAACAACCACTGACAATGTGACAGTTAGCTAGCTGCTAGTGGTCATAACCGTGGATACCTAAGGTCCTGTATTGCCTGCACATGAGGTAAACGACATAGCGAATCAAAAATACTATACTACATTTCTAATTGGAGGTATTTGCTAATATTTATTATTATTACACCTACTACATATTGGGATAGGATCTTGGAGATGGCAATACCACTTTAATCTCTAATAATAAAAAAACAAAAAAATCAGCATCCAATACTACGTTTAATTTTATCACCACTTTTTCAGCCCAGAACAAGAGAATTTGTTTAGTTCTGGAAAATCATTGGATATACTTCTCAATGAGCCCATATTGGGGAGGCTTCTACCCAACAATCCCCTGATAACCTTCCGAAGGGCCCCGACATTAAAAAATATGTTGGCCCCAAGTCGGCTAAAGAAAAAAGAGGATTTTAATCTGTCTTGAGAAAAGCCCAGACAAGGCTCCTATAGATGTGGCATCCCGAGATGCCTATGTTGCTCCAGCATCATTATAATGCGAAAACCTTTCCATCAGATAGTAAAAATCCCGATGAGTTCCAAATCAAATATCATTTGACTTGCCAATCTAGTTTCGCGATCTATGTCTGCGAATGTAAGAAATTATATGTGGGAAGGACAGCGCAACAGCTACATGAAAGAATAAACTCGCACAGGTATAATATAAAAAAAGGATTTTTACAACATGGCCTTTCTAGGCATTATGCGATATATCACAATAAAAGGATCTCTTTTAGGGTCATCCCTATTGACCATGTCCCCCATGAGGCCTCCAACCAAGTACAGACTCTTAACAGGAAAGAGATCTTCTGGATTCATAAGTTGAACACTATAAATCCACATGGACTGAATGAAACAACTGATTTGTTCAATGAATTGAGATATATCTATGGATTCTGCTTTGTTCCTCTGTACAACCCACCTCCTTTTTCTCTGTATTTTATAATGATGAATGTTACTGACAAACATCCACTCTTTCTATGAAGGGGTTTCATCCCCTCATTGTGGTTTGTCTTTGCTTCCTTTTTTCTAACCCCCTTTTTTTCCATTAGTTTTGACCCATCAATTGCTAACTACAATTTCTCATAATATTGAACATTCCTTCTTTTAAACTAGGAATTCACTGACTGAGGACCAACAACTCAAAATCTATTATAACCACCAAAAATACACAAAACTCACTGACTGAGGTGAAATAGCAATACTTAAAAAATGATATTTTATTATAAATATTTAAAATACTATGAACAAAACCACCGTACTGAATGCAGTCTATCCTGTATGTCCCCTTTTTTATCACACGGGTCATACTCAGGATATTAATATTGCCTAAAACCAATCACCCAATGTGTAATAACTGATGTCTAGAGTATTCTCAATACATCTGTATCCGAAGTTGCCAACCCTTAGACAAATATAAGTTATTTTCACAGGGGGAACATGGAATTATTATTGCACTTTGCCCTCTGTGGAATATAAAACTACAAACCCCTTCTAATCCTGTATATGATCGGGGTTATATGAAAAAGGAGAGGTTTAAATTATTTCCACAGGGGGAGCATAAGATTATTATTGCACTTTGCCCTCAGCAGAAAATAGAACTATAGACCCCCTAACATCTTATATATTGTCATAGTTATACAAAGAAGGACAGATTTTTTCCCCCTTAATCCTTTTTATAAACTACAATCCACTAATAGAGGATACAGATAACACGATTCTATCTATATTGTGCTATTTTCTAAAATCAATTGGTCTGCAATATCGGTTTACTGCCTGTAAATTTCTGTTGAATCACAGATGACTCAATGGCATAGGACACAGCTCTTTTTATTTCACTTACAGACCTAATAAATCGTCTGTCATTATGCTGTCCCTTTAAGAGTTGCTGCCCCTTTATTTGTGACTCAGGGTATCACAGCAGCCTCTTAGCATGTACGTCCCTATCTCCACATAAATGCCCCAAAACATACAAGTACGCCTCTACGCGTTTCACCTATCTAATATTTTTATAGGCACATCAGGAGGCTCAGGCTCTTATTTGATAATGCATTTGCAGGAGTCTCTGCTCCCAGCTGTTATAATCCCATGTTCCCCCTGTGGAAATAACTTATATTTGTCTAAGGGTTGGCAACTTAGGATACAGATGTATTGAGAATACTCTAGACATCAGTTATTACACATTGGGTGATTGGTTTTAGGCAATATTAATATCCTGAGTATGACCCGTGTGATAAAATAGGGGACATACAGGATAGACTGCATTCAGTACGGTGGTTTTGTTCATAGTATTTTAAATATTTATAATAAAATATCATTTTTTAAGTATTGCTATTCCACCTCAGTCAGTGAGTTTTCTTCTTTTAAACTAGTCTAAGTGCTTTGGAGCTTCTTTTATCCATTATTATTCTTTTTTTTTTTTATCTCATAGATTCTTGTGAATAAAGAGATCAAATCAAATTCACCCACGGCTCACTGGTTTAAAACAGCAGCAGCAAGGTGCTGATAAAGAACGAATGGGTCAACATCATAGGTTCAAGCATTCCCCTAGCTTGTAAAATTTATTTATTCATTCAACTACTTTTTTAATATATTTAAAAAAAAAATAAATCTGCATTTATATTTTTAAATGTTTAAGCGATATACTCCATTATGCTTTATGATTGTTTTGTGTGTGCTTTACGGTGTATACATGCGTTTAGTCTGATTCCTCGCCCACTGGGTGTGGTGGTTTTTTTGAAGGGAGGCGTCTCCATGTGCATTCTTTTGCTATAAATAACAGACCCTGTATGTGTATAGACTGTCCTGAGGAAGTGGTGTGATCACCACGAAACGCGTAGAAATAAAGTCTATTTCATCATTACATCGATTTGGATTCCTCTGGTGCATTATTCTGACAGGCGAGCAGCGCAGTCTGATGCCCCATTCTCTTCACCCAACCAAGGATCATTGCTTCGAGGTTTGCAGCAGCCGCCAATGCTAAGTACAGTGGTTGTGTCTTACACAACCCTAATAGGTGAGTAAATTTGAATTATCTTTCACGAATATTCCTTTTATCTTGGATAAGACCCTATGTGCACTCTATATTCCTTCTAGTTACCTTATCCTATGTCATGTGGAACTGAATATGTGATATATGTCATCGAGTGCAGTTGCCCCAAACAGTATGTGGGCAGAACCACCCAGGCACTACATAATAGGTTGAATTCACATAGACATAATATCACCACAGGATTTATTAAACATGGGTTGTCCCAACAAATGGTCCTTCATCACAATCAGGACCTTAGGGAATTAAGGGTATTACCTATTGAACACATTCCTATTGACACTCCAAATAGGGTGCAATGTTTAAACCGTAAAGAAATCTACTGGATTTATAAACCAAAGACCCTCAAACCGCAGGGGTTAAACAAAATCACAGAAGTTTTTTTGTGAGAATTCCAGCAACTAGTCACTTAATTAGAAACACATTTTATGTTTAAAAGAAAAGGGTTTTTTAATTTTTCTTTACATATTTTATATTACTTTGTACTTGCTTTTGCTGTTTGAGCAAATGTTCATGTGCATTATGGTTTTAGATGTGTTTCCAACAATGATAAGATTTTTTTCCTTTTTTTTTTCTCTCTTTGGCGCCAAGGGGTGCTATGGCAGTTTTTTTCTTCACTCCATGTGCTAGTGTAATGCAGGTGTCAGAATGTAACGTGCATGTTACGGGTCCGGGTGGTGGAACCTCTGTGCCGAGGTGCAAGGAGGGACCCAGAAGGGCGTGACTAAGTATCCACCCGAACCGACCCCGGTCGTACGGCAGTTAACGACACCGTGACCAGGGAGGATCCGGGCTGAGGGACCAGGTGCTACTCTGGGGACGACCTTGTAAGAGAGCAGGTGGCTACCACGGGTCAGATGGCTGGGACAGACCGGTATGGCGGATAGAGGTGAGCGGTGTTCGACTAGAACTGTTCGCCAATCTCAAATTCAAGCTGTTTTAGGCGGTGTTAGAGTTGTTCGACGAACCCGAACGATTTGCAAAAATTTCGGCTGTTCCAGGTTATATTCGATAACTGTTCGTGCACCAAAAGCGTGTCCTGCATGTCTGGCGCTATTTAGAGCACCAATCATGCAGGGATTGTCTGCCACTCACTGTAATGCCACAGCCGTGGTGGTTGTGGCACTACAGTGATTGCCCAAATCGATGGGAACTGTGCTCACAGTGAAACATGAAAAGCTGGCCAATCAGCAGCGGCATACACCGGTACCCGACAATTTAGAACAGAAAGAATAGAGCTTCACACATAGATTAGATAGATACAAACATATCAGTCACATATATAAGAAGTACAGTGATAGTGTTGATTACTGTACTTGTCATTTAGTGTAAAGGATTTATTTAAAAAAATATTAGTGTTTTCATGCACCGTCTCTTTAAAAAAGCCGGCCGGCAATTCAGCAGCGGTACCCAACAATTTGGAATAGAAGGAATAGAGAATCACACATAGATTAGATAGATAGAGACATGTCAGTCACATATATATGAAGTACAGTGACAGTGTACTTGTCATTTAGTGTTAAAATAAAGGATTTATTTAAAAAAAAATTGGCGTGGGGTTCCCCATAATTATAGGCTCTAGCGGAGGTTAGGCAGACGGCTGGGGCAGATGTTTGAAGCCTGGGAAGGGGGTAATACCCACGGAGCTTCCCAGGCTACTACTATCAGCCCCCAGCTGAATACCTAGCCTTTACTAGCTATTAAAATGGGGGACCCCCCCAAAAAAATTACGTGGGGTCCCCCCTATTTTAATAGCTAGCAAAGGCTAGGCAGACAGCTGGGGGCTGATATTAATAGCCCAGGAAGGGTGCCATGAATATTGGCCCCCTCCCAGGCTAGAAACACCAGCCGTCAGCCGCCCCAGAAATGGCGCATCCATAGGATGCGCCAATTCTGGCACTTGGCCTCGCTCTTCCCACTGCCCTGTAGCGGTGGCAGTGGGGTAATAGGGCTGGAGTTGATGTCAGCTTATAATGTCAGCAGACATCAAGCCCAGGTTAGTAATGGAGAGGCGTCTATAAGACACCCCCATTACTAACCCCATAGTCAAAGTTAAAAAAAACACAAACACCCAGAATAAAGTCCTTTAATTGAAATAAAGACACAATTCTTTATTGTTCTAAATTAAACCATACTTACCATCACGCCCATTCCAGCTGAAGCCAATGTCTTCTGCAATAAAAATAAAATAATAAAGCAACATTATCCTTACCTTTCCATTGTTCCCACGACGGCTTCAGCTCTGCTACATTCACATAACAGGCTGGATCGCAGCAGAAAGCTGCCATCCAGCTTGCCATGCCGCACACAATGAGAAGCGCAGGCATGCTTGCGCTCCTCAGTGTCTCGCTGTGACGGCATCCAGATGAGCCGAGGTCATGTCCAATGAACTCGGCTCACCTCATGCACCTCACTGACAGCGTGGGAAAATTCTCCTGCGCTTGCAGTGAGCGTGACAGAATTCTCACGCTGAAGCGCTGAGTGCAGGAGAATTTTCCCACGCTGTCAGTGACGTGCGTGAAGTGAGTTGAGTTCATTGGACATGAGCTCACCTCATGCACGTCACTGACAGCGTGGGAGAATTCTCACGCTGAAGCGCTGAGTGCAGGAGAATTTTCCCGCGCTGTCAGTGACGTGCATGAGGTGAGCCGAGTTCATTGGATATGAACTCGGCTCATCTGGATGCCGTCACAGCGAGACACTGAGGAGCGCAAGCATGCCTGCGCTTCTCAGTGTCTGCAGCATGGCAAGCTGGATGGCAGCGTTTTGCTGCGGTCCAGCCTGTCATCTCGATGTAGCAGAGCTGAAGCTGTTGTAGGAACCATGGAAAGGTAAGGATGATGTTGCTTTATTATTTTTCTTTTATTGCAGGAGATCGTTGGCTTCAGCTGGAATGGGCATGATGGTAAGTATGGTTTAATTTACAACAATAAAGAATTGTGTGTTTATTTCAATTAAAGGACTTTTTTCTGGGTGTTGTGTTTTTTTTAAATACTTTACTAGAAATTCATGGCGGTCATGTCTAATATTGGCGTGACCCCATTAATTTCGGGCTTAGGGCCAGCTGATAATGCCAAGCTCGCCCTAACCCCTTTATTACCCAGTGAGCTACCGCACCAGGGCCCTGGATGAGTTGGGTACAGCGCCAGAAGATGGCACTTCTATGAATGCGCCATTTTCCGGGGTGGCTGCGGACTGCAATTTGCAGCAGGGGGGGGCCAGAAAGCTTGGGCCTCCCTGCGCTGCAGATTTCAGCCCCCAGCTGCCTAGTTGTACCTGGCTGGACACAAAAATAGTGCGAAGCCCCACGTCAATTTTTTTTTAATTATTTCATGAAATAATTTAAAAAAAAGGGCTTCCCTATATTGTTGTGTCCGGGCAGGTACAAATAGGCAGCTGGTGGTTGGGGGTAGCCCGTTCCTGCCTGCTGTACCTGGCTGGACACAAATATAGTGCGAAGCCCCACGTCAATTTTTTTTTAATTATTTCATGAATTTCCCACCCAAATGACAGTACACCCGGCAGAAACAGGGAGATCGGTAATGAAGTCCATGGCGATGTGTTGCCACGGGGCAACAGGTACGGGAAGCGGCAGGAGATGGCCGGCTGGTAAGTGTCTGGGAACTTTGTTGCGGCCACAAGATGAACAGGCAGAGACGAAGTCTACCACATCCTTACGCAGGGTAGACCACCAGTAATGCTGGGAAATGAGCAGAAAAGTCTTCTTTTGGCCGGCATGGCCAGCTAGTTTAGAAGAATGACCCCAGCGAAGAACCTTCTCATGGTCAGGAACTGCCACGAACGTCTTGCCGGGTGGAAGACGAGTCAAATCCAAGGGGGCCACATTCATCACCTTGGAGGGGTCGATAATGTGCATAGGCTCATCCTCTTGGTCGGAGGACAGGAAGGATCGAGACAAGGCATCAGCTTTGACATTCTTGTCCACCGGGCGGAAATGAAGGATGAAAGCTAAGTGGGCAAAAAACAAAGACCACTGGGCCTGATGTGGATTAAGCCTCTGGGCATTTTGGAGATATGCCAGATTTTTGTGATCCGTGTAGATGGTCACCGGGTATAGAGCCCCTTCAAGCAGATAGCGCCACTCCTCCAGCGCCAATTTGATGGCCAGCAGTTCTCGGTCTCCTATAGAATAATTGCGCTCAGAGGAGGAAAAGATTTTGGAGAAAAAGCCGCAGGTTACCATTCTCCCGGATGAAGACTTTTGGGTGAGCATCGCTCCGGCTCCAGAGGAGGAAGCATCAACCTCCAGGTAGAACTGTTTGTTGCAGTCTGGACGGAGCAGCACAGGGGCAGAGGAGAAGGCTTGCTTCAGGGAAAGGAAGGCCTCCTCAGCTTCAGGTGGCCATACCTTGGGATTTGCTACCTTACGGGTGAGCGCAGATATGGGAGCAGCCCGAGATGAGAAGTGTGGAATGAAGAGACGATAGTAATTAGTGAAGCCCAGGAATCGCTGTATCGCCTTCAACCCCTCTGGACGGGGCCACTTTAGGACAGCAGAGAGCTTCTCGGGATCCATTAGCAAGCCTGTCTGGGAGTTAACATAGCCCAAGAATGGAAGGGAGGTCTGGTCGAAGAGGCACTTCTCGTACTTGGCATAGAGGTGGTTCTGCCTGAGCTTAAGCAGGACCTGACAAACATCCCTCCGGTGTGTGGGGAGATCCGGAGAGAAGATCAAGATATCGTCCAGGTATACCACCACGCAGGAGTACAGGAGATCGCGGAAGATGTCGTTGACCAGTTCTTGAAAGACAGCGGGAGCATTGCAGAGACAGAAGGGCATCACACGGTACTCATAGTGACCGTCCCGGGTATTGAATGCTGTCTTCCACTCGTCTCCTTGATGGATACGGACCAGGTTATATGCTCCCCGAAGATCCAGCTTGGAGAAGATCCTGGTGCCTTTGAGGCGATCAAACAACTCAGAGATGAGCGGCAGGAGGTATTTGTTTTTTACCGTGATTTGATTGAGTCCTCTATAGTCAATACAGGGACGTAGCGAGCCATCTTTCTTTTTGACAAAGAAGAATCCGGCTCCAGCCGGGGAAGTAGATTTTCGAATAAATCCCCTAGCCAGATTCTCTTCAATGTATTCAGACATGGCCCGGGTTTCGGCCGCAGACAATGGGTAGATACGCCCACGGGGCGGAGTGACGCCAGGTACCAGGTCGATCGGGCAATCATATGGCCTACGGGGTGGCAATGTCTCTGCTTCCTTTTTACTGAAGACGTCCGCAAAGGGCCAGTATGGAGCTGGGAGACCGGGTAGATTAGCTGGAGTAGGCGGTGTTAGAACCTTGCTCTTAGGTTTTTTCTATTGCTGGTCACATGACCTTGTTGGCCTATTTAGTCCTGCTCCGCCCTTCTGGCTTTGCTGGACTTCATTGTATTACTACTCTTTAGCTAGCCGGTGCTCAGTATCTAACTCTGTTAGTTTGCTTGGTCTTCGGACCTCTGTGTTCTATATTATTTGTTTGTTCGTCTGTCTGCTACTATTTCTGTTAGAAGGTGTCCATTTTGCTTCCAGTCCCTAGAACTTGTAGGAATTCCTTCCCCACATCTATAGGTCTCCGTACAGACTAGCTGAGGACTTTAGCAGGTCTGATCGCAGGATCAGGTCCCCTGTTACATCGTAGGGATCAAGCTGAGTTCTATCGTAGGGACAGATCTCCTCTCTTTCCTTAGCTCTGGTAGCAGAACATAACAGTAAGTCCAGCCTGCAAATTCTCTAAGGAAAGATTTTTCTGTTCCATCATGGTGTCGGTTCAGGATTTGGCTCAACGCCTGCAGGGACTCTCTCTGGAGGTGGCCGATCTCCGTCAGCACGTGAGTAAGTGTCCTGGAGCACATTTTTTGGAGCCTAAGGTACGTTTGCCTGATTTATTTTTTGGTGAACATCAAGAATTTTTTTCATTTAAAAATGCTTGCTTATTGTATTTTCGTTTGAGACCCAGGTCCTCTGGGGATGAATCCCAGCGCATAGGGTTCATAATGTCACTTTTGCGCAAAGAGCCTCAGGAGTGGGCCTTTTCTTTGCAACTTAGTGATTCATGCTTTAGATCAGTGGATAGTTTTTTTTCTGCTTTGGGGCTATTATATGATGATCCTGACCGTGTCTCATCTGCTGAGACTGAGTTGAGACGTTTGAGACAGGGATCAGGTAATGTGGAAAAATATTGTACTCATTTCCGTCGGTGGTCTACTCAAATAGGGTGGAACGATTCTGCTCTGAAGAGTCTGTTTCTTGCTGGGCTTAGTGAAAGGGTTAAAGACTTGCTAATTGCTTATCCCACACTTGAAGATTTGCAACAGGCTATGCAATTAGCTATACGGGTGGATAGGAGACTGCGTGCAAGGGTTAATGAGAGCAAATCCTCTGCTATGTCAGTTTCTGGTCATGAGAATGTGTGTACTGACAGTGGAGAGCCGATGGAGATTGGAGCGATGGCACCTCGCTCTCAAGAAAAGGACCGCAGATTTTCTGAAGGTTTGTGCTTCTATTGCGGAAATTCTGGTCATTTCATTAAAAGCTGTGTGCTTCGTATGAAGAAAGAAAAAAAAATGGTCAGTCATGCCCGTATTGCCTGTTTAAATTCCAAGGGTGTATTTTTAGCTGCTTCCACTATTGCTCAGGAAAAATTAATGGAATTTCGGGTGTTTGTCGATTGTGGGTCTACTCTGAATGTTATTGATGGGGGATTCTTGGAAAAACTCAATTTAAAACCCGAACCTTTGTCATCCCCCATTGCTGTGGTTTCTGTGGATGGCTCCCCTTTGAAGAATGTTACTCTCAAGGTCTGTGAATTTCCCCTCACTATTAATGGTGTTCACCATGAGAATTTGGATTTGGTAGTTTTGAATAACTTGCCTTCTCCGGTGGTGTTGGGATTGCCCTGGTTAAAATTGCACAATCCTGTACTGGATTGGTCTACCAATGAAAGTAAATCCTGGAGCCATAAATGTTATGACAAGTGTTGTAACGGGCGCATTGCAGCTGTGGATAGGGGGGAATTGCCTGTTCCTATTCAGGATTTTTGGAGAGTTTTTTCTGAGAAGGAATCGCAGGTTTTGCCTCCCCATAGAGACTATGATTGTACTATTGAATTTGTCCCTGGAGCGACTCTTCCTAAAAGTCATTTATTTAACCTTACTATTCCTGAGAGAAAGGCTTACATACAGACAAGCTTGGCCGCTGGTCACATTAGGCCCTCTAAGTCTCCTGTGGCGGTTGGATTTTTTTTTGTAAAAAAAAAGGACGGCGGTTTACGTCCTTGTCTGGATTTTCGTGAGATTAACAAAATTACTGTACGCAATCCTTACCCACTGCCATTGATTCCTGATCTGTTTAACCAGTTAGTGGGGGCCAAGTGGTTCTCTAAAATTGACCTTCGGGGGGCATACAATCTGTTGCGCATGAAGGAGGGTGACGAATGGAAGACTGCTTTTAACACTCCTGTGGGTCATTTTGAGAATTTGGTTATGCCTTTTGGTCTTACTAATGCTCCTGCATTTTTTCAGAATCTTATTAATGACATCCTTAGACCTTTGATCGGCAAAAATGTGGTTGTGTATTTGGATGACATTTTGATTTATTCGCTGGATCTGGTGTCTCATTGGCGGAGCGTACGTGAAGTATTGCAGTTGTTAATTGACAATTCGCTTTTTGCTAAGCTGGAGAAATGTGAGTTCGCTGTACAGAGAATTAGTTTTTTGGGCTACATTATCTCCAGTGAAGGTTTTGAGATGGACCCGGTGAAAGTTCAAGCTGTGCAGGAATGGCCTAGGCCTATTGGTTTGAAATCGATACAGAGGTTTTTGGGTTTCGCCAATTATTATAGAAAATTCATTAAAAAATGTTCTATTATTGTCAAACCTCTGACCGATCTCACCAGGAAAGGTGCTGATGCGGTTCAGTGGACTTCTGAGGCCATTGAGGCTTTTGTGTATCTCAAGGAGAGGTTCACCTCTGCTCCCATCCTTATGCAGCCTGATGTGACTAAGCCGTTTTTGGTTGAGGTTGATGCTTCCTCTGTGGGGGTTGGCGCAGTATTGTCTCAGGATAACAGGGATGGAGTACATCCCTGTGCCTTTTTTTCAAAAAATTTTTCGGAGACTGAACTGAATTACGATGTTGGTAATCGGGAATTATTGGCTATTAAACTCGCATTTGAACACTGGCGCCACCTCTTGGAAGGTGCTGAATTTCCCGTTCAGGTTTTTACGGATCATAAAAATCTGATATATCTTGATGCTGCCAAGCGCCTGAATGCCCGTCAGGCTAGGTGGGCACTGTTTTTCTCGCGGTTTAATTTTTCCGTTACTTACATCCCAGGTACTAAGAATGTTAAGGCGGATGCCTTGTCTCGCAGTTTTTCTCCCATAGTCGGTGCTGAGAAAGAGGAGAACATTTTACAAGAAGATGTTGTGATTGCTGCTTTGGACTCCGTTTTGGAGGATGAGATTCTTAAAGCACAGGAGAATGCCCCATCTAACACTCCCCATGGGAGGTTGTTTGTGCCTGGGACCTTTAGGAGAGATTTGTTTGTTGAGTGTCACGAATCTCGGTTGGCAGGTCATCCCGGAATCTCTGAGACCAAGAGACTGGTGGGTCGCAGTTTTTGGTGGCCTGGATGGCAGAAGGAAGTCATTAAGTGGGTGCGTCAATGTACTATATGTGCTAGATCTAAGTCCTCACATACTCCTGCTGCGGGGTTGCTTTGCCCTCTGGAGGTTCCCAGTGCTCCTTGGACACATTTGGCTATGGACTTTATAACTGACCTTCCCCCCTCTGAGGGTTTTACTGTCATCTGGGTGGTCGTGGACCGTTTTAGCAAGATGTGTCACTTGGTTCCCTTCGTCAAACTTCCCTGCGCTAAGACTCTCGCTAAGGCCTTTGTCAAGGAAATTGTCAGACTTCATGGCGTTCCTACTGACATTGTTTCTGATAGGGGACCTCAGTTCGTGGCTCGTTTTTGGCGCGCCTTTTGTGACAGGTTGGGAGTTCATTTGTCATTCTCATCCGGATATCATCCTGAATCTAATGGCCAGACAGAAAGGAAAAACCAGGATGTTGAGCAGTTCTTGCGTTGTTTTGTGGCAGACAATCAAGAGGGGTGGTCTGAGTTTCTGCCACTTGCTGAATTTGCTCTTAACAACCATACATCTTCTTCTGCTGGTTGTTCGCCTTTTTTTTGTTGTTCTGGGAGACATCCGTCGTTTGGGTCGTTCTCCAAGTTGGTATCTGCCGTGCCTGAGGAGGAGAATTTTTCCGGCGATTTGGAGAGAGTTTGGACGGATGTGCGTGGTAATCTTCAGGAGGCTAACAGAAAATCTAAAGACTACTTTGATAGGAAACGACAGGAGGTTTTGTTCGCTGTTGGTGACATGGTTTGGTTGTCCTCTAGGAATCTGCGGTTGAGGATTCCTTCTAAGAAATTGGGTCCCAAGTTTGTAGGGCCCTTTAAGGTGCTTCAGGTTGTCAACCAATCTGCTGTTAGGTTGGAGGTTCCTACCTCCTGGAGAATTAATCCCGTGTTTCATGTCTCTCTGTTGAAAAAAGCTGTTGTGTCGGATTGTGACGCCTCTGCCTCTGTTCCCCCGGTGGTGGAGGACGGGGAATATGAAATTTCTCGCATCCTTAATTCTAGACGGTATAGAGGTAGTTTGCAGTATCTCGTGGCCTGGAAAGGTTTCGGTCCCGAGGATAACTCATGGGTGAGGTCGGATGATGTTTCCGCGTCCAGACTTATCAGAGCGTTTCACAGGAGATTTCCTGATAAGCCTGGTCCTAGGGGATCCGGAGGATCCTCTTAGAAGGGGGGGTACTGTTAGAACCTTGCTCTTAGGTTTTTTCTATTGCTGGTCACATGACCTTGTTGGCCTATTTAGTCCTGCTCCGCCCTTCTGGCTTTGCTGGACTTCATTGTATTACTACTCTTTAGCTAGCCGGTGCTCAGTATCTAACTCTGTTTGTTTGCTTGGTCTTCGGACCTCTGTGTTCTATATTATTTGTTTGTTCGTCTGTCTGCTACTATTTCTGTTAGAAGGTGTCCATTTTGCTTCCAGTCCCTAGAACTTGTAGGGATTCCTTCCCCACATCTATAGGTCTCCGTACAGACTAGCTGAGGACTTTAGCAGGTCTGATCGCAGGATCAGGTCCCCTGTTACATCATAGGGATCAAGCTGAGTTCTATCGTAGGGACAGATCTCCTCTCTTTCCTTAGCTCTGGTAGCAGAACATAACAGGCGGAGGGCGAGCTGGGCGGACAGGGACCAGGCAGGTCTTATGGCAGTCTGGTCCCCACCGAAGTACTTCACTGGATCGCCAGTTCAATACGGGTTCATGTATCTGTAGCCAGGGTAGACCAAGCAATAGGGAGTGAGAGAGTCCGGGAAGCACATGGAATGAGATTTCCTCAGAGTGCAGCATTCCCACCTGCAGGGTTATGGGTTCAGTGACGAGCAGGATGGTCACCGGGAGAAGTCTTCCATCCACGGAGGCGTCTGACAATGGTTCAGCCAGAGACTTGGTGGGAATACAGTGTTTCTCAACCAGGGACTGGGAGATGAGGTTTCCAGCGGATCCAGAATCCAGGTGGGCGAGTTCAAAGTGATGGTTCTCTCCCCAGGAGATAGAGACAGACAAAGTCAGGGTTGGAGAGGACTTACTTTTGTCTAGGGCGACCTCTCCGAGCGGTCCTAGACACTGGAGTTTCCCGGCCTCTCCGGACAGGAACGGATCAGGTGCCCCTTACTGCCACAAAAGAAACAGCTCCCCTCGGTTCGGCGTGACTCTTGGCGAGATTTGACCATCTTGGTCTGGTCGATATGCATGGGCTCAGGTTAGTGCACCCAGGGAGTGACAGAAGAGGAGACAGGTCTCTGGAAAGTAGGAGCTAGGCGGGGAAACTTTCTCTCACGGGTGGTCTCCTTGGTGCGCTCTTGAAACCGGATGTAAATCCAGGTAGCCAGCGACACCAGGTCATCCAGGGTGGTAGGAATGTCCCGACCGGCGAGCTCATCTTTAATCCGACCGGAAACACCCTCCCAGAAGACGAACACCAGGGCCTCGTTATCCCAGGCAAGCTCAGAAGCGAGGGTGCAGAGCCGTATGGCATATTGACCCACGGTGAGACTCCCTTGGCGGAGACGTAGCAGAGAGGAGGCAGATGAGGTCTTACGTCCCGGTTCATCGAAGACTCTCCGGAAAGCAGTGAGGAAAGACGACAGGTCAGACACCTGGGGGTCCCCTCTCTCCCACAGGGGGTTAAGCCATGCCAGTGCCTCCCCAGTGGGATGGGAAATGACGAATGCCACTTTGGCCCGGTCGGAGATAAACTGATGAGCCAAGAGTTCAAAGTGCAGGGTGCACTGGTTTATGAAGCCCCGAGCTTGAGCGTGGTCGCCTCCGAAACGAGGAGGTGCAGGAAGCCAGGGTCCGGGGCAGGATGCCATGGTATTGGTGGGCAGCAGCGCTGCCAGGGTGTGAGTCGTGCAACTAGCGGTGTTTGCTGGTGGAGCAGTCAGTGTGTCCAGGCGGGAGTTGACATTCCGCAGGTGGTTCAGGATGGACTCCTGCTGGGATCTCTGATGGGAGACTTCCTGGTATAGGTCAGAGAGCGAGGGAGCTTCGGTGCCACCGGGTTCCATGGCCCGAGCAAACTGTTACGGGTCCGGGTGGTGGAACCTCTGTGCCGAGGTGCAAGGAGGGACCCAGAGGGGCGTGACTAAGTATCCACCCGAACCGACCCCGGTCGTACGGCAGCTAACGACACCGTGACCAGGGAGGATCCGGGCTGAGGGACCAGGTGCTACTCTGGGGACGACCTTGTAAGAGAGCAGGTGGCTCCCACGGGTCAGATGGCTGGGACAGACCGGTATGGCGGATGGACACGGCAAGCAGGTGGAAATCTCTGGTAGCTGACAGGTGGACACAGTTCGAGAAAGCAGGGCAAGTAGCAGTCTTTAGGTTTACCAGGAAGGTGGTCACAGCAAGTGACGGCAGGGTCTCCAGGCAGGCTGGCAGGAAACAGGCGGGTGCTCCCAGGTGAGTGGGCAGACAGACGAGGCAGGTAACTGGCAAGTAACTGGTGGGCGCTCCCAGGTGAGCGGGCTGACGGACACAGCAGGTAACAGGCGGGTGCTCCCAGGTGAGCGGGCAAACAGACGAGGCAGGTAACAGGCGGGTGCTCGCAGGTGAGCGGGCTGACAGACAAGGCAGGTAACAGGCAGGTGACTGGTGGGCGCTCCCAGGTGAGTGGTCTGACAGACAGGGCAGACGGATGCTCCCAGGTGAGCGGACTGATAGCCAAGACAGGTAACAGGCAGGTAACAGGTGAGCACTCCAGGTGAGCAGGCTGGCAGGCTCGGCAGGTAACGGGCAGATAACAGGCTGGCAGGCAGGACGAGGAGTCAGGCTAGCAGCGGGACCTGAGGGCTGAAGCACAGATCAGACACAGTGCAAACAAGTTTGCTTGGGCACCTCCATTTTGGAGGAGGTGCCTTATATATGGGAGGTCCTCCAGCAATTGGCCGGGGACTCCTTAGGACGGCGCGCGCGGTCCCTAAGCACACTGCCGGGGAAGGAGCGCACGCCGGCAGCAGCGTGGAGAGAAGCGCTGGAGGATGCAGCGCTAGGAGCGGACAGGTGAGAGGGACGGCGTCTCTGCCTAGCAAGGGGCAGAGACGCCGATGCTACAGCGCACAGTCACAAAGTGAGGGCAGTCAAATAGCTATAAATAACAATTTATATATGTACAGTACAGACCAAAAGTTTGGACACACCTTCTCATTTAAAGATTTTTCTGTATTTTCCTGACTATGAAAATTGTACCTTCACACTGAAGGCATCAAAACTATGAATTAACACATGTGGAATTATATACTTAACAAAAAAGTGTGAAACAACTGAAAATATGTCTTATATTCTAGGTTCTTCAAAGTAGACACCTTTTGCTTTGATGACTGTGCTTTAAACTCTTTGCATTCTCTTGATGAGCTTCAAGAGGTAGTCACCGGAAATGGTTTTCACAGGTGTGCCCTGTCAGGTTTAATAAGTGGGATTTCTTGCCTTATAAATGTGGTTTGGACTATCAGTTGTGTTGTGCAGAAGTCTGGTGGATACAGAGCTGATAGTCCTACTGAATAGACTGTTAGAATTTGTATTATGGCAAGAAAAAAGCAGCTAAGTTAAGAAAAACGAGTGTCCATGATTACTATAAGAAATGAAGGTCAGCCAGTCCGAAAAATTGGGAAAGCATTGAAAGTGTCCGCAAGTGCAGTTGCAAAAACCATCAAGCGCTACAAAGAAACTGGCTCACATGAGGACCGCCCCAGGAAAGGAAGACCAAGAGTCACCTTTGCTTCTGAGGATAAGTTTATCCGAGTCACCAGCCTCAGAAATCACAGGTTAACAGCAGCTCAGATTAGAGACCAGGTCAATGCCAGACTGAGTTCTAGCAGCAGACACATCTGTTCAACAACTGTTAAGAGGAGACTTTGTGCAGCAGGCCTTCATGGTAAAATAGCTGCTAGGAAACCACTGCTAAGGACAGGCAACAAGCAGAAGAGACTTGTTTGGGCTAAAGAACACAAGGAATGGACATTAGACCAGTGGAAATCTGTGCTTTGGTCTGATGAGTCAAAATTTGAGATCTTTGGTTCCAACCACCGTGTCTTTGTGCGACGCAGAAAAGGTGAACGGATGGACTCTACATGCCTGGTTCCCACTGTGAAGCATGGAGGAGGAGGTGTGATGGTGTGGGGGTGCTTTGCTGGTGACACTGTTGGGGATTTATTCAAAATTGAAGGCATACTGAACCAGCACGGCTACCACAGCATCTTGCAGCGGCATGCTATTCCATTTGGTTTATGTTTAGTTGGACCATCATTTATTTTTCAACAGGACAATGACCCCAAACACACCTCCAGGCTGTGTAAGGGCTATTTGACCAAGAAGGAGAGTGCTGGGGTGCTACGCCAGATGACCTGGCCTTGACAGTCACCAGACCTGAACCCAATCGAGATGGTTTGGGGTGAGCTGGACCACAGAGTGAAGGCAAAAGGGCTAACAAGTGCTAAGCATCTCTGGGAACTCCTTCAAGATTGTTGGAAGACCATTTCCGGTGACTACCTCTTGAAGCTCATCAAGAGAATGCCAAAAGTGTGCAAAGCAGTCATCAAAGCAAAAGGAGGCTACTTTGAAGAACCTAGAATATAAGACATATTTTCAGTTGTTTCACACTTTTTTGTTAAGTATATAATTCCACATGTGTTAATTCATCGTTTTGATGCCTTCAGTGTTAATGTACAATTTTCATAGTCATGAAAATACAGAAAAATCTTTAAATGAGAAGGTGTGTCCAAACTTTTGGTCTGTACTGTATATATATTTAACAAGCTGACAGGGATTGCAACAGGGGTTAGTAATGAGAGCAATATCACAATAGCAATACCAATAGCAATAAAATCCTTCTCTAAAATACTGTATCTAGCCCAAATATGAGATTAATCACTGAAGTCCATCGGTTCTGCAAATGGCCCTAGCGGGGGTCTCCGGTTATTCCCGATAGGCCTTTAAGTCTTTTTCTGACAAAGTCAATTAGACTGATTACAAGCAAACAGGTCACAGGTGAGGATGTTACCTTTAGTAGCCATTCAAAGACATAACCTAACATAACATTCAAATTCTGTCCATGTTATCAGGCCAAAATCACCAGGGTATGTGGACTTTTGATCAGGGTCATTTGGATATTTTTGGTTGTCTTTAAGATTTAAAAAGAGAAAACACAGTAGTTTGACAATAAATGGCTTCACCCAATCAATAACCATGAGTGGAGAAAAAGTTTTTTGTTATCATTCATATTCTCTGAAACAAGGCCAAGAAAGGAAAAATTCTGCCGGGGTATGTAAACTTTTGAGCACAACTGTATAAGGCCAAATAAATTAAAAAAAAGTTATGGACTGTGGAAGAGATTTATGTGACCAGAATGAACACTCATCTCGAGCTGATGATACCACCTAGCAGCACCTGTCCCTATTGTAAATGCATCTATCAGCGGTAACAATAGGGAATAGAATAGATTTGTATTTTTTTCCTGCAGCTTGCAGTATAAGGCAATAATACCTGGCTTGATCGGTGTAATATGCTATCCATACTGCGATAGCTCACCCGTAAACAAATTTCAGATAAGAAAGGTAATATTCTTGAATATGGAATCTTTTTGAATTGTCCTTTCCATTATTAAGGAGTTGGTCTCCTATACTGTTATTGCGTATGCAGCAATTTCAAGAGCTGCCAAAAATTAAGAACGACTGCAGTACACATTTGCATTTGAAGAGAAAAAAAAAACTATAAAAACACAGCAGGATCTTTAGTATAAAAACCAGACTCACCAATGTAACCTCTTAAACCTTGCAAGTGTGAGAGTGTGAACTGTGATAGCAGCAGGAGAGCATTAGGACCCTGTGACTTTTCCCTGGCTGAGCTCAGAGCAGGGGCAGAGCAGGAGACCCTGTGTGTTCTGAGGGTGTCTGCTGTGTGAGACGCTAGACAGGAAGTCTGTGAAATTTGAACTGCAACAAGACGCTCTCTCTACAAGCTCTCCTGTGGGGGTTATTAACCCCTGGCCCTGGTGAAGCTGTGTCCCTGCTTAAGAACGAGTGATGAGCTGGGGAAAGCTGTGTGGCTCCTTGGAGTTTTGTGGGAGGCCATGCTGAATGACTAGAGACTTTGTGCTGGAGGAGCCAAGTGTCGTGTGAGAGGGAAAGAAACTCAGGATTCCATCTCTGTGACGGAGCACGTGGTCGGTGCTCTGGAAAACAGTGAGTGACTGCGAGAGGGAGTCCGGTGCCATTCACATTGAGAGGATACTGACAAGCCTTGTGAAGAGTTATCCCCAGACCTTAACCTAAGGCTACAGGACTAAAGTCCCCGGCGTGTGGGCTCGGCATCAGCCGACAAGACAAGGAACCTTTGCTGTTTTTGTGAACTTTGTTTTTATTTGGCGCCAAAGTTTTCCGGGACTAGCTGCAGCCACCACTTTTCACAGGCCTGTGATAGACCACATCTGAGGTTAACGGTACCGTAACTTTAAGAAACCCGGGTATACCTATACTAGGGGTATAAGAGCAATTCGTATAGTTTCATGCATTGTTATTGTTAATAGTGGTAGGATTGTACTCAGTGTGCCATCTCAGGGGTCCCTATAGACCGCCCTCACTAGACTGTGTGTATTTAGTAGGGACAGTGTCCCAGGTAGAACCTGAGACTGATTCATGCAATACTGAATTTTAGTCTAATCCCTGTTTTAGTAAAGAGAGTGTTGTTTATTTCTGTCTCTGTCTCAGTTTGTGACTCACTGGATCTCTCTCGGACCTCCGATCATTACATTTTCACCAATTTTGTAAGGGACTCAGGGTGGTAGTTGTGGCGAGAGGCTGACGTGTTCCCACACCCTGGCCCCCTGACAAAGACAAATGTCCCAATTCTCCAGTGCTGTGTGTGTGGTGCAGAACACTTACGTTTTGATTGCAGATCTCTGCTGTCTTTGGTTCTTCCACCTCAGGAACCGCCGCACACACATTTAGGGACTTCCATTCCATTTTATAAAAAAGAACTTTACTGGAACACTTGAAATCAACTTCATACAGCATGTAGCATTGATCACATACTTTTCCAGGGTTACCGTCTGATACACCGCACGTATTGATGTTCGCTGTCCATTTGTCCTGAGCTGTCCCTTCCATAGCGGACCCTCTTGGCCTATGAGACCCTCGCAGTTTTAAGAATCCCGTACTGTCTATTTCCCGTCCTACTTCCCCTTCAGTGAAGGCTTTTGGACACACACTTCTCTGTGGATCCTGTGGACCGTAGGTCCCGAACGTTTAGGAAATGTCTGGTTCAGAATATCTGAATACGGGTTCTTTGCTGCTGGACAGACCATGTCACCGGTGCCCCCTGGACCACCAACTGTTCTCTCCTCACATCTCTCTCTAGAACTCCTGCAATCAGGAAGTGTCTCAGTTCTTCACTGAACCTGCTCCTCCCACCCTGAGCAACTCCTAAACCCCTTAACTCTTTCCTAACTTACAACTACATCTGCTTTAAGCGATAGTGCCCCCCTTAGCCTTACTCTTTTACTATTCTAGTACCCTACCTGCACTAACCTATACTGACCCTATAACTGACACATCAGACAACTGATCATAACACATGTTCACATTTAAAACAGGATATAACATTATGTGCACACACAAAGAAAAGGTGCATGACCAGGTACTGGTCACCCTCTTACACAAGCTTCAACAGAATGTTCACAAGGTAGACAGCAGCGGTTGGTCTCTTAAACAACAAGCAAACTCCTTCATGAAGATAGAGGTCACAGTCTCCTTAACTTGCTGGTGCTTTTCTGTGGGAATAAGCTTGTCTACAACCAGTCAGGAATATCCTGTGAATGGTATGCCATGGTTTGGTATTCGCACCCAGCACCAGATGCGAAGCCATCCACAATTTCCATATCTCAGGAATTTTGTTTGGTATACTGGCTGCCCAAACATTAGTTTCTCTCAAAGGAGCTGAAGACACTGAATGGCGGCAGTAGGTTCAAGTTTCTTCAGCATGACCTGTTTGTTAGATATCAGAGTGAGAACAGAATTGGGCTTTGCCAAGGTGCCAGATTGCATCTTAATTTTTATAGATTGCTGGAGCCAGCCCATAATAAAAAAGCAGCCCTAGAGTATCTGAGAACCTTCACACAAACTTTTCTCAGCAAGGGCTGCTTCTCAGCGACAGTTGTATTTCACCATAGCCATATTCTTTAGGTTGGTGAAAGAACTGGCATAGAGGGAAACCATATCTACTCCGGCTGTCATTTCTCCCAGGAAGTCCTCTAATGCAGCTTGTTCTATAAGCAATTGCAGCCTGTCCAACATCGGCTCACACTTCTCGGTGCTTCGACACAAAAGGAATTTCATGACTACAGCGTTGGGCAATGGCCTGATCTGCAATGCGTTTTGAGAAATAACGTGCATAAGGAAAACCACGGTTTAGGCCAATGAAGGTCATCATTAAGCAAAACTCATACAGCTTTCCCACAGACTAAAAAAAGGGTACCAATTAGTGTTGAGCGAACATGCTCGACACTGCTCGGTACTCGCCCGAGCATCACGCTACTCGGGATGTTCGGCGAGCACCGAGCATTTCCAGGTTACTCGGGCGGGAGCTCGGGTCTCCGCCCTGCATGTTTGGCGCTCTTTACAGAGCCAATGAACATGCAGGGATTGCCAGCCAGTCACTGTAATGCCGCAGCCATGTTGTTTGTGGGCATTACAGTGATTGGCTGGCCGCACAGCGTCGTCTCGAGTATTTAAAACCGGGCGCCGCCATCTTGGACACAGTCACTCCGGATCAGACAGTGTAGGGACAGCGCTGCTGATTTAGGGAGAGATATATCCTGCAAAATAGTTAGTGTAGGGTCTGTAAAGGCTTCCAGATCAAACAAACAGTCCTTCTCAGGACTAATATCCATCCCAGGTATATCAGGCAGGCAGGCAGGCTGTATAGGAGACGCAGTGGTTATACCAGCATACGCTGCATTACAGTCCTGTGTGCTGCTCCTGTTGCTGAAATTGCTGGACTTAGCTCCAGGTCCCGGGGGCCAGGAAAAATCCTTTTTTTTATCTAAATCCTATTTTTTTTCCTCCTTCACAATGTACAAATACCCATCTTATTAACCTTTTGGTGTCCCCCCCCCCCCAAAAAAAAAGTGTGCCTCTGATTTTTCAGACACAAATATATCTGTTGAAAATAGTCTGGTGTAGGCCAGAGAGACAGAAGTGTGCTTTTGCTGTTCCACGGTAAAAACATCTCTATTATCCTGCTTTTTGCATTTTTTGCTGTAAAAAAAAAAAATAATAGTGTCTCCCTGATTTTTCAGACACAAATATATCTGTTGAAAATAGTCTGGTTTAGGCCCGAGAAATACAAGTGTGGTTTTGCAGTTCCACGGTACAAACCTCTGTATTATCCACTTTTGGGCCATTTCTATCTAAAAAAAACAGTTTGAGTGTGTCGCTCACTGTTCAGCCGCAAATATATATATATTCAAAAAAGTCTGGTATACACCAGTAAATTATAACTGTGGTTTTGCTGGTCCACGGTAAAACATCTCTATTATCCTGCTTTTGGCATTTTTTGCCGTAAAAAATAAATAGTGTCTCCTGATTGTTCAGACACAAATATATCTGTTGAAAATAGTCTGGTGTAGGCCCAAGAAATACAAGTGTGGTTTTGCAGTTCCACGGTTCAAACCTCTGTATTATCCACTTTTGGGCCATTTGTATCTAAAAAAAACAGTTTGAGTGTGTCGCTCACTGTTCAGCCGCAAATATATATATATATTTTAAAAAGCCTGGTATACACCAGTAAATTATAACTGTGGTTTTGCTGTTCCACGGTAAAACATCTCTCTTATCCTGCTTTTGGCATTTTTTGCCCTAAAAAATAAATAGTGTCTCCTGATTGTTCAGACACAAATATATCTGTTGAAAATAGTCTGGTGTAGGCCAGAGAAATAGAAGTGTGGTTTTGCAGTTCTATGGGCCATTTGTATCTAAAAAAACAGTTTGAGTGTGTCGCTCACTGTTCAGCCGCAAATATATATATTTAAAAAAGTCTGGTATACACCAGTAAATTATTACTGTGGTTTTGATGTTCCACGGTAAAACATCTCTATTATCCTGTTTTTGGCATTTTTTGCTGTATAAAAATAATAATAGTGTCTCCCTGATTTTTCAGACACAAATATATCTGTTGAAAATAGTCTGGTGTAGGCCAGAGAGACAGAAGTGTGCTTTTGCTGTTCCACGGTAAAAAATCTCTATTATCCTGCTTTTTGCATTTTTTGCTGTAAAAAAAAAAATAATAGTATCTCCCTGATTTTTCAGACACAAATATATCTGTTGAAAATAGTCTGGTGTAGGCCCGAGAAATACAAGTGTGGTTTTGCAGTTCCACGGTACAAACCTCTGTATTATCCACTTTTGGGCCATTTGTATCTAAAAAAAACAGTTTGAGTGTGTTGCTCACTGTTCAGCCGCAAATATATATATATTCAAAAAAGTCTGGTATACACCAGTAAATTATAACTGTGGTTTTGCTCTTCCACGGTAAAACATCTCTATTATCCTGCTTTTGGCATTTTTTGCCGTAAAAAATAAATAGTGTCTCCTGATTGTTCAGACACAAATATATCTGTTGAAAATAGTCTGGTGTAGGCCCGAGAAATACAAGTGTGGCTTTGCAGTTTCACGGTTCAAACCTCTGTATTATCCACTTTTGGGCCATTTGTATCTAAAAAAAACTGTTTGAGTATGTCGCTCACTGTTCAGCCGCAAATATCTCTATTTAAAAAAGTGTGGTATACCCCAGTAAACAATAACTGTGGTTTTGCCATCCCACGGTAAAAAATCTCTATTATTCAGGTTTTGGTAGTTTTTCCGTAAAGAAAAACAGTAGTGTCTCCTGACTGTTGTGACACAAAAATATATCTGTTGAAAATAGTCTTGTGTAGGCCCGACATCCCAGTGTGGTTTCGTAGTTCCACGGGTCAAATCGCTGTACTATCCAGTTTTGGGCCTTTGGTATCTAAAAAAAAAGCAGTTTGAGTGTGTCGCTCACTGTTCAGCCGCAAATATCTCTATTTAAAAAAGTGTGGTATACCCCAGTAAACAATAACTGTGGTTTTCCTCTTCCACGGTTCTAATCTACTCTTTATTACCCTTTTTCCATTGATAGTGCAAGTGTAAGCTATTTTGCTTAATTTACAATGGGCAAGGAGCGTGGCAAGGGACGTGGAAGTGGACGTTCTGGTGATGGTTCATGCAGAGGATGGGGCCGTGGCCAAGGTGAAAATGTGCCACAACCAACAGCCACATCTTCTCGCTCCCACTTCTTGACCGAATTACTAGGGAAGCACAGAACAACACCAGTATTGAGAACTGATCAGTGTGAACAGGTTATTTATTGGATAGCAGACAATACTTCCAGTTACCTGGGCACCACCACCTCCGGTCTGTCTTCCACACAGTCAACTCTTAGTAGCCGTGAGTCTCGACCGCATACTCCTCCTCACCCTGATGCTCCTTCCTCCCACCATGCCGAGTGTCGTCAGACAGCAAGTGATCCCACACTTGGACACTCTGAAGAGCTGTTCACTGGTCCATTTCCATATTTGGGCCCCTCGCCTGATACGCTTGAAGTGGTGGAAGAGGAGATCCCATGTTGCGATGCCCAAATATTTGAACAGCCACGGCCACAGGAAGTCGACGTTGGCAATCTGTCACAAGAGGTGGACGATGACGAGACACAATTGCCAGGAAGTGAGGAGGAGGATCGTGGTGCGCAAGTGGAAGAGGAGGAGGTGGTGGATGATCTAGTAACTGACCCAACGTGGAAGGAGGACATGCAGAGTGAGGCCAGCAACACACAGGGGGAGGGAGGCAGAGTACCCCAACAGGCAGGAAGAAGCAGTGTGGTGGCCGCAGACAGAAGGCAGGCAACCGTTCCCCGTAACACCAACACGAGGGACGTTGCCAGTACAAGCGGTAGGTCTTCCAGAGTCTGGAATTTTTTTAAAGACTCTGCTGATAACCCCAAAAAGGCCATATGTTCCACCTGCCATGCCAGCATCAGCAGGGGTGACAAAACTACCAGCATGACCACCACCAGCATGATCAGGCACATGGCAGCAAAGCACCCAACTTTGTGGGGCGAAACCCAGGGTCCACGACCAGTGTCAGCGGGTGTCACCACTGCTTCTTCCACTGTTGTGCGTGCAATAGAACCCCCTGTTGTGTGTGCAAGGCAATCCCCTGTCCATACTGCATGTAAAGATGCCCCCTCCTCTCAGTCTTCACTTGTTATGGCAGTTTCTCAAGAAACAGCATCAACGTCCACGTCCACGTCCCACCGCAGCGTTCAATTGTCCATATCCCAGACCTTTGAACGAAAGCGGAAATTCGCAGCTAACGCCCCACAGGCCACAGTCCAAAATGCGCACATTTCACGACTGCTTGCATTCGAAATGCTGCCTTTTAGGCTGGTGGAGACAGAATCCTTCCGCAATCTTATGGCGGTGGCCGTCCCTCGGTACTCGGTCCCCAGCCGACACTATTTTGCCCGTTGTGCCATCCCCGCACTACACAAGCACGTGTGCCAAAGCATCTGCCGTGCCCTCAACAATGCAGTTACTGGGAGAGTCCACCTGACAACGGACACGTGGACAAGTGCTTGTGGCCAGGGACGGTACATCTCTCTGATGGCACACTGGGTAAACATAGTGGAAGCAGAGACCCAGTCGGACCTTGGGACGGAACACATCCTCCCCACACCGAGGATTGCGGGCCCTATGTCAGTCAGAGTTGCCCCCACAGTGTACAGCTCCTGCGCATCCTCCTCCTCCTCCTCATGTTCAGCCTCCATCTCAGATATCACCACATCAGTTACATGCTGGAAGCATTGCAGTACTGCCTCCGCCAAGCGGCAACAGGCTGTGCTGAAACTCATAAGCTTAGGTGATAAACCTCACACTGCTTGTGAGTTGTGGACAGCTGTGAAAGAGCAGGCAGATCTGTGGCTGAGACCGCTGAACCTACATCCCGGCATGGTCGTGTGTGACAATGGCCGTAACCTGGTGGCGGCTCTGAGGCGAGGTGAGATCACACACGTACCATGCCTGGCTCATGTGCTTAACCTCGTGGTTCAGCGGTTTCTTAAATCGTACCCCGAGTTGCCAGATCTGCTCGTGAAAGTACGCCGCCTGTCAGCTCATTTTCGCAAGTCGGCTACAGCTTCCGCCACCCTTGCTGTGTTGCAGCAGCGTTTGCAGCTTCCGGCACACCGACTGGTGTGTGATGACCCCACACGTTGGAACTCTACCCTCCACATGTTGCAAAGGATTTGTGAGCAGAAGAGAGCAGTTGTGGAGTACCAGCTGCAACAAGGCCGTCGATATTCAGGTCAGACTCCACACATAAGACCTCAGGAGTGGACCTGGATGTCTGACATATGTACCATCCTGACAAACTTTGAGGAGGCCACCAAGATGGTGAGTGGTGATGACGCCATCATTAGAGTCAGCATCCCACTTGTCTGTCTTTTGCAACGCTCTCTGCAGAGAATTAAAGAGGAGGCATTGCAGCCAGAGTATGATGAGATGGATCAAGAAGCCGTAGCGTGCGATTACACACAGCCCAGCCTCATCTCATCCCAACGTGCATTGGGGGACAATGAGGGAGAGGAGGAGGAGGGGGAGGAGGAGGAAGAACAGGAGCTGCTATCATGCATTGTAGACGGTAGTACCTGTACAATTGTCATACCGTTGGTTCAGTGTGGGTGGCCTGAGGACAGGGGGGAGGAGGAAGAGGAGGAGGAGGAGGAGGAGAGCATGGTCAGTCGTCATCTTGGTGAGGACACGGAAATCTTGCCCGTTACCAGTCTGGCACGCATGGCTGACTTTATGTTACGCTGCCTTAACCGTGACCCTCGCGTTGTCAAAATGTTGGGTGACAGTCATTACTGGTTGGTGACACTTGTAGACCTCCGCTACAAGGAGAACTTTCACTCTCTTATTCCTGAGGTGGAGAGGTCTACAAAAATGGGGCAATACCATAAGGCCCTTGCTGCAGAACTCTTAAAAAAATTCCCATCTGAACACGCTAGCGGCAGAGGTCACAGTTCGTTGCCCAACCAAGGCGTACAGGCGAGAGAGATGCAACTCCAATCCAGCAGAGGCAGGGGAACACTGTCAACGTTCTGGGACAGTTTTCTGACACCCGCCCAGCTTACAGGCCCTGAGGCGCGGGGTACTCTCACAAGGAGTGGAAAGTTTCAAAAGATGGTGAGGGAGTACCTTGCCGATCGTACCAGCGTCCTCCGTGATTCCTCTGTGCCTTTTAATTATTGGGTATCCAAGCTGGACACTTGGAATGAACTCGCTCTGTACGCCTTGGAGGTCCTGGCCTGCCCTGCCGCTAGCGTGTTATCGGAGCATGTTTTTAGTGCCGCTGGGGGAATTATAACTGATAAGCGCACTCGCCTGTCAACTGACAATGCTGACAAGCTGACCCTTATCAAAATGAACAAGGGCTGGATTGGGCCAGACTTCTCATCACCACCAAATGACAGCAGAGTAACATAAAGTCAAATCCACTGTGTTTTTTCGGGAGGTGTATTCACATGCACCGCTTCACACCCACACATGGGTATACGCTTCCTCATTTCGGCTGTTTTTTGCTCTTCTCCTTATCCTCAGCCTCCACGACCACTATACCACCAGGGTGACCGTGGTCCATGTTGCCAGCATTGCAAGTTCCTCTGTCCTAATTTTTGGCAGCTTTTGCTTGGAAGGCATAGGCAAAGACTATGGGAGACCCACTCCCCAATAATGGGACTTATGTTTGTAATATGCTGTACTGCATGGCTCTTGTAAGGGGCATTGCAAGTTGCTCCGTCCTAATTTTTGGCAGCTTTTGCTTGCAAGTCATAAGCAAATACTATGGGACACCTACTCCCCAATAATGGGACTTATGTTTGTAATATGCTGTACTGCATGTGACGCGCCCCCTGGGCCGTGTGTACACGTGTGTGGGATACCCGGTGCCGGGTCTCGGGGGTCTGTAGTCTTCGTGGCGGTGACCCGGTCCCGTGGCTCAGGCTGGTCAAAGCAGTGGCAGTCTTTCTTAGGTTTTGAGGTTAATTGTCCGACTGCGCCACCCGTGGATTGCGGTCAGGGAGTACCACCGCTGCGAGGCAGACCTCTGAGGCTGGTGTTGTGTGCGCAGCATAGAATGGGATAACTCCCCTTGGGAGGAGTATAGCCTCAGGGCAGTGAGTGTGGATGATGGCGGTGATGGTGCACGAGCGCAGCAGGAACGACTCAGAGTCTTTGCAGTGCAGTTCAGGGTCTTTACTGATGATTATAAGGTAGACCCTCCCGGGAGTACTGGCTAGCATAAGAGGCCTGGTTAGTCTGTGAGCAAGCAGGAGTTCCCCTTGCCAGGTGGAGTTGTAGGCCTCCCCGTCTGTCTGAACTCTTCCTGGCTACCTTGCTGTAAGCGGGTAGAAGTAGCCCACGTCCCTGAGTGTACCGTGTAGTGCTCACCCGTATGGCTGGTGACTTGGGGCCTTCTGTTAGCCTCCGCTCCACGACGGCGGTGCTGGTCCCTTGCTTGTGACTGAGCCTCCGGGTTTCTATGGCCAGAGGACCTGAAATCCCCTGCCGGCTGGTTTCTGCTGCTGGATATATAAGTCCTCACAGCTTCGGACTCCTGTGTCCGGTTCCTATTGTCTTCTGCCAGGGCGAGCTCTGCTCATCTTCCAGCCCCTGGTCTTTAGCTCCTAGCTCCTACAGAGCTCCTTGCTGTTACTTTCCCTTGCTCTCACTCTGACTCTGACTGTTCTCTGACTCACTCAACCCCGCCCCAGATCCAGTTTATAAGGGCAGAATTCTCCCCTCCCAGGACTGGGGCAGGAGGATGTTGCATGTTTAAGGGATCCTAACCAGGAAACCTCCCACTTGCTCTCCGACGTAATATCTCTATTACTGTGGTGACCAGACCCCTCGGGTGCCACACATGGATCTTGTAAGGGGCATTGCAGTTCCTCATAATTTTTGGAAAGCCTTCCATTCACTGCTTAGGCCAACAGTGCACTGGAGACCCAGTTGCTATAAATCGAAAAAAAGGTTTAGTTAACGCCCTCTGACCTCCATGTCATTTCCAAGGGGCATTGGAGTGGCTCGAAATTTTTGGTAGGCATTGCACTCACTGTATGCCCTATAACTGTGTAGCCGAACCGCTCCTTTTGGTACAGAAACATATCCTACAAGACATATCTGGTTGACTGGCCTGATATTGATGTGAATGGTCCCTGTTCCTCCTGCTCTTTCTCCTTTGCCACCACCTCACCTCATCCATCATTTATCACCTGAAGCTTTGTTTTAACGGGAGTCATAGAACTGGGATAGTAGCAGGAAAACATCCAGCAATCCTTGGAGGAGGTAGGATATGCGCCAAAACGCGGACCACCTCAGGCCTAGCCGCTACTACATACATGCGCTTGCATTCCAAGAAAACAAAGCAGATGCTAACTTCTATCATCATCATCATGCTCCTCACCTAGGCACTCTCAACTCCCCTGATGGAGAAGCCAGGGCCCACCGGAGGAGTCTGGTTCTCTCGTGGGCTCGTCCAATGCTGCCCTAAAGCAGGCCAGGCTAAGAAAAGTGTGGGGGAAGGTGACAGGACAAATCATGGCGGCTGGGGACCGAGTATGGACACCTGGCCGCCACCTGGCGGCTGGGGACCGAGCGTGGACACCCGGCCGCCGGGCGGCTGGGGACAGAGTATGGATACCTCTCTGCCGAAGTGGCCATGAGGTAGTGGCCAGCTTCGGCCTCCTCCAAACTAAAAGGCCCCATTTCAAGTAAAAGCTAGCAGTATGGTATTGCAGCCTGCGGGTGGGTGGGTGTTTGGCTGCATATTTTCGCTTGCATTGCAAGGATTGGCGGGAGGTACAATTGAACACTGCCCTGGGACAAGGACTTGCACGGGGATAGTTGCAAGTCTGCATCTTCTGATGCGGCAAGGATCACTTCTGATGGGCACACTTTTAGACAGTGACCTGGGGGTCAGAAATGCTTCCAGGGATCTTCCCCATGCTGTACCCATGTCTTTTTAGCACTGTATGCATGTGTCACACAGCACATGGCCAGATAAGGTTGTAAAATGTTAAAATGACATTTCCCGGTGAATGCATTTGTCACGGTTGAAAGCAATACAAACGTGCAAAAACGCATAAAAAATGCTACTTGTGAACATAGCCCCAGGTGTGGAGGAGTATTTTTGTTTTTGGTTATTTATTTTACCTTATACACAAGTCTTTACCCTGGAAAGGATGTTCCTTAACCCCTTTCCGACCTGGTCAGTAATAGTACGCACCAGGTCGGGAAGGCCGGTTCAGCGGGGGCTCCGGCGGTGAGCCCGCACTGAAGCGAGCACATGTCAGCTGATTATTGGAATCGCAATCCACCCGCGGCTGTTAACATGTTAAATCTCTGACAGTGGCATTTAACTCGCGCTTCTGGGAGTCCTAAGCCCCGCCCATCAGTGACCCCGTCACGTGATCGCTGGTCACCAATGGGTGGGCATGACAACTCAGGGTCTGCAGCAGACGCCTGTGGTTGTCATGTCTCAATTGCTATGAGCGCCACCTAGTGGTCAGCGCTCATAGCAAGTGAGCATTTCTCCTGCATACAAGCGATCTGCTCATCGCTTGTATGCAGTAGAAGCAATCAGACAACTGCTGCTTCTAGTCTCCTCAGAAAGTGTAAAAAAAAAGTTTTTAAAAAAATAAAAAAAATAAAAAATATATAAAAGTTTAAGTCACCCCCCTTTCGCCCCATTCAAAATAAAATATATATATATAAAAAAAAAAAAAAACACATACACATATTTGGTATCGCCACGTTCAGAATCGCCCGATCTATCAATATAAAAGAAGAATTAATACAATCAGTAAACGGCGTAATGAGAAAAAAATTTTAAACGCCAGAATTAAGTTTTTTTGGTCGCTACAACTTTGCAATAAAATGCAATAACGGGCGATCAAAACATCGGATCTGCCCCAAAATGGTATCAATAAAAACGTCAGCCCGGCACGCAAAAAATAAGCCCTTACCTGGCCCCAGATCCCGAAAAATGGAGAAGCTAAGGGTCTCGGAAAATGGCGTCATTTTTTTTGTTTTTTTTAGCAAGCTTTGGATTATTTTTTCACCACTTAAATAAAAAAGAACCTATACATGTTTGGTGTCTATGAACTCGTAACGACCTGGAAAATAATGATGGCAGGTCAGTTTTAGCAATCTGCAAACGTGGTAAAAAAAGGACCCAAAAAACAACTGTGGAATTGCATTTTTTTTGCAGTTTCACTGCACTTGGAATTTTTTTCCCATTTTCCAGCACACGATATGGTAAAACTAGTGATGGTGGTTAAAAGTACAACTCATCCCGCAAAAAATAAGCCCTCACATGGCCATATTGAATGAAAATTTAAAAAGTTCTGGCTCTGGGAAGAAGGGGAGCAAAAAAGGAAATCACAAAAACAGAAAGACTCATGGTCGTTAAGGGGTTAACATATTTCACAGGAAAGCACTTTCACTTTCGTTTTTGAACGTTTTATTGTGAGCCTGTAAAAGTGGCTTAATACCTCTGACCACGTTGTTGACAGCAGTGACCTGGGGGTCAGAAATGCTTCCAGGGGCGATCCCCATGCTGTCCCCATGTCATTTGAGCACTGTCACTATCGTTTTGGGCACTTTTTAGGCTTTCTGCAGACTGCCGGGGGAGCCGCCGCAAAAATGTTCGGGTCTCCCATAGACTAACATTGGGCTCGTTGCTCGGGTCGAGCACCTGAGTATCACAGTGAGCTCGGCCTGAGCTTCGAGCACCCGAGCATTTTAGTGCTCGCTCAACACTAGTATCAATGCATCTTCATAGATCTCCTGAGGAATATTGCCAATAACATTTTCAGAACCATGTGGAGGAGCTTCTCCAACCCAACCTGGAGGGGGGACACCATATTTCCTTTGTCCAGTCTCTTGCACCAGTGATACATCAGAGCTCCTCATCTACTCGCTGAGTCCAGCTTTATTTTTCTTGTTCACAGAGTTGATCCATATCTGAGGCTCGCAGGCTGCACTGGCTGCTCCCTTCTTCTCCATGGCTCCTCTCCTGCAGTTTCTGTGTGTCTTTGGATAAAGCCATGCTACCAAGCTGATGGTCTGCAGAGAGTCTGATTTTTGATTCTCCTTGTAAAGTCTCTTTCAATTCTCGGTCTCTTATCTCCTGCTACAGAGCAATTCTTTAAATTGTTCAATTGTCCTTTGAAGTACACAGCCACAAGTCAAGGATTAGGAAGGGTATTATTCCACAGGGCTCAGGTCTCATTGTTTGAGCCTTTAATCAATTTGCATAGTTGGTATAGCCTGGGGTGCTTGTGAATTAACATCTAGCTGGCTTTAGTATAATATGCAATTAGCATAGTAACAAACATCATTGTTTCAGAACCAAGAAAAGACAACAATCAGGGTTATACAAATACTGGCCTGTCCTTCGTGACCCACCTCAGAAATACATATACTTTTACAAGTCAACACAAACACAAAAGTGTATTTCTCTTGGCTTAACAAATCTAACCATTTGGCCGATTAAGATTATAAACTGTTTCGTCACAGCAGTGGAGGGCAACAGTTAAAATTATTTTCTATAATTAAGGAGTGGGTCTCCTAGACCGGTAATACCCATGCACTAAGTGCATGGGCTGAAAATCATTGACCCGGGGGGGTATACATATATATATATATATATTACATATAAAGTTAGAGGTAGGCCTCTAAAAATAGTTCCTACGCGCATCATAAACATCCTTAAAAAATTATGTGGGCGTTGCATGATGGTCACCCTGGTGATATGGTAGTGGAGGATAAGAAGAAGGAGAAGGAGAAGGGTGACATAAAATAAAAGAAATCCTGAGGCATATATCTTACCCATGTCTGGGTGTGAAGGGGTGCATGGGAATAGACCCCCCAAAAAATAACCACTGGATTTGAGTTTATGTTCGATGCTATCATCTGGTGGTGTTGAGAAGTCTGACCCAATCCAGCCCTTGTTCATTTTGATAAGACAGCCTGTCAGCATTTTCAGTTGACAGGCGGATGCGCCTATTAGATATATCAGTTATAATGCCCCTGGCGGCACTAAAAAACATCTCTGACAAAACGCTAGTGGCCATGACCTCCGAGACGTACAGAGATAGTTCAAGCCACGTGTCCAGCTTGGATACAAAACAGTTGTAAGGCACAGAGAGGAAGCATGGAGGACGCTGGCACAGTTGCCAAGGTAACCATTCATCATCTTCCATGTATGAGAAAACTGTCCCAGACCTTTGACAGTGTTCCTTCCTCTGCCGCATCTGATTTGGGGTAGAATGCACTCCTAAATGTTAATCTTAATCTGCTCCTGCCTATTCATCTGTCTCCACATCCTCCATGCCCGCAATAGCACATGGTAACTGCACTTAGACAGATACTGGCTGATGACCATGTTCTACCTATTGTGCCCCCCTATTTCCATATAGATTGTAAGCTTGCGAGCAGGGCCCTCACTTATCCTGTAACTGTTGAAATGTAATACATTGTATTGTTTGTATTGTCTGTATGTACATGTCCCTACTTAATTGTAAAGTGCTGCGGAATATGTTGGCACTATATAAATAAAAAGTATTATTATTAAGTGTGACCAAACAGTAATTACTATCGCCCAAAATGCATACAACACGTGGGTCACGGTAAAGGCAGCGGAACATAAAGTCAGCCATGTGTGCCAGACTGCCAACAGCCAAGACTTCCCTGTCCTCATCAAGAGGACGACTGTCCATGTTCTCCTCCTCTTCCTCCTCCTCCTCATTATCACCTAATCTGCGTTGAGATGAGATGAGATGAGGCTGGGCTGTGTAGTATCATCCTGTATAGTTCCTTGTCCATCTCATCATGCTCCGCTTACAAGACCTCCTCTTTATTTGCAGCAGCGAGCGTTTCAGTAGACAGTGAAGCGGGATGGTGACGCTAATTATTGCATCATCGCTGCTCACCATCTTAGAATCATAGAATCATAGAATCATAGAATGGTAGAGTTGGAAGGGACCTCCTGGGTCATCTGGTCCAACCCCCTGCTCAAAGCAGGATTCACTAGATCATCTCAGACAGATGTCTGTCCAGCCTCTGTTTGAAGACGTCCATTGAACTGGAACTCACCACCTCTCGTGGCAGCCTGTTCCACTCATTAATCACCCTAACTGTCAAAAAGTTTTTTCTAATATCTAATCTGTGTCTCCTCCCATTTAATTTCATCCCATTGCTTCTAGTCTTTCCTTGTGCAAATGAGAATAAAGATGATCCTTCTACAATGTGACAGCCCTTGACATATTTGTAGACAGCTATTAAGTCTCCTCTCAGTCTTCTTTTTTGCAAGCTAAACATTCCCAAATCCTGCAACCGTTCCTCATAGGACATGGTTTGCAGACCAGTCACCATTCTGGTCGCTCTTCTCTGAACTTGCTCCAGTTTGTCTATGTCTTTTTTAAAATGTGGTGCCCAAAACTGTACACAGTATTCCAGATGAGGTCTGACCAAAGAGGAGTAAAGACCGATAATGACTTCACGTGATCTAGACTGTATGCTTCTGTTAATACATCCCAGAATTGTATTTGCCTTTTTTGCTGCTGCATCACACTGTTGACTCATGTTCAGTCTATGATCTATTAGTATACCTAAGTCTTTTTCACATGTACTGTTGCTTAGCTCTATTCCTCCCATTCTGTATATGCTTTTTTCATTTTTATTGCCCAGATGTAGTACTTTGCATTTTTCCCTGTTAAAAACCATTCTGTTGGTTGCTGCCCACTGCTCCAGTTTATTTAGGTCTTTTTGAATCCTCTCTCTCTCTTCTCTAGTATTAGCTATCCCTCCTAGCTTTGTGTCATCAGCAAATTTAATCAGCTTACCCTCAATTCCTTCATCTAAATCATTGATAAAGATGTTGAACAATACAGGTCCCAGGACGGAGCCCTGTGGTACCCCACTTGAGACATTCATCCAGCTGGATGTGAAGCCATTTACAACCACCCTTTGAGTCCGATCACTAAGCCAGTTATGAATCCACCTAACAGTTGCCTGGTCCATTGCATACTTGGTCATTTTTTCAATAAGGATGGTGTGAGATACTTTGTCAAATGCTTTGCTGAAGTCAAGATATACTATATCTACAGCATTTCCCTGATCCACCCAGTCAGTGATTCTGTCATAGAAGGAAATTAAGTTAGTCTGACATGACTTGTTAGTTACAAACCCATGCTGACTCTGGTTAATCACTTCATTCTTATCCATGTACTTACATACATGTTGTTTAATAATTTGTTCAAAGATCTTTCCTGGTATAGAAGTCAGACTCACCGGCCTATAGTTCCCTGGGTCCACCTTCTTCCCCTTTTTGAAGATAGGAACAACATTTGCTCTTCTCCAGTCTTCTGGGACTTCTCCTGTTCTCCAAGAATTTTCAAAGATTATGGAGAGTGGTTCTAAAATTTCTTCTACGATCTCCTTCAGTACTCTGGGGTGTAATTCATCTGGACCTGGAGACTTGAACTCATTTATGTTAGCTAAATATTCCCTCACAATCTTTCTGTTTACAGATAACTTGGATTCCTCTATTCCTTTAAAAGTACAGTGAAGATCAGTTGATGTTACATTTTCTTTCTGAGAGAAAACAGATGCAAAATAGGAATTAAAAAGTTTGGCCTTCTCAACATCCTCTCTTACCATTTCTCCATTTTCATCCTGTAAAAATCCTATAGCATCTTTGACTTTTCTTTTACTTTTGACATACCCCCAAAATCCTTTTTTATTGCTTTTGACATCTCTTGCAAGCCTTAATTCATTGTCAGCTTTAGCTAACCTGATACGTGCCCTGCAGGATCTGCAGACTGCATTATAATCTTCTTTAGATATGCCTCCCTCTTTCCATTTAATAAACATTTCTTTCTTTCTTTTTAGCATGTGTTTAAGTTCTGTGTTCATCCATCCTGGTTTCCTTAAAAGCTTCCCATTCTTCCTACTTTTCGGGATTGTTAACGATTGTGCTTTGAGAATCTCATTTTTAAAAATTTCCCATCCTTCCTGGACATTTTTGTCCTTAAGGACATCCAGCCATTGGATCCCTCCTATTCTCTTTCTGAGTCTCTTAAAATCTGCCTTTCTAAAATCTAACCTTGAAGTTTGAGTCTTCACATGTCTTCCTCCTCTAGTTATCCAAAATTCTATAATAGCATGATCGCTGCCTCCTAGGGTCCCAGCCACCTTTAGCTCCTCAACCATTTCCTCCCTGTTTATAAGGATTAGATCCAAAGTAGCAGATCCCCTTGTTTTCTCCCCTACCTTGTGGAAGATAAAGTTGTCAGCAAGAGAGGATAAGAATTTGCTTGACCTGTTAGTTTTACTTGAGAGAGATTCCCAACAAATGTCTGGATAGTTGAAATCTCCCATGACCACTACGTCATATTTTTTGGAGAACTTGGTCATTTGATACATAAAGAGTTCATCCATATCTTCAGCTTGCCCAGGTGGCCTGTAGTAAATGCCTACAATGGTGTCCTTTCCGTTGTTCTCTCCTTGTATTCTTACCCAAACAGTTTCCACAGAACTTCCAGTCTCTGAAGCTTCAATCTCTGTGCAGATATACGCTTTTCTAACATACAATGCAACACCTCCTCCTCGTTTATCAAGTCTGTTTCTTGCAAATAAGTTGTATCCTTTTAGCCTTTTATTCCAATCATGTGTATCGTTCCACCAAGTTTCAGTGATTCCAATGACATCATATTCCTTTTCGTGCATTAGTAGTTCCAATTCTCCTTGTTTGTTGCCCATGCTTTGTGCATTTGTATAAAAACATTTTAGTTTGTGATTGGTTTCTCTTCCTCCCATATTTTTATTATTTAAATTGTTTTGTCTTTGTTCTTCTTTTCCACTTCCAGTAGCAGAGATCTCAATAGTATTTGTCAGCTGTATGGCTTTTTCTGGCCTTTTGCTTCCCTTCCCACATTGTTCTAGTTTAAAGCTCTTCTGATGAGTGTAGCAAGGCGACTTCCAAATACATGTTTTCCAGTCTTCGTAAGGTGCACCCCATCTCTAGCAAGTAGTCCATCGTATAGGTAATTCATTCCGTGATCCAGAAATCCAAATCCTTGTTGACGGCACCATCGACGTAGCCAGTTGTTCACCTGTAGAATCTTATTCCACCTCATTGTTCCATGGCCATCCACTGGGAGGATGGATGAGAAGACCACCTGCGCTCCCAATTCTTTCACTTTCTTGCCTAAGTCTTCAAAGTCACTGCAGATGGTTTCCAGGTCCTTTCTTGCGGTGTCATTTGTCCCCACATGTATTAGCAGGAATGGGTAGTGATCTGTAGGTCTGAAGAGTCTTGATATCCTGTCAGACACATCTTTAATTTTTGCTCCTGGAAGACAGCACATTTCTCTTGAGGTTATGTCTGGTCTGCAGATAGCGGCCTCTGTTCCTCTTAACAGGGAATCCCCCATAACCACCATTTTCCGTTTTTTCTTCACAACATTCTTCTTTCTCCATCCAGGAGGATTCTGAGGGCTTACAAGGTTATTCATTGCTGGCAAAGTCTTATTTTGCTGTATTTCTTCATGGTTCTCCTGCGTGAGAGCCTGGTACTGGTTCCTGAGCAGTATGGGTGCTGACTGCCTCTCGATCCTCCTGCTTCTGTGGGTCACATGCTTCCATTCCTCGGTTTCGTCAGGTGCAGTTCGAATTTCTTCTCTTTCTGAATCATGAAGAGATAATTCTTCATGAAAGCACGATTGTGCTTTGAGAATCTCATTTTTAAAAATTTCCCATCCTTCCTGGACATTTTTGTCCTTAAGGACATCCAGCCATTGGATCCCTCCTATTCTCTTTCTGAGTCTCTTAAAATCTGCCTTTCTAAAATCTAACCTTGAAGTTTGAGTCTTCACATGTCTTCCTCCTCTAGTTATCCAAAATTCTATAATAGCATGATCGCTGCCTCCTAGGGTCCCAGCCACCTTTAGCTCCTCAACCATTTCCTCCCTGTTTATAAGGATTAGATCCAAAGTAGCAGATCCCCTTGTTTTCTCCCCTACCTTGTGGAAGATAAAGTTGTCAGCAAGAGAGGATAAGAATTTGCTTGACCTGTTAGTTTTACTTGAGAGAGATTCCCAACAAATGTCTGGATAGTTGAAATCTCCCATGACCACTACGTCATATTTTTTGGAGAACTTGGTCATTTGATACATAAAGAGTTCATCCATATCTTCAGCTTGCCCAGGTGGCCTGTAGTAAATGCCTACAATGGTGTCCTTTCCGTTGTTCTCTCCTTGTATTCTTACCCAAACAGTTTCCACAGAACTTCCAGTCTCTGAAGCTTCAATCTCTGTGCAGATATACGCTTTTCTAACATACAATGCAACACCTCCTCCTCGTTTATCAAGTCTGTTTCTTGCAAATAAGTTGTATCCTTTTAGCCTTTTATTCCAATCATGTGTATCGTTCCACCAAGTTTCAGTGATTCCAATGACATCATATTCCTTTTCGTGCATTAGTAGTTCCAATTCTCCTTGTTTGTTGCCCATGCTTTGTGCATTTGTATAAAAACATTTTAGTTTGTGATTGGTTTCTCTTCCTCCCATATTTTTATTATTTAAATTGTTTTGTCTTTGTTCTTCTTTTCCACTTCCAGTAGCAGAGATCTCAATAGTATTTGTCAGCTGTATGGCTTTTTCTGGCCTTTTGCTTCCCTTCCCACATTGTTCTAGTTTAAAGCTCTTCTGATGAGTGTAGCAAGGCGACTTCCAAATACATGTTTTCCAGTCTTCGTAAGGTGCACCCCATCTCTAGCAAGTAGTCCATCGTATAGGTAATTCATTCCGTGATCCAGAAATCCAAATCCTTGTTGACGGCACCATCGACGTAGCCAGTTGTTCACCTGTAGAATCTTATTCCACCTCATTGTTCCATGGCCATCCACTGGGAGGATGGATGAGAAGACCACCTGCGCTCCCAATTCTTTCACTTTCTTGCCTAAGTCTTCAAAGTCACTGCAGATGGTTTCCAGGTCCTTTCTTGCGGTGTCATTTGTCCCCACATGTATTAGCAGGAATGGGTAGTGATCTGTAGGTCTGAAGAGTCTTGATATCCTGTCAGACACATCTTTAATTTTTGCTCCTGGAAGACAGCACATTTCTCTTGAGGTTATGTCTGGTCTGCAGATAGCGGCCTCTGTTCCTCTTAACAGGGAATCCCCCATAACCACCATTTTCCGTTTTTTCTTCACAACATTCTTCTTTCTCCATCCAGGAGGATTCTGAGGGCTTACAAGGTTATTCATTGCTGGCAAAGTCTTATTTTGCTGTATTTCTTCATGGTTCTCCTGCGTGAGAGCCTGGTACTGGTTCCTGAGCAGTATGGGTGCTGACTGCCTCTCGATCCTCCTGCTTCTGTGGGTCACATGCTTCCATTCCTCGGTTTCGTCAGGTGCAGTTCGAATTTCTTCTCTTTCTGAATCATGAAGAGATAATTCTGCTCTGTCTAAGAACTCTTCACCTTCCTTAATGATTTTCAAGGTAGTTAGCCTCTCTTCTAGATTTCGCAACTTTTCCTCCAACAGGGACACAAGCTTGCATTTCTGGCATGTGAAGTTTGGCTTTTCCACTGGCAAGTCTGTGAACATGTAGCAGGATATGCAGCTCACCAAATGGCTCCTGGACTCTTCCATGTTCTTATTGTTAATGTTCTGAAAACAGTGAAAAAAGCTTAAAAAAAAAGCTTCAAAATGCGCGGTTTACCGATGTCCTCTTTTCAGCTCCAACAGCCAAAATCCAGTGTTCTTTGAGCTCGCGGAGACTCTTCACTTACCCCAAAATGCAGTGGGAATATGCAAATTATCTCCTCAGGACTCCTCCCCTGGTTTACCGATGTCCTCTTTTCAGCTCCAACAGCCAAAATCCAGTGTTCTTTGAGCTCGCGGAGACTCTTCACTTACCCCAAAATGCAGTGGGAATATGCAAATTATCTCCTCAGGACTCCTCCCCTGAGGAGGTGGAGTCCTCAAAGTTTTGGAGGACTGCACAGATGTAAGACATCCATGCCCACTCATCAGCTATTATGTGCTGAGGCTGACCTGAATTCCTACGGGTATGTTGAAGCTGGTACTCAACAATTGCCCTCTGCTGCTTAGAAATCATTCCAAACATCTGCAATGTTGATTTCCAATGCATGGTCACATCACACACACCAGTCGGTGAGCTAGAAGCTGCAAACGCTGCTGAGGCACTGCCACGGCGGCGGAAGCTGTAGCTTACTTTCTGTAATGGGCACACACGCGGCGTACTTTCACAAGTCGCTCTGGCAGATCCGGGTAGGTTTTGATAAAGAGCTGAATCACTAAGTTGAGCACATGGGCCAGGCATGGTATGTGTGCAAGGTTGCCAAGCCTCAGAGCCGCCACCAGGTTCCTGCCATTGTCACATACGACCATGCCTGGCTGTAAGTTCAGCGGTGAGAACCACAGATCTGCCTTCTCTCTTACAGTTTTCAATAACTGCAGTGGTGTACGGTTTGTCACCTAAGCATACAGTCCAGCTCATTATTATTGGCACCCATGAAGTTTAAGTACATAATCTGGAATATATCCTGAAAAAAATGAATCAAGTGATGGAGTTGGAGGCTGAAGAGGAGGAGGTGCAGAAGCTGTAGAATGTGGGGGAAACCTTATTGACTCAGGACCCACAATCCTTCTGCATCGGGAGGATGTGTTCCGTCCCAGGGTACGACTGTGTCCCAGCTTCCACAGTATTAACCCAGTGTGCCATCAGTGAGATGTACCGTCCCTGGCCACAAGCACTTGTCCACGTGTTTGTGGTTAGGTGGTCCTTCTCAGTAACTACATTGGTGATGGTACGGGTAATGTTCTGGACCCGTGCTTGTATAAGGCGGGGATGACACCAGATTAAATAGTGGTGGCTGGGGACCGAGTACCGAGGGACAGCAGCCGCCATGAGGTTGCAGAATGCTTCTGCCTCCACAAGCTTAAACGCAGTCGTATTTGCGCTTGCGTTCCAAGGACTGGGGTAGGGATAAGTGAACGCTGTGCTGGGACAAGGACGTGGACGTGGTTGCTGACGGTCATGGTTGCAAGTGTGCAATGATAGGTATAGGATGGGAGGCATCTTCGCCTGCATCATAGACGGAGGCTAGGCGTGCACATACAACCTGGGAAGAGGCTGAGGTGTCACCATCAGACACTATTTCTGGACCCTGGTGTTCGGCCCATAGACTTCATCATCCACCACCTCATCTTACACTTCCGCACCCTGGTCCTCCTCCTGACTTTCTGTCCATTGTGTATCATCATCATCCACCTCTTGCGACAGTAATTGCCCTTTCCCATTGTCACCTTCGGGTGACCATGGCTGCTCAAATATTTGGGCATCACTACATACGATCTTCGGTTTCCCTGCTTGAAGCGGACCGAGCCAGAGGCCAGAATCTATAAATGGAAAGAAGGACAGAACAGCTCTTCGGAGTGTCCAAGTGTGGGATGAGTGGTCTCCGGGCACTCGGCATAGTGAAAGGAAGGAGGATCAGGGTGGGGAATATGACGACTCCAAGTGAAAAAAAATCTCCTGGACCTGCACATTCCTCAAACAGGAATCTGCAAAAACACTAGTGCATGCCTTCATCGTCTCCCGCCTCGACTACTGCAACCTCTTGCTTTGTGGTCTCCCGTCTAAAACTCTCGCACCCCTCCAATCTATCCTAAACTCTGCTGTTCAAGTAATCCACCTGTTGCGCTGCTATTCCCCGGCCTCTCCTCTCTGTCAATCCCTTCACTGGCTCGCCTTAGCCAGAGACTCCAGTTCAAAATCCTAACCTTGACATACAAAGCCATACACAACCTGTCTCCTCCATACATCTGTCACCTTCTCTCCCGGTACATATCTACACGCAACCTCCGATCCTCACAAGATCTCCTTCTCTACTCTTATTGTCACGGGTATGTCAGGTTTGACAGACAGTCATACGGGGTCTGGCTGTAGAAGGTTGCTGCGTTTGGCCTTGCAAAAATCTTCCTGATCCTTTCCTGATCCCTCTCTCTCTAGGACCCAGCGGTGATCCTTACCTTGCTTGGGGATTATACCATTAGGATCCAGTGGTGATCCTCATCTTCTGCTGCTAATTACCACACCCTTACTATATCCTTATATACACTCAGTTTCTCCAGAGAGTGCCTGGTGATAAACTGTTCTTATCTATAGTCGGAAAGAATTTTCTTGGAGTTCCTTTGTGGGTTGTTGCCTTGTTTTCCCCAGTGTCATCTTTAAGCTAAGTGTATTCCCTTGTTTGTTTCCCTTGTGTGTAGTTTAGTTTGCAGTGGGGCTGACTAGTGCTCACCCCTACCTACCTAGTGCATAGCTTTAAGGTTGGCTAGGGCCAGGTTCTCTGCTCGGCGATAGGTGCAGAACCTATATAGGGTCCTTAGGGTTGTCAGGGTTTGTCGTTGAGCTGTTTAGGGGTCGCCACTCCCCCTTTCCCCACTTGTAAGGCACCCTTCCCTTTTCCTGTCGTTATATGCTGGGTTCTCCCCATATTCAGCGTGACTCTTATCTCCTCTTCCCACAATCGCATACAAGATTTCTCCTGTGCATCTCCCCTACTCTGGAACTCTCTACCCCAACATATCAGACTCTCACCTACTGTTGAAACCTTCAAAAGGAACCTGAAGATCCACCTCTTCCGACAAGCTTACAACCTGCAGTAACCCTCGCTCCACCATACCGCTGCATGACCAGCTCTACCCTCACCTACTGTATCCTCACCCATCCCTTGTAGACTGTGAGCCATCATGGGCAGGGTCCTCTCTCCCCCTGTACCAGTCGTCGTCACGTTTATGTTCAAGATTATTGTAATTGTTTTTGCTATGTATACCCCTTTTTCACATGTAAAGCACCATGGAATAAATGGCGCTATAATAATAATGTGGTTTAGACCAGGGTTCCCCAACTCCAGTCCTCAAGGCCCACCAACAGGCCATGTTTTCAGGATTTCCTTAGTATTGCTCAGGTGACAATTGCATCACTTGCACAGGCTATCATTCCATCACCTGTGTAATAGTAAGGAAATCCTGAAAACATGACCTGTTGGTAGTCCTTGAGGACTGGAGTTTTGGAACACTGGTCTAGACTCACGGCTACTGACACTGGACCGTGTGGAAGACAGGGTGGTGGTGGTTGCAAACTGACTGGAAGAATTAGCTATTTATCTGCTATCCAACCAATAACCTTTTAACACTGGTCTGGCTTCAAGATTGATATTCCTCGGCCCCCTAGAAAGTGGTACAGGAAGCTAGGTCGACATGATGTGGGTGCTTGTTATGCTCCCTCAGCAGGCACAGTTTCATCTTGCCCCACAGCCTCGGCCTCTGCGTGCACCATCACCATTGCGTCCACTTCCCTGTCCCTTGCCACGTGCCTTGCCCATTTTAAATGAAGTTTAATATTTATCACGTTGCCAAAAATGTCTGTATTATTACTGTAGTAATATAGGATCACGTCTGACCACGGTTTTAGGCAGTGACCTGGGATGCAGAGATGCTTACTGTGGTCTTCCCCATGCTGTTCCCATGTCCTTTCAGCAATATATGGATTTGTCTGATCATGTCTCATACACCACATGACCAGATAAGGTAGTAAAATGTTAAAATTACATTTACTGGTGAATGTATTTTTCACCGTTTAAAGCAATGTGGAAGTACCAAAACGTGTCAAAAACACTACGTGTGAACATAGCCCAAGGTGTGGAGGAGCATTTTTGTTTTTTGTTATTTTTTTGCCTCATATACAAGTCATTCCCCTGGAAATAATGTTCCTTAACATTTTTTTCCAGGAAAAGCCATTTTTGTTTCATTTTTGAATGTTTTATTGTGAGTCCTTAAAAGTGGCGTAAAACTCTGACAACTTTGTGCACAGCAGAGATGCTTTCAGGGGTCTTCCCCATACTGTTCCCATGTCATTTCAGCATTGTTCCCATCGATTTGGCCAAATTTAGGTCCCTTCTAGAACTTCGGGGGAGGGGGTGCTCCAGATTAATGCTCGAGTTTCCCATTTACTTACATTGGGCTCGTTGCTTGGGTCACCCGAGTATTACGATTTGCTCGATCCAAGCAACGAACACCTCAGCATTTTAGTGTTCGCTCATCACTAATATACATGTGTTTGAATGGTGGCCCAGTCACAGTCCAGACCTAAGTCCTATTGAGAATCTGTGGCAAGACTTGAAAATTGCTGTTCACAGATGCTTTCAATCCGATCTCACTGACCTAGAGCTAGTTTTCAAAAAAGAATGGGCAAAAATTTCAACCTTAGAGACATAATCCAGAAGACTTGCTACAGTAATTGCAGTGAAAGGTGGTCCTATAAAGCATTGACTCAGATGGCTAAATGGAAATGCAAGTCACAATTTTCAGATTTATATTTTTAAAATATTTAAAAAACGTATCATTTCCTTTATATTTCACAAATACTTGCTACTTTGTGTTTATATATCTCATTAAATTCCAATAAAATACATTTAACTTTTTGAGTGTAACATGAAAAAAATGTGGAATAGTTCACGGGGTATGAATACTTTCTCAAGGCACTGTATATTATCATTAAAAGTAGACTGCAAGAGACGTGCTATTTGTAGGCTGCATGATACGCACTGCCCAGCATCAATGATCCTGTGGTTCGCTCAGTTGTTTAGTAAGTGTCACCAATACATAACCCTCCTAAAAAAACAAATCATACATATGTATTTATAATTATTGTTAATTATAATTATAATTAATGTTAGACAGAAAGCGTAAAAATATTACCAAAACTATAGAAGGATTCAAGTCCCAAATCATATTATCAAAACATATATTGCCACTAAGGCATAATCCTAAGCAGAGAAGCAAACAATAGAGCCTAAAGAGCGACTCATCAACTACAATGAAATCATTGGTAAAGAAATACAAATTTTATTATTTAATCAAGACACCGAAAACAGTTAAAACATACACCAAAGAAAATTAAAATAAAGCAACACCGCGCACACAGTATGACAGATACAATGTTGCTATTCACACAGATCATAAATATTAAGTGTGTTAAGGGGACGGTTGCAAGCAACTTTATTAAATAATGGAACGCAACCGAACCCGGGGTCCGCGATGCAGCCTGGAGGACTGCGGCCGAACACCTTCCAGGTAAGAAGGTAAAACAACCAACTGAAATAACAATCCCCTCCGTGTTACTGCACACTGGAATGGGAATAGGGATTCGCAGTATCTCCGTTAACTGCACGAGAGATGTGCAATAAATAATGTATCTGTAGTCCTGTTTACAGCACAGGGACTACACAGCAGGCGCTAGGATGTGTGTGTGACTCACGCCGGCGAATACGTGCTCCCAGCTGGCGTGCTACAGGACTGAGGAGTATCTCTCCACGTGGCTTACTGGCGGTGCCGGGAATACGGTCGTCTGCAGACTGCTCGGGGTGTATGGCAACCCCTTTGTCGGAGCCAGACTGCCAGACGAAGCTACCTGCCTCCCTCCATCTAAGGCTGCCTATCCCCCGCTAAACCTGCCTGACAGAAGCTAAAGCACACGTGGAGCCCAAACGACCAAGCGTCCACACAACAACACCATCACAGCTCAATGATCAGAGCCCGCCACCATGTTTGTGGGCAGGCTATTTAAAGATTAAGCCCTGCCCACCGTCGCACTATTGGTGACGTCACCCGTGACCAATCAGGCGGTGCCAGGTCACCGAATCAGCTGACTCCCAACCACCAATCACGGTCCGCCATGTCACGGGCATGCTAAGTGCAGTGAATCCTTGAGTTAGGCTGTAGCAGCCCTGTTTCCTTCCGCAACCTATGCTTCATGTTGCTAGGAACAAAGACCCAAGAGACAACTTGTCCATCTCGTGCACCAGCTAGGCGTTGGGACTGATGACAATGCTGAGCAGCATCAGTCCCAGCTGGGCCAGAATGGAAGACCACAGAATCCACAGATGGTTCTGAACCCATTTCAAATCCTGCAAACACCCAACACCTAACATTGTGCTCTGTATAGTTAAGTTCATAAAGTAGCTATGCTGTTAACCAGGACACTATCAATGGTATGTATATAGCATACAATGCACATACAAGCAGATCTAATGTGATACAGTGCAAGTGCTACCAACAGATAGAGTACATATCCAGGTTATCCATTGAGGGAACACACTGTCACAAATAAGTATATATATTAATATAAAGTGCAGTGCACATCAAGAATTTAGAACTAAAGTGACATAGTGCAGATGTTGAACACCAGTTCATAAAGCAATTCAACAAATAATCAGTAACATATAAAAAATTCCTGCTGTGGGCACTGTGCACCAGGATGTCCGCACTCCAACGCACAATCTGCTCTTATATATCTTGAGCAGCTCTTTGGGTTCTATAGAAAACGTAAACATATCTGTTAGACTGCAACATATTTATCAAGTGCATAGTGAAAATAATAGCCACAAGACCTTTTAGCATATACTCGGCCAGTAGTCATTATTTTTTTCTTTACTTTAAAATAAAGCATAATCTAATACGCTTTCCTATACAAATTGATAATGTTAATAAAATGTATAATGTGCAGTATATGTTTTTATTACTGAAATCAATGGCTGGCATACAGCATGCAATGATTTGGCGGTACAGTGGCATACATCAAAAGTATAAGCTGAGGAATATTCTGTACATACAACTTTGCCAAAACCAGTGAAAAGTAAAAACAAACGTACAGAAAAATAAACCGAATTAAATACTAAGAAATTAAAACTAAAAAAAAATGTAAGAAAAAGAAAACTAATCGGATTGGTTCACTGACTTATATATATTTTGTGCCTACCTAGAAGCACAAACAGATTGCATATATTGTGCTATGTATTAAGTAATAATTTTATCTGGTCATCATATCACAATGTAATGTCTCTCATTGTTTAATGAAATTAAAGTGGTTGTCTACTACTGCACAATCCCTTCTTAAATGCTTAAGTGTCCCATGTAAAATAAAAAAATAATAATAATACTCACTTAATAGACTGGCACTATTCCAGTGAAGTGTCTGCCAATTTTCAAATGACATTATGTCACATGAAGGCTGCAGCCTTTACAGTTCCATTGGATGGAATTTCATCTGATAGAACTCTGCAGCCTATCAGCGGCTAGGCTGCAGCACTTATGTGACACAACAATTTCATAAGAGAACAAGCAGATGTAAGGAGATGGATATACTGCCCACAATCATCCTTTAAAAAATAATTGTTATTGTAAGGTGAGCTGTGATGTGCTTTATTTATGTTGATATTGTGAATTGCTGATAATAGTGATAGCAAGAGTTAATGTTTGGGACTAGCCCAGAGGGGGAGTGGATAAGCCAAAAGGGAAAGAAACAGTTTTCTGTTGAGACATCAAATAGGGCCCAGAGTGCATAGAGAAGAGACCTAAGGTCTGGTGTGAGCAGTGCTGCATTTCTTGGGTGTAACTAGAAGTGAGAGAAGACCAGGAGAGAGATAGTGTGATCCGGAGCAGAAAGGAGGAAGAGTGACCAAAAGACAGAGTGATTTATCGAAGATGGGTCCTGGGAGAGGACACCTAGCAGTAAGGCCCAGAGTTTATAACTTCTAAAGGTAAAGGGCCCAGACAGGATAGAGTACACAAGCTGAAGAGAGTGCCCCAAGCGGGAGTTTCAGAGAATCAGCATCAGAGAAGTACTGGCCATACTGGCAATATAGTTCCCTGGAGAGAAAAAAGGATGCGGAGTCGCGGGTTGAGTAAAGGACTCTTGCTAGCTGAACTGTAGTGTCGAGTTGAGTTGTAGTGAAGTAGTGAAGAATAGTGAAGACAGAGAATTAGTTAACAGAGAAAAGAGAAAAGGATTAAATTTGTGTGAAGAAAATGTTATGCATTGTCAACAGAATGTTTGAGACGATATGTATACTCTATCGTATGACTCTCCCCAAGTTAATGTTCAGTAAAAAGTTAATTTTAAACTGGTGGTCTCCCTTCTTGAACTGTTAAACATCTGGTCCTGGCCAATCAGCAACATCGGTTACATGCGGCCTGCACAGGCGTAGTGCCCTCACAGCACAAATAAAACACACCCAGCCAGGACTCTCACCTTCATGTAAAGTGCCGGGTCGCAAGAGACTAGTACCTCATCCACAGCTACCGCCCTGTGCCATGTTACACAAACACAGTGCCGGCATTGCTGAAACAGTGCTGGTCCAAATGGTGAGTTAATGGTTTTATTATGAAATAAAAAAGGCGATCCAGCAAAGTGAAGGCTCTCAATCAATCAGTGTTTCCATAAAACAGTGTGTTTATTCATTCATTTAAAAATGAAGCTCCAAACATGGAATATGACAGTAAGGCATAATAAAATACTAATGGCCAGACCTACGTATTTCAACTGTGTGTGATTCATGGTCTAACCACTGACTAACAATCACTCATATGTAGGAAATCTAAATTACATGGGCGTTTCTTAGTATAATGTGATTAGTTTAGTCAGAAGATGTCACTAGCATGAAGGCTAAAAACAAATAAAACTACTAATGCCAGTAAGAGCACACAAACAATAGAAAAGCAAGACAAATGCAATTAATCCATACTGTAAGATTAAATCCTTCCTAAGGTTCAGTCCAAGAGGCATTGTGTTTCGAACATGAAAATCCAATGTGACTCCCTATTGAGTAACATTGCCTCTATTCAGCTGCTCTGACTGGATCCATGCGTGGCCTCTGCAAAAACTCCATACTCTGTGTGCTCAACTTTGTGAGCTGACTATTTTTTTTATATTCATATTATTACAGAGCTTTTTCATTTATTGTGCTCACAATAGGGCTTGAAATAAATATATATGATATTATATTGGCAGTTTTTTTTCTCCATATTGTCTTTGAAACCTATAGAACTACTTTTTGTGATATAGAGGATTGCACAGCCAGATTAAATAAACTTGCATAGATTTTCAATCATGAAATATATCCTAGTTCAAAAGAACCAGATGAATTCAAATACCTCATGATTCAACTTGAAAATAAAATGTCAAAAGAAGTGAAAATCTGGCGGGATTTCACTACACTTAAAACCTATGTAGCTAAGGAGATGATCCCAAAAGGACTACGCCTAAAAAAATAGCTACTACTTCATATAAGGCTGATTTCACACATCCGGATACTTCTGGTACCAGAAAAACCCATATGGAAGTTATCTGTGTCCGTCTGCACCTATGTTGTACACATGTGGCACATGTGTGCCCGCCCGCATGCCACATCAGGAGCACACGTACTGGCGTTTGGGAATCAGTGGTACCATTAGCGCTTTTCCCAAGTGACGGGTGCTGAATACTGCCCTCATTCTAGTCCCCTGCCAGCGCTGCGATCAGCACCAGCAGGGGTTAATGATGAGAGTTGTAGTCTGCTTCCGGTGTCTCCACCTATAAAAATAAGAATAAAATAAAAAAATCCATATACTTGTGGCACCCCAGGAGTCCGGTTGCCACATTGGCATTGCCTCCCTCACAGGGGGTGATGCCATGCCTGGAAGCAAGGAGGGGTCCCCTTATCAGGTAACACCAGCATTCAACACTTTTCCTGGCTCCAGACCAGAAGGAGGAGCTCTAACCCGGTTTCAGGGGAGCTTCCCCTTTAAATTAGAGTCAGTTGGAGACGGAGGAGAGTCAGTTGGAGATGGAGGAGAGTCAGTTGGAGACGGAGGAGAGTCAGTTGGAGACGGAGGAGAATCAGTATGAGATGGAGGAGAGTGAGTGAAATTCGAGGGAGAACCTGGGGAGGGGAGCTGTGACCAAGCTCGCCCCAGAGAAAAGCGCCAGAAACCTGACACCGGAGTCCGTGGTTGCTCGGGTACTGAAGTCCCAGCAGCTAAATCCAGAGGGCAGGAAATTGCAGGTCTCCTGGCCCCACCAAACACCTGGTGGCTCAGCAGCATACTAGAGCCCCGAGCCGCCACGAAGTAGCGACACCCGTAAAAGGCTCGAGCTGCCTGCCGTACGGGCTAGGATTTAACCATCACTCAGGAAAGAGCGCTGCAGCATAGCTTTAGGCAGCAGGGCCAAAGAGGACAGCGCAGAAGGAAAGCCTACAACCCTACCTGGCGAGGTGGATCCCAAATTGCTTCTAGGCTGCCCGGATCTCCATTATCTTCTGTTACCAGTGCCTCAGTCTGCACCATCAAACATCAAGTAAAGTTAGAGGAAACCACCATTCCTGTGTCATCTGGTCATTATCTACACCCTCAGTCCTGCACCCCAACATCCACAATCCCCTACATAAACCGTACCGGTAACCCTGGGGCCCCACTCTACCCGTGGGTAGCAAATCCATCCCAGCTGCGTGATCAACGGCCCCAGCAGTCTCCTTCTGCAGCAGTGGCCAACTATAGCTGCATACCACTGGTGGCGTCACAAAACTTTTCCCTAAATAAACTGTCCTTTTTATTGACCGCCCAGGGCCCCAGACCGGGTCACGCCCCCGTGACTATCCCAAGGAACCGACCGACCCGGTGGCGAGTACCCCACGGTCCTATGGGGCGTATCATACTCACCTGTCCTAAGTTTCCCCCGCTGTAATCCATGCCACCGCTGACACCAAGGGACCGGGGAGAATGACTCACTCCAGAGAGTGGGCCCCGGACCTCCGCTGCGCTCAGTGAGTGACAGGACAGCGTTCACTGAGCGCAGCTCTGGGGCCCGCTCACTGCAGGAGTCATTCTCCCTGGCTACTCGGCGTGAGCGGTCACATGGATTACAGCGGGGGAAAACTTGGGACAGGTGAGTATATGGATTTTTTTATTTTATTCCTATTTTAACAGGTGGAGACACCGGGAGCAAAGTAAAATTCTCATCATTAACCCCAACTGGTGCTGATCACAGTGCTGGCAGGGGACAATGATGAGGGCAGCGTTTAGCACCCAAAGCTTGGGAACAGCGCTAACTGTACCGCTGATTCCCGAACGTTGGTATGTGTCACACGGATGGCATGCATGTGCGGTACGTGTTTACACGGACCCATTGATTGAACGGACACACGGATGGTGGAAACACACTGACATTTGCGCAGACCCATGCATTTGAATGGGCCTGCATGTGTCAGTGTCTCCGGTACGTGTGGAAACTGTCACCACACGTACTAGAAATACTAACTTGTGAAAGAGCCGCCCTAATGAAGAGTTCCAAAGTGAATGGAACCACATATTAAGCGAGTGCTCTTTAAAACTGATGCAACTCCTCAAACATGAGGAGTCTGAATTGGCCTCTATCAGGACCTTCAAACCTTGCAATCCTGTCTGGAGAACCATGTACAATTGAAGGAATTCAATGTTTATAGTGACAGACTTAAAGAAGTTGTCCACTACTTTATATGAACCCCCCAATGTATCCCCCTGGGGCCCAGAAGTATTTTTGTAAATACCTTGCGGTGCCTTTTCCGCCTCTGAGCGGCGCTATTGCTGGCCGCTCAGCGGCATCACGTGACCCGTGACTGATGTCATGTAAGTGAGGCGTGACATCAGTGATGCACTCCCTGCGGTGGATGCTGCGCTCTTTCCCAGTGAATGAGGAGAGGGAGAGCGCGCGGTGGATGCTGGGTATGACGTGCTGGGTAACCCCACCCACAGCCCAGCGTCCACCATGGAATGCAGAAGTGAGTGCCCCCTGCTGCAGCTGGAACTTGACGTGACATCAGTGGATGTCAGAGCCGGCTGCAGCCAGGGGTCATGTGATGCCTGTGAGCAGACAGCGATAGCGCCACTCATAGGCAGAAAAGGCACCACAAGGTATTCAGAGAAACACTTATGAGCCCTGAGGGAATACATTTGGGGATCATATAAAGTAGTGGACAACCCCTTTAAAGCAAATTTGGCTAAATTAGAAAATGACATTATGGATACAAGAAAATCCAAATTTAAATGCAATGCTGAGGATTATACTCTGAATAGGGTTGATGACAGGGGCAACAAACTATAATCAATTTAAAAAAAAACATCACTACAGACAATGATCTAAAGCTGGAAGAGTTCGCTTCAGAGACAAAGCTGACACCTCCGATGTGTTGTTTCTTACTACCTCAGATGAATATTCAGATTCTTCAATAGGATCCATAGGGGATAACCAGCAAACACACCCAAGGAGAAACAGCTTGTCTAATCTGTCAGGAGTTAGTCCAAAAAACGGAGGAGGCGAGCGGGCAGAAAACACAGATCTAGATACACCACACGCTGCTAAAACCACCGCTATTAGATTCACCTATCTGGAATTTGTCAAGTTATATCTTACCTGAACAACAGATTTTGTTACGGGATAAAGGACTGGGTTTCTCACCAACTAATGAATTCCATATTTTTAAAACAATATTGTACACTTCACGCCGCGGCTCTTTTCCATTTTTGCCCTTTCGTTTTTTACTCCTCCTCTTCCAAGAGCCATAACTTTTTTATTTTTCAGTCAATATGGCCATGTGGGGCTTGTTTTTTGCAGGACGAGTTGTCCTTTTGAACAACACCATTAGTTTTACCATATCATGTACTGGAAAATGGGAAAAAAAATTCCAAGTGTGGTAAAATTTCAAAAAAAGTGCAATTCCACAGTTGTTTTTTTTTTTTTTTTTACCATGTTCACTAAATACTGAAACTGACCTGCTATTATTATTTTCCAGGTCATTATGAGTTTGTAGACACCAAACATGTACAGGTTCATTTTTATTTAAGTGGTGAAAATAAAATCCAAAGTTTGTAAAAAAAAAAAAGTTGCCATTTTCCGAGACCCGTAGTGTCTCCATTTTTCGGGATCTGGGGCCAGGTGAGGGCTTATTTTTTGTGTGCCGAGCTTACGTTTTTATTGATACCATTTTGGAGTAGATTCAATGTTTTGATCGAACGTTATTGCATTGTTGCGGCGACCAAAAAATCTTAATTTTGGCGCTTTGATTTTTTTTCTCTTTACGCCGTTTACCAATTTTTTTTTATATTTGTAGGTCATAGATTTTGAACGCAGCAATACCAAATATGTGTATATTTAATTTTTTCTTTTATTGTTTTATGTTGAATGGAGCGAAAGGGGGGTGATTTCAACTTTAATTTTTTTTTTAAAAAAAAAATATTTTTTTTTAACTTTTCACTTGCTTTAATAGTCTCCATGGGAGACTAGAAGCTGCGATTCTCTGATCATTTCTGCTACACACTGGCGATGATCAGATCGCCTGTGTGTAGCAGAAATGCTCACTGTCTATGAGGGCTGAGCACTGACCGCTGGGTGATGCTTATAGCTTCCTGGCAATGACAACCGCAGGGGTCTCCTGCAGACCCCGGGTTGTCAAGCCAGCTGATCGTTGACCCGCACTGGCTCATCGCCGGAGCCCATGCTGAATGGAGAGACACGGCATGCGCCATACATGTACGGCGCATGTCGTGAAGGGGTTAATAAACTGGCTCTTCAATAAAGAAGATGATTGTACACGGATTCCAGTGACACATCAATCTAACTCCAATTTGGGTCCAGTGCTGAGCAGCAAATGTTACTACAATTCAAATTGTTAGAGGCAAAAATCCATAGAGGCAACAACTTCATTGAATAATGAACTCCCGGGGCCACCATCAGCAAATGTATAAGTACCGGAGTACAGGACCCAAAAGCCTATAACCGCTTACCCTAATTGTAGTATCCCAAGGACCCACAGACTGGTAGCTAGGGTGGATTAGCATCTTCCCAAAGCGCGTTTCGCGTTGCCTGTGGGTTGCTTTCTCAAGGGAAGTGACTTGCTGATGGTGGCCCCGGGAGTTCGCATTTTAGTGGCACACTGTGTGCTTATGCCCCTATTACTTGCCCTATACAGATTACCTGGGTCAACCTGTCACCACTAGCCTCAAATACTCCGCTTCTCCCGGCCCATACCTTGTATAGAGTTACATACAGCCTTTGACTGTTTTTTCCCCTGGGGGATTGGGGGGGGGGGGTCCTGACACTGGTCCTTATGCACACTGCTTTTATTTATATTGTCGTTTTACTAATATGCATACATGTGTATTTAATAAAGATTTTGTCATAATTTGCACAAGAAACTTTTCCTGGGATCCTGGATGGCAGATTGCGTCTGTCTGTGTCCAGCACGTGTGTCAGGATGACACCATGTGTCCGTTGGGCCTACATAAGCAGCTGGTTTACACACAGTCCCTCGTCCTGTGTCCTGTGGAATGGCAAGCCCCCCTTCTGTCTCTAACATGGGCTTTTATAGGCCGGTCATATGGCACCTGTTCTTCTAATTATGGTGCTGAACCAAAAATACACAAATAGCGCATGTCAGCTAAAAACCCTAACACGATGGCTGATGCAATCTGTATGGTACAGAATTCAGAATAAAATGAATATCTATAATTAATATTTAACAATTCCCCCTTTTTGAAGATGACAGGCATCAACTGAAATCCTCAAAGAAGATAGGTACATCATTGGGATAACACGATCATTTTCCTTTTTCTTCTTCCTTGGCAATATCAATTAATGTTCATGATAATAATAATAATAATAATAATAATATCAATATCGGATTATTGTTATATAATGATGTAAATACATGTTATGGTAAGCCGTGACTAATATTCATTCAACATATATAATTATTAGTGTTGAGCGAACATGCTCGACACTGCTCGGTACTCGCCCGAGCATCACGCTACTCGGGATGTTCAGCGAGCACCGAGCATTTCCGGGTTACTCGGGTGGGAGCTCGGGTCTCCGCCCTGCATGTTTGGCGCTCTTTACAGAGCCAATGAACATGCAGGGATTGCCAGCCAGTCACTGTAACGCTGCAGCCATGTTGGTTGTGGGCATTACAGTGATTGGCTGGCCGCACAGCGTCACCTCGAGTATTTAAAACCAGGCGCCGCCATCTTGGACACAGTCGCTCCGGATTAGACAGTGTAGGGACAGCGCTGCTGATTTAGGGAGAGATATAAACTGCGAAATAGTTAGTGTAGGGTCTGTAAAGGCTGCCAGAACAAACAAACAGTCCTTTTCAGGACTAATATCCATCCCAGATACCAGGCAGGCAGGCTGTATAGGAGACACAGTGGTTATACCAGCAAACGCTGCATTACAGTCCTGTGTGCTCCTGTTGCTGAAATTGCTGGACTTAGCACCAGGTATCGGGGGCCAGGAAAAATCCTTTTTTTTCATCTAAATCCTCCTTTTTTTTCCTCCTTCACACTGTACAAATACCCGTCTTATTAACCTTTTGGTGTCCCCCCCCAAAAAAAAAGCGTGTCTCTGATTTTTCAGACACAAATATAACTGTTGAAAATAGTCTGGTGTAGGCTAGAGAAACAGAAGTGTTGTTTTGCACTTCCACGGTTCAAACCTCTGTATTATCCATTTTGGGCCATTCGTATCTAAAAAAAAAAACTGTTTGAGTGTGTCGCTCACTGTTCAGCCGCAAATCTATATATTTAAAAAAGTGTGGTATACCCCAGTAAACAATAACTGTGGTTTTGCCATCCCACGGTAAAAAATCTCTATTATTCAGCTTTTGGTAGTTTTTTCCGTAAAGAAAAACAGTAGTGTCTCCTGGCGGTTGTGACACAAAAATATATCTGTTGAAAATAGTCTTGCGTAGGCCCGACATCCCAGTGTGGTTTCGCAGTTCCACGGGTCAAATCGCTGTACTATCCAGTTTTGGGCCTTTGGTATCCAAAAAAAAAGCAGTTTGAGTGTGTCGCTCACTGTTCAGCCGCAAATATCTGTATTTAAAAAAGTGTGGTATACCCCAGTAAACAATAACTGTGGTTTTGCCATCCCATGGTAAAAAATCTCTATTATTCAGCTTTTGGTAGTTTTTTCCGTAAAGAAAAACAGTAGTGTCTCCTGACTGTTGTGACACAAAAATATATCTGTTGAAAATAGTCTTATGTAGGCCCGACATCCCAGTGTGGTTTCGCAGTTCCACGGGTCAAATCGCTGTACTATCCAGTTTTGGGCCTTTGGTATCTAAAAAAAAAGCAGTTTGAGTGTGTCGCTCACTGTTCAGCCGCAAGTATCTCTATTTAAAAAACTGTGGTATACCCCAGTAAACAATAACTGTGCTTTTCCTCTTCTCTTTATTACCCTTTTTCCGTTGATAGTGCAAGTGTAAGCTATTTTACTTCATTTACAATGGGCAAGGCGCGTGGCAAGGGACGTGGAAGTGGACGTTCTGGTGATGGTTCGTGCAGAGGACGGGGCCGTGGCCAAGGTGAAAATGTGCCACAACCAACAGCCACATCTTCTTGCTCCCACTTCTTGACCGAATTACTAGGAAAGCACAGAACAACACCAGTATTGAGAACTGATCAGTGTGAACAGGTTATTAATTGGATAGCAGATAATACTTCCAGTTACCTGGGCACCACCACCTCCGGTCTGTCTTCCACACGGTCAACTCTTAGTAGCAGTGAGTCTCAACCGCATACTCCTCCTCACCCTGATGCTCCTTCCTCCCACCATGCCGAGTGTCGTCAGACATCAAGTGATCCCACACTTGGACACTCTGAAGAGCTGTTCACTGGTCCATTTCCATATTTGGGCCCCTCGCCTGATACGCTTGAAGTGGTGGAAGAGGAGATCCCATGTTGCGATGCCCAAATATTTGAACAGCCACGGCCACAGGAAGTCGACGTTGGCAATCTGTCACAAGAGGTGGACGATGACGAGACACAATTGCCAGGAAGTGAGGAGGAGGATCGTGGTGCGCAAGTGGAAGAGGAGGAGGTGGTGGATGATCTAGTAACTGACCCAACGTGGAAGGAGGACATGCAGAGTGATGTCAGCAGCACACAGGAGGAGGGAGGCAGAGTACCCCAACTGGCAGGAAGAAGCAGTGTGGTGGCCGCAGACAGAAGGCAGGCAACCGTTCCCCGTAACACCAACACGAGGGACGTTGCCAGTACAAGCGGTAGGTCTTCCAGAGTCTGGAATTTTTTTAAAGACTCTGCTGATAACCCCAAAAAGGCCATATGTTCCACCTGCCATGCCAGCATCAGCAGGGGTGACAAAACTACCAGCCTGACCACCACCAGCATGATCAGGCACATGGCAGCAAAGCACCCGACTTTGTGGGGCGAAACCCAGGGTCCACGACCAGTGTCAGAGGGTGTCACCACTGCTTCTTCCACTGTTGTGCGTGCAATAGAACCCCCTGTTGTGTGTGCAAGGCAATCCCCTGTCCATACTGCATGTAAAGATGCCCCCTCCTCTCAGTCTTCACTTGTTATGGCAGTTTCTCAAGAAACAGCATCAACGTCCACGTCCACGTCCCACCACAGCGTTCAATTGTCCATATCCCAGACCTTTGAACGAAAGCGGAAATTCGCAGCTAACGCCCCACAGGCCACAGTCCTAAATTTGCACATTTCACGACTGCTTGCATTGGAAATGCTGCCTTTCAGTCTGCTGGAGACGGAATCCTTCCGCAATCTTATGGCGGTGGCCGTCCCTCGGTACTCGGTCCCCAGCCGACACTATTTTGCCCGGTGTGCCATCCCCGCACTACACAAGCACGTGTCCCAAAGCATCTGCCATGCCCTCAACAACGCATTTACTGGGAGAGTCCACCTGACAACGGACAAGTGGACAAGTGCTTGTGGCCAGGGACGGTACATCTCTCTGACGGCACACTGGGTAAACATAGTGGAAGCCGGGACCCAGTCGGACCTTGGGACGGAACACATCCTCCCCACACCGAGGATTGCGGGCCCTATGTCAGTCAGAGTTGCCCCCACAGTGTACAGCACCTGAGCATCTTCCTCCTCCTCCTCATGTTCAGCCTCCATCTCAGATATCACCACATCAGTTACAAGCTGGAAGCATTGCAGTACTGCCTCCGCCAAGCGGCAACAGGCTGTGCTGAAACTCATAAGCTTAGGTGATAGACCTCACACTGCTTGTGAGTTGTGGACAGCTGTGAAAGAGCAGGCAGATCTGTGGCTGAGACCGCTAAACCTACATCCCAGCATGGTCGTGTGTGACAATGGCCGTAACCTGGTGGCGGCTCTGAGGCGAGGTGAGATCACACACGTACCATGCCTGGCTCATGTACTTAACCTCGTGGTTCAGCGGTTTCTTAAATCGTACCCCGAGTTGCCAGATCTGCTCATGAAAGTACGCCGCCTGTCAGCTCATTTTCACAAGTCAGCTACAGCTTCCGCCGCCCTTGCTGTGTTGCAGCAGCGTTTGCAGCTTCCGGCACACCGACTGGTGTGTGATGTCCCCACACGTTGGAACTCTACCCTCCACATGTTGCAAAGGATTTGTGAGCAGAAGAGAGCAGTTGTGGAGTACCAGCTGCAACAAGGCCGTCGATATTCAGGTCAGACTCCACACATAAGACCTCAGGAGTGGACCTGGATGTCTGACATATGTACCATCCTGACAAACTTTGAGGAGGCCACCAAGATGGTGAGTGGCAATGACGCCATCATTAGTGTCAGCATCCCACTTGTCTGTCTTTTGCAACGCTCTCTGCAGAGAATTAAAGAGGAGGCATTGCAGCCAGAGTATGATGAGATGGATCAAGAAGCCGTAGCGGGCGATTACACACAGCTCAGCCTCATCTCATCCCAACGTGCATTGGGGGACAATGAGGGAGAGGAGGAGGAGGAGGAGGAGGAGGAGGAAGAACAGGAGCTGCTATCATGCGTTGTAGACGGTAGTACCTGTACAAGTGTCATACCGTCGGTTCAGCGTGGGTGGCCTGAGGACAGGGGGAGAAGGAAGAGGAGGAGGAGGAGGAGAGCATGGTCAGTCATCATCTTGGTGAGGACACGGAAATCTTGCCCGTTACCAGTCTGGCACGCATGGCTGACTTTATGTTACGCTGCCTTAACTGTGACCCTCGCGTTGTCAAAATGTTGGGTGACAGTCATTACTGTTTGGTGACACTTGTAGACCCCCGCTACAAGGAAAACTTTCACTCTCTTATTCCTGAGGTGGAGAGGTCTACAAACATGGGGCAGTACCAGAAGGCCCTTGCTGCAGAACTCTTAAAAAAATTCCCATCTGAACACGCTAGCGGCAGAGGTCACAGTTCGTTGCCCAACCAAGGCGTACAGGCGAGAGAGATGCAACTCCAATCCAGCAGAGGCAGGGGAACACTGTCAACGTTCTGGGACAGTTTTCTGACACCCGCCAAGCTTACAGGCCCTGAGGCGCGGGGTACTCTCACAAGGAGTGGAAAGTTTCAAAAGATGGTGAGGGAGTACCTTGCCGACCGTACCAGCATCCTCCGTGATTCCTCTGTGCCTTTTAATTATTGGGTATCCAAGCTGGACACTTGGAATGAAATCGCTCTGTACGCCTTGGAGGTCCTGGCCTGCCCTGCCGCTAGCGTGTTATCGGAACGTGTTTTTAGTGCCGCTGGGGGAATTATAACTGATAAGCCCACTCGCCTGTCAACTGACAATGCTGACAAGCTGACCCTTATCAAAATGAACAAGGGCTGGATTGGGCCAGACTTCTCATCACCACCAAATGACAGCAGAGTAACATAAAGTCAAATCCACTGTGTTATTTCGGGAGGTGTATTCACATGCACCGCTTCACACCCACACATGGGTATATGCTTCCTCGTTTCGGCTGTTTTATCTTCTTCTCCTTATCCTCAGCCTCCACCACCACTATACAACCAGGGTGCCAGCATTGCAAGTTCCTCCGTCCTTATTTTTGGCAGCTTTTGCTTGCAAGGCATAAGCAAATACTATGGGACACCCACTCCCCAATAATGGGACTTATGTTTGTAATATGCTGTACTGCATGGCTCTTGTAAGGGGCATTGCAAGTTGCTCAGTCCTAATTTTTGGCAGCTTTTGCTTGCAAGGCATAAGCAAATACTATGGGACACCCACTCACCAATAATGGGACTTATGTTTGTAATATGCTGTACTGCATGGCTCTTGTAAGGGGCATTGCAAGTTGCTCCGTCCTAATTTTTGGCAGCTTTTGCTTGGAAAGCATAAGCAAATACTATGGGACACCCACTCCCCAATAATGGGACTTAAGTTTGTAATATACTGTACTGCATGGCTCTTGTAAGGGGCATTGCAAGTTGCTCCGTCCTAATTTTTGGCAGCTTTTGCTTGCAAGGCATAAGCAAATACTATGGGAGACCCACTCCCCAATAATGAGACTTATGTTTGTAATATGCTGTACTGCATGGCTCTTGTAAGGGGCATTGCAAGTTGCTCCGTCCTAATTTTTGGCAGCTTTTGCTTGCAAGGCATAAGCAAATACTATGGGAGACCCACTCCACAATAATGGGACTTAAGTTTGTAATATGCTGTACTGCATGGCTCTTGTAAGGGGCATTGCAAGTTGCTCCATCCTAATTTTTGGCAGCTTTTGCTTGCAAGGCATAAGCAAATACTATGGGAGACCCACTCCCCAATAATGGGACTTAAGTTTGTAATATGCTGTACTGCATGTGACATGCCCCCTCGGCCGTGTGTACACGTGTGTGGGATACCCGGTGCTGGGTCTCTGGGGTCTGTAGTCTCCATGGCGGTGACCCGGTCCCGTGGCTCAGGCTGGTCAAACCAGTGGCAGTCTTTCTTAGGTTTTGAGGTTAATTGTCCGACTGCGCCACCCGTGGATTGCGGTCAGGGAGTACCACCGCTGCGAGGCAGGCCACTGAGGCTGATGTTGTGTGCGCAGCAGAGAATGGGATAACTCCCCACGGGAGGAGTGTAGCCTCAGGGCAGTGAGTGTGGATGATGGGGGTGATGGTGCACGAGCGCAGCAGGAATGATTCAGAGTCTTTGCAGTGCAGTTCAGGGTCTTTACTGATGATTATAAGGTAGACCCTACCGGGAGTACTGGCTAGCATAAGAGGCCTGGTCAGTCTGTGAGCAAGCAGGAGTACCCCTGGCCTGGTAGAGTTGTAGGCCTCCCCGTCTGTCTGCACTCTTCCTGGCTACCTTGCTGTAAGCGGGTAGAAGTAGCCCACGTCCCTGAGTGTACCGTGTAGTGCTCACCCGTATGGCTGGTGACTTGGGGCCTTCTGTTAGCCTCCGCTCCACGACGGCGGTGCTGGTCCCTTGCTTGTGACTGAGCCTCCGGGCTTCTATGGCCAGAGGACCTGAAATCCCCTGCCGGCTGGTTTCTGCTGCTGGATATATAAGTTCTCACAGCCTCGGACTCCTGTGTCCGGTTCCTATTGTCTTCTGCCAGGGCGAGCTCTGCTCAGCTTCTAGCCCCTGGTCTTTAGCTCCTAGCTCCTACAGAGCTCCTTGCTGATACTTTACCTTGCTCTCACTCATAAACTGGATCTGGGGCGGGGTTGAGTGAGTCAGAGAACAGAGAACAGTCAGAGTCAAAGGGCAGATTTCTCCCCTCCCAGGACTTGGGCAGGAGGATGTTGCATGTTTAAGGGATCCTGACAGGAAACCTCCCACTTGCTCTCCGACGTAATATCTCTATCACTGTGGTGACCAGACCACTGGGGTGCCACACATGGCTCTTGTAAGGGGCATTGCAGTTCCTCATAATTTTTGGAAAGCCTTCCATTCACTGCTTAGGCCAACAGTGCACAGGAGACCCAGTTGCTATAAATGGAAAAAAAGGTTTAGTTAACGCCCTCTGACCTCCATGTCATTTCCAAGGGGCATTGGAGTGCCTCGAAATTTTTGGTAGGCATTGCACTCACTGTATGCCCTATAACTGTGTAGCCGAACCGCTCCTTTTGTTACAGAAACATATCCTACAAGACATATCTGGTTGACTGGCCTGATATTGATGTGAATGGTCCCTGTTCCTCCTGCTCTTTCTCCTTTGCCACTACCTTATCCATCATTTATCACCTGAAGCTTTGTTTTAATGGGAGTCATAGAACTTGGATAGTAGCAGGAAAACATCCAGCACTCCTCGGAGGAGGTAGGATATGCGCCAAAACGCTGACCACCTCAGGCCTAGCCGCTACTACATACATGCGCTTGCATTACAACAAAACAAAGCAGATGCTAACTTCTATCATCCTCATCATGCTCCTCACCTTGGCACTCTCAACTCCCCTGATGGAGAAGCCAGGGCCCACCGGAGGAGTCTGATAGTCCGGTGGGCTTGGCCAATGCTGCCCTAAAGCAGGCCAGGCTAAGAAAAATGTGGGAAAGGTTCCCGGGACAAATAGGGGTGTCTGGGGACCGAGTATGGACACCCGGCCGCCCCCTGGAGGCTGGGGAGCAAGCGGGGACACCCGGCCACCAGGCGGCTGGGGACTGAGTATGGATACCAGGCCGCTGACACAGCCATGGCGTGGTGGCCAGATTCCGCCTCCACATGCCTAAAAGGCCCAATTTAAAGTGCAAGGAAGCAAGCAGTATGGTATTGCAGCCTGGGGGTGGGTGGGTGGCAGGCTGCATACTTGCGCTTGCAGTGCAAGGAATGGGAGAGGTACAATTGAACACTGCCCTGGGACAAGGACTTGAATGGGGAAAGTTGCAAGTCTGCAATGACAGGTGCAAGGTGGGAGGCATCTTCGCATGTACCATGAACTGGGGTTTGGCATGCACACACTACAGCGGAATAGGCTCTCCTTCCCACTAAATGCACTGGGGAGAGCACAGGTAATGTTTTGGTATACGCGCTTAATCTTATGTATAAGGCACACCAGGACAAATAGGGGTGGCTGGGGACTGAGTATGGATACCTCGCTGCCGAAGCAGCCATGAGGTAGTGGCCAGCTTTGGCCTCCTCTAAACTAAAAGGCCCCATTTCAAGTGCAAGCTAGCAGTATGGAATTGCAGTCTGGGGGTGGGTGGGTGGCAGGCTGCACACTTAAACTTGCATTAAAAGAAAACATAGCAGATGCTAACTTCTGTCATCATCATCATGCTCCTCACCTTGGCACTCTCAACTCCACCGATGGAGAAGTCAGGGCCCACCGGAGGAGTCTGGTTCTCTGGTGGGCTCGTCCAATGCTGCCTAAAGCAGGCCGGGCTAAGAAAAGTGTGTGGGGGGATGTTCCAAGGAGAAATAGGGGCGACTGGGGACTGTTTATGGACACCCGGCTGCCCCCAGGCGGCTGGGGACCGTGTGTGGACACCCGGCCGCGGGGCGGCTGGGAACCGAGTATGGACACCCGGCCGCCGGGCGGCTGGGGACTGAGTATGGATTCCAGGCCGCCAACACAGCCATGACGTGGTGGCCAGATTCCGCATCCACATGCCTAAAAGGCCCAATTTCAAGTTCAAGCAAGCAAGCAGTATGGTATTGCAGCCTGGGGGTGGGTGGGTGGCAGGCTGCATACTTGCGCTTGTATTGCAAGGAATGGTGGAGGTAAAATTGAACACTGCCCTGGGACTAGAACTTGCATGGGGATAGTTGCAAGTCTGCATCTTCTGATGCGGCAAGGATCACTTATGATGGGCACACTTTTAGACAGTGACCTGGGAGTCAGAGATGCTTCCAGGGGTCTTCCCCATGCTGTTCCCATGTCTTTTCAGCACTTTATGCATGTGTCACACAGCACATGGCCAGATAAGGTTGTAAAATGTTAAAATGACATTTCCCGGTGAATGCATTTGTCATAGTTGAAAGCAATACAAAAGTGCAAAAACACATAAAAAATGCTACTTGTGAACATAGCCGAAGGTGTGGAGGAGTATTTTTGTTTTTGGTCATTTATTTTAACTTATACACAAGTCTTTTCCCTGGAAAGGATGTTCCTTAACATATTTCACAGGAAAAAAGTTTCACTTTCGTTTTTGAACGTTTTATTGTGAGCCCGTAAAAGTGGCTTAATACCTCTGACCACGTTGTTGACAGCAGTGACTTGGGGGTCAGAAATGCTTCCTGGGGCGATCCCCATGCTGTCCCCATGTCATTTGAGCACTGTCACTATCGTTTTGGGCACTTGTTAGGCTTTTAAAAGACTGCCGGGGGTGCCACCGCAAAAATGCTCGAGTCTCCCATAAACTAACATTGGGCTCGTTGCTCGGGTCGAGCACCCGAGTATCACGGCGAGCTCGGCCCGAGCTTCGAGCACCTGAGCATTTTAGTGCTCGCTCAACACTAATAATTATACTTCCCTAAATCTAAATCGAAGTAATCTCGGGTCCAATCGTCATCATCTGATGTCATCGGGTCTTTGTCTCATCTTTTTCTTGGTTCTTTTAAAACACAGTCTTTACATGAAAACTCCTTTGAAATAAATTATAGCGTGTAGATATTGTACAGTCCATAATTGTGTTCATTATTGTTCAGTCCATAAACTGTACTCTTTATTAGAAAGATCATATGTGTCAATTGATAAGAAAACAAAGTGCATGGATGAAATGTAGCTTTAATATTTGTGCAGTGTCACCTGGACGTATGTTAGGTTGTCTTTGGATAATTCTGGAATCCTCCGTGTCATCTGGTCTCGTGTCACTTTTGGAACAGATGTGACGTCTTTGGTCAGCAAAGCAAGGGTTAACTTGACACTTCCCTGCTTACTATAGCACCATAACCAGTTCTCAGTCCTTAATGTACAGGACACATATGTCAGGCTGGCAGATTTCTGACAATTACCTATTCACCAGCTTTCATTGAAGCGTTGCAGGTGATAAGAAACCACTGGAACGTGATGAAACTTGAACACAACCCAGTTCATTTAGGATCATCGTCCTCTGCAGTCCTGGTTATCAGTGGTGTGAATTGTAATTGACACAGTCTATTATAACACTCAGCATCACAACATCTTTACCTTCTGAGATTTCCGGATATCGGTTGCTTCTTCTTGTAACTTCTTGTAACTTTTTCAATAATATCCATCTAATTATTATCAAAATATTAAAATAAATTATGTTTGGAATAATAAACAATAATAGATAGTAATTCATTATTAATCAAGTTCTTCATGTGATAGAATATTTTTATGTCATAGGTGTAGTTACCTTCTCTAACCCATAGGTGTCAGTGTGTTTTGAAACAACAAGTGTTTATATCTTTATTAAACCAATAATACCAAAAAATATATACTCATGAACCAAATTTAATAAATATATGAATGAATGAATGAATGAATGAATGACTTGTGTTTACTCAGAAAATTGAAACATTTTTCTTCTCATATTTGAACCATATCTTCATTATATTTAACCCCTTAGCAACATTAGACGTACTAATACGCGTCTGTGCCCTGGGACTTAAGAGCCAGACCCGTATTAGTACGTCATCGCGCGCGCACACAGGCTGTGCGGGCGCGATCGCCACCAGGTGTCAGCTGATTGTCACAGCTGACACCCAGGCTATGTGCAGGGAGCGGTCCCGCACCGCTCCCAGCACATTAACCCCCACATTAACGACTTTGATCGCAGCATTGCGGTGGCAAGGGGAGGTGATTGCAGATACTCACCTCCTCTTCCGGCCTCCAGCGCTGTCTGCCGTGGCTTCCAGGATGTTGCCATGACGACCCGATGTCGTCATGACAACATCCGGGTCACCAGACAGTAGGAAGATTTTTTGGACATGCGCAGTGCATCTGCAAACTATCTTCTCTCTGTCCAGCGCTGACAGCCTGCACGGCACAGGGATGGTGCTGCATTCCTGTGCCATGCAGGCGATCAGAATAAAAAAAGTGAAAGTCCCACAGTGGGACAAAGTAAAAAAAGTAAAAAAAACTGTCAGAAAGTGAAAAAAAAAAAAAAAAATTGTAAAAATATTTTTAAAAAAATAAAAAAAATAATCCACAAAAAATAAAAATATAATGTACCCATCAATAAATATTATTATAAAAAAAAAACAATAAAAGTACACATATATGGTATCGCCGCGTCCAGAACAACCTGACCTATTAAACTGTTCCACTAGTTAACCCCTTCAGTGAACACGGTAAAAAAAAAAAAAAAACGAAGCAGAAAACAATGCTTTATCATCATACCGCCAAACAAAAAATGGAATAACACGCGATCAAAAAGACAAATATAAATAAAAATGGTACCGCTGAAAACGTCATCTCATCCCGCAAAAAACAAGCCACCATACAGCTCCATCAGCCGAAAAATAAAAAAGTTATAGCTCTCAGAATAAAGCTATGATAAAAAATATTTTTTTCTATAAAATTGCTTTTATTATGTAAAAGTGCAAAACATAGAAAAACGATATAAATGTGGTACCGCTGTAAACATACTGACCAGAAGAATAAAGCTGCCTTATCAATTTTACGCGGAACAGAATAAAAAAAAAAAAAAAAAAACAATTCCTGAATTGTTTGTTTTTGTTTATTCTGCCTCCCAAAAATCGGAATAGAAAGCGATAAAAAAATGTCACGTGCCTGAAAATGGCACCAATAACAACGTCAACCCATCCCGCAAAAAACAAGCCGTTACATGACTGTCTGCCAAAATCTGGAAAAATTATAGCTCTCAAAATATGGCGATGCAAAAACTAGATTTTACAAAAAATGCGTCTTTTAGTGTGTGACAGCTGTCAGTCATAAAAACCCCATATGATTCTGGTATCACTGTAATCGCACCGACCCGAAGAATAAAGTCGTCTAATCACTTATACCGCACTAGGTATGGCATAAAAAATAAACTCTCGGGTTAGGGTTGGGCTAGGGTTAGGACTAGGGATAGGGCTGGGTTTGGGGTTAGGGTTGTGATGGGGTTGGGATTTTTTTCAAATGTAAGAAAAAAAGATGACGATATGGCGACTAGTGTTGAGCGCAAGTGCTCGCTACTTGAGTTTGCATCAGGTGCTCGGGTATGCATTGAGTATCGTGGGTATTTGAGTGACATGCTCGAGTCTCCGCCCCATATGCTTCGCGGCCAAAAAAACTTTGCGGGGATTGCCTGCCATGCATAGTGAGCACTTGGAACCCTTAGGTGCTTCACAAATTGATTCGTAAAAATTAAAAAGTATTTTTTTTTGCACTTTTTCATTTTTACGAATCAATTTGTGAAGCACCTGGGGGTTCCAAGTGCTCACTATTCATCTAGATAGGTGCCTTGGGGGGGTCTAGTTTCCAAAATGGGGTCACTTGTGGGGGAGCTCCAATGTTTGGGCACACAGGGACTCTCCAAATGCAACATGGTGACCGCTAACAAATTGAATGGAAAATCGGCTCAAATTGTTAGCGGACACCATGTTGCGTTTGGAGAGCCCCTGTGTGCCCAAACATTGGAGCTCCCCCACAAGTGACCCCATTTTGGAAACTAGACCCCCCCAAGGCACCTATCTAGATGCATAGTGAGCACTTGGAAGCCGCAGGTGCTTCACAAATTGATTCGTAAAAATGAAAAAGTGGAAAAAAAAATACTTTTCTATTTTTACGAATCAATTTGTGAAGCACCTAGGGGTTCCAAGTGCTCACTATGCATCTACATAAATGCCTTGGGGGGTCTAGCTTCCAAAATGGGGTCACTTGTGGGGGAGCTCCAATGTTTAGGCACATCAGGGGCTCTCCCAATGCAACATGGCGTCCCCTAATTATTCAAGCAAATTTTACAATCAAAAAGTCAAATGGCGCTCCTTCCCTTCCGAGCCCTGCCGTGTGCCCAAACGGTGTTTTTTCCCCACATATGGGGTATCTGCGTGCCCAGGGGAAATTGCACAACAAATTTTGGGGTCCATTTTTTCTTGTTACCCCTGTGAAAATAAAAAAAATTGGGTCTAAAGTAACATTTTTGTGAAAAAGTTAAATGTTCATTTTTTTCTTCCACATTCCCAAAATTCCTGTGAAGCACCTGAAGGGTTAATAAAGTTCTTGAATGTGGTTTTGAGCACCTTGAGGGGTGCAGTTTTTAGAATGGTGTCACTTTTGGGTATTTTCTGTCATAAACACCTCTCAAAGTGACTTCAAATGTGATGTGGTTCCTAAAAAAATGGTTTTGTAAATTTTGTTGTAAAAAAGAGAAATCGCTGGTCAACTGTTAACCCTTTTAGCTCCCTAACAAAAAAAAATTTTGGTTCCAAAATTGTTCTGATGTAAAGTAGACATGTGGGAAATGTTATTTATTAACTATTTTGTGTGACATATCTCTCTGATTTAAGGGCATATAAATTCAAAGTTTGAAAATTGCAAAATTTTCAAAATTTTCGCCAAATTTCCATTTTTTTCACAAATAAACACAAGTGATATCAAAGAAATTTTACCACAATCATGAAGTACAATATGTCACGAAAAAACATTCTCAGATTCAGGGGGATCCGTTGAAGCGTTCCAGAGCAATTACCTCATAAACTGACAGTGGTCAGAATTGTAAAAATTGGCCTGGTCATTAACGTGCAAACCACCCTCGGGGGTTAAGGGGTTAATGAAGCAATATTCTTGTACTAGACATTACTTTATTAAATATTAATGTGTTTTCTCAATTGAGATATTGAACTGAAATAAAATCAAAAAATGAGAATTAAAAATGAAAAATGGAAAAATAAGAAGAAAGTAAGAATAAAATTTAAAAATGCAAGAAAATTAAGAATAAAAAATAAGAATAAAAATAAAAATAAGGCCTTTATATCTAAATGACAAATGCCAAGTAATTATATTCTCCATAAAAATACCCTTATATTTCCATTATCTGGATGATTTCGTATTTGTCATAACCTTGTATTACCAAAAAGGATTAAATTATGCAACTTTGCATGTAATACCCTTCTTAATTATACCATTGTACCTTATTAATATTTCTTCTTCATTAAAATGTGTGAAAAATAAGTATTGATCAAAAGTGATTATGTAATTAGGATCAAAAAACACATTTTCCCCCTTAATACCAAAAATATTATTTTATAAAATAATTTATGTATCAGAACCAAATTAAAAATAATTCTTCTTCTATAAATATTTTGCATAAATGTCATATCAATGTGTAGCATAGATTTGTCTGAAGCGGTGTGTACCTATTTAGGTAACCATTAAAAATTAATAATATCCTTGAATACTATAAAATTATCATGTGGAAAAATTATTCTAAATGTAAATTTGCTTTGTAAACCATATTGATGTGTGGTTGCCCTTATCCACTATTAACTAAATCAAGAAATAATAATTACTAAAAATATATATATTATGTAGATAATGATTAATTATGTATCATAATTTTCTCAGAATTAAATATATTTTTGTACCTTCACATAAAGAAACGTTTTTTTTTCCTAGCACACATGAGGCCTCACATTCAGTTAGCAGCTGCTCACATTAATCACATTTCACTCTGACTGTCACAGATTCGTTCAACTCAAACATTTCACATATGAAGTTATAGATATATATATATATATATGTATATATATATATATTTAACCCAAAATTGTTGTATCCTATTTATCAATGCACATTGTAAACTATTAAATTTAATGTCTTAATATTTCTTTGAAAATTCCCCAAGTACATATAATATAATATAAGATTTTCCTGAAATTTAAGACGCTTAAAAAAATACTCTTGACTTGCAAAAATAGAAATGTCTTAGATTATTTTTTACTGGCTACCAGGTTTTAAGTTACGTCAGCTGAAAATAGAATGAATGGGATTCTATACTATGTGCTCAAAGTTCAAAGGCTGCAGCTGTCACACGTCATGCAGTAAAGTTACTTTAGTTATAAAGCACAAAATAAATAATTAATAAGTGTTACACATAATATAGTTCAACTAGTTATATTGTTATTTTTTTAAAATGTTATACACATAAAATCATGCAATTTTTCCAACTTCATGTGTGAATAAAGAAATAAATACATTTTAGAGTTGTTTGATTAAATCCTGCTTTGGAATGAAGGAAATATAAAAAATTAAATTAAATATCAAGTTCATACAGAAACAGAATTATTTAAATATCTTTTACATATGTTTGTTCTAATGTAATTCAAAATATTGCTACTTTAATTTATATATGAGGTTCTAATTTATGAATTAATTAATTTTTAATTATTACTATAAATATATAAATACAATTATATACAATCTCTACTGTATATAAGTGTGTATATACAGTACAGACCAAAAGTTTGGACACACCTTCTCATTTAAAGATTTTTCTGTATTTTCATGACTATGAAAATTGTACATTCACACTGAAGGCATCAAAACTATGAATTAACGCATGTGGAATTATATACTTAACAAAAAAGTGTGAAACAACTGAAAATATGTCTTATATTCTAGGTTCTTCAAAGTAGCCAACTTTTGCTTTGATGACTACTTTGCACACTCTTGGCATTCTCTTGATGAGCTTCAAGAGGTAGTCACCGGAAATGGTCTTCCAACAATCTTGAAGGAGTTTCCAGAGATGCTTAGCACTTGTTGACCCTTTTGCCTTCACTCTGCGGTCCAGCTCACCCCAAACCATCTCGATTGGGTTCAGGTCTGGTGACTGTGGAGGCCAGGTCATCTGGCGTAGCACTCCATCACTCTCATTCATGGTCAAATAGCCCTTACACAGCCTGGAGGTGTGTTTGAGGTCATTGTCCTGTTGAAAAATAAATGATGGTCCAACTAAACGCAAACCGGATGGAATAGCATGCCGCTGCAAGATGCTGTGGTAGCCATGCTGGTTCAGTATGCCTTCAATTTTGAATAAATCCCCAACAGTGTCACCAGCAAAGCACCCCCACACCATCACACCTCCTCCTCCATGCTTCACAATGGGAACTAGGCATGTAGAGTCCATCCGTTCTCCTTTTCTGCGTCGCAAAGAGACACGGTGGTTGGAACCAAAGATCTCAAATTTGGACTCATCAGATCAAAGCACAGATTTCCACTGGTCTAATGTCCATTCCTTGTGTTCTTTAGCCCAAACAAGTGTCTTCTGCTTGTTGCCTGTCCTTAGCAGTGGTTTCCTAGCAGCTATTTTACCATGAAGGCCTGCTGCACAAAGTCTCCTCTTAACAGTTGTTGAAGAGATGTGTCTGCTGCTAGAACTCTGTGTGGCATTGACCTGGTCTCTAATCTGAGCTGCTGTTAACCTGCGATTTCTGAGGCTGGTGACTCGGATAAACTTATCCTCAGAAGCAGAGGTGACTCTTGGTCTTCCTTTCCTGGGGTGGTCCTCATGTGAGCCAGTTTCTTTGTAGCGCTTGATGGTTTTTGCAACTGCACTTGGGGACACTTTCAAAGTTTTCCCATTTTTTCGCACTGACTGGCCTTCATTTCTTAAAGTAATGATGGCCACTCGTTTTTCTTTACTTAGCTGCTTTTTTCTTGCCATAATACAAATTCTAACAGTCTATTCAGTAGGATTATCAGCTGTGTATCCACCAGACTTCTGCACAACACAACTGATGGTCCCAACCCCATTTATAAGGCAAGAAATCCCACTTATTAAACCTGTGAAGTGAAAACCATTTCCGGTGACTACCTCTTGAAGCTCATCAAGAGAATGCCAAGAGTGTGCAAAGCAGTCATCAAAGGTGGCTACTTTGAAGAACCTAGAATATAAGACATATTTTCAGTTGTTTCACACTTTTTTGTTAAGTATATAATTCCACATGTGTTAATTCATAGTTTTGATGCCTTCAGTGTGAATGTATAATTTTCATAGTTATGAAAATACAGAAAAATCTTTAAATGAGAAGGTGTGTCCAAACTTTTGGTCTATACTATATATATATATATATATATATATATATATATATATATATATTGTAGATATATATATATATATATATATATATATATATGAACTAGCAGATACTATGTAACTACACAATTTTACTGTATAAGATTATAAATAACTAATGATACATTGTATAACACTTTGATACAACATATAATTACAATTTTTTCTTAGCCACTCACTAAACCAAATCTTCTGTCTCTGTCAAAAATCTCTAGAAAACCTCTGTTTAGAAAAGACATCTTTCTATCCTTCATAAGCTCAGATAATTGCCTGTTCTTCTGTCCACATTCCATGACTTCACTCTCAGCTGGTCGTCTCACCTGCCTCTGTCCGTCAATTTCTGCCATTTTTATTTTTAGGGGAAGATGGACAGAACTTTGAAACTGTGAAGAAATTGACTTTTGAATAATCTGATATGGCTTATAACATATATGAAATCTTCTGCGTATTTCATAGATTTCATTAGGGGGATGGTTCAGTCTAGGAGAGTTTGATATTGGCTTTTGAGAAGATTTTACCTTTTCTGGTTTTACAAACTTAGCTTGATTTATTTTCTTTTCACTATTTTCATGTTTTCTAACAAAATCAAGCAACTGCGCACATTCAAATAAAGAGCTTTTTGTGACGCAATAACTCGAGATACTGGATTTAAGAATTTGAATTTTTGTACAAAAGTGGTTATCATTTGTTGTAATTTTCCATTTTTGATGAGAGCTTTGTACAACCGTTCAAATATGGACATGAATGTATATTTACATTCTTTCCTACCAATCCTTCATTTTTGTAGATCATCTATGTTGGGGAAATCCTTTGTGGCACAATAAATCAAATATTTTTATCTGTCCGAATCATTTTTCCATTCATTAGGAGAGTCATTTTCACAGGGCATTACATTTAAACGTCTGGAAAATGTCACAGGAATCCACATTTTAAATAATTGATTCCTCTCCTCATTGGATAAATAAAACTTATCAGAAAAGCTCTCAAATATCTCTGAATTTCTACAGACATGGATTTTGGCATCATATTTTGGCATGATTTTGTATAATTTTAGCAAATTTTTCCTCACTTTAATTTGAAGTTGGGCCTCTGTAGCTCCTAAGTTTTCTGCTATTTTTAGTGGCCCTTGTACGTCAGCTCCTCCTACGTCACTCGTGTCTCCTCCCAAATCACCTAATATGTCGGTTTCTCGTATGTGACTCATGTCTCCTCCCATGTCGGTTTCTCATATGTCACTCATGTCTCCTCCCATGTCAGTTTTTTGTATGTCCGTCTCTTCGTCAGACCCAAGGTCACCTGTTACAGACACGTGTCTTACTTCTTGCTCAATTTCCACATTACAGTCAGAATCAGTATCACCATTTGACACTATTTTTACACTATTGTCCTGCTTAGACCTTTCAAGCACAAGATGATGAAATACATGCATCAAATGTAGAATATCCCACAATTTGTGTTTGTCTCTATGAAAACATACCTTGGAGTTTAATTGTAAATTCTCTAATTCACATTCGCTATATAAACTAAGCCACAAAAGATTCAAGTCAGTTCCTTCATTGACTTTGAAGTTAATCTTACTTTGTTTAGCAAAGGAAGAAATTATATCCATATTTTGCTTACCTTCAGATTTCTTAGCTTTTGATGATCAGCACGTACTATCCTCAGTTCGTCTGATTCTGATCCTTGTAGTACCTCTGGTGCCTGTCAGTCCATCTGTAGAATGGATTAGTCCTCAATCTGTAGGTTCTTTCTGATTCTTGTGACAAAGTTAGTGGATTTCCTGACATGTGAACAACAGCTGTTCAGCTCGTCTAGTCTCTTCTCTCCCCTCTTTGTTCAAGAAGGAAATTCACTTAAAAACATGAAAAATAAGGACTGGCTAAGGCTCGCCAATGTAAAAAAATACTTCTTTCTGTATAATTTTCCATCAAGGACTTCTATATCACGATATTCTTATAAAAAAAGTATCGATTTATTCTTGGATTGTCCATTAAAAAGAATAATTGCAGAAGGTACATACAATAGTTAAATAGTTAGAGTAATTGTCCATTTGTCCATAATTAGCTTAATAGTTGAGATTCACCCATCTTTTCCTGGGATCCTGGATGGCAGATTGCAGATTGCGTCTGTCTGTGTCCAGCACGTGTGTCAGGGTGACACCATGTGTCCGTTGGGCCTACATCAGCAGCTGGTTTACACACAGACCCTCGTCCTGTGTCCTGTGGAATGGCAAGCCCTCTGTCTCTAACATGGGCTTTTATAGGCCGGTCATATTGCACCTGTTCTTCTAATTATGGTGCTGAACCAAAAATACACAAATAGTGCATGTCAGCTAAAAACCCTAACACGATGGCTGATGCAATCAGTATGGTACAGAATTCAAAATAAAATGAATATCCATAATTAATATTTAACAACATACTACCTACATTTATCTTACCTGCGCACTGTGCAGACGCAGGATATTTAGCACACTAATTAATAGCAGGTTCATATACGGCCTGTGGAGACGCAGGGGCTGCTCTTCATGTGGCATTGTGTGACTTGCAAAAAGCAAAATGGAGAAATGGGGTTTGGGCAAGGAAATGACAACCATCTTTATTAGCTGCCAGCCACATACATTTCTGTGTAAAAACGCATGCGTTTTTCCTGCCAAGGAGATGCAAAAAATGCGCAGGAAATTTCTGCTTCAAATACGCATCGTGTGCACATAGCCTTACAATTAACAGCAGATATAAGCAATCACAAAGTTAGTATAGCACCCTATAGAAAACCAACAGCGAGCAATTCAATACTCACAGCTCAATTTTTGCCATACGACACACAAAAAAGAACCTACCTTTAGGAGAGCTTATAAGTATTAAACACAACTGCTCTGACAATTCCACATTTCAACATGAATCTCATAAAACATGTGAAAGACTCTATCATAGAGGGTATCCAAAATGGTCTCTGGACAGAGCACATTCCATTGTTTCCAATATAGATTGCAAAAAAATTACTGTATACAGATAGGAATATTCATAAGAAAGAGTCTAATTCAGTTATTACTTAATCTACTGATTACAGTCATCAATACAACAGTATAGTATCTATAATAAAATATATTTACCCATCCTTAATCAGGATGAAAATCTAAGAACCATACTCACTGAGGACATTCATTTTGTTCCCAGGAAAGAACCCACATTAGGCTCTTTATTATCCCCCAACCTTTTCACTAGTAATTTGAATAAGGCTAGAACGTGGTTAAGCTTGAAAGGTTTCTTTAAATGTGGAGCCAACCGGTGCAAGGCTTGCACTCATGCTAAAAAAAAACTGATAAATATTTCTCTTATCATAAACAACAACAATTTTTAATTCACTATTTCATTAACTGAAATACTATGAATGTTGTCTATCTTATAGATTGTACCATCTGCAGGGTCCAATATGTGGGTTGCACCACAGGTACCCTGAAAGTACAGATTAGACGCCACCTATCTGATTCCATTTACCCTGAAGCTATGTCAGCATCTACAGTTTTGAAGCATGTCTCCAGAGTACATAAGGGAGATTTAACCGGCTTCAGAATTAATGAGCACATAGGGGATTTCATGAAGCCCAAGGCCATTAACCCTTTCAATGTTTCTAAACATTTTCTAAAGGATCACAATGGCAATTTAAAAGGCTTCCAATTTTTTTGTCTTGGAAAGAGTTAAGTGTTCTGCCAGAGGAAGGGGGAACGTAAGACTGTGTGCCCACTATGCGTTTTTTAAGCGTTTCCGCAGCGGCAATTCCGCTGCAGAAACGCTTAAAAAATGCTTGGTAGAAGGTCTGCCATGTTCCCCAATGATAATCCGCATGTGCTGTGCACATGTTGCGGAAATTTCCGCTGTGGATTACCATTGCGGAAAAATCCACAGCATCACCAATTATTTTGCGTAAACGCCGCCATTGACTTGCATTGAATCGCATAATATCCGCATCACTACATATGCACATGCGGATATCATGCGGTTCAATGTGCAGATGGTACCCGGGTCTGGAGAAGAGGAGACTCTCCTCCGGACCCGGGTACCATAGTACCTGTGTCCTTAGCGATGCGTCTTGGCTTCCCGGCAGCTTGCAATGGTCTAAAACAGTGTTTCCCATACTCCAGTCTTCACGAACCACATCAGCTCATGTTTTCAGGATTTTCTTAGCATTGGCCAGGTGGTAGAAGTATTATTAAGGCATCAGTAATTCTCTTAGCTGTGCAGCACTATGGAAATCCTGAAAACATGACCTGCGGGGGGCCGTGAGGACTGGAGTTTGGGAAACACAGGTCTTAAAGGACCTGCCATGACGTAATTTAGTCATGTGACGGGTCACGCGACCGCTGACGTCGGAGGTCACGTGACCTGTCACATGACTAAATGACATCACCGCAGGTCCTTTTAGACCATCGCGAGCTGCCGGCAAGCCAGGATGGATCGAATAAGGACACCGGGGGTCATCAGAAGGTAAGTATAATATTTATTTTTTACCATTCTTTTACGGTCACAATATTTAAATCCATGCTGTTTGCATGGATTTATATAGTGTGACCAAGTTGTCAAGCACTTTCCAAGTGATGCTAAAATCACTTAGAAAGCGCTTGACAACCCGCATGCTGAAATGCAAGTGAAGAACGCTCCACATCTGCAAGTCCCTGGCAGGAAAAACGCAGGGTATGGGATCATGGGGGGGCTGCAGGGTATGGGACCATGGGGGTCTGCAGGGTATGGGATCAAGGGAGGGCTGCAGGGTATGTGACCAATGGAGGGCTGCAGGGTATGTGACCATGGAAGGGCAGCAGACTATGTGACCATGGGAGGGCAGCAGGGTATGTGACCATGGGGGGGGGGCGCGGATATGTGACTATGGGGGCTGCTAGTGGCTGCATAGTATATTATCTTGGAGGCTACAGATTTATGTTATCCTGTGGGTTTGGGGGCTGCAAGGAGCTATGTGGGGGCTAATACTATATATTAGGAGCTATGTGAGGGCTCATACTGTATGTGTATGGCTGTGTGGGGGTTCATGTTGTTTGTAGGGGGCTCATACTGTATGTTGGGGGCTCATAATGTATATTGGGGGACTGTGTGATGTCATTGTATGTAGGGGACTTTGTGTGGATTCATACTGTATAAAGGGAGTTATGTGGGCACTCATACTGTATGGGGCTGTGTGAGGGTTCTTACTGTAGCTATGTAGGGGCTCATACTGTATATTGTGTGCTGTGTGTAGACTCATACTGTACAGCATGTGGAAGCTCATACTGTATATAGAAGGCTATGTGGCGGCTCATACTGTATATTGGGGGACTTTAGTGGTGTCATATTGTATGTAATGAGCTCATACTGTATGTAGGGGGCTATGTTGGGGGGGTTATACTGTATATTGGGGGACAGGCGTGTCATTGTATGTAGGGGATTTTGTGTGGATTTATACTGTATAAAGGGAGTTATGTGGGAGCTCATACTGTATCTATCGGGCTGTGTGAGAGCACTTACCATATCTAGGTAGCTATGTAGGGGCTCATACTGTATGTAGGGGGCTGTGTGTGGGTTCATACTGTATATGGAGGGCTGTATGGGGGCTCATATTGTATGTAGGGGGCTATGTGGGGACATATTGTCTGCGTCTGTGAGCTGTTATTCTCATTGCAGTTCGGCTTATAGTCTCCTTTTCTTGTCCTGATTGAAGAAATTCCCTGATGGATCCCTGAATGACCAAAAGAGGAGAAAAAGCGTTAGAAGAAGACGCCATTAAGCTAAGTACGCAACTGTTCAGGCCATATAGATACAACACATGCGCGGATTGCCTGTTTGTTAAGTGTTGTGGTTGTCTAGCAGACAAAAACATAACATGCAGCCGCAGGGACTCGAATATACAGTATTATCCGAGCACTACAAGATACTCGGATAACACCAGAGAGTGCAGGGATAACAATTTATCTGAGCACGTTCGCCCATCACTAATGTCTTAATGAATTGAGTTTTTAAAATAAAGAGAATTTTTATAGGGTTTTTTTTTTTTATGGTTTACTTGTATGAAGGCCCCATAGATTGATTGCTTTTGTTGTTGATTGAAGGGACTATGTGGGGGCTCGTACTGTATATAGGTTATGCCAGCATATTAATTCTGCTCAATATTAAGTGATACAAATAAAATTAAAAATAATTATAGTTAATATGTTAATATTGAGCAGAATTAATTTCAGCCTATTGTTCGGCCTCCACAACAGTCACGGTCTCTCATGTGGCCCCTTCTGAAAATGAATCTCCCACCCCTGTGCTATTATGTATGGCGCTATGTTATATACTTTTCCCTTATGCTGAACATAAGGGAAAAATGTGCGCGCCGTGATACAGTCATTGCTATTTCTGTCAGCGGGGGGGCCCACGCCTTCTAAATTGCCCGGGGCCCTGGCTACTCTTAATCCACCCCTGGTTATGAATAAGAAGTATCACTTTGAAACGCATCAACCTGGACTTTCTCCTCGGATGATACATTTATTCATTTTTAATTAATTAATTAATTAATGCATTTTCCTGAAGTGCTGGATCAACTCCCTTCTTATTGTGGATTATCTTTCCTTGGATTTGGGATCCTGTGCACTCATGGATGGGTGTGCTGATCACATCTCTTTTTTTGTTAGTGATTGTTAGTCAGTAGTTAGACCATGAGTAACACACAAGTCGAAATACGTAGGTCTGGACATTAGTATTTTATTATGCCTTTCTGCCATATTTCATGTTTGGAGTTTCGTTTTTATATGGATGAAAAAAAAGCAATGTTTTATGGAAACACTAATTGATAGGCAGCCTTCACTTCGCTGGATCGCCTCTGTTATTTCATTACCTCTATTCAGTTGCTCTGACTGGATCCGTGCATGCCCTCTGCAGAAACTCCAAACTATCTATACCCAGCTTTGGCGAGCTGACTATTTTTTTTTATATGTAATGGTTTTATTATATTGCACTAAAGCATTGTCCATTAGTGAATTCCTTTTAATCTCTAGGTGAAAAGTGCCAATTATTTAGATTGATGATTTATTAGTGAAGTTAGACCAGGTTCAGATGGTCATATTTTCAAAAAGTGTGTTTGCTGTCCATCTGCTGAATGCACAAAATACTGAACCAATAGTAACCGGTGTGCCAATGGTCCAAGTGAAAACATCATGTTAGTGTGATAAATGTACTTATTTGTGTTGAGATTCTTTTAGTACAATAAAGGTGGTGACTATGCTCACAGATACCCATTCCTTCTAGATCCTAGACCTGGATATAGGTCGCTTTGTTGCTAAATATTTTTTATTTATGTCTTTGTGTAGGGTTCATATAAATGTTCCGCCTGTAAGTCTGGGTCTGGAGGAGAGAAGCAAATCTCTGCTTGTAAAACGGAGAGGAGGTGTCCAAATGGTGAAATTAGTAAATGCCATGAAAATGCAGACTGCGTAATGGAAAGGGATGGAACCATAGCATGTGTGGTAAGAATTTTTGTTTGTCTTGGGGTATGTGCATTTAATGCATTTTTTAAAAAGATTCCTTCTGAAACCCACCTGATAAAGTGCTAAAAAAGCCACAATTAATGAAACTGAGCACAGCAATCTCTAACAATTTGCTGTGCATATGCTCCATCTTTTGTAACTTCTTTTAACTTGAAGCAACGAAAAGAAGTAACCTCACCAAGATTCCTCAGGCAGCTTCCAACGGAATCTGCCATTATCTTCTATAAAACAAAAATGGCATAGGCGGCAAAGTTGCTGCAAAAATGACAAAAAAAGTTGACAGACAAAACTTTTCAGAAAAACACCACCGGCATTTTTTTCAAGTGCCTTCTGTTTCAGTATCGCTGCGGGTACGTTGTCATCAAAAAGGCGACGTGCACATACCCTTAGAGTATGTTTTCTCAGTGTATTTTTAAGGTGGACAAATTATGAGAAGTTTTCAATATAATCTATGTGGGTTTTTTATAAGGTTTCAGAATTGACACTTTTTGAAAATGTTTTTGCAGTTTTGAAAATAATTTGAAGCATTTCTTTGCAGCATATTCACTAGACAGTGTCATGTTTTGAGCAGATTCCTTGAAAACACTTATTTTTTTTTACCTCAATGAGGTTTGCGAAACCTGTTTGAAACATGCCCTTTGTGAACATACCCTTAGAGCATTCATGTCAAACTGTGGCCCGTGGGCCCGCAGGGTGGTTTTATTTGGCCTGCGACACCAGAACCACCAATCCTTTGAGGGGCCATTATTCTGTATGGAGGACTATGTGGGGCCCATAATACTGTATGGAGGACTATGTGGGGTTATTATTCTGTATGGAGGACTTTATGAGGCCCATTATACTGTATACTTGTTGGCCCACGACTTTGTCCAAGTTTTTCATTTTGGCCTCTGTATGTTTGAGTTGGACATCCCTGCCTTAGAGCAAACTATTTACGTTTACTTTATTACTGGTTTTGACAGAAGGAAGTCTGCACATTACCAACACTTGTACAATTTTCAACAAAACTTGCTGTGCCTTGATATTGTTTTTCAGAGAAGTATTAAAGCAGCACTCCTATGTCGCAAACAATACTCCATAACATTCTGATCAGAGAAGGACCAAGCCTTTGCTGAATCATTTAATGAATTAGGCCATGGCTCCACTATCAGTATTTTTTCAGTATTCGGACAGTATTTTTTCTCAGTCACAATTAGAGAAAAAGTATAATTCAAACAAGTGCACCAGTTCTGCATCTATCACCCACTCCTGGTTTTGGCTCCCACTCCTGAGAAAAAATACTGACCGAATACTGACCAAATACTGATAGTGGGGCTGTGGCCTTAACCAATGTCACATCGCCTTATTAACTGCAATACAGCCTTATTCAAGTAAGTCTGTGTTAACAACAAAAAGACAGAGCTTCATTGCTTATCTTTAAGGGATGTGCATGTAACTTGCACAACTCATGTATACAATCTTGTGTATAATATTCCAGCTGTTGCTCCTTTTTTGACCCATCACAAAAGAATGCGTCCATTGAGGGAGATACTTGCATAGAAGAAAGGGTAATCTGTGAGCATTTCTGGTACAGATAACAACTATATGAATCAAAATTAATTTTTTTGAGGCTATACTTTTTACAGAGGTCCTCATCATGTCCATTCAAATAACAGAACATGTGCACAAGACTCAGCACTTGGCCAAGTCCACCAATCACAGCAGGGTCTGACGACGATGTAACATGAAAATGGCAAAAGACAAAAGGATTAAGCATGTTGTATTTCTTGATGTGTGCTTTTTTGTTCACACAGGAGATAAGCCTCTGACACGGGGGTTTGGAGGTACTTAAAAGGGTTATCATTAGTAATGAGAGAGCATGCTGGTCAATACTCATTACTTGCCCCAGCATCACTGTGCTTGGGGTGCTCGTTATTCGGCGAGTATTTTTTTTTTTACAGCTTGGGCGGAAGTTCGAGTCCCTGTCCTGCATGTTTGGAGTATTTTAGACAGCAAGTAAACATGTGGGAACTGCCTGCCAGTCACTGTAATGCTGTAGCCATGTTGGTAGTGGCATAACTGTGATTGACTTGCCGCAGAGCAACATCGGGACTATAAAAGACCTGTGGCCCTATGCTCGTCACAGTCTACCCTGGAAACAGGCATAGCAGGGAGAGCTGCAGAGCGAGGAAAATATTTTTACCAGCGTATAGGCATTGATTCTACACCACATTTATTTATTTTATCTGCAACAACAGCGCTTATTAGGGCTCATTCTATTGAATATTAATACTGCTGTTAGCAGCAGTTAGGGAGAGATTCGGAAGGGATAGTGTAGGACAGAATAGGGTTCATCTCCTTTCTGCTGCTGTAACTCATATTTAATAGATTTTCTGAGGGCTACTAATAATCTTTTTGCTCTTAATCCTGCAAATTGCTGTGAAAAGACATATTATATGTTACACGCACGCCGCCTAAGTTCAGATAGGGCGAGACCAGTTACATGAATTCGTTGGAATCCTGGGGGAACAGTTACTCAGGGCAACCATAGGCTGCAGCTTCTCTAAGTCACACAATAGATTCAATTGCTGACCAGACACACCTGATAAGAGTCTTCATAAACAGTAGAACAGTAACATTTAATGAAGCACGGCCAGTGCAATGCAAATGGCTCTTTGAGCAACAGGCTCCAGTACAGTCTCTTTTGCAGCACAGCAGTACACAGTCTATTATCCGGTAGCACAGTACAGCACAGTTTTAATGCATACACAACCACAGGCTTTTCCTTCACAAAGACACAATAGTACACAGCGTTCTTTATCCTGCATGGAGATGGAGGGGGGAGGGTGTGATGAGGGAGATGATCTCTATGACAGGCTTCCTTCTAGTCCTTATCTTCCTGGCCGATAATAATCCACACTGTTAGCTCAAGGAGTCTAACTGACCTTTGATTAGCTTCTCTCCTGACCTGAATTCTGTTCCCTTGCCTTCTGTGAGATACAGAGTCCTCCCTGTCCTCCCTGTCCTCAGGCCATCCACGTTGAACAGACGGTATGACAGTAGTGCAGGTAGTACCATCTGAAAGTAGCTCCTGTTCCTCCTCCTCTTCCTCATTATCACCCAATCCATTTTGGGATGATATGAGGCTGGGCTGTGTGTAATCACCCTGTATGTTTCCTTGCTCCATCTCATCGTGCTGCGCCTGCAATGCATCCTCTTTTATTGAGAGCAGAGAGCGTTTTAGAAGACAGAGAAGCGGGATGGTGATGCTAATTATGGCTAGAAACAAGCAAATCTCTCCCTTGCTCAGCAGCACCTCTCCCTACATTGTCTGATTCCGGAGTGACTGTGACAAGCATGGTGGAGCCAGGTTTGATATAGACCTGATGACGCTGTGCGGCCAGCCAATCACTGTAATGTTACAACCAACATGGCTACGGCATTACCGTGAGTGGCAGGCAATCCTTGCATGTTCATTGGCTCTGTAAAGAGCACCAAACATGCAGGGAGGAGACCCGAGCAACCCCAGAAATACTCGGCGAGCGCTGAGCATCTCGAGCAGTGAGATGCTCGGACGAGCACCGAGCAGTAGCGAGCATGCGCGCTCATCACTACTGCAGTACTTCCAGCTTGCGACTGATGTGGTCATTTCGGAGATGGATGCTGAAGAGGAGGAGGTGCAGGAGCTGTAGAATGTGGGGCAACCCTGATTGACCAAGGGCCCCGAATCCTCGGTGTCGGGAGGATGTGTTCCGTCCCAAGGTCCGACTGGGTCCCAGCTTCCACTATGTTAACCCAGTGTGCCGTCAGCGAGATGTACTGTCCCTGCCCACAAGCACTTGTCCACGTTTCTGTGGTTAGGTGGACTTTCCCAGTAACTGCATTGTTGAGAACATGGCTAATATTGTGGGACACGTGCTCATGTAATGCGGGGACGGCACACGGGGAGAAATAGTGGCGGCTGGGAACTGAGTATGACTGCCGTCATCAGGTTGCGGAAAGCTTCCGTCTCCTGCAAAAAGCACCTCCCCGTCTCCTGCAAAAATAAAATGTCGGTGTCAAGGCGACAGAGAAAATCAAAGGCTGTAAACCTAGCCGCATCTGACTTTATGCTGACAACATTAATGGTTGCCAGCATCAACGGGGTGAGTGCCGCCATCATGGGTGATTGGGTTCGACAGCAGCCTTTTTCCCACGCCCTTGTGAAACATACTCCTCCTCAGAAGAAGCCACCCACTTCAGGCACACTGACACATCCATTCCCTCCTTTCATACATCCCCGCCTTTGCCTGGTGGGCTCGGCGTGGCCTCCTAGCCCACGGGCTTACTTTCCACCCTCAGTGAAGAAGGCCCGGCGCCCCCCAAAATCCCCCATCTCCTCACCCGCCATACCCGGCACCATGTCCTCCTCCTCCCCATCTGAAGGAGAAGGAGATATGTTACACGGGACATGATACCGGTTGGTGAGGTCCACCAGGGGCGGGGTGGCTGAGCTTTCCTCCGATGACCGGGTCTGGGTCTCAGCTGGAGTCCCCAGGGGGTTCCATTCTAAAGACAAATCCTGACTTCCCTCTGCTGCTTTGGTTTTAGTTTTTTACTTCCCGTTACGCTTCTTACGTTTTGTATCTAGCCATTCTCTCGCATCCTCATTCAGATCTTCACTGCATGAGGAACCCGAGACCTCGGCATCCTCCACCCTATTCAATCTCTCCACCTCCTCGTCCAGCTCACTGACCGAGACCTTAGCTGCAGATCTATTTGCAGCAGGGTTATGAGGCAGGGACATCACTACCCCTCTCCCATCCCCCTGGCGCCTCTCCTGCCGTCTCTCCTGCTACCTCACCCTAGAGCGGCCCAACTGCTTGCTCTTCACTGGTCTCTTGCTTCCCCCACCTCTGCTAGTCCCTTCACCAGCAGGATTGGACCCCCTATTATGAGCCGAATGTCCTTACAAGTTACGGCAAGATGACCAAGGCCCCCACACAAATCGCACTTCACCACCTTGCACCCTGCAGTAAAATGTGAGGGGCTACCGCACTTGTGGCAGACCTTCGACTGACCCTGGTAAAAGATCATGATCTGATCCCTCCCCAAGAATGTTGAGGAGGGAATGTGCGTAACGTTGTTACCTGAAACCATTAATTTAACCATAAAGGTCCGGCCCCAGACCAGATGCCGAAACCAGATGGGTGGTATCATCTGTAGTGCAGGAAGCCGGCTCCTTTTCCTCCTCCCCCTCATTATCACCCAAGCCGTGTTTAGATGAGATGAGGCTGGGGTGTGTAGCATCACCTGTATGAGTTCCATCTCATTATGCTCCGTCTGCAAAGCCTCCTCTTTAATAGTTAGCACAAAGCGTTTCAGTAGGCAGAGAAGCGGAATTATGACGCTAATTATGGCGTCATCGCCGCTCACCATCTTGGTGGCATCCTCAAAGTTTTGGAGAACCACACAGATGTTAGATATCCATGTCCACTCATCAGCTCTTATGCGCAGGCTGACTGGAATACCTATGGATGTGTTGAAGCTGGTACTTAACTGTCCTCTGCTGCTCAAAAATTCTTCCCAAAATATGTAACATTGAGTTCCAATGTGTGGTGACATTGCTCACCAGTCGGAGCTGGAAACTGCAAACGCTGCTGAAGCACTGCCAGGGCAGCAGAAGCTGTAGCTGACTTTCTGAAATGGGTACACACATGGCGTACTTTCACAAACAGCTCAGGCAGATCAGGGTAGGTTTTGAAACTTCTGAACCACTAAGTTGAGCACATGGGCCAGGCATGATACATGTGCAAGGTTGCCAAGTTTCAGAGCCACCACCAGGTTCCAGCCAATGTCACACATGTGGTGAGATCCACAGTTCTGCCTGCTCTGTAACAGCTTTCAACAACTCTGCAGTGGTGTGCGGTTTGTCACCTAAGCAGATTAGCTTTAGCAGAGCCTGTTGCGCTTGGCTGAGGCAGTGCTGCAGTGTTTCCAGCTTGCGACTGATGTGGTAATTTCAGAGATGGGGTCTGAAGAGGAGGAGGTTCAGGAGCTTCTGTAGAATGTGGAGGCAACCCTGATTGAACCAGGACCCACAATCCTCTGCGTCGGGAGGACGTGTTCCATCCAGGGTTTGACTGGGTCCTGGCTTCTACAATATATACCTAGTGTGCCATCAGAGAAATGTACTGTCCCTGGCCACAAGCACTTGTGGACCTTCCCAGTAACTGCATTGGTAATGTTCTGGGACACGTGCTTGTGTAAGGCGGGGACTGCACACCGGGAGAAATAGTGGCAGCTGGGGACTGAGTACCGATGGACAGCCACCGCCATGAGGTTGCAGAAAGCTTCTGTCTCCAAAAGTCTAAAAGGCAAAATTTCCAGTGCAAGCAGTTGAGAAACTTGGCAGTTTGGAATTGTGGCCTGCGGGTGGGTGGCTGCGTATTTGCGCTTGCGTTCCAAGTACTGGGGTAGGGACAACTGAACACTGCGCTGGGAAAAGGACGTGGTTGCTGATGGTGATGGTTGCAAGTGTGCAACGACAGGTGCAGGGTGGGAGGCATCTTCGTCTGCGTCATGGACAGGGGATTGGCATGCTCACACACAACAGCGGAACAGACAGTGGTGTTGACACGCCCAGGGGGATGGGGACGACTCGGTACCCGGGCCTTTGCCTGGCCTTGGGGATGTCGCGGTGGTCGGCTCCCGGGCCCGTACCCTGGGGTCAGCTTTTAAAAGGGGATTATTTGTTAACTCTATGAAAGTTCGTGACGCTACCTGTGGTTTCTGGTGAGAATCACCAGCGCTGCGGCAGTCCACTGAGGCCGGTGATAAGGCAGCTCGATGGTATAGCTCCCCACAGGTGGAGCTAGGCCTAAGGGCAGCGTAGGAGAGGGGGATGCAGGACAGGAGAGACCCAGCCGGGTCAGAGCAAGAACGGGGATGGACACGGTAGTCACTTCAGTACCTTTTACTGGTAGTAGTTCAGGCACATCCCGGAGCACTGTAGGGTGAAGGGTGCATATCACGATCCTCCCCAATGAGCGGGTGTAGGGCCTCCTGTTTCTTGCCTCTGCGTAGTAAGTTTCTGACCTGCCTGAAGCTAGGCCTAACTTTATCTCTGTCCTGCATCGGCTGACATAGTGATAAGGCCTTCTCTTGGAGTGCATGCTCCCAGTTTACGGGGCTTATGTGTCTCCTGGCTCTGTTACGTATCAGCTCTCTGGTGAACCTGGGACCTGTAGTTCTCCAGGGATTCCGGCTATGCCTTACTGGGTCGTAGAGATCCCGGTAAGCTCGGACCCGGTGTCCGGTATATGTTTCGGGGTGAGCTGGGTAGCTCCTCTGCCCCCACTGCTACTCACTTTCCACTCGCCTTCGGCCACGCTCGGGCCCTCACTAGGCTACTCACACTAATGGCAGCTTGCCGCTTTTCACCGCTCTTACAGACGTCGGCACACCTTAAGCTCTAACTGAGCTCCCTGAATCTAGCTAGCAGGAGCCTCGTGCTCCACTGCTGAACTATTAGCTGAGTTCTCTAAACTAGACTGAGCTCCATTGCAGACTAACCTCTCTCAGGCTTCTCTACTGCAGGAACTCTTCAGAGGAACTCCTCACTGCCTAGCTCCACCTTCCCTATTTATATCCCTAATGGGCTCCCTCTGCTGGTCTGAGGTGGAAGGTGGAGATGTGTGAATGTTTATGGGGGCCTCTTATGGAGGATTCCATTAATGCACACTTCTAGGATCTGTGGTACCATGCGCAGCTGGGCGCCACAGTGTCACCCGCAAACACTGTTTTTGGACCCTGGCGTTTGGCCCAAATAGTCGGGTGCCTGAGTATGCTGATGGCGGTCAGGCTGGTAGTTTTGCTGCCCCTGCTGATGCTGACACGGCAGATTTTGCAAATGGTCTTTTTTGGCTTAACTGGACAGTCTTTAAGAAAGGTGTTCCCGATTCTGGCTCTAACAATTGGACTGGCAACTTCCCTTGTATTTGTGTTTTGGGGAACAGTTGCCCGTCTTGTGTCTGTGGCCATCCCACTGTTTCTTCCTGCCTGTTGTGCTGCTATGGCTCCCATCCCCTCTGCGCTGCTGTCCTTGCTATGCATCACCTTGCCAGGTTGAGTCAGTGACTTCATCGTCCACCACCTCGTCTTCCACGTATGCACCCTGGGCCTCCTCTTGACTTGTTGGCAATTTTGTCTCATCATCATCCACCTCTTGCGACAGTAATTGTACTTTCCCACCGTCACCTTTGTGTGACCTTGGCTGCTGAGATATTTGGGCATCGTTACACGCGACCTCCTCATGCCCCACTTCAAGTGGACAGAGCGAAAGGCCAGAATCTATAAATGGAAATGTGAACAAGTGTGGGATCACTTATCTCCAGGCACTCGGCATGATGGGAGGAAGGAGGATCAGGGTGAGGAATATTTGGTCCAGACTCATGACTACTTAGACTGGACCATGTGGAAGACAGAGTGATGGTGGTGGTAAACTGACTGGAAGCATTATCTACTATCCAACCAACAACATTTTCACACTCTATTGGCTTCAAGAGTGGTGTTCCGTTGCCCCCTAGAAAGTGGAACAGGAAGGTAGGTCGACATGATGTGGGTGCTTGTTGTGCTCCCTCAGCAGGCAGTTGTGGCTTCTGCGCTCACCATCAGCGTCACGTCCACTTCCCCTCCCTTACCATGTGCCTTGCACATTTTAAATGGAGTATAATATTTGGCAGCCTCCCAAAATATTCAGGATTATTATCGCAGTAATATTTAACCACGTCTGATGACCAATTTTTTTATGCAGTGGCGGTATAGCAATACTATTGGTCAGCGACCAAGTGTGGATATATTTTGAACGCACAACTGGCAGACTTTAAATGGGCTATAATATTTTGCAGCTTGCAAAAAATGTCAGGATTATTACCGCAGTAATATTTGATCACGTCCGATGACCAATTTTTTTCTGTCACCCATGACGGCACAACGAGAGAGGGTTCCGCTCTTCAAGGACAGGAAACCTTCAAGATAAAAAGGGCGGCGCCTCTCTCCGCCTCAGTGGTTTCCTGTCCTTGATGGGGGACCCTCCTTCTCGTCGGCGGACCTGTACCGCAAGATCCCTTATGGTTTGGTTAGACAGGTTAGAAGACCAGGTTAAGAACAAAGAGTCACAGGACTCCATTCTGGCCTCTCTACCTGTATTGAAAGGAGCAGCGGCCTTCTTATCGGACGCCTCTGCGGATTCTCCAGATTAGCAGCAAGATCTGCGGCCCTGTCTAATGCCGGCTGCAGAGCAGTCTGGCTGAAATGTTGCCCGGGGGACATACAAACGAAGGGAAAGCTATGTTCTCTTCCGTGTGAAGGAGATTTTCTTTTTGGTGCCTCTCTTGATACAATTCTGGAGAAAGCAGGTGACAACAAAAAAGGATTTCCTAAATCTTCCGTCTCAACTTTTACGCAGTCCTTTCGGAGGAAGAAATTTGGCCGCAGAAGGACATCCACAGAACAATCTAGATGGGAGGATCGTTCCAGGAAAGGGAAAGGGTTTTTGTTCGGCGGGTCTTCCCAGGATAGTCGCAAACCGCCAAAATGACACTCTATCCCAGGTGGGAGGGAGGCTCTGTCTCTTCCTTCCTACCTGGGAAAGGATCTCTTCCAGCAAATGGATCCTCAATTTAGTAAAATCAGGTTTAAAACTGGAATTTCTGAGAAAAAAAACAGAGAAATTTATCCCGACTACCTTAAGATCCTCTCTACCAGAACAGCGGGCACTGGAGGAAGAGATTTCAGGTCTCCTGCAAAAGAACGTCTTGCTGGAGGTATCACCACAAGAAGTAAGAAGAGGGTTCTATTCCCCCTTGTTCCTTATAAAGAAGCCGGACAATTCATACAGAGTCATCCTCAACTTGAAAGGCTTAAGCAAATTCCTGAATATTCCATCATTCAAGATGGAAACAATAAAATCAACGATAAGCCTTCTATTTCCCGGCTGCTGCATGGCAGTGTTGGACCTAAAGGTTGCGTATTACCATCTGCCAATACATCACGACTTTCAAAAATACCTCAGAGTAGCCGTAACTGTACAGGGAGTCGTCAAGCACTTCCAGTACAAAGCTCTTCCCTTCGGCCTAGCAATAGCGCCCCACATATTCACAAAACTTATAGCGGAGGTTACGGCTCATCTCAGGGAGGAAAACAGATTGATCATTCCGCACCTGGACCACTTCCTAATAGTGGGCAAAACTTACGATCACTGCCTCGCCCAAGTGAATCAGGTGTGCACCATCTTAAAAAAACTTAGGATGGTGTTTAAACCTAGAAAAATCAAAACTGATCCCGCATACAGCTCAGATCTTTTTAGGCCTTACTCTGGATTCGGTTTGACAGGAATGCCGCCTGCCCGAGCAGAAAAGAGAGAAAATAAAAAATTTAGTCTCGACAGCCATAACAGACCCAGTAATGACTCTCAGGGGGGCCATGTCTCTGTTGGGATCCCTCACCTCCTGCATCCCAGCGGTATGCTGGGCCCAATTTCATTCAAGAGAATTGCAATGGGACGTCCTAAAGAACAAAATCATCCCCAGGGGACATCTGGAGTGCAGGTTAACACTCCCACAAAATGTAATTCAGTCTCTGTATTGGTGGCTAGAGACAAACACATTCCAGACAGGCATCCCCTGGGTTCCCCAATTTACCAGAGTGATTACTACGGACGCCAGCCCCAGGGGGTGGGGGGCGCACCTAGACAACCGCCCAATACAAGGGACTTGGTCAGAGGATGAGAGTCTGGAGTCTTCCAACATGTGGGAACTACGAGCAGTAGAGAAGGCACTAATCAGCTTCTTACCCCTTCTACTAGGGCATCACATAAAAATTCTGTCCGACAACCAGGTCACGGTGGCATATGTAAACCACTCGCTCAAAATCACTAATGCAGATTGCGGGGAGGATATTTCCTCTAGTGGAAGGAAAAGTTCTCTATTTAAAGGCCATTCATACCAAAGGAGAGGACAACATGAAGGCAGACTTTCTAAGTCGCAGGCCATTATTGCAGGGAGAATAGACTCTAAATCACTCAGTCTTCCGCCAGCTAGTGGCCATGTGTGGGGTCTCCAGAGGTCGACCTGTTTGCGACTCATCAGAACAGCAAGTTAAAAAAGTTCTGCTCCCTGAATCCCACGGAAAACCCTTTAGACGCCTTTCAGTGCAGATGGGATTTCAGTCTGGCCTATGCCTTTCCCCCAACGTGCCTAATTCCAGCAGTGTTGAATAAGATCCGGGAGGATCAGGCTCCAGTGGTCCTCATAGCCCCCTTCTGGCCCAAGAGACCATGGTTCTTTTGGCTAAGGAGCATGTCAGTCACGAACCCCTGGATTCTTCCAGAGATTCCAGACCTTCTTGCTCAAGGTCCTATATTCCATCCTCAGGTGAAAGGATTGCACTTAGCGGCCTGGAACTTAAGAGGTCATTGCTAGAGGGTCGGGGTTTCTCATCGAATCTAGTTGCTACTCTTCTAGGTAGTAGGAAACCAATCACTACTAAAATTTACAGTAGAGTCTGGAAGAATTTCTTGTCATCTCAGGGATTCTCCCTGGGGGTTTTTCCATAACGGCCATTTTGGAATTTCTTCAAAAAGGGCTGGAGAAAGGCCTAGCGGTTAGCACCTTAAAGGTCCAAATCTCTGCCTTAGGGACCTTGTATAATTATAATCTGGCCGGTAACAAATGGATTTCCAGGTTCGTGAGGGCATGCAGTAGAGCCAATCCAGCCCCTATAATAAGGGTCCCTTCTTAGGATTTAAACTTAGTGTTAAACGCGTTAACAGGTTCTCCCTTTGAGCCCCTTAGCTCAGGGTCCATAAAATTACTCACCCTAAAAACAATACTTCTGGTGGCCTTAACATCAGCACGGAGGGTTAGTGAGTTACAGGCTTTGTCTGCAGATCTACCTTTTACCTTAGTGCTAGACGATAGGGTAGTTTTGAGACCAGGCCCTGCTTTCCTTCCTAAAATTGTTTCTAAATGTCATATGTCTCAGGAGATAGCCCTACCTTCCTTCTGTCCTGAACCAAAAAATAGCAAGGAGGAAAGATTTCATACCTTGGATGTCAGGAGATGCCTTATACATTATTTAGCACCCACAAGCTCATGGAGGAAGGATAGGGCTCTATCTGTCTCCTTTCAGGGCTCCAAAAAGGGATCAAAGGTCTCAAAAGACACTCTATCAAGGTGGATCTGGGAAGCCATCACGATAACCTATACGGGATCAGGCAGAGATCCTCCTAACAATCTGAAGGCCCACTCTACATGGGGCATGGCTGCTTCCTGGGCAGAAAGAGTGGACGTGCCCATTGAGCAAATATGTAAGGCGGCCACGTGGTCATCTCTGTCCACTTTCTATAATCACTATAGACTTGACCTTTCTGCCTCCTCTGATCTCACATTTGGGAGAAGGGTTCTGTAGGCTGTGGTCCCTCCCTTACATACCTAGTTCTCAGTAATTCTCTCGTTGTGCTGTCATGGGTGACAGAAAAACACGTATATTACTTACCGGTAATGTGTTTTTTCGGAACCCATGACGGCACCTTTATATTCCCTCCCTATCACTATGGTGTTCACCTTCCGGTTGGTGGGTGTTGAGTAGCGTTGAGCCACCCCCGTAGTGTTCGGGTTCAGTTCGGTTCGTCAAACACCGTTAAAACCAATGGCAGGCAAACAAAAACACATAGAAACACATAGAAAACACCTTCAAAGGTCTCCAAAAGCTGACAAACTGCTCAGAAGACACAACTAACACATGGAAAAGTGACAAATACATATAGTCATGCGAAAAGAAAAGAGGTGGAGGAGTAAAAGGAGGGGGAGACACAGATATAGGCATGTCATGCCCTTCTAAAATCAAGAAAGGCTGGAGTAAAAATCTAAAATCAGCCTACGAACACCCAGATGTCGTGACAAGAAAATTAAAAAAAGAAATATCTTTAGGTAGAATGGCAGTTGCATTCAGAACACTTTCCTTACAAGACGTGGTGGTATCCCCGTTGTGAGTTGTGCCAAAAACGGAACCCAATACATTCGGACTAATCCACCATTTGTCATATCCAAGGGGCAGGTCAGTAAACGACAACATCGACGCGGAACCAAGTACAGTAATATATACTGTACATCCTTTGACAAGGCAATCAGGCAGATCAAGAAATTGGGAAGGGTCACCCTAATGGCCAAAACAGACATTGATGCGGCGTTCCGGTTACTTACTACCTGTGCCTCCGAATAGTGTCCACCTATTGGGCTGCTTCTGGGAAGGAGCATACTATATAGATCGCTGTTTGCCCATGGGGTGGTCCAGATCCTGCTCACTATTTGAGGCGTTTAGTTGCTTCCTCGAATGGGTTGTAATGGACATTTCTAAGGGGGCACATATTACCATTACCTCGACAACTTCTTATGCCTGGGCCCAAAAGATTTGCCACAATGTGAATACACTCGGTAGTCCACCTGTGAGAAGGAGAGAGCTGGAGGGAGAGCGGACACCACAGAGCCGAAGTGTTAGATGGAGAATGGAAGAAGGAAAGAGGGCGAGGGAGGTAAGGGAGTACAGTGGAAGGCCGACCTGAGCTCCCCCATGTTCCTGCTGGGCGGGGAGCAGCCCTGGGAAGAAAAGCCGCTTGCGTATTCCTTTGAGGTTACGGGCGCGAGCGGGTAGAGGGACTACGCTGGAGTGCGAAGCCGACACGGCCAGTCCGTTCCTGCCCGTGTGACCTCCGTGTCGCCGGGTTTGTGCCAGAGCCGTGGTGGACCCTGACGGCCAGCCCACCTCTCCCAATACTGGTGCCTGTCCGCTGGTGGGTCGAGCCCCCCCGCGGTGGGGGGGGAGTAACATCTGCTGAAGAAAGACCATCTTCCAGCCAAACTAAGATGTCTACTTCTTTTCGTGGACAATGTGATACGATCCCTTTCTTACGGACACGCCCATCGCTACAAATTCCAGATGAGGCACAAAAACAGCAGGTGCTTCAACGGATATCAAGTGCTCCTTCAAATGGGCTCTCCTCCAACTCAACTTCAACATCACAAATACTCCAGTCCTCAGAGGTGTCACCCCAATCGCACTTGCTTCCTCACAGCTCCCAAGTCTCTAGCTGCCCGTCTGAGTATGGGGTAACACAGATGGTTGAGTCTGAACAGCTGTTTACTCGTACTATAGCCTGGGAAATGGAGGTCTGCTCCAGAGCTTCTGTTAATCCAAACGAGGAAATGATCTGCACTGATGCCCAGAATCTTTGAGTCGGATCCAGGACCAGATGAAGAAGGTTCTGAGCATAATGTAGACCATCGTTCCAAAACTGTAACTCTTGTTGGTGTAGACAATGATGAAGACGATGATAAAACTCAAATACCTGATTGGAGCGACAACTTGACTTTTTGGTCAGGGCAGGAAGAGGTTGGCTCTGAGGACAACGGGTGTGAGAACACACAGGGTGATGATGACGAGGTTGGAAATCCCACTTACTGTCAACTAGTGTTGAGCCACCCCCGTAGTGTTCGAGTTCGGTTCGGTTCGTCGAACACCCGTGTGTTCGCCGAACTGTTCGTCGAACTGTTCGTCGAACACCTTCGAACACCGTTAAAACCATTGGCAGGCAAACAAAAACACATAGAAACACATAGAAAACACCTTCAAAGGTGTCCAAAAGCTGACAAACTGCTCAGAAGACACAACTAACACATGGAAAAGTGACAAGTACATATAGTCATGCGAAAATAAAAGAGGTGGAGGAGTAAAAGGAGGGGGAGACACAGATAAAGGAATGTCATGCCCTTCTAAAATCCAAAAAGTGAGAAGCCGACACGGCCAGTCCGCTCCTGCCCGTGCCACCTCCGTGTCGCCGGGTTTGTGCCAGAGCCGCGGTGAACCCTGATGGCCAGCCCCCCTCTCCCAATACTGGTGCCTGTCCGCTGGTGGGTCGAGCGAGCCCCCCTGTGGTGGAGGCAGCTCTAAGCTTTTTAATTTAAATTGTCTCTCTAATTTGAATGAATACACTTTAAATCCATTTACAAGATCTATTGGAGGGCAAGTCTCATGCCAGCAGCCGCGTAATTCCAGCTCCAGTAGCGTCCACTAAAGCTGCTGCAGTTAAAAAGCTTTTATAAGGATCGAGCTCGGCTGTCCACCGCAAGGCATCCTACTGCCAGTCCCAGCCCCTATGCCTTGGGGTGCCTCCTGATGCTCTTCACTGAGTATCCCATGGTCCCGAAGCATTTCCTTTGAAAAAATTAAGTGTCTAAACTACAGGTGGTGTAGCTTGCTTAACAGCCGGGATAATCCGCTGACTAGCAGACACTGCTACTAGGCACAAAGTATTTCCTGGGCTAGATGCAGTTAAAAATTTGTAATTAGATACTCTCGTTGGATGCTGAGAAAGCATTCCATAGAGTCTCCTGGCACGCCATATATGATTCTCTTAAAAAGCTTGGGGTAGGGGTCTAGGGGACCCTTTTATAGCCAAAATCACGGCCCTGTATCGCAATACGTCACCTAGGCTGAAGATAAATGGAACTGTAGCACCCTGAGGGCTCGGTTGCTACAGACGTATTGCACCTCACCCAGAGGTGTGATATCTCACTCTCAGGTAAGGATGGAGTGTGGATCAGGACCCGACACCTGCATGCATTACACCACATTGCCGTGGGGCAGGGCGACCAATATGCCCCTGAGATGGGCACGACAGTCCCTGTCCCTGGCTGGAGTGGGGGGAGGGAACACTGAGGAAGGGGAACCCTGTAGTGCAGGAGCAGGGAGGAAGCAGTTCCTGGGTGCATTGAGAAGGGAGTATAAAAGGTGGGCACCATCTTAGTTCAGTGCAGAGAAGTCTGAGCAGAAGTGGCAGGGAGCAGGGGCTCTGCATGAGCTCTGCTCCGGAGTCGGGCCTAGTAACAGAGGCCCAGGCCTGGAAGAGGGAGAAGGAAGGAAGAGGAGAGGAGAAGGCTCCAGGAACGAGGAATGAAGGGATCCCAGGGGTGCGGACGGGCGAGTCGCCACCGCACGCCCGAATCCACCTGCGTGGAGGGGTCAGGCCAAAGGGGGAGACCGGTCCCCGAACTAGTGGAGGCAGGAAACGACCCTCAGCTAGAAACCGGAGGCTGTGACATTTTATGTGGCGCAGCCCCTCGCTACACCCGCTAGGAAGGCACCACGTAGGGTCAGGGAAACTGGCGCCAAGTTTACCAAGAGGAGGCCCGAGGCAGCCGGACAGAAGTGTTGGTAAGAAAGGCCAGACAAAGGACACACAAAGGGGGTCCTGTGAAGTGCTCCAAAGTTATCTGGGAGTTGTCTGAGCCCCTCACCTGGTGAGCACAGTACGACGTGGGCAGCCGTTACCTGCAGACGTGGTCTGGATAATAAGAACTGTGAGTTACTCCGTGTCGTTACTGCTGCTGCCCTGCACCATCACCCCCATCCTCTGCATACACTGCCCTGAGGCTATACTCCTCCCGTGGGGAGTTATGCTACACTCTGCTGCACCCACAACACCAGCCTCAGCGGTCTGCCCTGTAGCGGCGGTTCACTCTGACCGCAATCCACGGGTGGCGTAGTCGGACATTTAAACATCAAAACCACATAAATAGTTCCGCCACTGGTTTGACCGCCCTGAGCCACGGAACCGGGTCGCCGCCACGAAGACTACAACCACCAGCATCCACCAAAAAGGGTCCGGCTCCGGGTGTCCCAAGGCCCAGGGGGTGCGTCAGAACATTTTCATCACCTTTCACAATCACCAATGGGACAAGGCAGGGATGTCCTCTGTCCCCTCTCTTATACATCCTAGTGACGGAGCACCTGCTCTCATCAATTCGCCATAACCCCAATATTAGGTGGATTGAGGTGGGAGGCACCGAGTACAAGTGTTCTCTATTTGCTGATGATGTCCTAGTATATATCACTCAATCACATATATCCATCCCTGCTGTTATGGCTGAAATAGATCACTTTGTTACATGGTAAAATTTTAAAATCAATGCAGCGAAGTCTGAGGCCCTCGATGTCTCCCTCCCCAAATCCATATAGGATTCCATCCAGTCCAACTTTCCCTTTGCCTGGCCCTCACAGGGTATCAAATACTTAGGAATTCCTATTCATAGAGACCTCTCCCATCTATGTTATCTTAATTTTGGGCCCTTTATTGAACAATTCCATACAGACCACGGTTGGCAAGTTAGAACTGTAAGATTCACTACGTGAACCGCTGGTGTTTTGTGGAAAAGCACATGTACACCGCGTTCCAAATTATTATGCAAAAAGTGTTTAGGAGTGATAAGGGAAGAATTTGTTTGTTTGTCAGTTAAACTCATTGATGGTGATGTGTGTCAGGGCTCTTTATATCACTGTAAGCAATTGCAGACACCTGTGCTAATTAGTTTGGCAGGTGTGTCCAATGAAAGGCAAGACTACTTAAGAAGGCTCTCTCACATTATTAAGCAGCCTACATTTTCTGCCAAAATGGGAAAGAAAAAGGATGTGTCGGCTGCTGAGAAGCAACAAATTGTGGAGTGTTTAGGTCAAGGCATGACTACAATCAACATTGTGCGATGATCAGGATGAAGTGTCTTGGCAATCAAGAAGTATGTAGCTGATTCACAGTACACACGTGTGCGTGCTGATAAGGGCAAATTGAGGACTCTTTCCTACAGGCAATTACGTCAGGTTGAAAGAGCAGCGGCAAAAAAGCCTTGTCATAGCAGCAGACAAGTTTTTGAAGCTGCTTGTGCCTCCAACGTCCCCCGAACAACAAGATGCAGGGTCCTTCAGAGGTTTGCAGCTGTGCATACGCCATCCTGTCGACCTCCTCTATCCACTTCACACAAGCAGAAACGGCTCCAGTGGGCCAAACATTACATGAAGACTGATTTCAAAACTGTTTTGTTCACGGATGAGTGCCGTGCAGCGCTCGATGGTCCAGATGGATGGAGTGGAGGATGGCTGGTTGATGGACACCCCACGCAAACACGGCTACAGCGCCAACAAGGAGGAGGTGGAGTAATGTATTGGGCTGGAATCATGGGGAGAGAGATTGTCGGCCCCTTTAGGATCCCTGAAGGCGCTAAAGATGAACTCCATAATGTATGTGGATTTTCTCAAACAGCACTTCCTGCCATGGTTCAAGAAGAAGAACCGTGTATTTCACAGCAAGATCATTTTTCTGCATGATAATGCACCATCTCATGCTGCACATAAAACATCTGCATCTCTGGCTGATATGGGCATAAAAGGGGACAAACTTATGGTGTGACCCCCATGCTCCCCTGACCTCTACCCCATTCAGAACCTTTGGAGCATCATTAAAAGGAGTGTCTATGATGGCGGGAGGCAGTTCACATCTAAGCAACAGCTCTGGGAGGGTATTCTGTCCTCATGCAAAACAATTGAAGCAGAAACCATCCAAAACCTGACAAATTCAATGGACGAGAGAGTTCAGAAACTCCTTTCGAACAAGGGGTCCTATGTGAAAATGTAACATCACCTAGAATAAAGTTTTGAGTTGAAAACTGTTTGATTTCAGTTTCTAACAACCTGCTAATGCTTATAATTTCAAAAATGACCATTTTTTTGGTCTTTATTAAAATGAAAAGGTTGATCGAAAAGTTTGGGGGATCTAAGAGTGTGGCAACCCAGTAGTCATGATTACTTCGAATTCTGACAATATGAGGGTCATGCTGCAGGTAGTGCAGCAAGAAGGCACTTATGTGTCTTGCGCATCTCGGAGCCCCAAAATTATTTTCCGGGCTAGATGCAGCTAAAAATTATTTTTAATTTTAAATCTGGTGGAGCTTATTATAGATGGCCTAATAGGATCAGTGCTGCACACTGCTACAAAGCCCAAATTATTTTCCAGTCAAGATACAGATAAACATGATTAGTAATTTGAAAGCTTAAAACGTTTGGTAGGGTGATTTTAACCAATCATCAAGCTTTTACTCTCCCCAGGATGACACAGGGGTAGAAAAGTCGTTTCGGATCCATGATTTGTTCATCTTTATGAACGTGAGTCTGTCTACATTATCAGTGAAGAGCCGCGTGCGCTTATCTGTCAGCACACCACCAGCAGCGCTGAACACACGCTCAGACAGAACGCTGGCTGCGGGGCATGACAAGATCTCCAAGGCGTAAGTGGCTAGCTCCGGCCATTTATCCAGATTGGAAGCCCAAAAAGAGCAAGGGTCCAGTGACACAGTCGTGGCTTCAATGTTTACTTGGAGATACTCCTGTACCATCGTCTCTAGGCGTTGACTATGTGTCAGACTTCTTGTCTCCTGTGGCCTTGCAAAGGATGGGCTAAAAAAGTGGTGAAATGATTCCGCAAAATTGATGTTACCACCAGATACTGTGGTTCTGTTACGGTTTGAGTGCTGAACACTTGACGGTCCCACGGTTGGCAAGTTGGAACTGTGAGATTCACTACGTGCACCACTGGTGTTTTGTGGAAAAGCACATGTAAGATTCTGCAACAGTCTCTGCTGATACTCCTGCATGCGTGCATCCCTTTCTATGGTAGGAATAATTTCTGCAAATTTACTTTTGTACCGGGGATCTAACAGTGTGGCAACCCAGTAGTCAGGATTATTTCTAATTCTCACAATTCGAGGGTCATGTTGCAGGTAGTGCAGCAAGAAGGCACTCATGTGTGTTGCGCATCCAGGAGCACCAAGTCCCTGTTGTGTTGGTGGCGAGGTAACAATCATGCTTCCTTCCTCTGTCCTCTCCCCCCAACCTCGCACAACAGAAATGTGATCAAGGTCTCCCTCATCTGATGAGTCTTCCATCAGTTCGTCCTCCACTTCTTCCTGGGCTCCTGCACCTTCCTCACTAGTTTGGCTGCTACCATGCGCCCTGGTAAAACCATCTCCCCCACCCTCACATGCCTGCCGCCTTGGTGCTGCCGACCTTCTGGACCTTGCAGATGTTAGCCCTTCCGCATACAACTCCTCCTCCTCTACTTCCTCCACCTCCTCTTGTGCCACCACCTGACTCCGAATTCTGTTTAACATGTGCTCCAGCATGTAAATCACCGGAATAGTCATGCTGATAATGGCATCGTCAGCACTAAACATCTTCGTCGCCATTTCAAAACTGTGCAGAAGGGTGCATAGGTCCCTGATCTGAGACCACTCCTCCAGCGTGATTTGCCCCACCTCTGAATCTCGTTGGCCCAGGCTATACGTCAGAACGTATTGCACCAGGGCTTGTCGGTGCTGCCACAGTCGCTGCAACATGTGCAGAGTTGAATTCCACCGGGTAGGCACATCGCATTTTAGCCGGTGAAGTGGCAGGCCCAACGACTTCTGTAGAGATGTAAGTCACTGAGCTGCGGGATGCGAACGGCGGAAGTGAGCACACAGCGACCGTGCCCTCTGCAGAAGGCCATCTAGTCTGGGATAGTGGGCTAAAAATTGCTGGACAACCAGGTTCAACACGTGAGCCATACAAGGCACGTGTGTGACATTGCCCCGGCGAAGGGCCGCACCCAGGTTTGCAGCATTGTCGCACGCGGCCTTCCCTGGTTTCAGGTCCAGTGGAGACAACCATTCATGAAATTGGTTCTCCAGAGCTGACCCCAACTCCTCAGCTGTGTGACTCACATTTCCCAGACATTTCAATGTAAAAACCGCCTGATGACGTTGAGCCCTACTGCCAGCATAGTAAGGAGGTGTGCAGGATCCCTTCTGCGCAGTTAGAAAGCTTGTGGCATGACCAGACAGGCTTTGGGTGCAGGTGGAAGACCGAGAGGAGGTTGAGGAGGCAGAAGCAGTGGAGGAACTTTGACATAAAGAGGATTGACGCACAACTCGTGGGGACGGCAAGACTTGGACAGCAGCCCCTTGTCCTGCTGTCACCATAGTTACCCAGTGCCCAGTCAGCGACATGTAACGCCCCTGTCCATGCCTACTCGTCCAAGTGTCTGTGGTGAAATGCACCCTGTCACACACAGAGTTTCTCAAAGAAGCGGTGATGTTGTGTGCGACATGCTGGTGGAGCGCAGGCACACCTTTCTTTGAGAAGTAGTGCCGACTGGGCATCTGGTACTGGGGCACTGCGACGGACATAAGGTCTCGAAAATCCTCTGTGTCCACCAGGCGGAAAGGCAGCATTTCTGTAGCCAAGAGCTTGCAGATGGTGAAATTCAACCTCTTAGCTTTCTCATGGCTAGGAGGAAATGGTCTTTTACTTGTCCACATCTGAGGGACCGAGGGCTGGCTATTGTGCTTAGACGGGGTTGATAAGGGTGTCCCCGGCAAACTGCCGGTCTGTGAGGAAGATGCAGGCTGACATGTTAGGTTGCCTTGATCCAAAGGTGGTGCTATCGATGTCGGACAGCGCTCAACACCAGCTGGTGTTACCACCTCCAAAGAAAATGATGACCTGCCAATCACGCTGGCTGTTGCGGGTAAAGAGGTGGCAGGTCTGCGCCCCAAAACAGGTGTGACTGCTGTCCCCCCAGTCACAGAGGATGAAGAGGCCGTGGATGCACAAGATATGGCAGACGGTGGTTGGCCCGGCCGGCTAGGCCGCATTGTAGCACACTGAGCTTCCCACTGCAACTTATGCTTCATGTCCATGTGCCGGTTCATGCATGAAGTACTCAAACTATGTATTTTTTGGCCTCTACTTAGCTTTTGCTGACAAATGTTACAGATAACACGAGTTGGGTCATCTTTATCGATCTGAAAAAATGCCCAGGCTATGCAAGGCTTAGCACCCATGCGACCTGAAGAGCCACCACGACTTGTGGTGAGAGGCAGAGTTGTGTTTGAGGATGCAGTTGTTGACGTGCTTCCAGTACTACGTCTCTGTCCAGGAAGGCGCAACCTGACCTCGTCGTCACTAGCATCTTCCTCCACCTCCTCTGCTGACCTCATCTCTTGGCTGACTGTGGGTTGACAGTAAGTGGGATCTCCGACCTCATCATCATCACCCTGTGCGTTATCACACCCGTCGTCCTCAGAGCCAACCTGTTCCTGCCCTGACAAAAAACTAAAGTTGTCGCTCCAATCAGGTATTTGAGTCTTATCATCGTCTTCCTCATTGTCTCCACCAACAGGAGTTACAGTTTGGGAATGAGGGTCTACATTATGGTCAGAACCTTCTGCGTCTGGTCCTGGATCCGACTCATAAAGATTCTGGGCATCAGTGCAGATCATTTCCTCGTCTGGATTCACAGAAGCGCTGGAGTCGACCTCTGATTCCCAGGCTATAGTATGAGTAAACAGCTCTGCAGACTCAACCATCTGTTCTACCTCATACTCAGACGGGCAGCTGGAGATTTGGGAGCTGTGAGGAAGCAAGTGCGATTTGGGTGACACCTTTGAGGACTGGAGTATTTGTGATGTTGAAGTTGATGTGGAGGAGAGCCCACTTAAAGGAGCACTTGATATCCGTTGAAGCACCTGCTGTTTTTGTGCCTCATCTGGAATTTGTAGCGATTGGCGTGGCCGTAAGAAAGGGATCTTATCACATTGTCCGCTAAAAGAAGTAGACATTTTAGTTTGGCTGGAAGATGGTCTTTCTTCTGCAGATGTTACTGTTGCTTTAACACCTACCCCACGGACACAACCTTTTTTCCCCTTCCCAACACGCCTATTCCCCTTTCCACCAGCAGCAGGCCTTTTTCCACTCATTTTGGTGGTTAACTAATTCACAACTCTGGAGCTGTTTGCACAAAAAAACAATGGATGGTAACCGAGCAGAGCTGAGTGGCCAAACTGTGGTATTAGGCCAAAACTATTGGCTGGGTTAGATGCAGAAAAAAATTATTTTGAATTTGCAACCTGATGGAGGTCAGTATAGATGGACTAATACAACAAGTCCCACACACAGCTAGAAGCCCAAATATTTTTTCAGAGGTACTGTAGATGCAGATAAAAATTATTTTTAATTTGCAACCTGATGGAGGTCAGTATAGATGGACTAATAGAGAAAGTCCAACACACTACTAGAAGGCCAAATATTTTTTCAGAGCTAGATGCAGAAAAAAATTATATTCAGTTTGCAACCTGATGGAGGTCAGTATAGATGGATTAATAGAACAAGACCCACACACAGCTAGAAGCCCAATATTTTTTCAGAGGTAGATGCAGAAAAAAATATATTCAGTTTGCAACCTGATGGAGGTCAGTATAGATGGACTAATACAACAAGTCCCACACACAGCTAGAAGCCCAATATTTTTTCAGAGGTAGATGCAGAAAAAAATATATTCAGTTTGCAACCTGATGGAGGTCAGTATAGATGGACTAATACAACAAGTCCCACACACAGCTAGAAGCCCAATATTTTTTCAGAGGTAGATGCAGAAAAAAATATATTCAGTTTGCAACCTGATGGAGGTCAGTATAGATGGACTAATACAACAAGTCCCACACACAGCTAGAAGCCCAAATATTTTTTCAGAGGTACTGTAGATGCAGATAAAAATTAGTTTTAATTTGCAACCTGATGGAGGTCAGTATAGATGGACTAATAGAGAAAGTCCGACACACTACTAGAAGGCCAAATATTTTTTCAGAGCTAGATGCAGAAAAAAATTATATTCAGTTTGCAACCTGATGGAGGTCAGTATAGATGGATTAATAGAACAAGACCCACACACAGCTAGAAGCCCAATATTTTTTCAGAGGTAGATGCAGAAAAAAATATATTCAGTTTGCAACCTGATGGAGGTCAGTATAGATGGACTAATACAACAAGTCCCACACACAGCTAGAAGCCCAATATTTTTTCAGAGGTAGATGCAGAAAAAAATATATTCAGTTTGCAACCTGATGGAGGTCAGTATAGATGGACTAATACAACAAGTCCCACACACAGCTAGAAGCCCAATATTTTTTCAGAGGTAGATGCAGAAAAAAATATATTCAGTTTGCAACCTGATGGAGGTCAGTATAGATGGACTAATACAACAAGTCCCACACACAGCTAGAAGCCCAAATATTTTTTCAGAGGTACTGTAGATGCAGATAAAAATTAGTTTTAATTTGCAACCTGATGGAGGTCAGTATAGATGGACTAATAGAGAAAGTCCGACACACTACTAGAAGGCCAAATATTTTTTCAGAGCTAGATGCAGAAAAAAATTATATTCAGTTTGCAACCTGATGGAGGTCAGTATAGATGGATTAATAGAACAAGACCCACACACAGCTAGAAGCCCAATATTTTTTCAGAGGTAGATGCAGAAAAAAATATATTCAGTTTGCAACCTGATGGAGGTCAGTATAGATGGACTAATACAACAAGTCCCACACACAGCTAGAAGCCCAAATATTTTTTCAGAGGTACTGTAGATGCAGATAAAAATTAGTTTTAATTTGCAACCTGATGGAGGTCAGTATAGATGGACTAATAGAGAAAGTCCGACACACTACTAGAAGGCCAAATATTTTTTCAGAGGTAGATGCAGAAAAAAATATATTCAGTTTGCAACCTGATGGAGGTCAGTATAGATGGACTAATACAACAAGTCCCACACACAGCTAGAAGCCCATTATTTTTTCAGAGGTAGATGCAGAAAAAAATATATTCAGTTTGCAACCTGATGGAGGTCAGTATAGATGGACTAATACAACAAGTCCCACACACAGCTAGAAGCCCAAATATTTTTTCAGAGGTACTGTAGATGCAGATAAAAATTAGTTTTAATTTGCAACCTGATGGAGGTCAGTATAGATGGACTAATAGAGAAAGTCCGACACACTACTAGAAGGCCAAATATTTTTTCAGAGCTAGATGCAGAAAAAAATTATGTTCTGTTTGCAACCTGATGGAGGTCAGTATAGATGGATTAATAGAACAAGACCCACACACAGCTAAAAGCCCAATATTTTTTCAGAGGTAGATGCAGAAAAAAATATATTCAGTTTGCAACCTGATGGAGGTCAGTATAGATGGACTAATACAACAAGTCCCACACACAGCTAGAAGCCCAATATTTTTTCAGAGGTAGATGCAGAAAAAAATATATTCAGTTTGCAACCTGATGGAGGTCAGTATAGATGGACTAATACAACAAGTCCCACACACAGCTAGAAGCCCAAATATTTTTTCAGAGGTACTGTAGATGCAGATAAAAATTAGTTTTAATTTGCAACCTGATGGAGGTCAGTATAGATGGACTAATAGAATGATGTTATGCCCAAAAGATTTTACTTCACTAGGTGCAGTAAAAAAATTGGTATTCTATACACAGGTGGTATATCTTGCAACACAGATAGGCTACTCCACTGACTAACACACTCTGCAATAGGCCAAAAAGGATTAGTTTTGCTAGATTCAGCCAAATGCTGTGAAAAAAACTTGCACAGCACTGGCACAGACCTGCCTGGCAAAAACTGATAGGAACTGATGTAACCTAGTCCTGAAAAGGACTCCAATTACAATTAGTCTTTACTCCCACAACCTATCTATTTAAGAGCACAGACCTCCCTGATAAAAGTCGTAGGAAATGCTGTAACCTAGTCCTTAAAAGGACTGCAATCACAACTATTCCCTACTCCCAAGCTATCTGTATATTTGTGCGAAAATTGGCTTGAAATTAACAAGGTATAGCGCACACAGCAACAGCGGTGCCGTCTAACACGCAGCTGCAGCAGTGAGAAAATGGTGGCGACGGGGAAAATGGCTTGGTCTTATAGGGCAAGGACATGTGACATACACTGCCAATGACACATGCCCTTGCTTGTGTGAAAAAAAGCACTTCGCTCCGTGTGTGCGCTGCTGATAGGCTGACAGATTGCACCTCCCCACTGTAAATGCGGGAAAGAGAAAATAAAATGGAGATCTTCATTGTTCCTGCAGAGATCCATCCCCTGCCCCTCCCCCCACCCCGCTGTACACTCAAACTGCGTATTAACATTAATTTTCATCATTACTGAGAAAAAATCCAGTTATGATTTTGGTGCATGAACAGTTATCGAACATAACCTCGAACAGCCGAATTTTTCTCAAATTGTTCGTGTTCGCCGAACGGCTCGAACACCGCCCAAAACAGCTCGAATTTGAGATTGGCGAACAGTTCGAGTAGAACAACGCTCATCTCTACTCCTTACTATGCTGGCAGCAGGGCTCAAAGGCATCAGGCGGTGTTTACTTTGAAATGTCTGGGAAATGTGAGTCACACAGCTGAGGAGTTGTGGTCAGCTCTGGAGACCCAGTTTCATGAATGGTTGTCTCCACTGGACCTGCAACCAGGGATGCGACAATGCTGCAAACCTGGGTGCGGCCCTTCGCCGGGGTAATGTCACACACGTGCCTTGTATGGCTCACGTGTTGAACCTGGTTGTCCAGCAATTTTTAGCCCACTATTCCAGACTAGATGGCTTTCTGCAGAGGGCACGGTTGCTGTGTGCTCACTTCTGCCATTCGCATCCCACAGCTCAACGACTTACATCTCTACAGAAGTCGTTGGGCCTGCCAGTTCACCGGCTGAAATGCGATGTGCCGACACGGTGGAATTCAACTCTGCACATGTTGCAGCGACTGTGGCAGCACCGACAAGCCCTGGTGCAATACGTTCTGACATATAGCCTGGGCCAACGAGATCCAGAGGTAGGGCAAATCACACTGCAGGAGTGGTCTCAGATCAGGGACCTATGCACCCTTCTGCACAGTTTTGAAATGGCGACGAAGATGTTTAGTGCTGACGATACCATTATCAGCATGTCTATTCCGGTGATTTACATGCTGGAACACACGTTAAACAGAATTCGGAGTCAGGTGGTGGGACACGAGGAGGTGGAGGAAGTAGAGGAGGAGTCGTATGCGGAAGGGATAACATCTCCAAGGTCCAGACGGTCGGCAGCACCAAGGCGGCAGGCATGGGAGGGTGGGGGAGAGGGATTAACCAGGGTGCATGGTAGCAGCCAAACTGTTGAGGAAGGTGCAGGAGCCGAGGAAGAAGTGAAGGACGAACTGGCGATGGGCATGGAACACTCATCAGATGAGGGAAACCTTGATCACATTTGTGTTACCTCGCTACCAACACAACAAGGACTTGGTCCTACTGGATGCGCAAGACACATGATTGCCTTCTTGCTGCACTACCTGCAACATGACCCTTGGATTGTCAGAATTCGAAGTAATCCCGACTATTTGGTTGCCACACTCTTAGATCCCCGGTACAAAAGTAAATTTGCCGAAATAATTCCTGCCATAGAAAGGGATTCACGCATGCAGGAGTATCAGCAGAGGCTGTTGCAGAATCTTACAGGTGCTTTTCCACAAAACACCAGTGGTGCACGTAGTGAATATCACAGTTTTAACTTGCCAACCGTGGGACTGTCGAGTCTTCATCACTCAAACCGTAACAGTAACACAGTATCTGCTGGTAACAGCAATTTTGTGGAATCGTTTCACCACTTTTTTAGACCATCCTTTGCAAGGCCACAGGTGACAAGAAGTCTGACACATAGTCAACGCCTAGAGAGGATGGTACAGGAGTATCTCCAAGTGAACATCGAAGCCATGACTGTGTTACTGGACCCTTTCTCATTTTGGGCTTCTAATCTGGAAAAATGTCCGAAGCTCGCCACTCATGCCTTGGAGATCTTGTCATGCCCTGCAGCCAGCGTTCTCTCTGAACGTGTGTTCAGCGCTGCTGGTGGTGTGCTGACAGATAAGCGCATGCGGCTGTCCACTGAGAATGTAGACAGACTCACGTTCATAAAGATAAACAAATCATAGATCCGCAAGGACTTTTCTACCCCTGTGTCATCCTGGGGAGACTAAAAGCTTGAGGATTTGGTAAAATCACCTCACCAAACGTTTTAAGCAACTCTGGGGCAATTGATGCCACTTAAGTGGTGTCTGTGCCACAATTTTTGTTAAAAATGGAGACTTTTTTGGAGTCTCCTTGCTGTGTTTTACGTTACGTTGGCATCGTCAATTCCAAGTGGGTTGGGTCGCCCCCCTTTTAACTGTAAGAAACTACATACACTATGGCTTGGGGTAACACAGATGGTTGAGTCTGAAGAGCTGTTTACTCAGAGGTCTGCTCCAAAGCTTCAGTGTCTGCTAGTCAGCGTAGTAGCCCAGCTCTGAAGCAAGCTACACCGCCTGTGTATCTAATAAGAATTTCTAACTGCATCTAGCCTAGGCAGACTGTGGGGACCCCCAACCAAACCCAGACGTTCAGCCCCCCTACCGCCCCCCTTTCCTTGACAATACAATAATGTAACTCTTACAACTGGATGGGTGAGGATCGGTCACAGCTTTATTAACTCTTTATATTCATTCCATTAGAAAGGCATTTTATTTCTAAAATAATTCAGCTTGTTGCAGCATACCCTGTGTCTCCACACCGGCAAGTTGGCCAACAAGTGTAACTCTCCAACATGTCCTTTCTATTTCCAGGCCACGGAGGATCCTGTGTACTCGTATGCAGGACTCTGACCCCCATCCATCACTCTTAACGCTTGTTCCACTCCGTCCTGGAGTCCTGACAGGAATATGTCCAGTCCAATATCCATTAAGTGAACACCGTCGGGCCGTATGAGGCCTGCTTTATCTCCTTCCAGTTGTCGGTGTCGTATCACTACACCGCCTCTGTCTCTTCTAAATTTTGCCATCCGAATATTTATTACCCGTCTTGTCCGTTCGATGGCCGTGATGTCTCGCGCACCTTGCCATACCGCTATCGGCACAATCTCTGACCATACTATAGTTAGTTTTGTGAAAAATTCTCTGAAGCGCTCAGTGTCTAGTTTCATTATTGCCATTAGTTATGCGCTCTTGTGATGACCTAGGTCGTTTCCCCCGGCCTGTATAACTAAGATGACCAGACCTCTTGCATCTAATTTCTAAACTCTAATTTCCTCCCGCCTGGGCGGACTTTCACCCTTTTTTCTGCCCAATATATTTACGAGTGGCCTATCACCCACACTGTTGGCTTAGCGTCACCTGTAAAAGAAACAAACCACGTTTGGATAACAAGTCCGGTCTTATGTATCTCGCCAAACACGTGGATCGCCATCTCCCTATCCTCTGAACTTCCGTTTCTGACAGTCCTGCTCTTGCTGCTTCCGTGGCCGCGCCTATGCGGAATGAGTGTGTCCCGTAATCTTAGGGGTGGTTCCCTGCCGATGTTAGGCATTTATTAAATATAGCTTGGAACTGGAATGGCGTTCCATCAATGTGTGATAGGAAGAACTTACTTTGTGATCTGATGGTTATATATGTTTTTACTATTGTTACCCGACTCAGTGTACCATTTGTGGGTTGTAGAAGTACCCAAGTGCCCCTGCCCACTGGAACCATTTTCGATTTGCGTATGCGTAGACGTATTGCATTATTGGCTATGACTACGTCCTGGTCTAATAAGCCTCCACTGGTGGTAATTTTGGATTGAGGGACTAATTCGCTTATGCATAGCGCCCCGAAGAAGGCGATCACAAATGCAGTAGACAGTAGTGTTGCTTCAAATTGTGAGTGTCATGTTAATGGTGTTAGGGATATGATGTGAGAAATCAGTTTTAGTGACACGGGACGGGACATCTACACTCTTGACTTGGCTGACCCCTTTTCCACCCTTTTATGGATTGTCTGATGATGAATCTCTTTGTCACATCTCCCCAATTCAGTAGTTGGAAGTGAAATGCTACTCTGGTCAGACACCGCTGCGCTGACGCCCCTGATATGCCCCTCATCATTAGCTGGTGGAGAAATTCTATGGTGACTTGTAATCTGGCTTGTTCACATTGGTCAACCCGTCTGCCTGCTACTAGTCATGTCCACTCTTCCCATGCCTTACCGTATGCTTGCCACGTCGATGGGGCAACTGACGCTCTGATTAATGGCATCAACTATTCGCCACTAGATCCCATAGGGAGGGTGGGCAACTGTTGCCTGATGGGTGGGCGTTGGGGAGGAGCTCTGTGAAAATCTGCCAATTGAATTGTGATAAAGCGTTGGCAGCAGCGTTAGACCCCTCAGCATCGTGGCTAGCGCGGACCCATACATTGTGTTTTAGGCACAGGAATGCTAGCCGGCGTAGTAGTCCTAGCACTGGGAGAGACGATGATGCCATCTTATTAATGCAGTGCGCTAGGCTGGTGTTTTTTGTTATGAAGCGTATATTTTTGTTAGCCAGGCGCGTGCCCCATATTTCTATTGCTACCACTATTGGGAAGAAAAATTATTTTCCGGGCTAGATGCAGCTAAAAATTATTATTAATTTCAAAGCTGGTGGAGCTTGGTATAGATGGCCTAATACAATGAGTACCACACACTGGTACTATGCCCAAAATTATTTTCTGGGCTAGATGCAGCTAAAAATTATTATTAATTTCAAAGCTGGTGGAGCTTGGTATAGATGGCCTAATACAATGAGTACCACATACTGCTACTATGCCCAAAATTATTTTCCGGGCTAGATGCAGCTAAAAATTATTATTAATTTCAAAGCTGGTGGAGCTTGGTATAGATGGCCTAATACAATGAGCACCACACACTGCTACTATGCCCAAAATTATATTCCGGGCTAGATGCAGCTAAAAATTATTATTAATTTCAAAGCCGGTGGAGCTTGGTATAGATGGCTTAATACAATGAGTACTACACACTGGTACTATGCCCAAAATTATTTTCCGGGCTAGATGCAGCTAAAAATTTACTTCCCACTCGTCTGTCTCTAAGCTCCTATCCCTCACTTCCTCCTTTGGACTCACTCAATGGTCTTCCACACCCACCCACAAAGATGGCCACACACTGGACCTCATCTTCACCCGCTTCTGTTCCCTATCTAACCTCTCTAACTCACCACTCCCTCTCTCTGACCATAACCTCCTCACATTCTCTACCCTCTCCTCTCCGGGTGCACAATCCCCACTGCACAAACTCACACACCCTCGCAGAAATCTCAAACACCTTGACCTACACTCTCTCTCTGAATCCCTCCTTCCTCTCACAGACATAAATTCCTTACACGATGCAGACGTTGCTGCTGCTTCATATAACACCACAATAGCTTCAGCTCTAGACTCGATCGCCCTTCTCACTAACACCACACCTCGCACATTCAACAGGCAACCCTGGCACACTAAACTTACCAAAGAACTGCGCCGGGCCTCCAGGGTTGCGGAGCGGAGATGGAAAAGGTCTCACTCCATTGAGCACTTCATCGCATTCAAGCAATCCCTCACTAATTTCAAGTCCGCACTCACTACAGCAAAACAAACCTACTTATCATCTCTCATATCCTCCCTATCTCACAACCCTAAACAGCTATTTAACACTTTCAACTCTCTCCTTCGTCCCCCAGCACCTCCTCCCTCTTCTCTCATCTCAGCCGACGACTTTGCCTCATTATTCAAACAGAAGATTGACACCATCAGACAAAACTTTTGACTAAAGTCCACACAACCCCTCCTCATATCTACTCAACCCTCCTCCTCCAAACCCCACTTCTCCCCCATTACAGAAGGTCAAGTCTCCTCTTTACTCTCCAAATCACACCTAACCACCTGCGAACTTGACCCAATCCCATCCCACCTCATCATTAACCTCACCACAGTCTTCATCCCAACCCTAACCCACCTCTTCAATCTGTCACTAACAACCGGAGTCTTCCCCTCATGTTTCAAACATGCCGCAATCACACCCATCCTCAAAAATCTCTCCCTTCACCCTTCCTCTCTGACTAGCTACCGCCCCATATCACTCCTCTTCTTTGCCTCAAAACTTCTAGAACAACATGTCCACCTTGAACTGTCCTCCCACCTCTCCTCCTGCTCCCTCTTCGACCGCCTGCAATCTGGCTTCCGACCGCATCACTCGACTGAAACTGCCCTGACCAAAGTCACCAACGACCTACTAAATGCCAAATCCAAGCAACACTACTCCATCCTCCTCCTTCTGGACCTGTCATCTGCCTTTGACACAGTGGACCATTCCCTCTTACTCCAGATTCTCTCATCTCTTGGCATCACGGACTTGGCTCTATCTTGGATCTCCTCATACTTAACAGACAGGACATTCAGCGTCTCCCACTCACGCACCACCTCCTCATCTCGCCCCCTATCTGTCGGTGTCCCCCAAGGTTCAGTTCTAGGACCTCTGCTCTTCTCCATCTACACCTTTAGCCTGGGACAGCTCATAGAGTCTCACGGTTTTCAGTATCACCTCTATGCTGACGACACACAGATCTACCTCTCTGGACCCGATATCTCCTCCCTACTAACCAGAATCCCACAATGTCTGTCCGCCATCTCATCCTTCTTCTCCGACAGATTTCTAAAACTCAACATGGATAAAAGAGAGTTCATCATCTTTCCACCCTCTCATTCACATCCCCCATCCGACCTATCCATCAACGTCAATGGCTGTTCACTCTCCCCAGTCCCACAAGCTTACTGCCTTGGAGTAACCCTGGACTCTGATCTCTCCTTTAAGCCACATATCCAAGCCCTTTCCACCTCAAAACTCAAAAACATCTCCCGGATCCGTGCATTCCTCAGCAAAGACTCTGCAAAAACACTAGTGCATGCCCTCATCATATCCCGCCTCGACTACTGCAACCTCCTGCTCCGTGGCCTCCCTTCCAACACTCTTGCGCCTCTCCAATCTATCCTAAACTCTGCTGCTCGACTAATCCACCTGTCCCCCCGCTATTCCCCGGCCTCCCCTCTCTGTCAATTCACTGGCTCCCCATTGCCCAGAGAATTCAGTTCAAAACCCTAACCATGGCATACAAAGCCATCCACAACCTGTCTCCCCCATACATCTGTGACCTAGTCTCCCGGTACTTACCTGCATGCAACCTCCGATCCTCACAAGATCTCCTTCTCTACTCCCCTCTTATCTCCTCCTCCCACAATCGTATACAAGATTTCTCCCGTGCTTCCCCCCTACTCTGGAACTCCCTACCCCAACATATCAGACTCTTGCCGACCGTGGAAACCTTCAAAAGGAACCTGAAGACCTACCTCTTCCGACAAGCCTACAACCTGCAGTAAACACCACTGCATGACCAGCTCTACCCTCACCTACTGTATCCTCACCCATCCCTTCTAAAATGTGAGCCCTCGCAGGCAGGGTCCTCGCTCCTCCTGTACCAGTCGCTGACTCGTTTTGTTAAGATTATGTAAATGCTTTTGTTATGTATATCCCTATCACATGTAAAGCACCATGGAATAAATGGCGCTATAATAATAAATAATAATAATAATAATTAATTTCAAAACTGGTGGAGCTTGGTATAGATGGCCTAATACAATGAGTACCACACACTGGTACTATGCCCAAAATTATTTTCCGGGCTAGATGCAGCTAAAAATTATTATTAATTTCAAAGCTGGTGGAGCTTAGTATAGATGGCCTAATAGAATGAGTACCACACACTGCTACAGGCCCAAAATTATTTTCCATGCAAGATGCAGCTAAAAATTATTAGTAATTTGAAAGCTGGTGGAGCTTAGTATAGATGGCTTAATAGAATGAGTACCACACACTGCTACTATGCCCAAAATTATTTTACAGGCAAGATGCAGCTAAAAATTATTAGTAATTTGAAAGCTGGTGGAGCTTAGTATAGATGGCCTAATAGAATGAGTACCACACACTGCTACTATGCCCAAAATTATTTTACAGGCAAGATGCAGCTAAAAATTATTAGTAATTTGAAAGCTGGTGGAGCTTAGTATAGATGGCCTAATAGAATGAGTACCACACACTGCTAATATGCCCAAAATTATTTTACAGGCAAGATGCAGCTAAAAATTATTAGTAATTTGAAAGCTGGTGGAGTTTAGTATAGATGGCCTAATAGAATGAGTACCACACACTGCTAATATGCCCAAAAGGTTTTACTTGGCTAGGTGCACTAAAAAATTTGTATTACATAGACAGGTGGTGTAGCTTGCAACACAGATAGGCTACTCCACTGACTAACACACACTGCTAATATGCCCAAAAGGTTTTACTTGGCTATGTGCAGTAAAAAAAATTGTATTACATACACAGGTGGTGTAGCTTGCATCATAGATAGGCTACTCCACTGACTAACACACACTGCAAGAGGCCCAAAATGATTTGCTTAGCTAGATTTAGCCAAATGCTGTGAAAAACACTTGCACAGCACTAAAACAGACCTGCCTGGCAAAAAGTGATAGGAACTGATGTAACCTAGCCCTCAAAAGGGCTGCAATTACAACTAGTCACTACTCCCAACCTATCTGTCTATTTAAGAGCACAGACCTGCCTGCTAAAAGTCATAGAAAATGCTGTAACCTAGCCCTCAAAAGGGCTGCAATTAGAACTAGTCCCAAGCTCTCTGTCTATTTCAGATAAAATTCGCTTGCAATTCACACAGTCATACTGTATAGCGCGCACACAGCAGCAGCGGTGCCGTCTAACACTCAGCTACAGCAGTGAGAAAATGGTGGCGACAGGGAAAATGGCTGGGTCTTATAGGGCAAGGACATGTGACATACACAGCCAATGACACATGCCCTTGCTTGTGTGAAAAAAAGCACTTCGCTCCGTGTGTGCGCTGCTGATAGGCTGACAGACTGCACCTCCCCACTGTAAATGCGGGAAAGAGAAAAAAAAATGGAGATTTTCATTATTTCTGCAGAGATCCATCCCATGCCCCTCCCCCCGCCCCGCTGTACACTCAAACTGAGTATTAACATTGATTATCAGTAGTGTTGAGCCACCCCCGTAGTGTTCGAGTTCGGTTCGGTTCGTCGAACACCCGTGTGTTCGCCGAACTGTTCGTCGAACTGTTCGTCGAACACCTTCGAACACCGTTAAAACCAATGGCAGGCAAACAAAAACACATAGAAACACACAGAAAACACCTTCAAAGGTGTCCAAAAGCTGACAAACTGCTCAGAAGACACAACTAACACATGGAAAAGTGACAAGTACATATAGTCATGCGAAAAGAAAAGAGGTGGAGGATTAAAAGGAGGGGGAGACACAGATATAGGCATGTCATGCCCTTCTAAAATCCAAAAAGTGAGAAGCCGACACGGCCAGTCCGCTCCTGCCTGTGCCACCTCCGTGTCGCCGGGTTTGTGCCAGAGCCGCGGTGAACCCTGACGGCCAGCCCCCCTCTCCCAATACTGGTGCCTGTCCGCTGGTGGGTCGAGAGAGCCCCCCTGTGGTGGAGGCAGCTCTAAGCTTTTTAATTTAAATTGTCTCTCTAATTTGAATGAATACACTTTAAATCCATTTGCAAGGATCTATTGGAGGGCAAGTCTCATGCCAGCAGCCGCGTAATTCCAGCTCCAGTAGCGTCCACTAAAGCTGCTGCAGTTAAAAAGCTTTTATAAGGATCGAGCTCGGCTGTCCACCGCAAGGCATCCTACTGCCAGTCCCAGCCCCTATGCCTTGGGGTGCCTCCTGATGCTCTTCACTGAGTATCCCGTGGTCCCGAAGCATTTCCTTTGAAAAAATTAAGTGTCCAAACTACAGGTGGTGTAGCTTGCTTAACAGCCGGGATAATCCGCTGACTAGCAGACACTGCTACTAGGCACAAAGTATTTCCTGGGCTAGATGCAGTTAAAATTTTTTAAGTAGATACTCTCGTTGGATGCTGAGAAAGCATTCCATAGAGTCTCCTGGCACGCCATATATGATTCTCTTAAAAAGCTTGGGGTAGGGGTCTAGGGGACCCTTTTATAGCCAAAATCACGGCCCTGTATCACAATACGTCACCTAGGCTGAAGATAAATGGAACTGTAGCACCGAGGGCTCGGTTGCTACAGACGTATTGCACCTCACCCAGAGGTGTGATATCTCACTCTCAGATAAGGATGGAGTGTGGATCAGGACCCGACACCTGCATGCATTACACCACATTGCCGTGGGGCAGGGCGACCAATATGCCCCTGAGATGGGCACGACAGTCCCTGTCCCTGGCTGGAGTGGGGGGAGGGAACACTGAGGAAGGGGAACCCTGCAGTGCAGGAGCAGGGAGGAAGCAGTTCCTGGGTGCATTGAGAAGGGAGTATAAAAGGTGGGCACCATCTTAGTTCAGTGCAGAGAAGTCTGAGCAGAAGTGGCAGGGAGCAGGGGCTCTGCATGAGCTCTGCTCCGGAGGCGGGCCTAGTAACAGAGGCCCAGGCCTGCAAGAGGGAGAAGGAAGGAAGAGGAGCGGAGAAGGCTCCAGGAACGAGGAACGAAGGGATCCCAGGGGTGCGGACGGGCGAGTCGCCACCGCACGCCCGAATCCACCTGCGTGGAGGGGTCAGGCCAAAGGGGGAGACCGGTCCCCAAACTAGTGGAGGCAGGAAACGACCCTCAGCTAGAAACCGGAGGCTCTGACATTTTATGTGGCGCAGCCCCTTGCTACACCCGCTAGGAAGGCACCACATAGGGTCAGGGAAACTGGCGCCAAGTTTACCAAGAGGAGGCCCGAGGCAGCCGGACAGAAGTGTTGGTAAGAAAGGCCAGACAAAGGACACACAAAGGGGGTCCTGTGAAGCGCTCCAAAGTTATCTGGGAGTTGTCTGAGCCCCTCACCTGGTGAGCACAGTACGACGTGGGCAGCCGTTACCTGCAGACGTGGTCTGGATAATAAGAACTGTGAGTAAAGGCCCTGAACTGCATCACTGACTCCGTGTCGTTACTGCTGCTGCCCTGCACCATCACCCCCATCCTCCGCATACACTGCCCTGAGGCTATACTCCTCCCGTGGGGAGTTATGCTACGCTCTGCTGCACCCACAACACCAGCCTTAGCTGTCTGCCCTGTAGCGGCGGTTCACTCTGACCGCAATCCACGGGTGGCGTAGTCGGACATTTAAACATCAAAACCACATAAATAGTTCCGCCACTGGTTTGACCGCCCTGAGCCACGGAACCGGATCGCCGCCACGAAGACTACAACCACCAGCATCCACCAAAAAGGGTCCGGCTCCGGGTGTCCCAAGGCCCAGGGGGTGCGTCAGAACATTTTCATCACCTTTCACAATCACCAATGGGACAAGGCAGGGATGTCCTCTGTCCCCTCTCTTATACATCCTAGTGACGGAGCACCTGCTCTCATCAATTCGCCATAACCCCAATAATAGGTGGATTGAGGTGGGAGGCACCGAGTACAAGTGCTCTCTATTTGCTGATGATGTCCTAGTATATATCACTCAATCACATATATCCATCCCTGCTGTTATGGCTGAAATAGATCACTTTGTTACATGGTAAAATTTTAAAATCAATGCAGCGAAGTCTGAGGCCCTCGATGTCTCCCTCCCTAAATCCATATAGGATTCCATCCAGTCCAACTTTCCCTTTGCCTGGCCCTCACAGGGTATCAAATACTTAGGAATTCCTATTCATAGAGACCTCTCCCATCTATGTTATCTTAATTTTGGGCCCTTTATTGAACAATTCCATACAGACCACGGTTGGCAAGTTAGAACTGTAAGATTCACTACGTGAACCGCTGGTGTTTTGTGGAAAAGCACATGTACACCGCGTTCCAAATTATTATGCAAAAAGTGTTTAGGAGTGATAAGGGAAGAATTTGTTTGTTTGTCAGTTAAACTCATTGATGGTGATGTGTGTCAGGGCTCTTTATATCACTGTAAGCAATTGCAGACACCTGTGCTAATTAGTTTGGCAGGTGTGTCCAATGAAAGGCAAGACTACTTAAGAAGGCTCTCTCACATTATTAAGCAGCCTACATTTTCTGCCAAAATGGGAAAGAAAAAGGATGTGTCGGCTGCTGAGAAGCAACAAATTGTGGAGTGTTTAGGTCAAGGCATGACTACAATCAACATTGTGCGATGATCAGGATGAAGTGTCTTGGCAATCAAGAAGTATGTAGCTGATTCACAGTACACGTGTGCGTGCTGATAAGGGCAAATTGAGGACTCTTTCCTACAGGCAATTACGTCAGGTTGAAAGAGCAGCGGCAAAAAAGCCTTGTCATAGCAGCAGACAAGTTTTTGAAGCTGCTTGTGCCTCCAACGTCCCCCGAACAACAAGATGCAGGGTCCTTCAGAGGTTTGCAGCTGTGCATACGCCATCCTGTCGACCTCCTCTATCCACTTCACACAAGCAGAAACGGCTCCAGTGGGCCAAACATTACATGAAGACTGATTTCAAAACTGTTTTGTTCACGGATGAGTGCCGTGCAGCGCTCGATGGTCCAGATGGATGGAGTGGAGGATGGCTGGTTGATGGACACCCCACGCAAACACGGCTACAGCGCCAACAAGGAGGAGGTGGAGTAATGTTTTGGGCTGGAATCATGGGGAGAGAGATTGTCGGCCCCTTTAGGATCCCTGAAGGCGCTAAAGATGAACTCCATAATGTATGTGGATTTTCTCAAACAGCACTTCCTGCCATGGTTCAAGAAGAAGAACCGTGTATTTCACAGCAAGATCATTTTTCTGCATGATAATGCACCATCTCATGCTGTACATAAAACATCTGCATCTCTGGCTGATATGGGCATAAAAGGGGACAAACTTATGGTGTGACCCCCATGCTCCCCTGACCTCTACCCCATTCAGAACCTTTGGAGCATCATTAAAAGGAGTGTCTATGATGGCGGGAGGCAGTTCACATCTAAGCAACAGCTCTGGGAGGGTATTCTGTCCTCATGCAAAACAATTGAAGCAGAAACCATCCAAAACCTGACAAATTCAATGGACGAGAGAGTTCAGAAGCTCCTTTCGAACAAGGGGTCCTATGTGAAAATGTAACATCACCTAGAATAAAGTTTTGAGTTGAAAACTGTTTGATTTCAGTTTCTAACAACCTGCTAATGCTTATAATTTCAAAAATGACCATTTTTTTGGTCTTTATTAAAATGAAAAGGTTGATCGAAAAGTTTGGGGGATCTAAGAGTGTGGCAACCCAGTAGTCATGATTACTTCGAATTCTGACAATATGAGGGTCATGCTGCAGGTAGTGCAGCAAGAAGGCACTTATGTGTCTTGCGCATCTCGGAGCCCCAAAATTATTTTCCGGGCTAGATGCAGCTAAAAATTATTTTTAATTTTAAATCTGGTGGAGCTTATTATAGATGGCCTAATAGGATCAGTGCTGCACACTGCTACAAAGCCCAAATTATTTTCCAGTCAAGATACAGATAAACATGATTAGTAATTTGAAAGCTTAAAACGGTTGGTAGGGTGATTTTAACCAATCATCAAGCTTTTACTCTACCCAGGATGACACAGGGGTAGAAAAGTCGTTTCGGATCCATGATTTGTTCATCTTTATGAACGTGAGTCTGTCTACATTATCAGTGGAGAGCCGCGTGCGCTTATCTGTCAGCACACCACCAGCAGCGCTGAACACACGTTCAGACAGAACGCTGGCTGCGGGGCATGACAAGATCTCCAAGGCGTAAGTGGCTAGCTCCGGCCATTTATCCAGATTGGAAGCCCAAAAAGAGCAAGGGTCCAGTGACACAGTCGTGGCTTCAATGTTTACTTGGAGATACTCCTGTACCATCGTCTCTAGGCGTTGACTATGTGTCAGACTTCTTGTCTTCTGTGGCCTTGCAAAGGATGGGCTAAAAAAGTGGTGAAATGATTCCGCAAAATTGATGTTACCAGCAGATACTGTGGTTCTGTTACGGTTTGAGTGCTGAACACTTGACGGTCCCACGGTTGGCAAGTTGGAACTGTGAGATTCACTACGTGCACCACTGGTATTTTGTGGAAAAGCACATGTAAGATTCTGCAACAGTCTCTGCTGATACTCCTGCATGCGTGCATCCCTTTCTATGGCAGGAATAATTTCTGCAAATTTACTTTTGTACCGGGGATCTAACAGTGTGGCAACCCAGTAGTCAGGATTATTTCTAATTCTCACAATTCGAGGGTCATGTTGCAGGTAGTGCAGCAAGAAGGCACTCATGTGTGTTGCGCATCCAGGAGCACCAAGTCCCTGTTGTGTTGGTGGCGAGGTAACAATCATGCTTCCTTCCTCTGTCCTCTCCCCCCAACCTCGCACAACAGAAATGTGATCCAGGTCTCCCTCATCTGATGAGTCTTCCATCAGTTCGTCCTCCACTTCTTCCTGGGCTCCTGCACCTTCCCCACTAGTTTGGCTGCTACCATGCGCCCTGGTAAAATCATCTCCCCCACCCTCACATGCCTGCCGCCTTGGTGCTACCGACTGTCTGGACCTTGCAGATGTTAGCCCTTCCGCATACAACTCCTCCTCCTCTACTTCCTCCACCTCCTCTTGTGCCACCACCTGACTCCGAATTCTGTTTAACATGTGCTCCAGCATGTAAATCACCGGAATAGTCATGCTGATAATGGCATCGTCAGCACTAAACATCTTCGTCGCCATTTCAAAACTGTGCAGAAGGGTGCATAGGTCCCTGATCTGAGACCACTCCTCCAGCGTGATTTGCCCCACCTCTGAATCTCGTTGGCCCAGGCTATACGTCAGAACGTATTGCACCAGGGCTTGTCGGTGCTGCCACAGTCGCTGCAACATGTGCAGAGTTGAATTCCACCGGGTAGGCACATCGCATTTTAGCCGGTGAAGTGGCAGGCCCAACGACTTCTGTAGAGATGTAAGTCGCTGAGCTGCGGGATGCGAACGGCGGAAGTGAGCACACAGCGACCGTGCCCTCTGCAGAAGGACATCTAGTCTGGGATAGTGGGCTAAAAATTGCTGGACAACCAGGTTCAACACGTGAGCCATACAAGGCACGTGTGTGACATTGCCCCGGCGAAGGGCCGCACCCAGGTTTGCAGCATTGTCGCACGCGGCCTTCCCTGGTTTCAGGTCCAGTGGAGACAACCATTCATGAAATTGGTTCTCCAGAGCTGACCACAACTCCTCAGCTGTGTGACTCACATTTCCCAGACATTTCAATGTAAAAACCGCCTGATGACGTTGAGCCCTACTGCCAGCATAGTAAGGAGGTGTGCAGGATCCCTTCTGCGCAGTTAGAAAGCTTGTGGCATGACCAGACAGGCTTTGGGTGCAGGTGGAAGACCGAGAGGAGGTTGAGGAGGCAGAAGCAGTGGAGGAACTTTGACATAAAGAGGATTGACGCACAACTCGTGGGGACGGCAAGACTTGGACAGCAGCCCCTTGTCCTGCTGTCACCATAGTTACCCAGTGCCCAGTCAGCGACATGTAACGCCCCTGTCCATGCCTACTCGTCCAAGTGTCTGTGGTGAAATGCACCCTGTCACACACAGAGTTTCTCAAAGAAGCAGTGATGTTGTGTGCGACATGCTGGTGGAGCGCAGGCACACCTTTCTTTGAGAAGTAGTGCCGACTGGGCATCTGGTACTGGGGCACTGCGACGGACATAAGGTCTCGAAAATCCTCTGTGTCCACCAGGCGGAAAGGCAGCATTTCTGTAGCCAAGAGCTTGCAGATGGTGAAATTCAACCTCTTAGCTTTCTCATGGCTAGGAGGAAATGGTCTTTTACTTGTCCACATCTGAGGGACCGAGGGCTGGCTATTGTGCTTAGACGGGGTTGATAAGGGTGTCCCCGGCAAACTGCCGGTCTGTGAGGAAGATGCAGGCGGACATGTTAGGTTGCCTTGATCCAAAGGTGGTGCTATCGATGTCGGACAGCGCTCAACACCAGCTGGTGTTACCACCTCCAAAGAAAATGATGACCTGCCAATCACGCTGGCTGTTGCGGGTAAAGAGGTGGCAGGTCTGCGCCCCAAAACAGGTGTGACTGCTGTCCCCCCAGTCACAGAGGATACAGAGGCCGCGGATGCACAAGATATGGCAGACGGTGGTTGGCCCGGCCGGCTAGGCCGCATTGTAGCACACTGAGCTTCCCACTGCAACTTATGCTTCATGTCCATGTGCCGGTTCATGCATGAAGTACTCAAACTATGTATTTTTTGGCCTCTACTTAGCTTTTGCTGACAAATGTTACAGATAACACGAGTTGGGTCATCTTTATCGATCTGAAAAAATGCCCAGGCTATGCAAGGCTTAGCACCCATGCGACCTGAAGAGCCACCACGACTTGTGGTGAGAGGCAGAGTTGTGTTTGAGGATGCAGTTGTTGACGTGCTTCCAGTACTACGTCTCTGTCCAGGAAGGCGCAACCTGACCTCGTCGTCACTAGCATCTTCCTCCACCTCCTCTGCTGACCTCATCTCTTGGCTGACTGTGGGTTGACAGTAAGTGGGATCTCCAACCTCATCATCATCACCCTGTGCGTTATCACACCCGTCGTCCTCAGAGCCAACCTGTTCCTGCCCTGACAAAAAACTAAAGTTGTCGCTCCAATCAGGTATTTGAGTCTTATCATCGTCTTCCTCATTGTCTCCACCAACAGGAGTTACAGTTTGGGAATGAGGGTCTACATTATGGTCAGAACCTTCTGCGTCTGGTCCTGGATCCGACTCATAAAGATTCTGGGCATCAGTGCAGATCATTTCCTCGTCTGGATTCACAGAAGCGCTGGAGTCGACCTCTGATTCCCAGGCTATAGTATGAGTAAACAGCTCTGCAGACTCAACCATCTGTTCTACCTCATACTCAGACGGGCAGCTGGAGATTTGGGAGCTGTGAGGAAGCAAGTGCGATTTGGGTGACACCTTTGAGGACTGGAGTATTTGTGATGTTGAAGTTGATGTGGAGGAGAGCCCACTTAAAGGAGCACTTGATATCCGTTGAAGCACCTGCTGTTTTTGTGCCTCATCTGGAATTTGTAGCGATTGGCGTGGCCGTAAGAAAGGGATCTTATCACATTGTCCGCTAAAAGAAGTAGACATTTTAGTTTGGCTGGAAGATGGTCTTTCTTCTGCACCTACCCCACGGACACAACCTTTTTTCCCCTTCCCAACACGCCTATTCCCCTTTCCACCAGCAGCAGGCCTTTTTCCACTCATTTTGGTGGTTAACTAATTCACAACTCTGGAGTTGTTTGCACAAAAAAACAATGGATTTTAACCGAGCAGAGCTGAGTGGCCAAACTGTGGTATTAGGCCAAAACTATTGGCTGGGTTAGATGCAGAAAAAAATTATTTTTAATTTGCAACCTGATGGAGGTCAGTATAGATGGACTAATAGACCAAGTCCCACACACCGCTAGAAGCCCAAATATTTTTTCAGAGCTAGATGCAGAAAAAAATTATATTCAATTTGCAACCTGCTGGAGGTCAGTATAGAAGGACTAATAGAACAAGTCCCACACACTGCTAGAAGCCCAAATATTTTTTCAGAGCTAAATGAAGAAAAAAATTATTTTTAATTTGCAACCTGATGGAGGTCAGTATAGATGGACTAATAGACCAAGTCCCACACACTGCTAGAAGCCCAAATATTTTTTCAGAGCTAGATGCAGAAAAAAATTATTTTTAATTTGCAACCTGATGGAGGTCAGTATAGATGGACTAATAGACCAAGTCCCACACACCGCTAGAAGCCCAAATATTTTTTCAGAGCTAGATGCAGAAAAAAATTATATTCAATTTGCAACCTGCTGGAGGTCAGTATAGAAGGACTAATAGAACAAGTCCCACACACTGCTAGAAGCCCAAATATTTTTTCAGAGCTAAATGAAGAAAAAAATTATTTTTAATTTGCAACCTGATGGAGGTCAGTATAGATGGACTAATAGACCAAGTCCCACACACCGCTAGAAGCCCAAATATTTTTTCAGAGCTAGATGCAGAAAAAAATTATATTCAATTTGCAACCTGCTGGAGGTCAGTATAGAAGGACTAATAGAACAAGTCCCACACACTGCTAGAAGCCCAAATATTTTTTCAGAGCTAAATGAAGAAAAAAATTATTTTTAATTTGCAACCTGATGGAGGTCAGTATAGATGGACTAATAGACCAAGTCCCACACACTGCTAGAAGCCCAAATATTTTTTCAGAGCTAGATGCAGAAAAAAATTATTTTTAATTTGCAATCTGATGGAGGTCAGTATAGATGGACTAATAGACCAAGTCCCACACACCGCTAGAAGCCCAAATATTTTTTCAGAGCTAGATGCAGAAAAAAATTATATTCAATTTGCAACCTGCTGGAGGTCAGTATAGATGGACTAATAGACCAAGTCCCACACACCGCTAGAAGCCCAAATATTTTTTCAGAGCTAGATGCAGAAAAAAATTATATTCAATTTGCAACCTGCTGGAGGTCAGTATAGAAGGACTAATAGAACAAGTCCCACACACTGCTAGAAGCCCAAATATTTTTTCAGAGCTAAATGAAGAAAAAAATTATTTTTAATTTGCAACCTGATGGAGGTCAGTATAGATGGACTAATAGACCAAGTCCCACACACTGCTAGAAGCCCAAATATTTTTTCAGAGCTAGATGCAGAAAAAAAATTATATTCAGTTTGCAACCTGATGGAGGTCAGTATAGATGGACTAATAGAATGATGCTATGCCCAAAAGATTTTACTTCACTAGGTGCAGTAAAAAAATTGGTATTCTATACACAGGTGGTATATCTTGCAACACAGATAGGCTACTCCACTGACTAACACACTCTGCAATAGGCCAAAAAGGATTAGCTTTGCTAGATTCAGCCAAATGCTGTGAAAAAAACTTGCACAGCACTGGCACAGACCTGCCTGGCAAAAACTGATAGGAACTCATGTAACCTAGTCCTGAAAAGGACTCCAATTACAATTAGTCTTTACTCCCACAACCTATCTATTTAAGAGCACAGACCTCCCTGATAAAAGTCGTAGGAAATGCTGTAACCTAGTCCTTAAAAGGACTGCAATCACAACTATTCCCTACTCCCAAGCTATCTGTATATTTGTGCGAAAATTGGCTTGAAATTAACAAGGTATAGCGCACACAGCAACAGCGGTGCCATCTAACACGCAGCTGCAGCAGTGAGAAAATGGTGGCGACGGGGAAAATGGCTTGGTCTTATAGGGCAAGGACATGTGACATACACTGCCAATGACACATGCCCTTGCTTGTGTGAAAAAAAGCACTTCGCTCCGTGTGTGCGCTGCTGATAGGCTGACAGATTGCACCTCCCCACTGTAAATGCGGGAAAGAGAAAAAAAAATGGAGATCTTCATTGTTCCTGCAGAGATCCATCCCCTGCCCCTCCCCCCACCCCGCTGTACACTCAAACTGCGTATTAACATTAATTTTCATCATTACTGAGAAAAAATCCAGTTATGATTTTGGTGCACGAACAGTTATCGAACATAACCTCGAACAGCCGAATTTTTCTCAAATTGTTTGTGTTCGCCGACCGGCTCGAACACCGCCCAAAACAGCTCGAATTTGAGATTGGCGAACAGTTCGAGTAGAACAACGCTCATCTCTAATTATCAGCATTACTGTGAAAAAATCCAGTTACGATTTTGGTGCACGAACAGTTATTGAACATAACCTCCAACAGCCGGATTTTTTTTCAAATCGTTCGGGTTCGCCGAACGGCTCGAACACCGCCCAAAACAGCTCGAATTTGAGATTGGCGAACAGTTCGATTCGAACACCGCTCATCTCTAGTGTTGAGTATTCACATGGGTGAAATTCGTTTATGGTTAATAAAATTATGTGCTCTAACCGAGAGTCCTCTCATGCTCTGTAATCCACTGAGGCGGAGAGAGGCAGCACCCTTTTTATCTTGAAGGTTTCCTGTCCTTGAAGGGCAGATCCCCTCTCTCGTTGGGTTCCGAAAAAACACATTACCGGTAAGTAATATATACGTGTTTTTATGCAGTGATGGTATAGCGATCTATTGATCAGCGACCATGTAGGGATATATTTTTAATGCACAACTGGCAGACTTTAAATGGAGTATAACCCCTTTACAGCCTGGGACGTTTTAGTATGCACCAAGCTGTCACCCCCTGTTCAGCTCGGGCTCCGCCGGTGAGCCCACACTGAACCGGACACATGTCAGCTGATCTATACAGCTGAAATGTGCCGGCAACAGCCGCGGATGGATCACGATTCATGTTAAATGCTGCTGTTAATCTCTGACAGCGGCATTTAACATCGCCACGCCGGAAGCGCGTCACTTACCCTGCTTATCGGTGACCCCGTCACGTGATCGCGGGTCACTGATGCGTGGGCATGACAACCCTGGGTCTGCAGCAGACCCCAGTGGTTGTCATGTGCTGATCACTATGAGCGCCGCCTAGTGGTCGGCGCTCATAGCACAGGACCATTTCTGCTACATAGAGGTGACCTGCTCATCACCTCTATGTAGCAGAGGCGATCAGACAAGTGCTGCTTCTAGTCCCCTATGGAGACTATAGAAGCAAGCAAAAAGTGAAAAAAAATGTTTTTAAAAAAATTAAAAAAATATAAAAGTTTAAATCACCCCCCTTTCTCCCCATTCAAAATAAAATGATATATATAAAAAAAAACACATACACTTATTTGGTAGCGCCGTGTTCAGAATCGCCCGATCTATCAATATAAAAAAAGAATTAATCCAATCGGTAAACAGCGTAACGAGAAAAAAATTCTAAATGCCAGAATTAAGTTTTTTGGTCGCCGCAACATAAAATGCAATAACGGGCGATCAAAACATTGGATCAACCCCAAAATGGAATCAATAAAAACTTCAGCTCGGCGCGCAAAAAATAGGCCCTCACCGGGCCCCAGATTCTGAAAAATGGAGACCCTACGGGTCTTGGAAAATGGCGCCATTTTTTTTTTTTTTTTTTACAAACTTTGGATTTTTTTTCACCACTTAAATAAAAAAGAACCTATACATGTTTGGTATCAATGAACTCGTAATGACCTGGAGAATAATTATGGCAGGTCAGTTTTAGCATTCAGTGAACATGGTAAAAAAAAAGAAAGAAAAAATATCTGTGGTATTGCACTTTTTTTTGCAATTTCACCGCACTTGGAATTTTTTTCCCACTTTCCCGTACACGATATGGAAAAACTAGTAATGTCGTTCAAAAGTACAACTCGTCCCGCAAAAAATAAGCACTCACACGGTCATATTGACCAAAAAATAAAAACGCTATGGCTCTGGAAACAAGGGGAGCAAAAAACGAAAATGCAAAAACGGAAAATCCCATGGTTGCAAAGGGGATAATATTTGGCACCTTTCAAAAAAATTCAGGATTATTTCGGAAGTAATATTTGACCACCTGAGATGATGGACAATTTCCTCTGCTTGCACAATACAGCAATGCTATTCAAATCAACCAAATCTGGCTGTATGCTGTTAACAAGCAAATGGAGCAGTAAAAATGTTGTATTATATTGCTTTTCACCAAAATTATCAGGATTAAGCACAAAAAGAATATTATTAGCGCTGATATCTAGGGCTATTGATATGAGTTCCAGCAGCAGAAAGAACGTGCAATGGACACTGTTTTGTACTATACTAGTTCTCCACAAACTCTGCCTAACTATTGCTCTCAGCAGGATTAATATTCGTCAGAATGAGCCCTTACAAGGACTGTTAGTGTACATGAAATTAATAGTGTTGTGGAATCACTGGTTAAAATAAGCACCAATTCCCTCGCTCAGCAGCACCTCTCCCTACCACCTGTTTGACGGGTAGACTGTGACGAGCAAAGGGTCCCGGGTCTTATATAGACCCAATGATGCTATTCGGCCAGCCAATCACTGTAATGCCACAAACAACATGGCTACGGCATTACAGTGACTATCTGGCAATCCCTCCCATGTTAATTGGGTGCCTAATATGTGCCAAACATGCGGGACGGGGACTCGAGCTCCCGCCCGATCATTAAAAAAATACTCACCGAGTAACAAACATCTCGAGCACTGTGATGCTTGGGCGAGTAACAGTAGTGACGAACATGCTTGCTCATCACTAATGCTCGTCCATCACTAGTTGTCATCTTTCAACAAACTTCTGTCCACTGGTGTAAAAAAAACAAAAAACAAACTAAGCTTTCCTTACGTGGGTCCAGTGCTTTGTCTCCATTGCTGCCCTGGTCTCTGTTTTTTGACCACAGCAGAGAAATTGCATTAATGGCACTACAGCCAAACACAAAGCTCAGCAGCTCATGCCATCTACATTGTGTGAGCCGCTGAGCTTAGTGATTGGCTATTGAGCTGTCAATGTTACATCACTGCTGCAGCCAAAGAGAAGGTACCAGGGTAGCATCAGAGACTTGCACAGTTAAAAAAAAAGTTGATCCAGCTCCAGTTTAAAATGTAAAAAAAAATCTTTATTTTATCATTTAAAAATAAATAAATGTGTGTGTGTGTATATATATATATATATGTGTTTATGTATATATACACTGCTCAAAAAAATAAAGGGAACACTCAAATATCACATCCTAGATCTGAATGAATGAAATATTCTCATTGAATACTTTGTTCTGTACAAAGTTGAATGTGCTGACAACAAAATCACACAAAAATCATCAATGGAAATCAAATTTATTAACCAATGGAGGCCTGGATTTGGAGTCACCCCCAAAATTAAAGTGGAAAAACACACTACCAGCTGATCCAACTTTGATGTAATGTCCTTAAAACAAGTCAAAATGAGGCTCCATATTGTGTGTGGCCTCCACATGCCTGTATGACCTCCCTACAATGCCTGGGCATGTTCCTGATGAGGTTGCGGATGGTCTCCTGTGGGATCTCCTCTCAGACCTGGACTAAAGCATCCGCCAACTCCTGGACAGTCTGTGGTGCAACGTGACATTGGTGGATGGAGCGAGACATGATGTACCAGATGTGCTCAATTGGATTCAGGTCTGGGGAATGGGCGGGCCAGTCCATAGCTTCAATGCCTTCATCTTGCAGGAACTGCTGACACTCTCCAACCACATGAGGTCTGGCATTGTCCTGCATTAGGAGGAACCCAGGGCCAAATGCTCCAGCATATGGACTCACAAGGGGTCTGAGGATCTCATCTTGGTACCTTATGGCAGTCAGGCTACCTCTGGCGAGCACATGGAGGGCTGTGCAGCCCTCCAAAGAATTGCCACTCCACACCATTACTGACCCACTGCCAAACCGGTCATGCTGAAGGATGTTGCAGGAAGCAGATCACTCTCCACGGTGTATCCAGACTCTCTCTCATCTGTCACATGTGCTCAGTGTGAACCTGCTTTCATCTGTGAAGAGCACAGGGCGCCAGGGGCGCCAGGAGGGCAACAACCCAGCAGCAGGACCGCTACCTCCGCCTTTGTGCAAGGAGGAACAGCAGGAGCACTGCCAGAGCCCTGCAAAATGACCTCCAGCAGGCCACAAATGTGCATGTGTCTGAACAAACGGTTAGAAACCGAGTCCATGAGGGCGGTATGAGGGCCCGACGTCTACAGATGGGGGTTGTGCTCACAGCCCAACACCGTGCAGGGTGCTTTGCATTTGCCACAGAACACCAGGATTGGCAAAGTTGCCACTGGCGCCCTGTGCTTTTCACAGATGAAAGCAGGTTCACACTGAGCACATCTGACAGATGTGACAGAGTCTGGAGACGCCGTGGAGAGCGATCTGCCACCTGCAACACCCTTCAGCATGACCGGTTTGGCAGTGGGTCAGTAATGGTGTGGGGTGGCATTTCTTTGGAGGGCTGCACAGCCCTCCAAGTGCTCGCCAGAGGTAGCTTGACTGCCATTATGTACTGAGATGAGATCATCAGACCTCTTGTGAGACCATATGCTGGAGCGTTTGGCCCTGGGTTCCTCCTAATGCAGGACAATGCCAGACATCATGTGGTTGGAGTGTGTCAGCAGTTCCTGCAAGATGAAGGCATTGAAGCTATGGACTGGCCCTCCCGTTCCCTAGACCTGAATCCGATTGAGCACATCTGGGACATCATGTCTCGCTCCATCCACCAACGTCACGTTGCACCACAGACTGTCCAGGAGTTGGCAGATGATTTAGTCCAGGTCTGGGAGGAGATCCCACAGGAGACCATCCGCAACCTCATCAGGAGCATGCACAGGCGTTGTAGGAGGTCATACAGGCACGTGGAGGCCACACACAATACGAAGCGTCATTTTGACTTGTTTTAAGGACATTACATCAAAGTTGGATCAGCTGGTAGAGCATTTTCCACTTTAATTTTGGGGGTGACTCCAAATCCAGGCCTCCATTGGTTAATAAATTTGATTTCCATTGATGATTTTAGCGTGATTTTGTTGTCAGCACATTCAACTTTGTACAGAACAAAGTATTCAATGAGAATATTTCATTCATTCAGATCTAGGATGTGTTATTTGAGTGTTCCCTTTATTTTTTTGAGCAGTGTATATATGTATGTATATATGTACAGTACAGACCAAAAGTTTGGACACACCTTCTCATTTAAAGATTTTTCTGTATTTTCATGACTGAAAATTGTACATTCACACTGAAGGCATCAAAACTATGAATTAACATATGTGGAATTATATACTTAACAAAAAAGTGTGAAACATCTGAAAATATGTCTTATATTCTAGGTTCTTCACAGTAGCCACCTTTTGCTTTGATGACTGCTTTGCACACTCTTGGCATTCTCTTGATGAGCTTCAAGAGGTAGTCACCGGAAATGGTTTTCACTTTCCAGGTGTGCCCTGTCAGGTCTAATAAGTGGGATTTCTTGCCATATAAATGGGGTTGGGACCATCAGTTGTGTTGTGCAGAAGTCAGGGGGATACACAGCTGATAGTCCTACTGAATAGACTGTTAGAATTTGTATTATGGCAAGAAAAAAGCAGCTAAGTAAAGAAAAACGAGTGGCCATCATTACTTTAAGAAATGAAGGTCAGTTAGTCAGAAAAATTGGGCAAACTTTGCATGTGTCCCCAAGTGCAGTTGCAAAAACCATCAAGCGCTACAAAGAAACTGGGGCTCACATGAGGACCGCCCCAGGAAAGGAAGACCAAGAGTCACCTCTGCTTCTGAGGATAAGTTTATCCGAGTCACCAGCCTCAGAAATCGCAGGTTAACAGCAGCTCAGATTAGAGACCAGGTCAATGCCACACAGAGTTCTAGCAGCAGACACATCTCTACAACAACTGCTAAGAGGAGACTTTGTGCAGCAGGCCTTCATGGTAAAATAGCTGCTAGGAAATCACTGCTAAGGACATGCGACAAGCAGAAGAGACTTGTTTGGGCTAAAGAACACAAGGAATGGACATTAGACCAGTGGAAATCTGTGCTTTGGTCTGATGAGTCCAAATTTGAGATCTTTGGTTCCAACCACCGTGTCTTTGTGCGACGCAGAAAAGGTGAACGGATGGACTCTACATGCCTGGTTCCCACCATGAAGCATGGAGGAGGAGGTGTGACAGTGAGGGGGTACTTTGCTGGTGACATTGTTGGGGATTTATTCAAAATTGAAGGCATACTGAACCAGCATGGCTACCACAGCATCTTGCAGCGGCATGCTATGCCATCCGGTTTGCGTTTAGTTGGACCATCATTTATTATTCAACAGGACAATGACCCCAAACACACCTCCAGGCTGTGTAAGGGCTATTTGACCAAGAAGGAGAGTGATGGGGTGCTACGCCAGATGACCTGGCCTCCACAGTCACCAGACCTGAACCCAATCGAGATGGTTTGGGGTGAGCTGGACCGCAGAGTGAAGGCAAAAGGGCCAACAAGTGCTAAGCATCTCTGGGAACTCCTTCAATATTGTTGGAAGACCATTTCCGGTGACTACCTCTTGAAGCTCATCAAGAGAATGCCAAGAGTGTGCAAAGCAGTCATCAAAGCAAAAGCTGGCTACTTTGAAGAACTTAGAATATAAGACATATTTTCAGTTGTTTCATACTTTTTTGTTAAGTATATAATTCCACATGTGTTAATTCATAGTTTTGATGCCTTCAGTGTGAATGTACAATTTTCATAGTCATGAAAATACAGAAAAATCTTTAAATGAGAAGGTGTGTCCAAACTTTTGGTCTGTACTGTATATATATGTTACAAGCCTACGAGTTAGGTTGAAAACACCTGATTCAGAGGCAAGTACAGTATATGAAATAAAGAAAAAGGGGAATCTTAAGGAGAAAAACACAGAAAAAATTAATAAAAACATTATTAATACAATGAATGAAAAATAATAACAGGGAAACAACAATAATGAAAAGCATTCAAGTATATAATATATATCAATGAATTAAGAACAGCATAATTCCATACAATTGTTTCAAATATAATGAATGAATACAATGGTATAAAAAAAGTTTGAGCACTTCGATCATTATAAATGAATGTATGTGTCAAACATGATGAGAGATATAGATATACATTCATATATGACTAATAAAACTGGTAATCCGGTACAGAAGTTGTTGCTCCGCTATTTATATTCATGAACACTTTATGAGCACCACGTTTAAATCGAACAAGGACCGAGCAATCAGTGTCTCGTTCAGATGTGGCTGGTGAATCTGGTAATCCAGTACAACAGTTATTATTCCGCTATTTGTATTCATGAACACTGTAGGAACACGACATTTAAATCAGCATAGAATCAAACAGCTGATGAGCATACATCGCATAAACCTGCACTATAAGAAGTGAATAAATGCAGATTTGTATCTGAAAAGATTGGTGGTCCGATGCAGAATCTGTAAGTGTATATTGTGTCAATAAATCATGGTGGTTAACGCAAGTATAATCTACTGTTTGTGTCCATAAGCACTGTAGAAACGCCACACTTAAATCAACATATAATCATACAGCCAGCGTGAGTACATCACTCCACCCGACTTATAGAAGAAGCAAGTAAGTGCAGATTTATGTCTAAGGCCATGGCCCCACTATCAGTACTTGGTCAGTGTTCAGTCAGTATTTTTTCTCAGGAGTGGGAGCCAAAACCAGGCGAGGAACAATCAGAGAAAGGCCATGTGCCCACGTAGCGTTTTTACGGCCGCGAAAACGCTTGTAAAACCGTCTGCCATGCAAAGCAATGTGAATTCGGATGTGCTGTGCACATGATGCGCTAATTAGCGTGCCGAATTCGCATTGCGTTGCAAAATGCAGCATGACCATTTCTACCGTGATTACGCTGCAAATTCACGGCCATTGAGGAACATTGAAACGCAGCAAACCCGCAGGTATATGTCGATTTACTGCGTTTCAATTAAATTCAATGGGCGCGAATTTGCAGTGTAATCGCGGTGCGTGTGGTACCTGGGATGAAGAGGAGACTACAACTCCTCTTCATCCCGGCTACCACGCAGTGAAAAAAAGAAATAAAGTTAAAAATAAATAAAACCTGTATACTCACCTCTCCGGTCTGCTCCCGGCGGCGTCCTCTCTCCTCGGCGTCCCGCGATGTACTTGCAGGACCTGCGGTGACGTCATTTAGTCATCTGATGGTCACGCGACCGCTGAAGTCGGCGGTCAGGTGATGGTCGCGTGACCATCAGCTGACTAAATGACGTCACCACAGGTCCTGCCAGTACACCGCAGGACGCCGAGGAGAGAGGATCGCCACCGGGAGCAGATTGGAGAGGTGAGTATACAGATTGTATTTATTTTTAACTTTTTAATTCTTTTTTTTTTTACTATTGATGCTGCATTTAAAGCATCTAAGTTGGTCACACAATATAAATCCATGCCGGTTGAATGGATTTATATTGTGTGACCAACTTGTCAAGCACTTTTCCAAGTGATGCTAAAAATCGCTTGGAAAAGTGCTTGAAAAATCGCATGCGAAAACGCATGTAAAAACGCTGGAAAAATGCATCTCTCTGGCAGAAAAAATGCATGTAAATCTGCATGCATTTTTTTGCCACCAGAGAGAGGCAAAAACGCTCTGCATCAAATCTGCTACGTGGGAACATAGCCAAAAGGTATAATAGAAACAAGTCACCAATTCTGCATTTATCATCCACTCCTGAACCACTGACAGAACCCTGACCAAATACTGATAGTGGGGCCATGGCCTAAGGGGATTGATGGTCCGATGCAGAGTCTATGAGTGTGTATTGTGTTAATAAATCTTAATAATTGGCGCAGGTATGTCTGCATACCAACAAGTGTAAGTTTAGTACAATAAATTACATGAGCCCGACAATTCAGTAATTGTAATTCAGTATTATAAGCCTGCCATATTCAACTGATATATTATTATATGGAATTTGAAAGAATGGAAAATAAAGAATGTGCTTAATAAAGATAGATAAATGATACAATGGGATATATATATAGGAGGGGGCAGGAGACGTACGTAGCTAGTAGGAAGCCCCCCATGACTGGGATTGGCCAGGAGGCTTCAATTTTGAAGGGATACAAGGAGTTTGGATTGGTGGGGAGTATATAGGGGCAGGAATTAAGGCGAGATGAGGGGTGTAGCTAGGGGAAAAGTGCGGGGGAACTCCCATTCATTGCACAGGGAGCAAGCTGAAGAGACACACATCCACCAACGTTACCTCATGGAGTCGGTGGAATACTTGATGCTGCAGCTGCGGGATACGGCCCGTTCGAGAGATGGAGGATGGCTTCAGTCACAACTGTTGACATTATTGGGGGCTGCCTGGGCTCCTTAAGAAGCGCCTGGACTAAGGAGGGATGCAAGGAGTTCGCGTCCACCGGAGAGGCTGTCACCAGATGTAGGCACGGGCAGCAGGCGCAGGCTGCGGTGCTCCTCTGGGGACCCTGCGGAGGGTGTGCGCGACGGTGCTGCCCCTTGCTGGTGCACGACTGCACCGGCAGGAATCTGCCCAGCCAGTCTGCAGGCTCATTACGATGCGCAGCAAGGGCCGCGCCGGAAGTGAGGGCCGCACAGGAAGTACGGCCTGCAGCGGCTGCGCAGCCGGGACAGGAAGTGAGGGCCGCGCCGGAGCGGCATCCCCCGTCTTCTCCCAGGCACCAGTGATGTAACGATCAGAGGGGGGATCGTGCTACGTGGCAGACGATGGAGGCGCAGACGGGGCAGGACTTTGCAGCGGCAGGTACTCCCGGTGAGGTCCCTGTCGGGATGCCTGCCAGACGGAGTGGGAGGCACACAGCTCAGAGGCATTCTGCGGGTTGGCAGCAGCGGTCTAAGGCTAGGCTGAGTGGCTGCTCTGGACGACAGAAGGCGAATGCGGCGGCAGGGAGCTGCAGGGCAGTTCTCTCTCAGGCAGTACGGACCAGGCAGGCCTGTCTGGGTCTAGAGGCAAAAGAGGGTCAAGAGTTGTGTGGCGGAGCAAGAACAAGCAGGAGGTGATCCTCTGGCGGGAGATCAGCTAGATCATTGGCGAGTGCTCAGGTCCCCCCTGGTGAGTCAGTCATCAGGACATGGGGGGGAGCAGTCAAGGGGCACAAGGTGGGAAGGAAAAATCTGGAACGTGTTGGCAATTTAATGACAAACAATGTAAATATGACAACAGCTGTAAGTTTAAACACGTGTGTTCCCACTGTAACGGGACATCACATGTGGCCTCAAAATGCTTTAAGAAAGGAATAGGAAAGTCTTCAGTGGGTACTGGTCAAGAGGGTGACTCCGGTGAAAACTCTCGGGATGGTCCCCTTTAAAAGTAGATATCTGGATAGGGAAAAGGCGACGTTATTTGGAATGTTTTTTCGGAGTTTCAGGATCCCGGCTCCCACTCATGGTGTTCCATTTTCGATTAAGAATTTGAGGTCGGCTACGATGCATCCGGACGTGGTGAGCGAGAAAGGAGGTGGAGTTAGGTCGTATGGCAGGTCCTTTTAAGAGTTTGCCGGAAGAGCGTGTGATTATTTCGCCGTTAGGGGTGGTGCCAAAGAAGGAGCCGAATAAATTTTAGTTAATACAGCATTTGTCGTACCCAAAGGGGCTGTCGATGAATGATGGTATTGATCAGGAATTATGTTTCGTGGAGTATACTTCATTCGATGCGGCGGTGCAATGGGTGCGCAGGTATGGGCCCGGGTCATTGTTAGCAAAAGCAGATATTGAATCTGCGTTCAGATTGCTTCGGGTGCATCCGAATAGCATCCCATTGTTGGGTTATTTTTGGATTGAAGGATACTACCTGGATAGATGTTTGCCTATGGGTTGTGCAATTTCATGTTAGTTGTTTGAATCTTTTAGCACTTTTTTGGAATGGGTAGTGCTGCAGGTGTACAGTTGGCGATTCATTATTTGATGATTTTTTGTTTATAGGTCCTCCAGATTCATTGGTGTGTGGGAACTTGTTAGCATCCATGGTGTGGGTGGCTGAGCGTTTTGGCGTTCCGTTGGCATGGGAAAAAACCGAGGGACCTTGTACTGTTTTAAGTTTTTTAGGTATTTTGATTGATTCAGATAGGATGGAGTGTCGCTTACCAGAGGATAAATTGTTTTTACTCAGGCAAGAGGTAGACAGGGTGTTGAGGTTGCGTAAGGTGACGTTGAAGGAGTTGCAGTCCTTGTTAGGAAGGTTGAATTTTGCGTGTAGAATAATGCCGATAGACAGAATATTTTGTCGCAGGTTATCTGGGACAACGGCTGGCGTGAAGGCTCCGCATTATTTCATTCGGTTGAACAAGGAGCTCCAGGAGGATTTGGTGGTGTGGAAATGTTTTTGGAAAACTATAATGGTCAATCGTTGATTCAGAAGGAGTTCTTGAGCAGTTTTGATTGGGAAATTTATACAGAAGCGGCTGGTGGCGTGGGCTATGGAGCCTATTGTTAGGGTAGGTGGAGTTTTGGAAAATGGCCAGAGTTGTGGAAAAGGATGGGTTTCATGAAGAACTTGACACTTAGTTATTTACAATTGTGGTCGCAGTTTCCATATGGGGGGAATTTTTCTTGAATAGGAAAGTCCGTTTTCACTTTGATAATATCAGTGTGGTGGCGCTTATTAATAGTTTGTCAGCCTTCTCCCCTCTGGTTATCAAGCTTCTCAGGGAATTAATGCTTCGGTGTCTTGAGTTGAATGCATGGATTTCAGCAGTGCATGTTCCCGGTGTGCAAAATTCTATCGCGGATGCATTGTCTCGTTTCCAGTGGGAGCGTTTTCGGGCACTGGCACCGGAGGCGGACGATGTGGGAGAGGAATGCCCTTCACACTTGTAGCGTCTGATTTTGGAGGAGCAGGATGGTTAATTCAGGAGTCCATTGCGAGTCAAACCTGGTCTGAATACGAATCTTCGTGGCGCGTATGGCAAAGTTGGGTGGCGCAGTGGGGTGTGATTGAGAATGAGCAGGATAGAAAATTGGTGGTGTTGTTTTTGGTTGGTAAGACGGCGGAGTTGGGGTGGTCTGTGTCTAGAGTCAGCAAATTCATTGCGGGGTTGGCTTTCAGTTTTAAGTTACAGGGGGTAGGGGATGTTACAAAATAGTTTTTGGTTAGGCGGGAGGACTATTGATAAACGGAGGCCAGTGTCGTTCAGCATGTCGGAAAGGTTGGGCATTGTTCTGCCGTTGGGCATTGTTCTGCATTGTTTAGATTGGCTTTTTCTTTAGCCTTTTAGGGGCAATGAGAGTAAGGGAAATGGCTGCCCCAAGTAAGGTAAGGGCAGGTGGTTTGCTAGACGAAGATGTGGGATATTGGATTGAGGGCATTGATTTTTGGATCAGGCATGCAAAAACGGATCAAGTTGGCAGGGGTAGGTGAGTGGTCGGGGACTTGATGTGCCCGCAAAGATGTTTGGAGGCATATTGGAGAGTATGGTCGGGGAGAGTCGTACCACTTTTATGCCACGAGGACGGGTCATTTTTGTCCCGTTTTCAGTTTATAGCGTTGCTCAAGAAGGGGATATAGGAACTGGGCCTCAGCCCTTAGGTATATGGTTCGCACTCCTTTAGGATTGGTGCTGCATCTGAGGCGGATAGTTATGGTCTGGGGGCTGAAGTGATAAAGCGTATTGGCAGGTGGTCTTCCGATCGATACCAAACATATGTGCGGCATTAGTGGTGACAAGGAGACTGTTTTTTATCGAGTAGTGTAATATGTTTGTCATTGTTCATTTCAGCTGGCGTTCCATTGTTAGCTTGGATTTTCAGACATTCGTCCCTGCACTGGGGGGCGCTGCGCGCTGACGTAAGGCTGGATGGTAGGCAATTGGATTTCCTTAGAGAGCAGGTTGTGGTCCAGTGGTGGGCTTTAGAGGAATGGTGTGGAGTCGTGTTTTGCTCAAATTCCACAAGGAGGCTCCTTTAGATAGAACACCTGATATTTTGGTTATTGATATGGGAGGGAACCATTTGGGGTCAAGGCCCGTTAGAGAGTTATTTCGGGATATTCGTTTTGACTTCTTGAGGTTATGGACATCTTATCCGGGTTTGCGGATGGTGTGGTCAGATGTCATGCCTCGGCAGAAGTGGAGAGCGGCAAGATTGTTAAAAGGGATTAATAGGGCAAGAATAAAATTGAACAGGGCTATTTCGAGCTCTGTATCCAGGAATGGTAGCGTTAGTGTTAGGCACTTTGAATTCGAATCGGGAGAGGGCAATTTTTGCCTTGAGGATGGAGTTCATCTGAATGCTATAGGAATCGATCAATGAGCCCTGGCGATACTGGAGGGTATCGAAAGGGCCTTGGTGGCTTTTCGGGCACTCATGAGTCTGAGGTGTCAGAGATGTTTGTGTTTGGCGGGGGGTAGGGTTCTTGGAGTTGCTACTGAATTGTCGGTGGAAGGAATTTGTGAGAATTCCAAGCAGTTTAAAACTTAATGGGGGTGATCTGGCTTTTGGTTCGGGGCTCTGGACGGGGTTTTTACCCCGGGAGCTTTTAGTTGGTTAGTCTTTCACGTACTGAGGGTAACATTCAGGTTGGATTTATTTGTTGTATTTTTAAGTCAGATCTATTAGCTTCAAGAACCCTCCCCTCATATGTTTATTTTGTTTCATGGTTAATATGTTAATGTTTGTTTGTTAATAAAATGGCCGCTGTGGCCAAATTTATCCAAAGAATACAGGTTGATGTGTCTTTATTTGGGGGGAAAGGCGAAGGTGGTATTGAGGTAATATATGTATATGTGTGTGTATATATAATATATATATATTTATATTTATATTTTTTAAATGCGGCCAACCTCCCTGCAAAACATGTTTGCACTCCAAAAAAAGTCCTCATTTACAGATTCACATGACAATAGTACTTTTCAAATTAAAAGTTTTCTTAATTGTAACTCAGATAATGTCATTTATGTCATAGAATGTCACATTTTCAATTTAAAATATGTTGGATCTACTATAAGAAAATGAAAAAACTAAATCCGTGAACATTTGTATGACATCACACATGCCACAACCCGTAACATATCCAATGAATCCAACCATTTTATCAGTTTCCACAACAGTCAGACCACTGACCTCATCATCTATGCCATCGAACATATTCCAAAAAATACACGAGCAGGAGATGGGGAAAAAGCTTTGCGTAACAGGGAAACATATTGGATGTTCACCCTAAATTCACGTGTTCCTATAGGTATGAATTTGAAACGTGAGATCATGCTACACTATTAATAATTCTCATTTCTAACCATATGTACAATACTGCTCAGGCTACTATATTCACTTTGAGCCTGAACGTTCTCAAATAGTGTCTCATATGGTTTTCCAGTTTATTCTAACAGCTTCATTGTAGAAAACTAATTATTGTATAGATATTCTCAGCTCTGGCAACCATTTAGTTATTCCTTGGTGTTTAACTGTTTCATTCTCTATAAAACAATCTTTGGACCTAATGTAACTTATAAAATCAAAATTAACATTTGCATAGGCCTATTTAATTATACTGTATATACTATATGAATTTATTCAATTTCATTATATATAAGGTGCATTGAAATTAATGAATACATTTATTTTTCCTTAGGTATCATTATATATATGCCATTATATCATTTATCTATATTTATTAAGTACATTCTCTATTTTCCATTCATTCAAATTCCATATAATCATATTTCAATTGAATACTGCAGGCTTATAATACTTTTACTGAATTGTCGGGCTCATGTAATTTATTGTACTAAACTCACACTTGTTGGTATGCAGACATACCTGGGCCAATTATTAAGATTCATTAACACAATACACACTCATAGACTCTGCATCAGACCATCAATCCCCTTAGGCTGCGTGCCCACTATGCGTTTTTCAAGTGCTTTTGCCGCAGAATTTCCGCAGCGAAAATGCTTAAAAAACGCTTGGTAATATGTGCCCCATGTTCCCCAATGATAATCGGCATGTGCTTTGCACATGCTGCGGAAATTTCCGCTGCGGATTATCATTGCGGAAAAATATGCAGCATGTTCATTCATTTTGCGGACACGCAGCGTAATTGCCGCCATTGACTTGCATTGAATCGCATAATATCAGCATGTATACATGTGCACATGCGGATATTAAGCGATTCAATGTGCGGATGGTACCCGGGTCCTCCGGAGCCGGGTACCATAGTACCTGTAGTTAAAAAAGAATTTAAAATAAAAAATAAAGATTATACTTACCTTCTGATAGTCCCCGGTGTTTTCTCCACTGTGTCCGGTCTGTTGTACGGCTCGCGGTGGTGTGAAAGGACCTTTCATGACGTCAATTAGACATGTGACAGGTCACGCGACCGTCGACGTCAGCGTCACATGACTAAATGACATCATGAAAGGTCCTTTCACACCACCGCGAGCCGTACAACAGACCGGACACAGTGGAGAAAACACCGGGGACTATCAGAAGGTAAGTATAATCTTTATTTTTTATTTTTTACCATTTTTATTCTTTTTTTAACTATTACTTGGTCACACTATATAAATCCATGCCGGTTGCATGGATTTATATAGTGTGACCAAGTTGTCAAGCACTTTTCCAAGTGATGCTAAAATCGCTTGGAAAGCGCTCAACAACCCACATGCAAAAACGCTTGATAAACGCTTCTAACTGGCAGGAAAAACGCATGTAAAATCCGCTTGTATTTTTCCTGCCAGGGAGAAGCGGAAAAAATCTGCAGCATTTCTGCATCATGGGCACTTAGCCTTAGACATAAATCTGCACTTACTTGCTTCTTCTATAAGTCGGGTGGAGTGATGTACTCACGCTGGCTGTATGATTATATGTTGATTTAAGTGTGGCGTTTCTACAGTGCTTATGGACACAAACAGTAGATTATACTTGCGTTAACCACCATGATTTATTGACACAATATACACTTACAGATTCTGCATCGGACCACCAATCTTTTCAGATACAAATCTGCATTTATTCACTTCTTATAGTGCAGGTTTATGCGATGTATGCTCATCAGCTGTTTGATTCTATGCTGATTTAAATGTCGTGTTCCTACAGTGTTCATGAATACAAATAGCGGAATAATAACTGTTGTACTGGATTACCAGATTCACCAGCCACATCTGAACGAGACACTGATTGCTCGGTCCTTGTTCGATTTAAACGTGGTGCTCATAAAGTGTTCATGAATATAAATAAAAACTTTTTGTCTATTAGCATCAGAGACACAGTGCTGTAGCCAGGGGTTGTAAGTAAAGTTTCAAGATTTTTCTTTTTCATCTAACTGAGCCTACAGGCTGAAGTCTGCTGGAAGAGGATACCTTTTTTAATTTTCTTTAACCATTAAAATAAACATCCTTCTTTGCTCCAGCTGAAAGTGCATGTTTATTGTGAGTTGGGAGAAATAACTGGATCGAATAGTTATTTAATTTGTATAACTACCTTAAAGGGAATGTGTCACAGTTTTATTTTTGTATTAATCCATCAATTTGATTGAGAGCACCCATAGACCTAGATTGGATTGGATGGAGAGCACCCATAGACCTAGATTGTATATCTACACCAATGAATAATTACTTATAAAAAAATATTTAAATTACATATAAGCATTGCCTTTGTGCATCTATTGGGTTATCTATGACTAAGCTGTATACCTCCTTTTTTGGTTTGAGGCACATTTTAAACATTTTTGTCTGTATGGTTTCAACATGTATGTCTAATAAAGCATTGATTTTAGTAATAATGTTCGTGTAAAACACTTCTTGATCTATATATGACTTAATTGCCATAGGATCTTTATGATTCTCATTATTGTGGAGTGTTGAGAGAGAGATGGCTATTGAGTAGTATGTTCATCATTTTATTTTAGTCCAGAGCAGTACTCTGAGTTATAATTTCCTCCTATCACCCATTAGGCATTGTTCACCGCTGAGTGATGATAGAAGGTCCACCAGCAGCAGTGAGGACAGGTCAGGCAGACTGACATTATACAACTAATAGATGTCTACCAACCTGTTCTCGTCATTCGAAGTTACAGCCGCAACACTGCTCTGAGCGATGAGAGCAGGCCTGCGGTGGTAACTTCTTCCAAAGGCGAGTACAGGTCTATAGCCTGGTATTGGTAATAAAGTGTCAGACTGCTCGACCGGTGCTCACAGCCACTAGTGTACAGAGCACAGCAGAGAAAATATCATGCTTCTGTGCTCTGAACACTGACTCATCTAATATATCAGGTTAAAGCCTAAGGCCTTGGCCCCACTATCAGTATTCAGTCAGTATTTTTTCTCAGAAGTGGGAGTCAAAACCAGGAGTGAGTGATAAAGACAGAATTGGTGCACTTGTTTCTAATATACAGTGGGTACGGAAAGTATTCAGACCCCTTTAAATCTTTCACTCTTTGTTTCATTGCAGCCATTTGGTAAATTCTAAAAAGTTCATTTTTTTCTCATTAAAGTACACTCTGCACCCCATCTTGACTGAAAAAAAAGAAATGTAGAAATTTTTGCAAATTTATTAAATAAGAAAAACTGAAATATCACATGGTCATGAGTATTTAGACCCTTTGCTCAGACACTCATATTTAAGTCACATGCTGTCCATTTCCTTGTGATCCTCTTTGATATGGTTCTACTCCTTCATAGGAGTCCAGCTGTGTTTGATTAAACTGATAGGGCTTGATTTGGAAAGGCACACACCTGGCTATATAAGACCTCACAGCTCACAGTGCATGTCAGACCAAATGAGAATCATGAGCTCAAAGGAACTGCCCAAGGAGCTCAGAGACAGAATTGTGGCAAAGCACAGATCTGGCCAAGATTATAAAAGAATTTCTGCATTACTCAAGGTTCCTAAGAGCACAGTGGCCTCCATAATCCTTAAATGGAAGAAGTTTGGGACCACCAGAAGTCTTCCTAGACTTCGCCATCCAGCCAAACTGAGCAATCATAGAAGAGCCTTGGTGAGAGAGGTAAAGTAGAACCCCAAGATCACTGTGGCTGAGCTCCAGAGATGCAGTAGGGAGATGGAAGAAAGTTCCACAAAGTCAACTATCACTGCAGCCCTCCACCAGTCAGGCCTTTATGGCAGAGTGGCCCAACGGAAGCCTCTCTTCTCAGTGCAAGACATATGAAAGCCTGCATAGAAACTCAAAAACACATGAAGGACTCCCAGACTCTGAGAAATAAGATTCTCTGCTCTGATGAGATGAAGATAGAACTTTTTGGTGAGAATTCTAAGCGGTATGTGTGGAGAAAACCAGGCACTGCTCATTACCTGCCCAATACAATCCCAACAGTGAAACATGGTGGTGGCAGCATCATGCTATAGGGGTGTTTTTCAGCTGCAGGGACAGGATGACTGGTTGCAATTGAAGGAAACATGAATGCGGCCAAGTACAGAGATATCCTGGATGAAAACCTCTTCCAGAGTGCTCAGGACCTCAGACTTGGCCAAAGGTTCACCTTCCAACAAAACAATGACCCTAAGGACAACGCTAAAATAACAAAGGAGTGGCTTCAGAACAACTCTGTAACCATTCTTGACTGGCCCAGCCAGAGCCCTGACCTAAACCCAATTAAGCATCTCTGGAGAGACCTGACAATGGCTGTCCACCAACGTTCACCATCCAACCTGCTGCAACTAGAGAGGATCTGCAAGGAAGAATGGCAGAGGATCCCCAAATCCAGGTGTGAAAAACTTGTTGCATCATTCCCAAGAAGACTCATGGCTGTACTAGCTCAAAAGGGTGCTTCTAATTAATACTTAGCGAAGGGTCTGAATACTTATGACCATGTGATATTTTAGTTTTTCTTTTTTAATAAATTTGCAAAAACTTCTACATTTCTGTTTTTTTTCCAGTCAAGATGGGGTGCAGAGTGTACTTTAATGAGAAAAAAATGAACTTTTTAGAATTTACCAAATGGCTGCAATGAAACAGAGTGAAAAATTTAAAGGGGTCTGAATACTTTCTGTATCCACTGTACCTTTTCTCTGATTGACCCTCACCTGGTTTTGGCTCCCACTCCTGAGAAAAATACTGACCAAATACTGATAGTGGGGCCGTGGCCTTATTCAGATATCTGTGATGCAGAGATATCTCAATGACACCTTGCTGCTGCATCTGTAAAGCCACACCAAGTTCAGGCACCAGCACTATGGCGGTGACCTCATCCAGCGGTGAGTACACATCATTTAATGAAATCACCTAGTGAGTGCTGTCTGGTAATTACTGTGATCTGAGTGCAGCAATGACATGATGGCTTCTCTCAGATAACAGTTATTACCTGTGAGCTGTGTATCTAATCCTATCATGGGTGATACAGGTTTGTAGAGCAATGCATCTAAACCCTTCACGTGTGATATTGACTGCTGAATTGTGTGATTATGGTGATTTGAGTTCTGCAGCTGCAAAATATGACTGCTCTGCTCAGATCTCTGTAAAGACCTGTGAGCAGGCAGAACCAAGTAACAGAATCGGCACTGCCAGCCATCCTCTGTGACAAGGGTGATATCTCAATATCACATTGCAGTCACCAAAAAATAGTGCTGCACTGTGATCCTAATCTTCATCCTCCCTTGTCCTTTGGTAGATACCCAGAAAGGGAGATAAGGAGTGACATCAGACACATGAGAGCAGATCCCATTTACTGCAGTCATAATGTGAACAGTACTCTAGGTTTTTATGACATACAGTGGGGAAAATAAGTATTTGATACACTGCCGATTTTGCAAGTTTTTCCACCTACAAAGAATGAAGAGGTCTATAATGTTTATCGCAGGTACACTGGAACTGTGAGAGACAGAATCTTAAAAAAATCCAGAAAATCCCATTGTACGATTTTTACAAAATTAATTGCCATTTTATTGCATGAAATAAGTATTTGATATAATAGAAAAACAGAACTTAAAATGTGGTATGGAAACCTTTGTTTGCAATTATAGAGGTCACACATTTCCTGTAGTTCTTGACCAAGTTTGCACACACTACAGCAGGGATTTTGGTCCACTGTTCCATACAGATCTTCTACAGATCTTTCAGGTTTCGGGGCTGTCTCTGGGCTACATTGAGTTTCAGCTCCCTCCAAAAATTTTTCTATCGGGTTCAGATCTGGAGACTATCTAGGCCACTCGAGGACCTTTAAATGCTTCTTACGGAGCCACCCCTTAGTTGCCCTGGCTGTGTGTTTCCGGTCATTGTCATGCTGGAAGACCCAGCCACGACCCATCTTCAATGCTCTTACTGAGAGAAGGAGATTGTTGGCCAAAATCTCACTATACATGACCCCATCCATCTTCCCTTCAATACGGTGCAGTCTCCCTGTCCCCTTTGCAGAAAAGCACCCCAAAGTATGATGTTTCCCCCACCATGCTTCATGGTTGGGACGGTGTTCTTGGGGTTGTGCTCATCTTTCTTTTTCCTCCAAACACGGTGAGTGGAGTTGATACCAAAAAATTCTATTTTGGTCTCATCTGACCACATGACCTTCTCCCATGCCTCTCTGGATCATCCAGATGGTCATTGGTGAACTTCAAAATGGGCCTGGACATGTGCTGGCGTCAACAGGGGGACCTTGCGTGCCCTGTACGATTTTAATCCATGACGGCGTAGTGTGTTCCTAATGTTAATGTTCGAAACTCTAGTCCCAGCTATCTTCAAGGCATTGACCAGGTCCTCCCGTGTAGTTCTGGGATGATTTCTGACCTTTCTCAGAATCATCCATACCCCACCAAGGGAGATCCTGCATGGAGCCCCAGACCGAGGAAGATTGTCAGTCATCTTGTGTTTCTTCAATTTTCTAATAATTGTGCCAACAATTGTTGCCTTCTCACAAAGCTGCTTGCTTATTGTCCTGTAACCCATCCCAGCCTTGTGCAGGTCTACAATTTTGTCCCTGGTGTCCTTAGACAGCGCTTTGATCTTGGCCATGGTGGAGAGGTTGGTGTGTGATTAATTGAGTGTGTCGACAGGTTTCTTTTGTACAGGTCACGAGGTCAAACAGGTGCAATTAATATAGGTAATGAGTGCAGAGTAAGAGGGCTTCTTAAAGAAAAAACCTATCAGGTCTGTGAGAGCCAGAATTCTTGCTGGTTGGTAGATGATCAAATATTTATTTCATGCAATAAAATGCAATTTAATTATGTAAAAATCACACAATGTGATTTTAAGATTTTTATTTTTAGATTCTGTCTCTCACAGTTGAAGTGTACCTATGATAAAAATGACAGACCTCTCCATTCTTTGTAGGTGGGAAAACTTGCAAAATCAGCAGTGTATCAAATACTTATTTTCCCAATTGTATGTCAGCAGCTGCTTCCCTATTGTTCAAAAGTTTAAAATATCAGAACTTATTACATTACTTCTCATATTTGATACCATTTAAAAAATAAAATATAAAAAAATAAAACTTTAATGCTTTAAATTTTTTCAATAGTTGAAAAAACATTTTGACACATTTTCTTTAAGGAAATAAAGGCATCACAAAGTAGCTTTAACAACTGTATAGTCCAGCATTATATCAACATCTTTTCATGCACTTTGTTAGATCTAGCAGGAGAGAGAAGGTAAAATATTTTAACCTTTCTTTTTACTGGACTGCACAACACATTTAAAATTACATGTCATTGCATTACATAATCTGCACCATAACATCATTACAAGCTTTATGTATTAAAAATGGTGTAAAATTAAAAATCTTGGCTAATATAATAATTTTTGTGCGTTTTCTTTATTTTCCAAACATTAATTTTTTTTTAACAATTCTCTACAGTGTAAAGTGGGATGGGCTGGTAATGGACTTATCTGCGCAAAGGATACAGACATTGATGGGTTTCCAGATGAAAAGCTGCGATGCTCTGATCTAAGATGCAAAAAGGTAAATTACAAATAAATAAGTAAAGTAGTAAAGAGAAATATTTCAATTGCATTTAATTATATTGCACTTATATACAAGGTCAATTCACAAGTCATTATATTCCCACTACCTGTTTTAGCTCATTGCCAAATTAAACTAAACTAACAGATGCATTAATAGTAGTAGGAAGGAGGGAGGAAAAGGTTGGAAGCTTACCACGCTGTCAGCTCTGGAAGTACTCGGACTGGAGTTCGTCCTGTGGGTGCCACACCCGCTGGTGATTCACAGACAAATGGTAGAAAAAGAATGTGTGATGGCACGTCCAGCAGGATATAATAAAAATATCTTTATTGAAAATTTTTAAAACATGTTAAAAAATGAAACCTCAGAAAACCTGACGCGTTTCTGGTGTATAGCAACACTCTTACTCATAGGACAACTGAAGTAAAACATCACATATCAAAATTCATAATGGGCTTACACCAGTTAGTGAATATGTTAATTAGGCTGAAATCAACAGACATATTTGAAGGTATCTGCGAATTCGAACACTCTTGAATTCGCACGGAATAAGAAAAAAAAAATGCCATGCTCCATTATACACTCTGATGAAGAATCAGAGAGGGAAATAATGGTGTCAGTGGAGGACGCGCAGACTTCCTTATTATGCCCTGCATCTATCACATTGCATGGTGTGGTGCAGCCAATCAGGAGAGCTATCAGAGCCATTATAAACGACTAGATGGTGGCCCGATTCTAACGCATCGGGTATTCTAGAATATGTATGCGGCCGACCGGGCGCAACTAATCAGCAAAGCAGTGTTTAAATGGGTTGCGCACTACTTTAAATTAACCCCCCAATGTATCCCCCTGGGGCCCCTAATGAATTTTGGAGGACCAGGGAGCGAGGCCGCCGGTCTGGGTACTTCTGCTGCGAGCAGCCGGGAGATGACCGGCTAGCACAGGGTGAGCATGGGAGCGGGTGAGCGTGGGAGCGGGTGAGCGTGGGAGGGTGAGCGTGGGAGCGGGTGAGCGTGGGAGGGTGAGCGTGGGAGCGGGTGAGCATGGGAGGGTGAGAATGTGAGGGTGTGAGCGTGTGAGGGTGAGCGTGGAAGCGTGGGAGGGTGAGCGTGGGAGCGTCAGAGTGTGAACGTCCGAGCGTGAGCGTCAGAGCATCAGAGCGTGAGCGTCAGAGCGTGAGTGTCAGAGCGTGAGCGTCAGAGTGTGAGCGTCAGAGAGTCAGAGCGTGAGCGTCAGAGCATCAGAGCGTGAGCATCAGAGCGTGAGCGTCAGAGCATCAGAGTGTGAGCGTCAGAGCATCAGAGCGTGAGAGTCTGAGCGTGAGCGTCAGAGAGTCAGAGCGTGAGCGTCAGAGCATCAGAGCGTGAGCGTCAGAGCATCAGAGCGTGAGCGTCAGAGCGTGAGCGTGTGAGCGTGAGCGTGTGAGCGTGAGCATCAGAGCGTGAGCATCAGAGCGCGAGCATCAGAGCGTGAGCGTCAGAGCGCGAGCATCAGAGCGTGAGCGTCAGAGCATCAGAGCGTGAGCGTCAGAGCATCAGAGCATGAGCGTCAGAGCATCAGAGCGTGAGCGTCAGAGCATCAGAGCGTGAGCGTCAGAGCGTGAGCGTGTGAGCATGGGAGCGGGTGAGCGTGGGAGCGGGTGAGCGTGGGAGGGTGAGCGTGGGAGCGGGTGAGCGTGGGAGGGTGAGCGTGGGAGCGGTTGAGCATGGGAGGGTGAGAATGTGAGGGTGTGAGCGTGTGAGGGTGAGCGTGTGAGGGTGAGCGTGGAAGCGTGTGAGGGTGAGCGTGGGAGCGTCAGAGTGTGAACGTCCGAGCGTGAGTGTCCGAGCGTGAGCGTCAGAGCATCAGAGCGTGAGCGTCAGAGCGTGAGTGTGAGCGTCCGAGCGTGAGCGTCCGAGCGTGAGCATCAGAGCATGAGCGTCAGAGCATGAGCGTGAGCTTCAGAGCCCGAGAGTGAGTATCAGAGAGTGAGCGTAAGCCTCAGAGCGTGAGCGTCAGAGCGTGAACGTGAGCGTCAGAGCGTGAGCATCAGAGCGTGAGCGTCCGAGCGTGAGCGTCAGAGTCGGAGCGTGAACGTCAGAGCCTGAGTGTCCGAGCGTGAGCGTCAGAGCGTGAGCGTCCGAGCGTGAGCGTCAGAGCGTGAGCGTCAGAGCTTCAGAGCGTGAGCGTGGGCGTCAGAGCGTGAGCGTCAGAGCATGAGTTTAAGCGTCCGAGCGTGAACATGAGCGTCCGAGCGTGAGCGTCAGAGCGTGAGCGTCAGAGTCAGAGCGTGAGCGTCAGAGTCAGAGCGTGAGCGTCAGAGCGTGAGCGTCCGAGCGTGAGCGTCAGAGTGTGAGCGTCAGAGAGTCAGAGCGTGAGCGTCAGAGCATCAGAGCGTGAGCGTCAGAGCGTGAGCGTCAGAGCATCAGAGCGTGAGCGTCAGAGCATCAGAGCATGAGAGTCTGAGCGTGAGTGTCAGAGCGTGAGCGTCAGAGCGTGAACGTGAGCGTCCGAGCGTGAGTGTGTGAGCGTCAGAGCGTGAGCATCCGAGCGTGAGCGTCAGAGCATCAGAGCGTCAGAGCGTGAGCTTCAGAGCGTGAGCGTCAGAGCATCAGAGCGTGAGCATGAGCGTCAGAGCATCAGAGCGTGAGCGTCAGAGCGTGAGCATCAGAGCATGAGCGTCAGAGCGTGAGCGTGAACGTGAGCGTCCAGCGTGAGCGTCAGGGCGTGAGCGTCAGAGTGTGTGCATCAGAGCGTGAGTGTGATCGTCAGAGCGTGAGCGTCAGAGCGTGAGCGTCAGAGCGAGAGCGTGAGCGTCAGAGCATGAGCATGAGCGTCAGAGCATGAGAGTCAGAGCGTGAGCGTCAGAGCGTGTAAGCGTCAGAACGTGAGCGTCCGAGCGTGAGCGTCAGAGCGTAAGCATCAGAGCGTGAGCATCAGAGCGTGAGCGTCCGAGCGTGAGCGTCAAAGCGTGAGCGTCCGAGCGTGAGCGTCAGAGCGTGAGCATCCGAGCGTGAGAGAAAGACCGTGAGCGTCAGAGCGTGAGCATCCGAGCGTGAGAGAAAGAGCGTGAGCGTGTGAGCGTCAGAGCGTGAGCGTCAGAGCGTGAGCGTGGGCGTCAGAGCGTGTGAGCGTCAGAGCATGAGCGTGAGCGTACGAGCGTGAGCGTCAGAGCGTGAGCATCCGAGCGTGAGCGTCAGAGCGTGAGCGTCAGAGCGTGTGAGCGTCCGAGCGTGAGCGTCAAAGCGTGAGCGTCCGAGCGTGAGCGTCAGAGAGTGAGCATCCAAGCGTGAGAGTCCGAGCGTGAGCATCAGAGCGTGAGCATCCGAGCTTGAGCGTCAGAGAGTGAGCGTGAGCGTCAGAGCGTGTGAGCGTCCGAGCATGAGCGTCAGAGCATGAGCGTCAGAGCGTGAGCGTCAGAGCGTCAGAGTCTGAGCATGAGCGTCAGAGCGTGAGCGTCAGAGTCTGAGCGTGAGCGTCAGAGCGTGAACGTGAGCGTCAGAGCGTGAGTGTGAGCATCCGAGCGTGAGCGTCCGAGCGTGAGGGTGTGAGCGTCAGAGCGTGAGCGTCAGAGCGTGATCTTCAGAGCGTGAGCGTCAGAGCGTGTGAGCGTCAGAGCGTGAGCGTGAGCGTCAGAGCGTGAGCGTCAGAGCGTGAGCATCAGAGCGTGAGCGTGATCATTAGAGCGTGAGCGTGATCGTCAGAGCGTGAGCGTCAGAGTCAGAGCGTGAGCGTCAGAGCGTGAGCGTCAGAGCGTGAGCGTCAGAGTGTGAGCGTCAGAGAGTCAGAGCGTGAGCGTCAGAGCATCAGAGCGTGAGCGTCAGAGCGTCAGAGCGTGAGCGTCAGAGCATCAGAGCGTCAGCGTCAGAGCGTGAGCATGAGCGTCAGAGCGTGAGCATCAGAGCGTGAGCTTCAGAGCGTGAGCGTCAGAGCGTGTGAGCGTCAGAGCGTTAGCATCCGAGCGTGAGCGTCAGAGTGTGTGAGCGTCTGAGCGTGATCGTCAGAGCGTGAGCGTCAGAGCGAGAGCGTCAGAGCGTGAGCGTCAGAACGTGAGCATGAGCATCAGAGCGTGAGCGTATGAGCGTGAGCGTCCGAGCGTGAGCATCCGAAGGTGAGCGTCAGAGCATCAGAGTCTGAGCGTGAGCATCAGAGCGTGAGCGTCAGAGTCTGAGCGTGAGCGTCAGAGCGTGAACGTGAGCGTCAGAGCGTGAGCGTGTGCGTCCGAGCGTGAGCGTCCGAGCGTGAGCGCGTGAGCGTCAGAGCGTGAGCGTCAGAGAGTGAGTGTGAGCGTCAAAGCGTGAGCGTCAGAGCATGAGCTTCATAGCGTGAGCTTCATAGCGTGAGCGTCAGAGCGTGAGCGTCCGAGCGTGAGCATGTGAGCGTCAGAGGGTGAGCGTCAGAGCGTGAGCGTCAGAGCGTGAGCGTGAGCATCCGAGCGTGAGCGTCAGAGCGTGAGCGTGAGAGCGTGAACGTGAGCGTCCGAGCGTGAGCGTCAGAGCGTGAGCGTCCGAGCATGAGTGTCCGAGCGTGAGCGTGAGCGTCAGAACGTCAGCGTGAGCGTCCGAGCGTGAGCCTCAGAGCGTGAGCGTCAGAGCGTGAGCTTCAGAGCGTCAGCGTGAGCGTCAGAGCGTGAGCGTCCGAGCGTGAGCGTCAGAGCGTGAGCGTGTGAGCGTCAGCGTGAGCGTCCGAGCATGAGCGTCAGAGCGTGAGCATCCAAGCGTGAGCGTCAGAGCGTGAGCGTCAGAGCGTCAGAGTCTGAGCGTGAGCGTCAGAGCATGAACGTGAGCGTCAGAGCGTGAGCGTGAGTGTCAGAGCGTGAGCGTCCGGGCGTGAGCGTGTGAGCGTCAGAGCGTGAGCTTCATAGCGTGAGCGTCCGAGCGTGAGCGTCCGAGCGTGAGCATGTGAGCGTCAGAGCGTGAGCGTCAGAGCGTGAGCATCAGAGCGTGAACGTGAGCGTCAGAGCGTGAGCGTCAGAGCGTGAGCTTCATAGCGTGAGTGTCCGAGCGTGAGCATGTGAGCGTCAGAGCGTCAGAGTCTGAGCGTGAGCGTCAGAGCGTGAGCGTCAGAGTCTGAGCGTGAGCGTCAGAGCGTGAACGTGAGCGTGAGAGCGTGAGCGTCCGAGCGTGAGCGTCCGAGTGTGAGCGTGTGAGCGTCAGAGCGTGAGCGTCAGAGCGTGAGCTTCAGAGTGTGAGCGTCAGAGCGTGTGAGCGTCAGAGCGTGAGCGTCAGAGCATGAGCATCAGAGCGTGAGCGTGATCGTCAGAGCGAGAGTGTCAGCGTCAGAGCGTGAGCATGAGCGTCAGAGCGTGAGCGTCAGAGCATGAGCTTCAGAGCGTGAGCGTGAGCGTCAGAGCGTGTGAGCGTCAGAGCATGAGCGTCAGAGTGTGAGCGTCCGAGCGTGAGCGTCAGAGCGTGAGCATCCGAGCGTGAGCGTGTGAGCGTGAGCGTCAGAGCGTGTGAGCGTCCGAGCGTGATCGTCAGAGCGTGAGCATCAGAGCGAGAGCGTCAGAGCGTGAGCATGAGCGTCAGAGCGTGAGCGTGAGTGTCAGAGCGTGAGCGTCAGAGCGTGAGCGTGAGCGTCCGAGCATGAGCATCCGAGCGTGAGCGTCAGAGCGTGAGCGTCAGAGCATCAGAGTCTGAGCGTGAGCATCAGAGCGTGAGCGTCAGAGTCTGAGCGTGAGCGTCAGAGCGTGAGCGTGAGCGTCAGAGTCTGAGCGTGAGCGTCAGAGTGTGAACGTGAGCGTCAGAGCGTGAGCGTGTGCGTCCGAGCGTGAGCGTCAGAGCGTGAGCGTGTGCGTCCGAGCGTGAGCGTCCAAGCGTGAGCGTGTGAGCGTCAGAGCGTGAGCGTCAGAGCGTGAGTGTGAGCGTCAGAGCGTGAGCGTCAGAGCGTGAGCTTCATAGCGTGAGCGTCCGAGCGTGAGCGTCCGAGCGTGAGCATGTGAGCGTCAGAGCGTGAGCGTCAGAGCGTGAGCGTGAGCATCCGAGCGTGAGCGTCAGAGCGTGAGCGTCAGAGCGTGAACGTGAGCTTCCGAGCGTGAGCGTCAGAGCGTGAGCGTCAGAGCGTCAGCGTGAGCGTCCGAGCATGAGCGTCAGAGCGTCAGAGTCTGAGAGTGAGCGTCAGAGCGTGAGCGTGTGAGCGTCAGAGCGTGAGCTTCATAGTGTGAGCATCAGAGCGTGAGCGTCCGAGCGTGAGCGTCCGAGCGTGAGCGTCAGAGCGTGAGCATGTGAGCGTCAGAGCGTGAGCATCAGAGCCTGAACGTGAGCGTCAGAGCTTGAGTGTCAGAGCGTGAGCGTCAGAGCGTGAGCTTCATAGCGTGAGTGTCCGAGCGTGAGCATGTGAGCGTCAGAGTCTGAGCGTGAGCGTCAGAGCGTGAGCGACAGAGTCTGAGCGTGAGCGTCAGAGCGTGAACGTGAGCGTGAGAGCGTGAGCGTCCGAGCGTGAGCGTGTGAGCGTCAGAGCGTGAGCGTCAGAGCGTGATCGTCAGAGCTTGTGAGCGTCAGAGCGTGAGCGTGAGCGTCAGAGCGTGAGCATCAGAGCGTGAGCGTGATCGTCAGAGCGAGAGTGTCAGCGTCAGAGTGTGAGCATGAGCGTCAGAGCGTGAGCGTCAGAGCGTGAGCTTCAGAGCGTGAGCGTGAGCGTCAGAGCGTGTGAGCGTCAGAGCATGAGCGTCAGAGCGTGAGCGTCAGAGCGTGAGCATCCGAGCGTGAGCGTCAGAGCGTGAGCGTCAGAGCGTGTGAGCGTCCGAGCGTGATCGTCAGAGCGTGAGCGTCAGAGCGAGAGCGTCAGAGCGAGAGCGTCAGAGTGTGAGCATGAGCGTCAGAGCGTGAGCGTCAGAGCGTGAGCGTGAGTGTCAGAGCGTGAGCGTCAGAGCGTGAGCGTGAGCGTCCGAGCATGAGCATCCGAGCGTGAGCGTCAGAGCGTGAGCGTCAGAGCGTGAGCGTCAGAGCATCAGAGTCTGAGCGTGAGCATCAGAGCGTGAGCGTCAGAGTCTGAGCGTGAGCGTCAGAGCGTGAGCGTGAGCGTCAGAGTCTGAGCGTGAGTGTCAGAGTGTGAACGTGAGCGTCAGAGCGTGAGCGTGTGCGTCTGAGCGTGAGCGTGTGCGTCCGAGCGTGAGCGTCCAAGCGTGAGCGTGTGAGCGTCAGAGCGTGAGCGTCAGAGCGTGAGTGTGAGCGTCAGAGCGTGAGCGTCAGAGCGTGAGCGTCAGAGCGTGAGCGTCCGAGCGTGAGCGTCCGAGCGTGAGCATGTGAGCGTCAGAGCGTGAGCGTCAGAGCGTGAGGGTGAGCATCCGAGCGTGAGCGTCAGAGCGTGAGCGTCAGAGCGTCAGCGTGAGCGTCCGAGCGTGAGCGTCAGAGCGTGATCGTCAGAGCGTGAGCGTTAGAGCGTGAGCGTCCGTGCGTGAGCATCAGAGCGTGAACGTGAGCGTCAGAGCGTGAGCGTCAGAGCGTGAGCTTGAGCGTGTGAGCGTCAGCTTGAGCGTCCGAGCATGAGCGTCAGAGCGTGAGCATCCGAGCGTGAGCGTTAGAGCGTCAGAGTCTGAGAGTGAGCGTCAGAGCGTGAACATCAGAGTCTGAGCATGAGCGTCCGAGTGTGAGCGTGTGAGCGTCAGAGCGTGAGCTTCATAGCGTGAGCGTCAGAGCGTGAGCGTCCGAGCATGAGCATCCGAGCGTGAGCATCAGAGCGTGAGCATGTGAGCGTCAGAGCGTGAGCGTCAGAGCGTGAGCGTCAGAGCGTGAGTGTGAGCGTCAGAGCGTGAGCGTGAGAGCGTGAGCTTCAGAGCGTGAGCGTCAGAGCGTGAATGTGAGCGTCAGAGCGTGAGCGTGAGAGCGTGAGCTTCATAGCGTGAGCGTCCGAGCGTGAGCGTCCGAGCGTGAGCATGTGAGCGTCAGAGCGTGAGCGTGAGCATCTGAGCGTGAGCGTCAGAGCGTGAACGTGAGCGTCAGAGCGTGAGCGTCAGAGCGTGAGCGTGAGCATCCGAGCGTGAGCGTCAGAGCGTGAGCGTCAGAGCGTGAACGTGAGCGTCCGAGCGTGAGTGTCAGAGCGTGAGCGTCCGATCCTCAGCGTCAGAGCGTCAGCGTGAGCGTCAGAGCGTGAGCTTCAGAGCGTGAGCGTGAGCGTTAGAGCGTGAGCGTCCGAGCGTGAGCATCAGAGCGTGAGCGTCAGAGCGTGAACGTGAGCGTCAGAGAGTGAGCGTCCCATCGTGAGTGTCAGAGCGTGAGCGTCAGAGCGTGAGCTTGAGCGTGTGAGCGTCAGCTTGAGCATCCGAGCATGAGCGTCAGAGCGTGAGCATCCGAGCGTGAGCGTCAGAGCGTCAGAGTCTGAGAATGAGCGTCAGAGCGTGAGCATCAGAGTCTGAGCGTGAGCGTCAGAGCGTGAGCATGAGCGTCCAAGCGTGAGCGTGTGAGCGTCCGAGCGTGAGCGTGTGAGCGTCAGAGCGTGAGCTTCATAGCGTGAGCGTCAGAGCGTGAGCGTCCGAGCGTGAGCATCAGAGCGTGAGCATGTGAGCGTCAGAGCGTGAGCGTCAGAGCGTGAACGTGAGCGTCAGAGCGTGAGCGTCAGAGCGTGAGCTTCATAGCGTGAGCGTCCGAGCGTGAGCGTCCGAGCGTGAGCATGTGAGCGTCAGAGCGTGAGCGTCAGAGGGTGAGCGTCCGAGCGTGAGCGTCAGAGCGTGAGCGTGAGAGCATGAGCGTCAGAGCGTGAGCGTGAGAGCGTGAGCGTCAGAGCGTGAGCGTCAGAGCGTGAGCGTGAGAGCATGAGCGTCAGAGCGTGAGCGTGAGAGCGTGAGCGTCAGAGCGTGAGCGTGAGAGCGTGAGCGTCAGAGCGTGAACGTGAGCGTCCAAGCGTGAGCGTCAGAGCGTAAGCGTCCGAGCGTGAGCGTCAGAGCGTGAGCGTCCGAGCGTGAGCGTGAGCGTCAGAGCGTCAGCGTGAGCGTCAGAGCGTGAGCGTCAGAGCGTGAGCGTCAGAGCGTCAGAGCGTGAGCGTCAGAGCGTGAGCTTGTGAGCATGAGCTTCAGAGCGTGAGCGTCAGAGCGTGAGCGTGAGCGTGTGAGCGTCAGAGTGAGCGTCCGAGCGTGAACGTCAGAGCGTGAGCATCCGAGCGTGAGCATCAGAGCGTGAGCGTCAGAGCGTCAGAGTCTGAGCGTGAGTGTCAGAGAGTGAGCGTCAGAGTCTGAGCGTGAGCGTCAGTGCATGAACGTGAGCGTCAGAGCGTGAGCGTGAGCGTCAGAGCGTGAGCGTCCGAGTGTGAGCGTCAGAGCGTGAGTGTGAGCGTCAGAGCGTGAGCGTCAGAGCGTGAGCTTCATAGCGTGAGCGTCCGAGCGTGAGCATGTGAGCGTCAGAGCGTGAGCGTCAGAGCGTGAGCGTGAGTGTCAGAGCGTGAGCGTCAGAGCGTGAACGTGAGCGTCCGAGCGTGAGCGTCCGAGCGTGAGCGTCAGAGCGTGAACGTGAGCGTCAGAGCGTGAGCGTGAGCGTCCGAACGTCAGCGTCAGAGCGTGAGCGTCCAAGCGTGAGCGTCAGAGCATGAGCGTCAGAGCGTGAGCATGTGAGCGTCAGAGCGTGAGCGTGTGAGCGTCAGAGCGTGAGCGTCCGAGCGTGAGCATCAGAGCGTCAGAGCGTGAACGTGAGCGTCAGAGCATGAGAGTCAGAGCGTGAGCGTCAGAGCGTGAGCGTGAGCGTCCAAGCGTCAGCGTGAGCGTCCGCGCGTCAGCGTCAGAGCGTGAGCATCCGAGCGTGAGCGTCAGAGCGTGAGCGTCAGAGCGTGAGTGTGAGCCTCAGAGCGTGAGCTTCAGAGTGTGAGCATCAGAGCGTGAGCGTCCGAGCGTGAGCGTCAGAGCGTGAGCGTCAGAGCGTGAGCATGTGAGCATCAGAGTGTGAGCGTCAGAGTGTGAGCGTCAGCGTGAGCGTCCGAGCGTAGGCGTCAGAGCGTGAGTGTGAGCGTCAGAGCGTGAGCGTCAGAGCGTGAGCTTCAGAGAGTCCGAGCGTGAGCGTCAGAGCGTGGGCGTCAGAGCGTGAGTGTGAGCATCAGAGCGTGAGCGTCAGAGCGTGAGCGTGAGCGTCAGAGCGTGAGCGTCAGAGCGTGAGTGTGAGCGTCAGAGCGTCAGCGTCAGAGCGTGAGCATCAGAGCGTGAGCTTCAGAGAGTCCGAGCGTGAGCGTCAGAGCGTGGGCGTCAGAGCGTGAGTGTGAACATCAGAGCGTGAGCATCAGAGCGTGAGCATCAGAGCGTGAGCTTCAGAGAGTCCGAGCGTGAGCGTCAGAGCGTGGGCGTCAGAGCGTGAGTGTGAGCATCAGAGCGTGAACGTCAGAGCGTGAGCATCCGAGCGTGAGCATCAGAGCGTGAGCATCAGAGCGTCAGAGTCTGAGCGTGAGTGTCAGAGAGTGAGCGTCAGAGTCTGAGCGTGAGCGTCAATGCATGAACGTGAGCATCAGAGCGTGAGCGTGAGCGTCAGAGTGTGAGCGTCAGAGCGTGAGCGTCAGAGCGTGAGTGTGAGCGTCAGAGCGTGAGCATCAGAGCGTGAGCTTCATAGCGTGAGCGTCCGAGCGTGAGCATGTGAGCGTCAGAGCGTGAGCGTCAGAGCGTGAGCGTGAGCGTCAGAGCGTGAGCGTCAGAGCGTGAACGTGAGCGTCCGAGCGTGAGCGTCCGAGCGTGAGCGTCAGAGCGTGAACGTGAGCGTCAGAGCGTGAGCGTGAGCGTGAGCGTCCGAACGTCAGCGTCAGAGCGTGAGCGTCCAAGCGTGAGCGTCAGAGCATGAGCGTCAGAGCGTGAGCATGTGAGCGTCAGAGCGTGAGCGTCAGAGCGTGAGCGTGTGAGCGTCAGAGCGTGAGCGTCCGAGCGTGAGCATCAGAGCGTCAGAGCGTGAACGTGAGCGTCAGAGCATGAGCGTCAGAGCGTGAGCGTCAGAGCGTGAGCGTCCAAGCGTCAGCGTGAGCGTCCAAGCGTCAGCGTCAGAGCGTGAGCATCCGAGCGTGAGCGTCAGAGCGTGAGCGTCAGAGCGTGAGTGTGAGCGTCAGAGCGTGAGCCTCAGAGTGTGAGCTTCATAGCGTGAGCATCAGAGCGCGAGCGTCCGAGCGTGAGCGTCAGAGCGTGAGCATGTGAGCGGCAGAGTGTGAGCGTCAGAGTGTGAGCGTCAGCGTGAGCGTCCGAGCGTAGGCGTCAGAGCGTGAGTGTGAGCGTCAGAGCGTGAGCGTCAGAGCGTGAGCGTGAGCGTCAGAGCGTGAGCTTCAGAGAGTCCGAGCGTGAGCGTCAGAGCGTGGGCGTCAGAGCGTGAGTGTGAGCATCAGAGCGTGAGCGTCAGAGCGTGAGCGTGAGCGTCAGAGCGTGAGCGTCAGAGCGTGAGTGTGAGCGTCAGAGCGTGAGCGTCAGAGCGTGAGCATCAGAGAGTCCGAGCGTGAGCGTCAGAGCGTGGGCGTCAGAGCGTGAGTGTGAGCATCAGAGCGTGAGCGTCAGAGCGTGAGCGTCAGAGCGTAAGCTTCAGAGCGTCCGAGCGTGAGCGTGAGCGTGTGAGCGTCAGCGTGAGCGTCAAAGCGTGAGCGTCAGAGCATGAGCATCCTAGCGTGAGCGTCAGAGCGTGAGCGTCAGAGTCTGAGAGTGAGCGTCAGAGCGTGAGCGTGAGTGTTAGAGCGTGAGCGTCCGAGCGTCAGAGCGTGAGCGTCAGCGCGTGAGCATCAGAGTGTGAGCATCAGAGCGTGAGCGTCAGAGCGTGAGCGTCAGCGTCAGAGCGTGAGCATCCGAGCGTGAGCGTCAGAGCGTGAGCATGTGAGCGTCAGAGCGTGAGCGTCAGAGCGTGAGCATGTGAGCGTCAGAGCGTGAGCGTGTGAGCGTCAGAGCGTGAGCGTCCGAGCGTGAGCATCAGAGCGTCAGAGCGTGAACGTGAGCGTCAGAGCATGAGAGTCAGAGCGTGAGCGTCAGAGCGTGAGCGTGAGCGTCCAAGCGTCAGCGTGAGCGTCCGCGCGTCAGCGTCAGAGCGTGAGCATCCGAGCGTGAGCGTCAGAGCGTGAGCGTCAGAGCGTGAGTGTGAGCCTCAGAGCGTGAGCTTCAGAGTGTGAGCATCAGAGCGTGAGCGTCCGAGCGTGAGCGTCAGAGCGTGAGCGTCAGAGCGTGAGCATGTGAGCATCAGAGTGTGAGCGTCAGAGTGTGAGCGTCAGCGTGAGCGTCCGAGCGTAGGCGTCAGAGCGTGAGTGTGAGCGTCAGAGCGTGAGCGTCAGAGCGTGAGCTTCAGAGAGTCCGAGCGTGAGCGTCAGAGCGTGGGCGTCAGAGCGTGAGTGTGAGCATCAGAGCGTGAGCGTCAGAGCGTGAGCGTGAGCGTCAGAGCGTGAGCGTCAGAGCGTGAGTGTGAGCGTCAGAGCGTCAGCGTCAGAGCGTGAGCATCAGAGCGTGAGCTTCAGAGAGTCCGAGCGTGAGCGTCAGAGCGTGGGCGTCAGAGCGTGAGTGTGAACATCAGAGCGTGAGCGTCAGAGCGTGAGCATCAGAGCGTGAGCTTCAGAGAGTCCGAGCGTGAGCGTCAGAGCGTGGGCGTCAGAGCGTGAGTGTGAGCATCAGAGCGTGAACGTCAGAGCGTGAGCATCCGAGCGTGAGCATCAGAGCGTGAGCATCAGAGCGTCAGAGTCTGAGCGTGAGTGTCAGAGAGTGAGCGTCAGAGTCTGAGCGTGAGCGTCAATGCATGAACGTGAGCATCAGAGCGTGAGCGTGAGCGTCAGAGCGTGAGCGTCCGAGTGTGAGCGTCAGAGCGTGAGCGTCAGAGCGTGAGTGTGAGCGTCAGAGCGTGAGCATCAGAGCGTGAGCTTCATAGCGTGAGCGTCCGAGCGTGAGCATGTGAGCGTCAGAGCGTGAGCGTCAGAGCGTGAGCGTGAGCGTCAGAGCGTGAGCGTCAGAGCGTGAACGTGAGCGTCCGAGCGTGAGCGTCCGAGCGTGAGCGTCAGAGCGTGAACGTGAGCGTCAGAGCGTGAGCGTGAGCGTGAGCGTCCGAACGTCAGCGTCAGAGCGTGAGCGTCCAAGCGTGAGCGTCAGAGCATGAGCGTCAGAGCGTGAGCATGTGAGCGTCAGAGCGTGAGCGTCAGAGCGTGAGCGTGTGAGCGTCAGAGCGTGAGCGTCCGAGCGTGAGCATCAGAGCGTCAGAGCGTGAACGTGAGCGTCAGAGCATGAGCGTCAGAGCGTGAGCGTCAGAGCGTGAGCGTCCAAGCGTCAGCGTGAGCGTCCAAGCGTCAGCGTCAGAGCGTGAGCATCCGAGCGTGAGCGTCAGAGCGTGAGCGTCAGAGCGTGAGTGTGAGCGTCAGAGCGTGAGCCTCAGAGTGTGAGCTTCATAGCGTGAGCATCAGAGCGCGAGCGTCCGAGCGTGAGCGTCAGAGCGTGAGCATGTGAGCGTCAGAGTGTGAGCGTCAGAGTGTGAGCGTCAGCGTGAGCGTCCGAGCGTAGGCGTCAGAGCGTGAGTGTGAGCGTCAGAGCGTGAGCGTCAGAGCGTGAGCGTGAGCGTCAGAGCGTGAGCTTCAGAGAGTCCGAGCGTGAGCGTCAGAGCGTGGGCGTCAGAGCGTGAGTGTGAGCATCAGAGCGTGAGCGTCAGAGCGTGAGCGTGAGCGTCAGAGCGTGAGCGTCAGAGCGTGAGTGTGAGCGTCAGAGCGTGAGCGTCAGAGCGTGAGCATCAGAGAGTCCGAGCGTGAGCGTCAGAGCGTGGGCGTCAGAGCGTGAGTGTGAGCATCAGAGCGTGAGCGTCAGAGCGTGAGCGTCAGAGCGTAAGCTTCAGAGCGTCCGAGCGTGAGCGTGAGCGTGTGAGCGTCAGCGTGAGCGTCAAAGCGTGAGCGTCAGAGCATGAGCATCCTAGCGTGAGCGTCAGAGCGTGAGCGTCAGAGTCTGAGAGTGAGCGTCAGAGCGTGAGCGTGAGTGTTAGAGCGTGAGCGTCCGAGCGTCAGAGCGTGAGCGTCAGCGCGTGAGCATCAGAGTGTGAGCATCAGAGCGTGAGCGTCAGAGCGTGAGCGTCAGCGTCAGAGCGTGAGCATCCGAGCGTGAGCGTCAGAGCGTGAGCATGTGAGCGTCAGAGCGTGAGCGTCAGAGCGTGAGCGTGTGAGCGTCAGAGCGTGAGCGTCAGAGCGTGAGTGTGAGCGTCAGAGCGTGAGCGTCAGAGCGTGAGCTTCAGAGCGTGAGCATCAGAGCGTGAGCGTCCGAGCGTGAGCGTCAGAGCGTGAGCATGTGAGCGTCAGAGCGTGAGCGTCAGAGTGTGAGTGTCAGCGTGAGCGTCCGAGCGTGGGCGTCAGAGCGTGAGTGTGAGCGTCAGAGCGTGAGCGTCAGAGCGTGAGCGTGAGCGTCAGAGCGTGAGCTTCAGAGCGTCCGAGCGTGAGTGTCAGAGCGTGGGCGTCAGAGCGTGAGTGTGAGCGTCAGAGCGTGAGCTTGAGCGTCAGAGCGTGAGCTTCAGAGCGTCCGAGCGTGAGCGTCAGAGCGTGAGCGTGAGCGTCAGAGCGTCAGAGCGTGAGCGTCAGAGCATGAGCATCCTAGCGTGAGCGTCAGAGCGTGAGCGTTAGAGCGTGAGCGTCAGAGTCTGAGCGTGAGCGTCAGAGCGTGAGCGTCAGAGCGTGAGTGTTAGAGCGTGAGCGTCCGAGCGTCAGAGCGTGAGCGTCAGAGCGTGAGTGTTAGAGCGTGAGCGTCCGAGCGTCAGAGTGTGAGAATCAGAGCGTGAGCGTCAGAGCGTGAGCGTCCGAGCGTCAGAGCGTGAGCGTCAGAGCGTGAGCGTTAGAGCGTGAGTGTGAGCGTCAGAGCATGAGCGTCCGAGCTTGAGCGTCCGAGCGTGAGCGCCCGAGCGTGAGCGTCCGAGCGTGAGCGCCCGAGCGTGAGTGTCAGAGCGTGAGCGTCCGAGCGTGAGCGCCCGAGCGTGAGCGCCCGAGCGTGAGCGTCAGCGCGTGAGCGTCAGAGTGTGAGCATCAGAGCGTGAGCGTCAGAGCGTGAGCGTGAGTGTCAGAGCGTGAGCGTCAGAGCGTGAGCGTTAGAGCGTGAGTGTGAGCGTCAGAGCGTGAGCGTCCTTGCTTGAGCGTCTGAGCGTGAGCACCCGAGCGTGAGTGTCAGAGCGTGAGCGTCCGAGCGTGAGCGTCCGAGCGTGAGCGCCCGAGCGTGAGTGTCAGAGCGTGAGCGTCCGAGCGTGAGCGCCCGAGCGTGAGCGCCCGAGCGTGAGCGTCAGCGCGTGAGTGTCAGAGTGTGAGCATCAGAGCGTGAGCGTCAGAGCGTGAGCGTGAGTGTCAGAGCGTGAGCGTCAGAGCGTGAGCGTTAGAGCGTGAGTGTGAGCGTCAGAGCGTGAGCGTCCTTGCTTGAGCGTCTGAGCGTGAGCACCCGAGCGTGAGTGTCAGAGCGTGAGCGTCCGAGCGTGAGCGTCCGAGCGTGAGCGCCCGAGCGTGAGTGTCAGAGCGTGAGCGTCCGAGCGTGAGCGCCCGAGCGTGAGTGTCAGAGCGTGAGCGTCCGAGCGTGAGCACCCGAGCGTGAGTGTCAGAGCGTGAGCGCCCGAGCGTGAGCGTCCGAGCGTGAGCGCCCGAGCGTGAGCGTCTGAGGGTGTGAGGTTGAGCGGGTGAGGGTAAGCCGCTAACGGCCGACATCTTGTTCTCAAATCCCGCATCGCTGATTGGCCGCGGCCTGACCAATCAGCGACGTGGGATTTCCTGGACAGACAGACACACAGACAGATGGGATAAGACAATTATATATATGAGATAGGAAATGGCAAATGAGTGCCATTTTATGCTTGTACAGTGGAGGAAGCAGTGATAGGATGCCTGAGCACAGAGCTCATTCCACCTAGGGATAGAAAAATGTCTAATCTAAATGTGCTGTACTACTTTTATTGCAGAAACAGATTGAAAATGTGAGCGCTAATTTGTGAATACTAATTCAAATATTCAAATGAGATATAGGAAAGTGATGTAGTTATAATTATATATAATTAATTGATCTGAGATATATTGGAGTAATAGCACCTTAATAACAGGGCAATTTAAACCCCTCACTGGTACTTCTACAACTCAAACAAAATTCTGAATCTAAGGCTGTGCCACGGAAAGTGTATTTCCTGCACAGTAAGAAGGGCAACATAATTTTATATATATATATATATATATATTATACTATGATATATTATATATTATATATTTTTGAGATGACCACTCATCTCAATAGACCGTCAGCTTCCTAAACTTGTCGTTACCTCCTATCTATGGATGCCCGCTAAAAGCGGGGTGCCACTAGTGGGAGTAATCAGCTCTGGAAGCCCCAAAGTCACAGCTGCTTAATCCCAGCGAGTCAGCGGAAGGGTGAGGCTCTGTAATTTTCACCATCTTGTGTACTTTCTTGGACTGTTCTATATGTTGTCTGTTGGTGGTTCAATAAAGTATTGGCACACTGTGTTAACCTCACCCTTTGTTGCCTGAGTAGTATTCTGCCAACGGGAAAGGAGTATGGGTGTTCAGTGGGATGAGCCCCGATCCGTGCGGTATTTCTAAAGACAGCCGGGCCAGCGGATGAGAGCACCGACTGACCCTCGTGTCTCCACAGCCTTATTCCCTTATCGGGAATAAGGGACTAGCCACCTAGAGTCTGAAAATCTCTGGGGTCTCAGCTACCAGGGGTAGCTGAGACCCTGGAGAACACAATCAGGCCTGGTTTTTCTGGTTCCCAATCACGTGATCGCCATTATTCAATGAATAACAACGATCACTTAAATAAAAAAGCGTGTCTGCTATTACAATCATTTCTCTCTCTTCTGACATGGTAAAACCTGTCAGAAGAGATAGACATGGTGTCCCGAAGCCTCCCTCGGTACCTTTGCTATTCCCCGGGCCCTCCTGCTCCATCCTCCAGCCCTCTGACTTCTCTTCATGTATAAAAATGGCGGGTGCATGCGTAGTGCACCTGCCGAGATCTGCCAGCTAGCATCCCATCAACAACAGAGATTTTTCCTATTGTTCCTGATTTTGGTTCACTTTGATAGACCCTATCACAGTGATCAAAAGCCCAATGATAAGTAAATCATCCTCCCCTGTGTCATCCCCTTAGTTAGATTACATTTTTTTTTATTTAGTAATTTTTATTTCTTTCATTCTTTGCCTTTAGGTTTGGACTTAGGGTTAGGGTTTTTTCAACAGTTAAAAAACAATGACGATTTGACGATTAGTGTTGAGTGCAAGTGCTCGCAACTCGAGTTTGCATCAGGTGCTTGGGTATGCATCGAGTATTGTGGGTGCTTGAGTGACATGCTCAAGTTACCATCCCGCATAAACCATGCTGGGTGGGGACTTGAGCATGTCACTTGAGCACCCACGATACTCGTTGTATTCCCAAGCACCTGATGTAAACTCGAGTAGCGAGCTCTTGCGCTCAATACTAATGATGACACATTCAATATGATGTCCTAATGAACCTTTGGGTTCAGAATGCTCACTATACCCCTGGATAAAATATTAGAGGGATGTAGTTTCCAAAATGGGGTAAATTGTGGGGGTTTCTGCTGTTTAAGCACCTTCGGGTCCCAGCGAATGTGACATGTCGCCCGCAATCTATTTCAGCCAATTTGTGTTCCAAAATTCAAATATTGCTCCTTCCATTCCAAGCCCGGCCGTGCGCCCAAACTGAACTTTTTGACTACATGTGGGGTATTGCTGAACTCAAAAGAAAATGAGTAAGAAACTGAGGGTTCCATTTTTTGGTGTTACCTCTTGCACAAGTGAAAAAATTGGGGCTAAAGCAATACTTTAGAGGTAAAATTTAAATTATTTTTTTTTCATTCCACTTTGCATTAATTCCTGTGCAGCACGTGAAGCACTCTTCTCACAGATTAGTAGATTGCTTGGTGTGAACAAAGACCAAAAAGACTTACCGACTCCAACACCATATAGTGGGGTAAGGTAGCGCTATTCATCACTCTGGGAAACTCGCTTCACCGGGTAAATTAAAGCACACATGCAACGTTTTCCGGTAATATGTAGTCCAGCAGTTTATTACATATCATAAACCGCTCATAACATAGTCGATCTCAGTGGCTTGCCGACATGTTACAAATATAATATCCAAGAGCCTTTCCAGTGACAGATATGCCCACTTGGCTCCAGATACAGCCTTCAGCAAGGTCCACATCAAACAGCGTTTTTACCTTTGCCGGGTCTTAGCTGCTACTATCAGCTCGGTTCTGCCACAGCTGTGGCTTTAAGGCTTCCCAGACGTAGTCTCCAAGCCACGTGCCTTCCAAGGCTACTGGCATCTCGAACACAGGATCCAGCCTCTGCCTTCCAGGTTAGTGGACTCACACACAGGGACCAGGCCTCTCGCCTTCCAAGGCTACTGGCATTTCAAACACAGGGATCCAGCCTCTGCCTTCCAGGCTTCACCAGGCCTCACCAGGCCTCTCTCTTTCTGTTTCAAACCACCAGGATTTATATATCCTTCTGTGCACACAGGACCTGTGATGATGTCACAGTCATGTGATCAGTCAACTGAGGGGGAGGTAAATGGTCAGCCAGAACACACCCCCTGGACATTTTAGCAATGCAGCAAGCCGCTGCATTACAGTAGTTAGATAATTATAAAATATCACTTTTAATAGAATTATTTTAAAAGTCAAAAACACTTTAAATTATTATAAAATCCAAAACTATCCAGTCATCACAGGCAAGTACGGGGCTAAGGCCCTACAATGATCTTAATGTTAACATAACTTGCCGCGGAGGTTGGCACCCTATACCTGCGCAGTGGCTTCCACCCTCGGACATTGACTGTCCCTATTTGGCCCTGATAAGCCCTAGCAAAAGGGAAGGTGATAACAAAATATAGAATGAAGGGCTAAATCTTCAGTGGTGGTGATGCCTATATCAATAATTGGCCAAATCACCCCCAATATTATAAAGAATCATATTCTCTAGATCATTGCGTCTCCTTACAGTCAATAGACCATATGAAAATTAATTCTTAAAGAGAAAAGAAATCACAATTCCCTAAATAGCCCTTCAAAGTCTCTCTACTAGAGATGAGCGTTGTTCTACTCGAACTGTTCGCCAATCTCAAATTCGAGCTGTTTTGGGCGGTGTTCGAGCCGTTCGGCGAACACGAACGATTTGAGAAAAATTCGGCTGTTCGAGGTAATGTTCGATAACTGTTCGTGCACCAAAATAATAACTGGATTTTTTCTCAGTAATGATGAAAATTAATGTTAATACGCAGTTTGAGTGTACAGCGGGGTGGGGGGAGGGGCAGGGGATGGATCTCTGCAGGAATAATGAAGATCTCCATTTTTTTTTCTCTTTCCCGCATTTACAGTGGGGAGGTGAAATCTGGCAGCCTATCAGCAGCGCACACACGGAGCGAAGTGCTTTTTTTCACACAAGCAAGGGCATGTGTCATTGGCAGTGTATGTCACATGTCCTTGCTCTATAAGACCAAGCCATTTTCCCCGTCGCCACCATTTTCTCACTGCTGCAGCTGCGTGTTAGACGGCACCGCTGTTGCTGTGTGCGCTATACCTTGTTAATTTCAAGCCAATTTTCTCACAAATCTACAGATAGCTTGGGAGTAGGGAATAGTTGTGATTGCAGTCCTTTTAAGGACTATGTTACAGCATTTCCTACGACTTTTATCAGGCAGGTCTGTGCTCTTAAATAGATAGATTGTGGGAGTAAAGACTAATTGTAATTGGAGTCCTTTTCAGGACTAGGTTACATCAGTTCCTATCAGTTTTTGCCAGGCAGGTCTGTGCCAGTGCTGTGCAAGTTTTTTTCACAGCATTTGGCTGAATCTAGCAAAGCTAATCCTTTTTGGCCTATTGCAGAGTGTGTTAGTCAGTGGAGTAGCCTATCTGTGTTGCAAGATATACCACCTGTGTATAGAATACCAATTTTTTTACTGCACCTAGTGAAGTAAAATCTTTTGGGCATAGCATCATTCTATTAGTCCATCTATACTGACCTCCATCAGGTTGCAAATTGAATATAATTTTTTTCTGCATCTAGCTCTGAAAAAATATTTGGGCTTCTAGCTGTGTGTGGGACTTGTTCTATTACTCCATCTATACTGACCTCCATCAGGTTGCAAATTGAATATAATTTTTTTCTGCATCTAGCTCTGAAAAAATATTTGGCCTTCTAGCAGTGTGTGGGACTTTCTCTATTAGTCCATCTATACTGACCTCCATCAGGTTGCAAATTAAAAATAATTTTTATCTGCATCTAGCTCTGAAAAAATATTTGGGCTTCTAGCTGTGTGTGGGACTTGTTCTATTACTCCATCTATACTGACCTCCATCAGGTTGCAAATTGAATATAATTTTTTTCTGCATCTAGCTCTGAAAAAATATTGGGATTCTAGCTGTGTGTGGGACTTGTTGTATTAGTCCATCTATACTGACCTCCATCAGGTTGCAAACTGAATATATTTTTTCTGCATCTACCTCTGAAAAAATATTGGGCTTCTAGCTGTGTGTGGGACTTGTTCTATTAATCCATCTATACAGACCTCCATCAGGTTGCAAACTGAATATAATTTTTTTCTGCATCTAGCTCTGAAAAAATATTTGGCCTTCTAGCAATGTGTGGGACTTTCTCTATTAGTCCATCTATACTGACCTCCATCAGGTTGCAAACTGAATATAATTTTTTTCTGCATCTAGCTCTGAAAAAATATTTGGCCTTCTAGCAGTGTGTGGGACTTTCTCTATTAGTCCATCTATACTGACCTCCATCAGGTTGCAAACTGAATATAATTTTTTTCTGCATCTAGCTCTGAAAAAATATTTGGGCTTCTAGCTGTGTGTGGGACTTGTTCTATTAGTCCATCTATACTGACCTCCATCAGGTTGCAAACTGAATATAATTTTTTTCTGCATCTACCTCTGAAAAAATATTTGGGCTTCTAGCTGTGTGTGGGACTTGTTCTATTACTCCATCTATACTGACCTCCATCAGGTTGCAAATTGAATATCATTTTTTTCTGAATCTAGCTCTGAAAAAATCTTGGGCTTCTAGCTGTGTGTGGGACTTGTTGTATTAGTCCATCTATACTGACCTCCATCAGGTTGCAAAGTGAATATATTTTTTTCTGCATCTACCTCTGAAACAATATTGGGCTTCTAGCTGTGTGTGGGACTTGTTCTATTAATCCATCTATACTGACCTCCATCAGGTTGCAAACTGAATATAATTTTTTTCTGCATCTAGCTCTAAAAAAATATTTGGCCTTCTAGCAGTGTGTGGGACTTTCTCTATTAGTCCATCTATACTGACCTCCATCAGGTTGCAAATTAAAAATTATTTTTATCTGCATCTAGCTCTGAAAAAATATTTGGGCTTCTAGCTGTGTGTGGGACTTGTTCTATTACTCCATCTATACTGACCTCCATCAGGTTGCAAATTGAATATAATTTTTTTCTGCATCTAGCTCTGAAAAAATATTTGGCCTTCTAGCAGTGTGTGGGACATTCTCTATTAGTCCATCTATACTGACCTCCATCAGGTTGCAAATTAAAAATAATTTTTATCTGCATCTAGCTCTGAAAAAATATTTGGGCTTCTAGCTGTGTGTGGGACTTGTTCTATTACTCCATCTATACTGACCTCCATCAGGTTGCAAATTGAATATAATTTTTTTCTGCATCTAGCTCTGAAAAAATATTGGGATTCTAGCTGTGTGTGGGACTTGTTGTATTAGTCCATCTATACTGACCTCCATCAGGTTGCAAACTGAATATATTTTTTCTGCATCTACCTCTGAAAAAATATTGGGCTTCTAGCTGTGTGTGGGACTTGTTCTATTAATCCATCTATACAGACCTCCATCAGGTTGCAAACTGAATATAATTTTTTTCTGCATCTAGCTCTGAAAAATTATTTGGCCTTCTAGCAATGTGTGGGACTTTCTCTATTAGTCCATCTATACTGACCTCCATCAGGTTGCAAACTGAATATAATTTTTTTCTGCATCTAGCTCTGAAAAAATATTTGGCCTTCTAGCAGTGTGTGGGACTTTCTCTATTAGTCCATCTATACTGACCTCCATCAGGTTGCAAACTGAATATAATTTTTTTCTGCATCTAGCTCTGAAAAAATATTTGGGCTTCTAGCTGTGTGTGGGACTTCTTCTATTAGTCCATCTATACTGACCTCCATCAGGTTGCAAATTGAATATAATTTTTTTCTGCATCTAACCCAGCCAATAGTTTTGGCCTAATACCACAGTTTGGCCACTCAGCTCTGCTCGGTTCCCATCCATTGTTTTTTTGTGCAAACAACTCCAGAGTTGTGAATTAGTTAACCACCAAAATGAGTGGAAAAAGGCCTGCTGCTGGTGGAAAGGGGAATAGGCGTGTTGGGAAGGGGAAAAAGGTTGTGTCCGTGGGGTAGGTGTTAAAGCAACAGTAACATCTGCAGAAGAAAGACCATCTTCCAGCCAAACTAAAATGTCTACTTCTTTTAGCGGACAATGTGATAAGATCCCTTTCTTACGGCCACGCCAATCGCTACAAATTCCAGATGAGGCATAAAAACAGCAGGTGCTTCAACGGATATCAAGTGCTCCTTTAAGTGGGCTCTCCTCCACATCAACTTCAACATCACAAAAATTCCAGTCCTCAAAGGTGTCACCCCAATCGCACTTGCTTCCTCACAGCTCCCAAATCTCCAGCTGCCTGTCTGAGTATGAGGTAGAACAGATGGTTGAGTCTGCAGAGCTGTTTACTCATACTATAGCCTGGGAATCAGAGGTCGACTCCAGCGCTTCTGTGAATCCAGACGAGGAAATGATCTGCACTGATGCCCAGAATCTTTATGAGTCGGATCCAGGACCAGACGCAGAAGGTTCTGACCATAATGTAGACCCTCATTCCCAAACTGTAACTCCTGTTGGTGGAGACAATGAGGAAGACGATGATGAGACTCAAGTACCTGATTGGAGCGACAACTTTAGTTTTTTGTCAGGGCAGGAACAGGTTGGCTCTGAGGACGACGGGTGTGATAACGCACAGGGTGATGATGATGAGGTTGGAGATCCCACTTACTGTCAACCCACAGTCAGCCAAGAGATGAGGTCAGCAGAGGAGGTGGAGGAAGATGCTAGTGACGACGAGGTCAGGTTGCGCCTTCCTGGACAGAGACGTAGTACTGGAAGCACGTCAACAACTGCATCCTCAAACACAACTCTGCCTCTCACCACAAGTCGTGGTGGCTCTTCAGGTCGCATGGGTGCTAAGCCTTGCATAGCCTGGGCATTTTTTCAGATCGATAAAGATGACCCAACTCGTGTTATCTGTAACATTTGTCAGCAAAAGCTAAGTAGAGGCCAAAAAATACATAGTTTGAGTACTTCATGCATGAACCGGCACATGGACATGAAGCATAAGTTGCAGTGGGAAGCTCAGTGTGCTACAATGCGGCCTAGCCGGCCGGGCCAACCGCTGTCTGCCATATCTTGTGCATCCGCGGCCTCTTCATCCTCTGTGACTGGGGGGACAGCAGTCACACCTGTTTTGGGGCGCAGACCTGCCACCTCTTTACCCGCAACAGCCAGCGTGATTGGCAGGTCATCATTTTCTTTGGAGGTGGGAACACCAGCTGGTGTTGAGCGCTGTCCGACATCGATAGCACCACCTTTGGATCAAGGCAACCTAACATGTCCGCCTGCATCTTCCTCACAGTCCGGCAGTTTGCCGGGGACACCCTTATCAACCCCGTCTAAGCACAATAGCCAGCCCTCGGTCCCTCAGATGTGGACAAGTAAAAGACCATTTTCTCCTAGCCATGAGAAAGCTAAGAGGTTGAATTTCACCATCTGCAAGCTCTTGGCTACAGAAATGCTGCCTTTCCGCCTGGTGGACACAGAGGATTTTCGAGACCTTATGTCCGTCGCAGTGCCCCAGTACCAGATGCCCAGTCGGCACTACTTCTCAAAGAAAGGTGTGCCTGCGCTCCACCAGCATGTCGCACACAACATCACCGCTTCTTTGAGAAACTCTGTGTGTGACAGGGTGCATTTCACCACAGACATTTGGACGAGTAGGCATGGACAGGGGCGTTACATGTCGCTGACTGGGCACTGGGTAACTATGGTGACAGCAGGACAAGGGGCTGCTGTCCAAGTCTTGCCGTCCCCACGAGTTGTGCGTCAATCCTCTTTATGTCAAAGTTCCTCCACTGCTTCTGCCTCCTTAACCTCCTCTCGGTCTTCCACCTGCACCCAAAGCCTGTCTGGTCATGCCACAAGCTTTCTAACTGCGCAGAAGGGATCCTGCACACCTCCTTACTATGCTGGCAGTAGGGCTCAACGTCATCAGGCGGTTTTTACTTTGAAATGTCTGGGAAATGTGAGTCACACAGCTGAGGAGTTGTGGTCAGCTCTGGAGAACCAATTTCATGAATGGTTGTCTCCACTGGACCTGAAACCAGGGAAGGCCGTGTGCGACAATGCTGCAAACCTGGGTGCGGCCCTTCGCCGGGGCAATGTCACACACGTGCCTTGTATGGCTCACGTGTTGAACCTGGTTGTCCAGCAATTTTTAGCCCACTATCCCAGACTAGATGGCCTTCTGCAGAGGGCACGGTCGCTGTGTGCTCACTTCCACCGTTCGCATCCCGCAGCTCAGCGACTTACATCTCTACAGAAGTCGTTGGGCCTGCCACTTCACCGGCTAAAATGCGATGTGCCTACCCGGTGGAATTCAACTCTGCACATGTTGCAGCGACTGTGGCAGCACCGACAAGCCCTGGTGCAATACGTTCTGACGTATAGCCTGGGCCAACGAGATCCAGACGTGGGGCAAATCACGCTGGAGGAGTGGTCTCAGATCAGGGACCTATGCACCCTTCTGCACAGTTTTGAAATGGCGACGAAGATGTTTAGTGCTGACGATGCCATTATCAGCATGACTATTCCGGTGATTTACATGCTGGAGCACATGTTAAACAGAATTCGGAGTCAGGTGGTGGCACAAGAGGAGGTGGAGGAAGTAGAGGAGGAGGAGTTGTATGCGGAAGGGCTAACATCTACAAGGTCCAGACGGTCGGCAGCACCAAGGCGGCAGGCATGTGAGGGTGGGGGAGATGGTTTTACCAGGGCGCATGGTAGCAGCCAAACTAGTGAGGAAGGTGCAGGAGCCCAGGAAGAAGTGGAAGACTCATCAGATGAGGGAGACCTTGATCACATTTCTGTTGTGCGAGGTTGGGGGGAGAGGACAGAGGAAGGAAGCATGATTGTTACCTCGCCACCAACACAACAGGGACTTGGTGCTCCTGGATGCGCAACACACATGAGTGCCTTCTTGCTGCACTACCTGCAACATGACCCTCGTATTGGGAGAATTAGAAATAATCCTGACTACTGGGTTGCCACACTGTTAGATCCCCGGTACAAAAGTAGATTTGCAGAAATTATTCCTGCCATAGAAAGGGATGCACGCATGCAGGAGTATCAGCAGAGACTGTTGCAGAATCTTACATGTGCTTTTCCACAAAACACCAGTGGTGCACGTAGTGAATCTCACAGTTCCAACTTGCCAACCTGTGGGACCGTCAAGTGCTCAGCACTCAAACCATAACAGAACCACAGTATCTGCTGGTAACATCAATTTTGCGCAATCATTTCACCACTTTATTAGCCCATCCTTTGCAAGGCCACAGGAGACAAGAAGTCTGACACATAGTCAATGCCTAGAGACGATGGTACAGGAGTATCTCCAAGTAAACATTGAAGCCATGACTGTAACACTGGACCCTTGCTCTTTTTGGGCTTCCAATCTGGATAAATGGCCGGAGCTAGCCACTTACGCCTTGGAGATCTTGTCATGCCCCGCAGCCAGCGTTCTGTCTGAACGTGTGTTCAGCGCTGCTGGTGGTGTGCTGACAGATAAGCGCACGCGGCTCTCCACTGATAATGTAGACAGACTCACGTTCATAATGATGAACAAATCATGGATCCGAAACGACTTTTCTACCCCTGTGTCATCCTGGGGAGAGTAAAAGATGGATGATTGGCTAAAATCACCCTACCAACCGTTTTAAGCTTTCAAATTACTAATCATGTTTATCTGTATCTTGGCTGGAAAATAATTTGGGCTTTGTAGCAGTGTGCAGCACTGATTCTATTAGGCCATCTATAATAAGCTCCACCAGATTTAAAATTACTAATCATGTTTATCTGTATCTTGGCTGGAAAATAATTTGGGCTTTGTAGCAGTGTGCAGCACTGATCCTATTAGGCCATCTATACTAAGCTCCACCAGATTTAAAATTAATAATAATTTTTAGCTGCATCTAGCCCGGAAAATAATTTTGGGGCTCCGAGATGCGCAAGACACATAAGTGCCTTCTTGCTGCACTACCTGCAACATGACCCTCATATTGTCAGAATTCGAAGTAATCATGACTACTGGGTTGCCACACTCTTAGATCCCCCAAACTTTTCGATCAACCTTTTCATTTTAATAAAGACCAAAAAAATGGTCATTTTTGAAATTATAAGCATTAGCAGGTTATTAGAAACTGAAATCAAACAGTTTTTAACTCAAAACTTAATTATAGGTGATGTTACATTTTCACATAGGACCCCTTGTTCGAAAGGAGCTTCTGAACTATCTCGTCCATTGAATTTGTCAGGTTTTCGATGGTTTCTGCTTCAATTGTTTTGCATGAGGACAGAATACCCTCCCAGAGCTGTTGCTTAGATGTGAACTGCCTCCCGCCATCATAGACACTCCTTTTGATGATGCTCCAGAGGTTCTGAATGGGGTAGAGGTCAGGGGAGCATGGGGGTCACACCATAAGTTTGTCCCCTTTTATGCCCATATCAGCCAGAGATGCAGATGTTTTATGTGCAGCATGAGATGGTGCATTATCATGCAAAAAAATGATCTTGCTGTGAAATACACGGTTCTTCTTCTTGAACCATGGCAGGAAGTGCTGTTTGAGAAAATCCACATACATTATGCAGTTCATCTTTAGCGCCTTCAGGGATCCTAAAGGGGCCGACAATCTCTCTCCCCATGATTCCAGCCCAAAACATTACTCCACCTCCTCCTTGTTGGCGCTGTAGCCGTGTTTGCGTGGGGTGTCCATCAACCAGCTATCCTCCACTCCATCCATCTGGACCATCGAGCGCTGCACGGCACTCATCCGTGAACAAAACAGTTTTGAAATCAGTCTTCATGTAATGTTTGGCCCACTGGAGCCGTTTCTGCTTGTGTGAAGTGGATAGAGGAGGTCGACAGGATGGCGTATGCACAGCTGCAAACCTCTGAAGGACCCTGCATCTTGTTGTTCGGGGGACATTGGAGGCACCAGCAGCTTCAAAAACTTGTCTGCTGCTATGACAAGGCTTTTTTGCCTCTGCTCTTTTAACCTGACGTAATTGCCTGTAGAAAAGGGTCCTCAATTTGCCCTTATCAGCACGCACACATGTGTACTGTGAATCAGCTACATACTTCTTGATTGCCAAGACACTTCATCCTGATCATCGCACAATGTTGATTGTAGTCATGCCTTGACCTAAGCACTCCACAATTTGTTGCTTCTCAGCAGCCGACACATCCTTTTTCTTTCCCATTTTGGCAGAAAATGTAGGCTGCTTAATAATGTGAGACAGCCTTCTTAAGTAGTCTTGCCTTTCAATGGACACACCTGCCAAACTAATTAGCACAGGTGTCTGCAATTGCTTACAGTGATATAAAGAGCCCTGACACACATCACCATCAATGAGTTTAACTGACAAACAAACAAATTCTTCCCTTATCACTCCTAAACACTTTTTGCATAATAATTTGGAACACAGTGTACATGTGCTTTTCCACAAAACACCAGTGGTTCACGTAGTGAATCTTACAGTTCTAACTTGCCAACCGTGGTTTGTATGGAGTTGTTCAATAAAGGGCCCAAAATTAAGATAACATAGATGGGAGAGGTCTCTATTAATAGGAATTCCTAAGTATTTGATACCCTGTGAGGGCCAGGCAAAGGGAAAGTTGGACTGGATGGAATCCTATATGGATTTGGGGAGGGAGACATCGAGGGCCTCAGACTTCGCTGCATTGATTTTAAAATTTGACCATGTGTAACGGGTCTGGGAGGTGGAACCTCTGTGCAACTATACAAGGGGGCAGTCCATGTAAGGAAGCGGGTGGCTCCCAGGGAAGACGGGCAGGTTGTCACGGCAAGTGACAGGGACAGTCTCTGGGTAGAGGGGCAGGTAGTCACGGCAAGTGACAGGGACAGTCTCTGGGTAAAAGGACGGGTACTCACGGCAAGTGACAGGGACAGTCTCTGGGTAGAAGGACAGCAGGCAGGTGGCTGGTGAGCGCTCCCAGGTGAGCGGGCGAGAGTCTCTGGACGGGCAGGTGGTCACGGCAAGTGACGGCAGAGCCTCCAGGTAGGTTAGCAGACAGGTAGCAGGTGAGCGCTCCCAGGTGAGCAGGCAAGAGTCTCTGGACAGGCAGGTGGTCACGGCAAGTGATGGCAGAGCCTCCAGGTAGGCTAGCAGACAGGTAGCAGATGAGCGCTCCCAGGTGAGCAGGCGAGAGTCTCTGGACAGGCAGGTGGTCACGGCAAGTGACGGCGGAGCCTCCAGGTAGGCTAGCAGGCAGGTAGCAGATGAGCGCTCCCAGGTGAGCGAGCAGGCTGGTCCATAGACAGACTGACAGGTGTAGGAAAGCAGACCGTCGGACCGCAGGCTTGCAAGCAGGTAAACGGATATCAGGCAGGTATCAAGCAGGAATCAGGCAGGTAACTGGCAGGTAACAAGCAAGAATCTGGCAGGTGACTGGCTGGTAACTGGTAACGGGACCTGAGGGCTGAAGCAGAGTGAAGGCTTTGCAACAACATTGCTCAGGCACCTCCATTTTGGAGGAGGTGCCTTAAATATGGGAGGTCCTCCGGCAATTGGCCCGGGGACTCCTTAGGACGGTCCCTTTAAGAGAGGGGGAGCGCGCGCGCGCCCTAAGCACACTGCCGGGAAAGGAGCGCGTGCCGGAAGCAGCGGGGAGAGAAGCGCTGGAGGATGCCGCGCCAGGAGCGGGGAGGTGAGATGGACGGCGTCTCTGCCTAGTACGAGGCAGAGACGCCGATGCTACACCATGTAACAAAGTGATCTATTTCAGCCATAACAGCATGGATGGATATATGTGATTGAGTGATATATACTAGGACATCATCAGCAAATAGAGAGCACTTGTACTCGGTGCCTCCCACCTCAATCCACCTAATATTGGGGTTATGGCGAATTGATGAGAGCAGGTGCTCCGTCACTAGGATGTATAAGAGAGGGGACAGAGGACATCCCTGCCTTGTCCCATTGGTGATTGTGAAAGGTGATGAAAATGTTCTGATGCACCCCCTGGGCCTTGGGACACCCGGAGCCGGACCCTTTTTGGTGGATGCTGGTGGTTGTAGTCTTCGTGGCGGCGACCCGGTTCCGTGGCTCAGGGTGGTCAAACCAGTGGCGGAACTATTTATGTGGTTTTGATGTTTAAATGTCCGACTACGCCACCCGTGGATTGCGGTCAGAATGAACCGCCGCTGCAGGGCACACCGCTGAGGCTGGTGTTGTGGGTGTAGCAGAGCGTAGCATAACTCCCCACAGGGAGTATAGCCTCAGGGCAGTGTATGCGGAGGATGGGGGTGATGGTGCAGGGCAGCAGCAGTAACGACACGGAGTCAGTGATGCAGTCCAGGGCCTTTACTCACAGTTCTTATTATCCAGACCACGTCTGCAGGTAACGGCTGCCCACGTCGTACTGTGCTCACCAGGTGAGGGGCTCAGACAACTCCCAGATAACTTTGGAGCGCTTCACAGGACCCCCTTTGTGTGTCCTTTGTCTGGCCTTTCTTACCAACCCTTCTGTCCGGCTGCCTCGGGCCTCCTCTTGGTAAACTTGGCGCCAGTTTCCCTGACCCTATGTGGTGCCTTCCTAGCGGGTGTAGCGAGGGGCTGCGCCACATAAAATGTCACAGCCTCCGGATTCTAGCTGAGGGTCATTTCCTGCCTCCACTAGTTTCGGGGACCAGTCTCCCCCTTTGGCCTGACCCCTCCACGCAGGTGGATTCGGGCGTGCGGTGGCGACTCGCCCGTCCGCACCCCTGGGATCCCTTCATTCCTCATTCCTGGAGCCTTCTCCGCTCCTCTTCCTTCCTTCTCCCTCTTCCAGGCCTGGGCCTCTGTTACTAGGCCCGCCTCCGGAGCAGAGCTCATGCAGAGCCCCTGCTCCCTGCCACTTCTGCTCAGACTTCTCTGCACTGAACTAAGATGGTGCCCACCTTTTATACTCCCTTCTCAATGCACCCAGGAACTGCTTCCTCCCTGCTCCTGCACTACAGGGTTCCCCTTCCTCAGTGTTCCCTCCCCCCACTCCAGCCAGGGACAGGGACTGTCGTGCCCATCTCAGAGGCATATTGGTCGCCCTGCCCCACGGAAATGTGGTGTAATGCATGCAGGTGTCGGGTCCTGATCCACACTCCATCCTTACCTGAGAGTGAGATATCACACCTCTGGGTGAGGTGCAATACCTCTGTAGCAACCGAGCCCTCAGGGTGCTACAGTTCCATTTATCTTCAGCCTAGGTGACGTATTGTGATACAGGGCCGTGATTTTGGCTATAAAAGGGTCCCCTAGACCCCTACCCCAAGCTTTTTAAGAGAATCATATATGGCGTGCCAGGAGACTCTATGGAATGCTTTCTCAGCATCCAACGAGAGTATCTAATTACAAATTTTTAACTGCATCTAGCCCAGGAAATACTTTGTGCCTAGTAGCAGTGTCTGCTAGTCAGCGGATTATCCCGGCTGTTAAGCAAGCTATACCACCTGTAGTTTGGACAATTAATTTTTTCAAAGGAAATGCTTCGGGACCACGGGATACTCAGTGAAGAGCATCAGGAGGCACCCCAAGGCATAGGGGCTGGGACTGGCAGTAGGATGCCTTGCGGTGGACAGCCGAGCTCGATCCTTATAAAAGCTTTTTAACTGCAGCAGCTTTAGTGGACGCTACTGGAGCTGGAATTACGTGGCTGCTGGCATGAGACTTGCCCTCCAATAGATCCTTGTAAATGGATTTAAAGTGATTTCATTCAAATTAGAGAGACAATTTAAATTAAAAAGCTTAGAGCTGCCTCCACCACAGGGGGGCTCGCTCGACCCACCAGCGGACAGGCACCAGTATTGGGAGAGGGGGGCTGGCCGTCAGGGTTCACCGCGGCTCTGGCACAAACCCGGCGACACGGAGGTGGCACGGGCAGGAGCGGACTGAACGTGTAGGCTTCTCACTTTTTGGATTTTAGAAGGGCATGACATGCCTATATCTGTGTCTCCCCCTCCTTTTACTCCTCCACCTCTTTTCTTTTCGCATGACTATATGTACTTGTCACTTTTCCATGTGTTAGTTGTGTCTTCTGAGCAGTTTGTCAGCTTTTGGACACCTTTGAAGGTGTTTTCTATGTGTTTCTATGTGTTTTTGTTTGCCTGCCATTGGTTTTAACGGTGTTCGAAGGTGTTCGACGAACAGTTCGACGAACAGTTCGGCGAACACATGGGTGTTCGACGAACCGAACCGAACTCGAACACTACGGGGGTGGCTCAACACTAATGTTAATTTTAAAACTTAATAAAATTGTTTGAAAAAACAAGGTACTCCCTCACCATCTTCCGAAACTTTTCCCTCCTTGTGAGAGTACCCCACATCACAGGGCCTGTGCGATAGAAGTGACGCACCCCTGGGCCTGAGTCGCGCAGCGTTGCGCACGCGGGAGCCTACCCGGAGCCGGATCTGATAGGGGTAGTAGTCTCGTGGCGGTGACCCGGTCCGTGCCCAGGGAGTCAAACTGAGTGGCAGTATTTTAGCAGTAGATGTTGGACGACTACGCCACCCGTTGAATGCAGCTATGGAGCTGCTGCTGCAAGGCAGACCGCTGAGGCCGGTGGTAGGATTGTGCAGCGTGGATGGTATAACCCCCAACGGGAGGGGTATGGCCTCAGGGCAGCCGACGTGGATGATTGGGGTAGCAGGAACCACTCAGAGACGATGCGGTGTAGTTCAGGGTCTTTACTGGTGATAAAGATAGACCCTCCCGGAGTACTGGCTAGCGATCGGGGCCTGGTCAGTCCTTGAGCAGATGGGATCTCCCCTGGCCAGGCGGAGTTGTAGGCCTCCCCAACTAATTGTACTCTTCTGACTACCTTGCTAGAGGCGGGTAAAAGTAGCCCACGTCCCTGAGTGTACCGTGTGGTGCTCACCCGTATGGCCGGTGACTCGGGGCCTTCTGGTAGCTTCCGCTCCACGACGGCGGTGCTGGTCCCACGCGTGTGACCGTGCCTTCGGGTTTCTTGGCCAGAGGACCTGAAATCCTCTGCCGGTCGGTTTCTGCTACTGGGTAAGGATTAGTCCCCACAGCCTCGGACTCCGGGTCCGGTGATAACTCCTCAATCAGGGCGAGCTCTACAGCTGCCAGCCCCTGATTCCTTGTAGCACTGCTCCCACTGAGCTCCTGATCTTTCTTTCCTATAGCTGCTCCTCTTCTTCTCTTTCTCTACTCCTTCTCCTTCTCACTAACCCTGCCTCAGCCCCAGTTTTATATAGGGGAAGTTCTTCCCCTCCCAGGACTGGGCAGGAGGTGTGGCATGCATAGGATTCCTGACCATGAGACCTCCCACCTGCTCTCAGACATAATATTGCTATTACTGTGGAAACCAGACCCCTGGGGTGCCACATTCCCCCCTAGTGAAATTTAGTACTCCGGGACTAAACATATTTTTGTAAACATAACAAATTACAAACAGAAACAACGCAATAAAGAAAAACATTAGGATGGTCACGGCGTGTCCGCAACCGGGAGCAGTTTTTGAGGAAAACAAGGGTGTCCATTTCACCAAAAACAGGGAGACGTAACCAGGTAGGGGTCTGTCCTGCCCCGAGTCCTTAACAGTCTTTAGTCCGTTCCGGGGTTACGCTCCAACCATATGCACAAAGGATTCCCGGTAAATCCACCAAAGACTCCTATGAAATAACTAGAAACACATAATTATTTACAGGTAACAGAAAACAAGTAAATACAAATAATACAGTCTAAACACTTAGATCCTCCAACGTATGGGCAGCTGGCCTCTAGTAACCCTAGTGGACCTACGAAGCTGACTGACTGGTCCTGAGCTACAGGGTGTAGAAGCTGTCAAGGGTAAACTGGGCAGCCGTCTACGGACTCTTTGGCTCACTAGGGGCATGGCAGGCTCACTATAAGCAGAGGGTTGATTCTCCTGGTCTGCTTGTGTGGGGTCTTCTGCCTCCTGGACCGGCTGCTCTTCCAGCTCCACCTGTTTCTCCGTAGGCACTTGGGATGCTGGTTGGAGGAAGGTGAGGACGGGTACCACAACAGCACCATTGACTTGAGTCCAAGACCGGGGGAAGTCTCCAAGTACAGTACGGACCGTCTCTGTCTCTTCCTCTGCGGGTCGAGGGTCTACTTGTTCTTCTTTAGGGTTCCGTAGCTGTTCGGGGCACTTCTTCAGGTGATCTCGGGATACGATGGCTGTGGTTTCCCCTCCGTCTTTGCTGATTGTACAGACCTTTGGGTTCTCGTGGCTCGAGGGCAGTACGGTGTACGGGTCCTTCTCCCACTGGTCGTCCAGCTTGTGGAGCCGTCTCTTCCTCTTCAAGACCTGCTCTCCAGGTACCAGGGGAACAGCGGGAGCATACTGGTTGTAAGTCTTCTCCTGTCTCTCTCTAGCTTGACAGAGACTTCGCTCCACGCTCTCCTGCACTTTCCGGTACTGCTGCTGCCTCTCTGTGTCCCACTCTGCTTCTGGTGAAGTGTCCTCGGGTGTCAGGACTCCCATCTCCAGATCAACAGGAAGCTTACCAGGTCTTGCCCTCATTAGGTAAGCCGGGGTACAGTTGGTGGAACCTACAGGGATGTGGTTGTATAGGTCCACCAGATCGGGCAGCTTCTCAGGCCACAGACTGCGTTCTTCCAGGGGCAATGTTTTCAGAAGATCTATCACCACCTGGTTCATTTTCTCACAAAGTCCATTGGTTTGCGGATGATAGGGTGTTGTTCTTATCTTCCGGCAGCCATACAGAGTACAGAACTCTTGGAAGACCTCCGCTTCAAAGGCAGGTCCCTGGTCCGTCAGCACCTGCTCTGGGTATCCGTGTGGACGGCAGAAGTGCTGCTGGAAGGCTCTAGCTGCTGTTTGAGCCGTTAAGTCCTTGACGGGGACGACAACCAAGAACCGGGAGTAGTGATCCACGATGGTTAACGCGTAGACGTAGCCACTTCTGCTTGGGGTCAGTTTTACATGATCCAAGGCTACCAGTTCCAACGGCTGCCTGGTGACGATGGACTGCAGGGGAGTCTTCTGGCTGGCACGGTCCTTCCTTCTTAGGTTGCACGGGCCACAGTCTCTGCACCACCTCTCGATGGTTCCTCTCATGCCTACCCAGTGGAACCGCCCGCGCAGCAGGAACTCCAGCTTCTTCCATCCGAAGTGCCCAGCTCCGTTGTGGTATGCCTCCAGCACCATAGCTGCGTCCCTTCTTGGCACCACTACTTGCCAGACCAGTTCATGCGTCCGGGAGTTAACCATTCTGCGGCACAACTTCCCCTTGTAAAGGAACAGTCGACTCTTCTCAGCCCACAGTTGCTTGGTTTCCTCCGGAGCGTCTGGGTCAAGGCGAGCATCTGGCTGAGTCAGCATCTCCTTCACCAGTCGGACGGCGGGATCACTATCTTGCGTTTCCGCCCAGTTGTAATGAGGTAAAGGGTTGAACGTAGCAGATTGCTTACCCCTTACACGGTGGGAATACTGGATAGTCCCATGACGGTGGAACGCGGGGAGTTCAACTTCTTCCAGTTCCTCTGGATCTTCTCCTACGTCCGGTAGGTTTGGCATTCTGGACAAGGCATCCGCGTTGGTATTGGAGCGTCCTGCCCGGTACTTGATTGTGAACTCATAGTTGGACAGGCGGGCCATCCATCTCTGCTCTAGGGCACCGAGTCTTGCCGTGTCCAGGTGTGTCAACGGGTTGTTATCCGTGTACACAGTGAACCGGGAAGAGGCGAGGTAGTGCTTAAAGCGTTCGGTGACTGCCCACACCACTGCCAGGAACTCTAGCTTGAATGAGCTGTAATTCTCAGGGTTTCTTTCGGTGGGTCGCAGTTTGCGGCTGGCGTAAGCAATTACCCGTTCTTTCCCCTGCTGGATCTGGGACAGTACGGCTCCTAGCCCGATGTTACTTGCGTCAGTGTAGAGGATAAAGGGCTGGCTGTAATCAGGGTACGCCAGGATTTCATCCCCCGTGAGGGCCATCTTCAGCTGGCGGAAGGACTCTTCTTCCAGCTTCTCCCATTTGAAGGGCGGCTTCTGGTTCTTGGCCTTCCTGGACTGGCCTATCAGGAGGTCCTGCATAGGAGCTGCCTTTTTGGTGAAACCGGGAATGAATCTTCGGTAGTAGCCTACCAACCCAAGGAACCGCCTCACTTCCTTTACGCTGGAGGGGCTTGGCCATTCCTTAATTGCCGTGATCTTATCAGGGTCGGGAGCCACTCCGTCAGCACTCACCACGTGTCCCAGGTACTGCACCTTTGGCTTCAGGAGGTGACACTTGGAGGGTTTCACCTTTAGGCCGTAGCTTGCCAGAGCTTCGAACACTTCCGCCAGGTGTTTCAGGTGGTCCTCGTAGGTCTTGGAATAGACGATGACATCGTCCAGGTATAACAGGACCGTCTCAAAGTTTCGGTGTCCCAGACAGCATTCCATCAACCGTTGGAAGGTTCCTGGTGCGTTGCAGAGTCCGAACGGCATGCAGGTAAACTCGCTAAGTCCCATCGGGGTGGTGAATGCGGTCTTCTCCCGGTACGCCTCTGCTACAGGAACCTGCCAGTACCCGCTAGTGAGATCCAAAGTAGAGAAGAAATTAGCAGATTTTAAAGCAGCCAAAGACTCCTCTATCCTTGGTAAGGGGTACGCATCTTTGTGTGTGATACGGTTGATTTTCCCGTAATCTACACACATTCTCATGGTGTTGTCCTTCTTTTTAACCTAGACTAGTGGAGCTGCCCAGGGGCTACAGCTATCCCTGATTACTCCAGCCTCCTTCATGTCTCTAAGCATCCCCTTGGCGTGTTGGTAGTGTGCAGGGGGTACGGGTCGGTATCTCTCCTTTATGTGAGGATGGTCTCCCGTGGGGACGTGGTGTTCTACCCCCTTTACTCGCCCGAAGTCTAACGGGTGTTTACTAAACACTCTCTCGTACTCTTGAACTACCCGATAGACTCCCTGTTTCTGGTGTGAGGGAGTGGAGTCAGTACCCAAATGTAGTTGCTGACACCAGTCCTCCATTTGTTGCTGAGAGCCGTTACCTTCCTCTGGATGAGATAGAGGCAAGGGTTCCACAGACTGCACAGAATTTTGGTCGATGGTATACAATTTGGCTAGCGTGGCATACCGGGGCAGGTATACTTCCCTCTTCCCGATATTTATTAGGCGAACGGGCACCCTCCCATGGCGTACATCAACCACCCCCCGTGCTGTCAAAATGGTGGGCCTACTGTCTGAGTAGACTGGTTCTACCATTGCCTGGTAATCTCTACCTCTCAGACCAATAGCTGCCCGGCACCAAATCATCATTTCACTTTTTGGGGGCATGGCAATAGGGAAAGGGTCACACATTCTCACGCTGCCAATCTCACCACCGGAGAGTTCCACCTGTTGCCGTCGCATCAGTGCCCGGATCTCTTTTTGGAGCACTCGCTGCTGGCCGGAGCTGGCGTTCTTGGCAACCTGCTGTAAAATGAAAATCACCTCTGCAAGACAATTTTCAATCACATTAGTTCCTAGAGTTATCTTTGGGTGACTCTCGCGCTTGTCAATGTCTACAATGATCAGTCCCTGTGCTGCCAGTTCGACTCTACCGATTTTAATGGTCATTTCTTTAAATCCGATCTGTGGCACGGGCTGACCATTGCTGGCGATGATACTCAAGTCGTCGTCTGGGTAGCGGGTTATATCCCAGTCATTCCAGTACTGCTTGAAGAGCACGTACGGGATGGTGGTGACCTGTGACCCGGTGTCCAGTAGGGCACTCATAGGAATGCCATCCAGTACCACAGGCAAGACTGGACATCCTCCCACATATTTGTCGCGCCAGTTCGATGGGCCTAGTGATCTTATTCCTGGGGGTTGGCCCTCTACCCCAGGGTGTGCCAGTTTAAAGGACAGTACCTTGCCATATGTCCGGGTTGATTGCAGCGGCGGCAGATGGGTTGTCCGTCCTCGTTGTATTGGTCGCTGGGTCTTCCTCTGGCCGGTGGGGTCCTCCTTGGTCGGCGCCACGGGATGTCCTCCGGTCCGGATGCCAGCTGGATCTTCCCTGGAGTAGAAACCTGTAAAGACTGCACAGTTCGGGTTAGCGCAGCAACGCTTTTAGCTAGCTCTTGGACCTGATGGTGCAGGTCTGGAGCCGGGTCATTGTTCAAAGCCTGCGCATCAGCTCCCACAGGCCCTGCCGACAAGGGTGTCGCCTCCTGGTGGTAAGCGGTAGCAGGGCGCCTGTGGGCCACAACGCCACCCGGTGCCGGTTCTCGGAGCACCCGGATGGCTCTGTCCTTGAACTGTGCAAAGTCTAGATGAGGATCCTGTAAGTCCATTGCCCACAACTGGGTTCGGTGGGCATTGCAATATAATCCCTCTATAAATTGTTCAGTCAACAGCCTGTCCTCATTTCCCACGCCGTCAGGGTCGGTCTGCTTAATGGCTCTCAGGGCCTCTTGTAGGTTTAGTGCATAGTCCCTTATATTCTCATGTGCTCGCTGTTTGCACTCGTAGAATCTAAGCTTAATCTCGGCTGAGGTGCGGGTATCAAAGGTGTCCTTCAGCCGGGTTAGTATCCCTGCGACAGTCCTCCTCCCAGGTGGCCAGGACTTTACCTCCCTTTGGGCTGCCCCGGTTAATTGGGCCACCAGGATGCTCACTTTTTGCTCTTCTGTGAGGGGGTACACCTGGAAGAGGCTATCCAGCTTTTCTCTAAAGTCATTCAGGGTATGTGACTCCCCTGAGTACTGGGGTAGCCAGGCTGCCCCCGGGATATAGGGCATGGTGAAAGGCATGACCGTAGCAGCGGTGGCGCTGGCGGGGGCTGGGGCGGTGAAGCTCTCCTCCGTATCCGACATCCTCCTCCCCCCTAGTGGACCGTGGCCTACCTTGCGATGATCCTCTTCCGTAGGCCGCGGCTCCGCAGTGGGTTGTCAGGGTTGAGGACCTTCCGTCGCGCTCCTGTGACGTCGGCGTCTGCTAGACTCCTTCCAGGACCTTACGCAACGTCCGGACGTGAGGCGGGGCTTCAGTTCTCGCGCGCTTTCGGAGTCCACGCCCCTCTTCTTCCCGCGCGGCGTCTCCAAGATGGCGTCCAACGGCGGGAAAACTCCACGGATGGCGGGAAGAAGGCAGAAGATGGCGCCGGATGGCGGGAAAACTTCGCGGATGGCGGGAAGAAGGTAGAAGATGGCGCCGGATGGCGGGAAACCTCCACGGATGGCGGGAATCTTCACCACTGGTAAGTTTGAACAGTCTTTTTCAGGCACGCAGTACCCGGTGGTTGCGGGCACGAAATCCTGCCGACTACGCCAAAGTTGACGCACCCCTGGGCCTGAGTCGCGCAGCGTTGCGCACGCGGGAGCCTACCCGGAGCCGGATCTGATAGGGGTAGTAGTCTCGTGGCGGTGACCCGGTCCGTGCCCAGGGAGTCAAACTGAGTGGCAGTATTTTAGCAGTAGATGTTGGACGACTACGCCACCCGTTGAATGCAGCTATGGAGCTGCTGCTGCAGGGCAGACCGCTGAGGCCGGTGGTAGGATTGTGCAGCGTGGATGGTATAACCCCCAACGGGAGGGGTATGGCCTCAGGGCAGCCGACGTGGATGATGGGGGTAGCAGGAACCACTCAGAGACGATGCGGTGTAGTTCAGGGTCTTTACTGGTGATAAAGATAGACCCTCCCGGAGTACTGGCTAGCGATCGGGGCCTGGTCAGTCCTTGAGCAGATGGGATCTCCCCTGGCCAGGCGGAGTTGTAGGCCTCCCCAACTAATTGTACTCTTCTGGCTACCTTGCTAGAGGCGGGTAAAAGTAGCCCACGTCCCTGAGTGTACCGTGTGGTGCTCACCCGTAAGGCCGGTGACTCGGGGCCTTCTGGTAGCTTCCGCTCCACGACGGCGGTGCTGGTCCCACGCGTGTGACCGTGCCTTCGGGTTTCTTGGCCAGAGGACCTGAAATCCCCTGCCGGTCGGTTTCTGCTGCTGGGTAAGGATTAGTCCCCACAGCCTCGGACTCCGGGTCCGGTGATAACTCAATCAGGGCGAGCTCTACAGCTGCCAGCCCCTGATTCCTTGTAGCACTGCTCCCACTGAGCTCCTGATCTTTCTTTCCTATAGCTGCTCCTCTTCTTCTCTTTCTCTACTCCTTCTCCTTCTCACTAACCCTGCCTCAGCCCCAGTTTTATATAGGGGAAGTTCTTCCCCTCCCAGGACTGGGCAGGAGGTGTGGCATGCATAGGATTCCTGACCATGAGACCTCCCACCTGCTCTCAGACATAATATTGCTATTACTGTGGAAACCAGACCCCTGGGGTGCCACAGAAGGGTCTGAGAAAACTGTCCCAGAACTTTGACAGTGTTCCCCTGCCTCTGCTGGATTGCATTTGTGTCTCTCTCGCCTGTACTCCTTGGTTGACCAACGAACTGTGACCTCTGCCACCAGCATTTTCAGATGGGAATTTTTTCAATAATTCCTCAACAAGGGCCTTCTGGTACTGCCCCATTTTATTAGGCCTGTCCTGCGCGGGAATAAGAGACAGAAAGTTCTCCTTGTAGCGTGGGTCTAGAAGTGTCACCAACCGTAATGACTGTCACTCAAAATTTGGACAACGTGAGGATCACGGGAAAGGCAGGGTAACATAAACTCAGCCATGTGTGCCAGACTGCAAAGAGGCAAGACTTCCGTGTCCTCACCAAGAGGACGACTGACCATGCTCTCCTCCTCCACCTCCTCTCTGTCCTCAGGCCATCCTGAACAGATGGTATGACAGTTGTGCAGGTAGTACCGTCTATAGTGCAGGAAACTAGCTCCTCCTCTTCTTCCTCATTGTCACCCAATCCACGTTGAGATGAGATGAGGCTGGGCTGTGTGGAATCACCCTGTATGGTTCCTTGCTCCATCTGATCATGCTGCAATGCATCCTCTTTAATTGTGAGCAGAGAGCGTTTCAGAAGACAGAGAAGCGGGATGGTGATGCTAATTATGGCATCATCGCCGCTCACCATCTTGGTGGAATCCTCAAAGTTTTGGAGGATGGTACATATGTCTGACATCCATGTCCACTCCTGAGGTCTTATGTGTGGAGTCTGAACTGAATATCGATGGCCTTGTTGATGCTGGTAGTCAACAACTGCCCTCTTCTGCTCACAAATCCTTTCCAACATCTGCAGTGTAGAGTTCCAATGCATGGGGATATCGCAGATCAGTTGGTGAGCTGGAAGCTGCAAACGCTGCTGAAGCACGGCAAGGGCGGTAGAAGCTGTAGGTGACTATTTAAAATGGGCACACAAGCAGCGTACTTTTACAAGCGGATCCATCAGATCGGGGTAGGTTTTGAAAAGCTACTGAACCACGAGGTTAAGCACATGGGCCAGGCATGGTACGTGTGAGCTCGCCTCACCTCAGAGCCATGACCAGGTTCCGGCCATTGTCACACACGACCATGCTTGGCTGTAGGGTCAGCGGTGGCAGCCACAGATCTGCCTGCTCTTTCAGAGCTGTCCACAACTCTTCAGCGTTGTGCGGTTTGTCACCTAAGCATATTAGCTTCAGCACAACCTGTTGCCGCTTGGCCGAGGCAGTGCTGCAGTGCTTCCAGCTTGCGACTAATGTGGTTATTTCAGAGATGGAGGTTGAAGAGGAGGAGGTGCCGGAACTGTAGAATGTGGGGGCAACCCTGATTGACCCAGGGCCCGCAATCGGTGTCGGGAGGACGTGTTCCATCCAAAGGTCCGACTGGGTCCCGGCTTCCACTATGTTAACCCAGTGTGCCATCAGCGAGATGTACCGTCCCTGCCCACAAGCACTTTTCCACGTGTTCGTGGTTAGGTGGACTTTCCCAGTAACTGCATTGTTGAGGGCACGGCTAATGTTGTGGGACACGTGCTCGTGTAATGCGGGGACGGCACACCAGAAGAAATAGTGGCGGCTGGGGACCGAGTACCGAGGGATGGCTGCCGCCATCAGGTTGCGGAAAGCTTCCGTCTCCATGAGCCTAAAAGGCAACATTTCGATCGCAAGCATTAGCAAAATGTTTGAATTTAGTAGTGAGGCCTGTGGGGTGTTGGCTGCATATTTACGCTTGCGTTCCACGGACTGGGTTAGGGACAACTGAACGCTGCGTTGAGACAAGGACATGGACGTGCTTGCTGATTGTGCTAGTTGAGAGTGTACAAAGACACGTGCAGGGCCGGAGGCCTTAAAAAACAACCAGACTCGGAAAGACCTAACAGTTGTACAGGCAACTTCCGTCGTGTCGGCGTTACAAGGAATGCTTTCCTGCCTTGTGTTTGCGGCCATAACACTGCTACTTCCTGCCTGTTGTGGTGCTACGCCTCCCTCTCCCTGTGTGCTGCTGTCCTCGCTCTGTATGTCCCCCTGCCAGGTTGGGTCAGTTACTATATCATCCACTACCTCGTCTTCCACTTCTGCACCCTGGTCCTCCTCCTGACTTTCTGCCAACTGTGTCTCCTCATCATCATCATCCACCTCTTGTGACAGTAATTGCACTTTCCCACTGTTGCCTTCATGTGACCATGGCTGCTCCAATATTTGGGCATTTGGGCATCGCTACACGCACCGTTCTCCTCTTGACTCGCTTGAAGCTGGCCAGACAAGAGGCCCGAATCTACAAATGGAAAAGTGAACATCTCTTCTGAGTGTCCAAGTGTGGGATTAGTTGTCTCCTGGCACTCAGAATGGTGGGAGAAAAGAGGATCAGGGTGAGGAATATGCAGTCCAGACTCATGGCTACTGAGACTTGACCGTGTGGAAGGCAGAGTGGTGGTGGTGGTGGTGGCAAAGTAATTGGAATCATTATCTGCTATCCAGCCAACAACCTTTTTGACACTGCTCCTGGTTCAATAGTGGTGTACTGCGGTACCCTAGTAATTGGGACAGGAAGGTCGAGAGACAAGATGTGGGTGTGTGTTTGTAGCACAATTTCAGCTTGCCCACGGCCACGTCCTCGGCCTCTGCATTCTCCATCACGTTCACTTCCCCAACCCTTGCCACGCACCTTGCCCATTTTAAATGGTTGACAATATTTTCCACGATCAAGAGAATAGGCTGATTTTGGAATGCAGTTATATGTGATACGTCTGACAGAGAACCACGGTTTTAAATAGCAGGCCTGTAATTTACTAATACTATTCTTCACAGACACCTAGTGTGAACAGCTTGATCAACACACTGCAATAGAATGGAAAAGGAGGCCAATATTTTCCACGTTCCGTTGAAATTTCTGGATTTTTATCGCTGAAATATGTAATAGATCTGGCTGTATTCTGTGTTGCTAACAAGCAAAAGGAGCAGAAAAATGGTGTACTCTGGATTGCTTTTTAAGCAAATTACCAGGATTAAGATATAATAAAAAAAAATTTGCCCTAGCTCCTGATATCTTGGGCTATGTCTACAAATATCTGTTATTATTACAGCAGCAGACAGGACGTTTAATGGACCCTCTTGCGCTATATGCACTGCAGTCTGCCACATACACTGCCTGTCTGCCTAACTCCTGCCTAACAGTAATTATATGCAGCTGGTTTAGCCCTCAGAAGGACTGTTAGTTCAGATGGATATATACACACGTGGTCAAAATTGTTGGTACCCCTCGTTTAATGAAAGAAAAACTCACAATGGTCACAGAAATAACTTGAATCTGACAAAAGTAATGTTAAAAATCTTTTAAAATGAACAAATGAAAGTCAGACATTGCTTTTCAACCCTGCTTCCAAGAATTTTTTAATAAATGTAACTCATGAAATAGGCCTGGACAGAAATGATGGTACTCTTAACTTAATATTTTGTTGAACAACCTTGTGAGGCAATCACTGCAAACGATTCCTGTAACTGTCAATGAGATTTATGCATCTCTCGACAGGTATTTTGGCCCACTCTTCATGAGCAAACTGCTCAAGTTGTCTCGTGCTTTTAACGTTGCCTTTACCAGACGGCATGTTTCAGCTCTTTCCAAAGATGCTCAATAGGATTTAGGTCAGGGCTCATAGAAGGCCACTTCAGAATAGTCCAATGTTTTCCTCTTAGCCATTCTTGGGTGTTTTTAGTTGTGTGTTTTGGGTCATTATCCTGTTGCAAGACCCATGTCCTGCGACTGAAACCAAGCTTTCTGACACTGGGCAGCACATTTCTCTCTAGAATCCCTTGATAGTCTTGAGATTTCATTGTACCCTGCACAGATTCAAAACACCCTGTGCCAGATGCAGCAAAGCAACCCCAGAGCATAACAGAGCCTCCTCCATGTTTCACAGTAGGGACAGTGTTCTTTTTTTGATATGCTTCATTTTTCTGTCTGTGAACATAGAGCTGATATGCCTTGCCAAAACTTCCATTTTTGTCTCATCTGTCCATAGGACATTCTCCCAGAAGCTTTCTGGCTTGTCAACATGTAGTTTGGCATATTCCAGTCTGGCTTATGATTTTTTTTCAACATTAGTGTTCTCCTTGGTCGTCTCCCATGAAGTCCACTTTGGATCAAACAACGACGGATGGTGCGATCTGACACTGATGTTCCTTGAGCTTGAAGTTCACCTTTAATCTCTTTAGAATTTATCCTGGGCTCTTTTGTTACCATTTGTATTATCCGTCTCTTTGATTTGTCATCAATTTTCCTCCTGCGGCCACGTCCAGGGAGGTTGGCTGCAGTCCCAAGGATCTTAAATTTCTGAATAATATGTGCAATTGTAGTCACAGGAACATCAAGCTGCTTCGAGATGGTCTTATAACCTTTATCTATAACATGCTTGTCTATAATTTTCTTTCTAATCTCCTTAGACGACTTTTTCCTATGCTTCCTCTGGTCCATGTTGAGTGCGGTACACACCATGTCACCAAACAGCACTGTGAGTATCTGAAGCCCTATATACAGGCCCACTGACTGATTACAAGATTGTAGACACCTGTGATGCTAATTAGTGGACACAACTTGATTAAACATGTCCCTTTTGTCACATTATTTTCATCATTTCTGTCCAGGCCTATTTCATGAGTTTAATTTTTTTTTAATTCTGTGGAAAAGCAATGTCTGACTTTCATTTTCATAGATTTTTAATTTATTATTACTTTTGTCAGATTCAAGTTATTTCTGTAACCATTCTTTCATTAAACGAGGGGTACCAACAATTTTGACCATGTGTATATGTATGTATGTATATATATATGTGTGTGTGTGTATATGTATATGTGTGTGTATGTATACACTGTGTGCAGAATTATTAGGCAAATGAGTATTTTGATCACATGATACTTTTTATACATGTTGTCCTACTCCAAGCTGCATAGGCTTGAGAGCCAACTATCAATTAAGTAAATCTGGTGATGTGCCTTTCTGTAATGAGGAGGGGTGTTGACTAATGACATCATCACCCTATATAAGGTGTGCTTAATTATTAGGCAACTTCCTTTCCTTTGGCAAAATGGGTCAGAAGAGAGATTTGACAGGCTCTGAAAAGTCCAAATTGTTAGATGTCTTGCAGAGGGATGCAGCAGTCTTGAAATTTCCAAAATTTTGAAGCGTGATCACCGAACAATCAAGCGTTTCATGGCAAATAGCCAACAGGGTCGCAAGAAGCGTGTTGGCCAAAAAAGGCGCAAAATAACTGCCCATGAATTGAGGAAAATCAAGCGTGAAGCTGCCAAGATGCCATTCGCCACCAGTTTTGCCATATTTCAGAGCTGTAACGTTACTGGAGTATCAAAAAGCACAAGGTGTGCGATACTCAGGGACATGGCCAAGGTAAGGAAGGCTGAAAACGACCACCTATGAACAAGAAACATAAGATAAAACATCAAGAATGGGCCAAGAAATATCTTAAGACTGATTTTTCAAAGGTTTTATAGACTGATGAAATGAGAGTGACTCTTGATGGGCCAGATGGATGGGCCAGAGGCTGGATCAGTAAAGGGCAGAGAGCTCCACTCCGACTCAGACACCAGCAAGGTGGAGGTGGGGTACTGGTATGGGCTGGTATCATCAAAGATGAACTTGTGGGACTTTTTTGGGTTGAGGATGGAGTGAAGCTCAACTCCCAGACCTACTGCCAGTTTCTGGAAGACAACTTCTTCAAGCAGTAGTACAGGAAGAAGTCGGTATCGTTCAAGAAAAACATGATTTTCATGCAGGACAATGCTCCATCACATGCATCCAACTACTCCACAGCGTGGCTGGCCAGTAAAGGTCTAAAAGAAGAAAAAATAATGAAATGGCCCCCTTGTTCACCTGATCTGAACCCCATAGACAACCTGTGGTCCATCATAAAATGTGAGATCTACACAGAGGGAAAACAGTACACCTCTCGGAACAGTGTCTGGGAGGCTGTGGTGGCTGCTGCACGCAATGTTGATCGAAAACCGGACAAGCAACTGACAGAATCTATGGATGGAAGGCTGTTGAGTGTCATCATAAAGAAAGGTGGCTATATTGATCACTAATTTTTGGGGTTTTTGTTTTTGCATGTCAGAAATGTTTATTTCTAAATTTTGTGCACTGATATTGGTTTACCTGGTGAAAATAAACAAGTGAGATGGGATTATATTTGGTTTTTATTAAGTTGCCTAATAATTCTGCACAGTAATAGTTACCTGCACAAACGGATATCCTCCTAAGATAGCCAAATCTAAAAAAAAAACACTCCAACTTCCAAAAATATTAAGCTTGGATATTTATGAGTCTTGTGGGTTGATTGAGAACATAGTTGTTGATCAATAATAAAAATAATCCTCTAAAATACAACTTGCCTAATAATTCTGCACACAGTGTATATATATGTGTGTGTGTGTATATATATATATATATATATATATATATATGTTGTGGAATATCTATACTATAGGACGTTCAATGGACCCTCTTGCACTACTGTATGTGTACTGCAGTCTGCCACATACACTGCCTGCCTGCCTAACTCCTGCTATCACCACTGAATATATGCAGCTGGATTAGTCCTTAAAAGGACTGTTAATTCAGATATATATACAAACCCTGGCAAAAATTAAGGAATCACCGGGCTCAGAGGATGTTCATTCAGTTGTTTAATATAAGCAGATCACAGACATGGCATTGTTTATAGTTAGTATAGGTATTCCACAACATATATATATATATACAACCCCTGGTAAAAATTATGAAATCACCGGGCTCGGAGGATGTTCATTCAGTTGTTTAATGTTGTTGAAAAAAATCAGATCACAGACATGGCACAAAACTAAAGTCATTTCAAATGGCAACTTTAGGGCTTTAAGAAACACTAAAAGAAATCAAGATTAAAAATGTGATACTCAGTAAGGGAAAAATTTTTCAGACCAAGCAGAGGGAAAAAATTATGGAATCACTCAATTTCTGAGGAAAAAATTATGGAATCATGAAAAAACAAACACACAAAAGAACACTGCAATACATCACTAGTATTTTGTTTCACCACCTCTGGCTTTAATAACAGCTTGCAGTCTCTGAGGCATGGACTTAATGAGTGACAAACAGTACTCTTCATCAATCTGGCTCCAACTTTCTCTGATTGCTGTTGCCAGATCAGCTTTGCAGGTTGGAGCCTTGTCATGGACCATTTTCTTCAACTTCCACCAAAGATTTTCAATTGGATTGAGATCCGGACTATTTGCAGGCCATAACATTAACTTTATGTGTCTTCTTTCAAGGAATGTTGTCACAGTTTTTGCTCTATGGCAGGATGCATTATCATCTTGAAAAATGATGTCATCATCCCCAAACATCCTTTCAATTGATGGGATAAAAAAACTGTCTAACATATCAATGTAAACTTGGGCATTTATTGAAGATGTATTGACAGCCATCTCCCCAGTGCCTTTACCTGACATGCAGCCCCATATCATCAATGACTGTGGAAATTTGCATGTTCTCTTCATGCAGTCATCTTTATAAATCTCGTTGGAACGGCACCAAACAAAAGTTCCAGTATTATCACCTTGCCCAATGCAGATTCGCAATTCATCACTGAGTATCACTTTCATCCAGTCATTCACAGTCCACGATTGCTTTTCCTTAGCCCATTGTAACCTTGTTTTTTTCTGTTTAGGTGTTAATGATGGCTTATGTTTAGCTTTTCGGTATGTAAATCCCATTTCATTTAGGCGGTTTCTTACAGTTCGGTCACAGACATTGACTCCAGTTTCCTCTCATTCGTTCCTCATTTGTTTTGTTGTGCATTTCCTGTTTTGGAGACATATTGCTTTAAGTTTCCAGTCTTGACGCTTTGATGTCTTCCTTGGTCTACCAGTATGTTTGCCTTTAACAACCTTCTCATGTTGTTTGCATTTGGTCCAGATTTTAGACACAGCTGACTGTGAACAACCAACATCTTTTGCAACATTGCGTGATGATTTACCTTCTTTTAAGAGTTTGATAATCCTCTCCTTTGTTTCAATTGACATCTCTCGTGTTGGAACCATGATTCATGTCAGCAACAGCTCTCCAATGTGTGATCACTCCTTTTTAGATGCCGACTAACGAGCAGATCTAATTTGATGCAGGTGTTAGTTTTGGAAATGAAAATTTACAGGGTGATTCCATAATTTTTTCCTCAGAATTGAGTGATTCCATAATTTTTTCCCTCTGCTTGGTCTGAAAAAAATTACCCTTACTGAGTACCACATTTTTAATCTTGATTTATTTTAGTGTTTCTTAAAGCCCTAAAGTTGCCATTTGAAATGACTTTAGTTTTGTGCCATGTCTGTGATCTGATTTTTTTCAACAACATTAAACAACTGAATGAACATCCTCCGAGCCCAGTGATTTCATAATTTTTACCAGGGGTTGTATATATATGTTGTGGAATACCTATACTAACTATAAACAAGCAAATCTCTCCCTGACTCAGCAGCACCTCTCCCTACTCTGCCTGTTTCCGGGGTAGACTGTGACGAGCATAGCGACGCCTGGTCTTATATAGACCTGATGATGCTGTGCGGCCAGCCAATCACTGTAATTCCCACAATCAACATGGCTACGGCATTACAGTGCATGGCAGGCAATCCTTGAATGTTCATTTGCTCTCTAAAGAGCGCCAAACATGCAGGGAGGGGACCCGAGTTCCCGCTTGAGCAATCCGGAAATACTCGCCGAGCTTGTCGAGCACCGTGATGCTCTGGCGAGTACCGAGCAGTGGCGAGCACGTTCGCTCATCGCTAGTTGTATTTCCATTCCAGAGGTCATGATTTACTATATAATGTTATATTGTGGTACCGTGTTAGCCAGAAAAATTTATGTAAATTCTTTTATGCCCAAAAATGACATAAGTATTCTCGGAGTGATACCTTTATTGGCTAACCAGAAAAAATATATATGCAAGCTTTCAGAGCACAGAGGCTCCTTCTTCAGGCAGGATCACAAATGTATTAATAAGACAAATGAAGAAGGCACAACATTTTAGAGATATTACAGCAGGACATTTGTTATTAAGGTGTAAGGATTGATGCCTCCTGTTGGTAAGCCAAGGAAATCAAATTAGGGATTTTTTGTTGCAAATGGAGAGGCTGTGGAAATGTTTAGTTACAGTATCTTTAGACTGTCTGGTGGAGGTGTGAATTGAATCCATGTAGTGAGTCATAAATCCAGGTATTAAATTGAGTCCTATTGTCAAGGAATTGAACATCCTTATCAGTTTGAATTCCAAAATTCTCTCTGTTATCATTGAAATTACCTTTTAGTATTAAGACTTTTAAATCTGTCATACAGTGTCCAGGTCCAGAGAAATGTTTTCCCAGAGGCGAGTCCAGTTCATTCCTGATTGTGTGTCTATGTAAATTCATTCTTGTTTGCAGTTTTTGCATGGTTTCTCCAATATAGACACCCTGCAGGCATTTCTTACATTGTATCATGTACACCACATTGGAGGATGTACATTGTGACAGAGTGTTACGGGTCCGGGTGGTGGAACCTCTGTGCCGAGGTGCAAGGAGGGACCCAGAGGGGCGTGACTAAGTATCAACCCAAACCGACCCTGGTCGGACGGCAGCAAACAACACCGTGACCAGGGAGGATCAGGGCTGAGGGACCAGGTGCTACTCTGGGGACGAGCTTGTAAGAGAGCAGGTGGCTCCCACGGGTCAGATGGCTGGGGATGACCAGTATGACGGATGGACTCAGCTAGCAGGCAGAAGTCTCTGGTAGCAGACAGGTGGTCACGGTACGTGACAGCAGAGCAGGTAGTAGTCTTTAGGTTTACCAGGCAGGTGGTCACAGCAAGTGACGGCAGAGCCTCCAGGCAGGCTGGCAGGAAACAGGCGGGCGCTCCCAGGTGAGCGGGCAGACCAACAAGGCAGGTAACAGGCAGGTAACAGGTGGGTGCTCACAGGTGAGCGGGCTGACGGACACAGCAGCTAACAGGCGGGTGCTCCCAGGTGAGCGGACTGACAGACAGGGCAGGTAACAGGCGGATGCTCCCAGGTGAGCGGACTGGCAGACAGGGCAGGTAACAGGCAGGACACAGGTGAGCGCTCCAGGTGAGCAGGCTGGCAGGCTCGGCAGGTATCGGGCAGATAACAGGCTGGCAGGCAGGACGAGGAGTCAGGCTAGCAGCGGGACATGAGGGCTGAAGCAGAGATCAGAGACTGTGCAACAACTTTGCTCAGGCACCTCCATTTTGGAGGAGGTGCCCTAAATATGGGAGGACCCTCGGCTATTGGCCGGGGACTCCTTAGGACAGTGCACGTGGCCCCTCTAAGAGGGGGGAGTGCGCGTGCGCCCTAAGCACAGTGCCCGGGCGACTGCGCGTGCAGACAGCAGGCTGCGAAGGAGAGCAGGGAGCGTGGTGAGAGGGACGGCGTCTCTGCCCGGCAGGAGGCAGAGACGCCGAAGCTACAGGGATGCGCGCGCCGACAGCAGGCTGGGAATGAGAGTGGGGAGCGAGGAGGTGAGAAGGACGGCGTCTCTGCCTGGAAGAAGACAGAGACGCCGATGCTACAGTACCCCCCCTTTACGCCCCCCCTTTTTTAGGCCAGAAAATAATTTTTTAAGGAGAAGCGGGGCATGGATGTTCTCCATGGGTTCTCAAGTTCTTTCCTCTGGGCCAAACCCCTTCCAATCCACCAGAAAAAAAGTTCTCCCTCTTACCCTCTTAGTGGCCAGAATACTCTCTACCTCAAAGACGTCCTCAGCGGAAACCGGAGCAGGGGGAGTACCTGGATTGTTGGAAAAAGAGTTAAAGACAACGGGTTTGAGGAGAGATACGTGGAAGGAGTTGGGAATCCGTAAGGTGGCCGCGAGTTTTAACTTGTAGGCCACTGGATTAATTTGCTTGAGGATTTCAATAGGGCCGATGAAGCGAGGACCCAACTTGTAGGAGGGTATCTTGAGCCGCACATGTTTGGAGGAGAGCCAAACCTTGTCTCCCGGACGGAATTGAGGCGGATCCAGATGTCTCTTATCAGCATATCTCTTCATACGCTCGGAGGACTGAAGAAGTGCGGACCTAGTACTCTCCCAAATGGTAGAAAACTCGCTGACAAGAGACTTCACGGCAGGGTTGTCCACAGAAGCGGAGACGGGAAACGGAATCCGGGGGTGTTGGCCATAGACAATAAAGAACGGGGACTTGGAAGAGGATTCGCTCTCGTGTTTATTATAAGAGAATTCAGCCCAAGGAAGGAGGTCCACCCAATCAGAATGGTGGGCATTAACAAAGTGCCGGAGGTAGCTGGTAAGGATCTGATTGATCCGCTCCACTTGACCATTGGACTGAGGGTGGTAAGCGGAGGAGAAATCCAGGGTGACATCCAGCAGTTTACATGTGGCTCTCCAGAAGCGTGAGGTGAACTGAACCGCTCGATCCGACACGATGTGGAGGGGTAGGCCATGGAGACGGAAGCTCAGGTGCAGACGGGAGACCAGGCAGGGGAATGAAGTGGGCCATTTTAAAAAAGCGGTCCACGACCACCCAAATGACAGTACACCCGGCAGAAACAGGGAGATCGGTAATGAAGTCCATAGCGATGTGTTGCCACGGGGCAACAGGTATGGGAAGCGGCAGGAGATGACCGGCTGGTAAGTGTCTGGGAACTTTGTTGCGGCCACAAGATGAACAGGCAGAGACGAAGTCTACCACATCCTTACGCAGGATAGACCACCAGTAATGCCGGGAAATGAGCAGGAAGGTCTTCTTTTGGCCGGCATGGCCAGCTAGTTTAGAAGAATGACCCCAGCGAAGAACCATCTCATGGTCAGGAACCGCCAAGAACGTCTTGCCGGGTGGAAGACGAGTCAAATCCAAGGGGGCCACATTCATCACCTTGGAGGGGTCGATAATGTGCATAGGCTCCTCCTCTTGGTCGGAGGACAGGAAGGATTGGGACAAGGCATCAGCTTTGACATTCTTGTCCGCCGGGCGGAAATGAAGGATGAAATCGAAGCGGGCAAAAAACAAAGACCTCCGGGCCTGACGTGGATTAAGTCTCTGGGCATTTTGGAGATATGCCAGATTTTTGTGATCCGTGTAGATGATCACCGTGTATAGAGCCCCTTCAAGCAGATAGCGCCATTCCTCCAGCGTCAATTTGACGGCTAGCAATTCTCGGTCTCCTATGGAGTAATTGCGCTCAGAGGAGGAGAAGATTTTGGAGAAAAAGCCGCAGGTTACCATTCTCCCGGATGAAGACTTTTGGGTGAGCACCGCTCCGGCTCCAGAGGAGGAAGCATCAACCTCCAGGTAGAACTGTTTGTTGCAGTCCGGACAGTGCAGCACAGGGGCAGAGGAGAAGGCTTGCTTCAGGGAAAGGAAGGCCTCCTCAGCTTCGGGTGGCCATACCTTGGGATTTGCTCCCTTACGGGTGAGCGTAGATATGGGAGCAGTCCGAGACGAGAAGTGTGGAATGAAGAGACGATAGTAATTAGCGAAGCCCAGGAATCGCTGTATTGCCTTCAACCCCTCCGGACGGGGCCACTTTAGGACAGCAGAGAGCTTCTCGGGATCCATTCTCAAGCCTGTCTGGGAGATAACATAGCCCAGGAATGGAAGAGAGGTCTGCTGAAAAAGGCACTTCTTGTATTTTGCATAGAGGTGGTTCTGCCTGAGCCTAAGCAGGACCTGACGAACATCCCTCCGGTGTGTGGGAAGATCCGGAGAGAAGACCAAGATGTCGTCCAGGTATACCACCACGCAGGAGTAAAGAAGGTCACGGAAGATGTCGTTGACCAGTTCTTGGAAGATGGCGGGAGCATTGCAGAGGCCGAAGGGCATCACACAGTACTCATAGTGTCCGTCCCGGGTATTAAATGCCGTTTTCCACTCGTCTCCTTGACGGATACGGACCAGGTTATACGCTCTACGTAGATCCAGCTTGGAAAAGATCCTGGCGCCTTTAAGGCGATCAAATAACTCGGAGATGAGCGGAAGGGGGTATTTATTTTTAACCGTGATCTGATTGAGTCCTCTATAGTCAATACAGGGGCATAGCGAGCCATCCTTTTTTTTGACAAAGAAGAATCCGGCTCCAGCCGAGGAAGTAGACTTCCGGATGAATCCCCTAGCCAGATTCTCCTCTACGTACTCAGACATGGCCCGGGTTTCAGCCGCAGACAATGGATAAATACGCCCACGGGGTGGAGTGGCGCCAGGTACCAGGTCAATCGGGCAATCATATGGCCTATCAGGTGGCAATGTCTCTGCTTCCTTTTTACCGAAGACGTCAGCATAGGGCCAGTAAGGAGCCGGAAGACCGGGTAAATTAGCTGGGGTAGGTGGTGGACGAACCGGACGAACCAGAACCAGGCAGGTCTTATGGCAGGCTGGCCCCCACCGGAGTACTTCACCGGAATGCCAGTTCAACACGGGTTCATGTGTCTGGAGCCAAGGTAGGCCTAGCAATAGGGAGTGGGAGAGTCCGGGTAGCACATGGAAGGAGATTACCTCAGAGTGCAGCATTCCCACCTGCAGGGTTATGGGTTCCGTGACGAGCAGGATGGTCACCGGAAGGAGTCTTCCATCCACGGAGGCGAATGACAATGGTTCAGCCAGAGACTTGGTGGGAATACGGTATTTCTCAACCAGGGACTGGGAAATGAGGTTTCCAGCGGATCCAGAATCCAGGTGGGCGAGTTCAAAGTGACGGTTCTCTCCCCAGGAGATAGAGATGGACAAAGTCAGGGATGGAGAGGGCTTACTTTTGTTTAGGGTGACCTCTCTGAGCGGTGCTAGACACTGGAGTTTCCCGGCCTCTCCGGGCAGGAACGGATCAGGTGCTCCTTACTGCCACAATAGAAGCAGCTCCCCTCGGCTCAGCGTGACTCTTGGCGAGATTTGACCATCTTGGTCTGGTCGATCTGCATGGGCTCGGGTGAGTGCGCCCGGGGAGTGACAGAAGAGTAGACAGGTCTCTGGAAAGTAGGAGCAAGGCGGGGAAACCTTCTCTCACGGGTGGTCTCTTTGGTGCGCTCTTGAAACCGGATGTCAATCCGGGTAGCCAGCGACACCAGGTCATCCAGGGTGGTAGGAATGTCCCGACCGGCAAGCTCGTCTTTAATCTGACTGGAAAGGCCCTCCCAAAAGACGGACACCAGGGCCTCGTTATCCCAGGCAAGCTCAGAAGCGAGGGTGCGGAACCGTATGGCATATTGGCCCACGGTGAGACTCCCTTGGCGGAGACGTAGCAGAGAGGAGGCTGATGAGGTCTTACGTCCCGGTTCATCGAAGACTCTCCGGAAAGCAGTGAGGAAAGACGACAGGTCGGACACCAGGGGGTCCCCTCTCTCCCACAGGGGGTTAAGCCATGCCAGTGCCTCCCCAGTGAGATGGGACATGATGAATGCCACTTTGGCCCGGTTTGAGATAAACTGATGAGCCATGAGTTCAAAGTGCAGGGTGCACTGGTTTATGAAGCCCCGAGCTAGAGCGGGGTCGCCTCCAAAACGAGGAGGTGCAGAAAGCCGGGGTCCGGGTAGGATGCCATGGTATTGGTGGGCAGCGGCGCTGCCGGGGTGCGAGTCGTGCGACTAGCGGTGGTTACTGGTGGAGCAGTCAGTGTGTCCAGTCGGGAGTTGACACTCCGCAGGTGGTTCAGGATGGACTCCTGTTGGGATCTCTGACGGGAGACTTCGTGGTATAGGTCAGAGAGCGAGGGAGCTTGGGTGCCACCGGGTTCCATGGCCCAAGCAAACTGTTACGGGTCCGGGTGGTGGAACCTCTGTGCCGAGGTGCAAGGAGGGACCCAGAGGGGCGTGACTAAGTATCAACCCGAACCGACCCTGGTCGGACAGCAGCAAACGACACCGTGACCAGGGAGGATCCGGGATGAGGGACCAGGTTCTACTCTGGGGACGACCTTGTAAGAGAGCAGGTGGCTCCCACGGGTCAGATGGCTGGGGATGACCGGTATGACGGATGGACTCAGTAAGCAGGCAGAAGTCTCTGGTAGCAGACAGGTGGTCACTAGAGATGAGCGTTGTTCTACTCGAACTGTTCGCCAATCTCAAATTCAAGCTGTTTTGGGCGGTGTTCGAGCCGTTCGGCGAACACGAACAATTTGAGAAAAATTCGGCTGTTCGAGGTTATGTTCGATAACTGTTCGTGCACCAAAATCATAACTGGATTTTTTCTCAGTAATGATGAAAATTAATGTTAATACGCAGTTTGAGTGTACAGCGGGGTGGGGGGAGGGGCAGGGGATGGATCTCTGCAGGAACAATGAAGATCTCCATTTTTTTTTCTCTTTCCCGCATTTGCAGTGGGGAGGTGCAATCTGTCAGCCTATCAGCAGTGCACACACGGAGCGAAGTGCTTTTTTTCACACAAGCAAGGGCATGTGTCATTGGCAGTGTATGTCACATGTCCTTGCCCTATAAGACCAAGCCATTTTCCCCGTCGCCACCATTTTCTCACTGCTGCAGCTGCGTGTTAGACGGCACCGCTGTTGCTGTGTGCGCTATACCTTGTTAATTTCAAGCCAATTTTCGCACAAATATACAGATAGCTTGGGAGTAGGGAATAGTTGTGATTGCAGTCCTTTTAAGGACTAGGTTACAGCATTTCCTACGACTTTTATCAGGGAGGTCTGTGCTCTTAAATAGATAGATTGTGGGAGTAAAGACTAATTGTAATTGGAGTCCTTTTCAGGACTAGGTTACATCAGTTCCTATCAGTTTTTGCCAGGCAGGTCTGTGCCAGTGCTGTGCAAGTTTTTTTCACAGCATTTGGCTGAATCTAGCAAAGCTAATCCTTTTTGGCCTATTGCAGAGTGTGTTAGTCAGTGGAGTAGCCTATCTGTGTTGCAAGATATACCACCTGTGTATAGAATACCAATTTTTTTACTGCACCTAGTGAAGTAAAATCTTTTGGGCATAGCATCATTCTATTAGTCCATCTATACTGACCTCCATCAGGTTGCAAACTGAATATAATTTTTTTCTGCATCTAGCTCTGAAAAAATATTTGGCCTTCTAGCAGTGTGTCGGACTTTCTCTATTAGTCCATCTATACTGACCTCCATCAGGTTGCAAATTCAAAATAATTTTTATCTGCATCTACAGTACCTCTGAAAAAATATTTGGGCTTCTAGCTGTGTGTGGGACTTGTTGTATTAGTCCATCTATACTGACCTCCATCAGGTTGCAAACTGAATATATTTTTTTCTGCATCTACCTCTGAAAAAATATTGGGCTTCTAGCTGTGTGTGGGACTTGTTGTATTAGTCCATCTATACTGACCTCCATCAGGTTGCAAACTGAATATATTTTTTTCTGCATCTACCTCTGAAAAAATATTGGGCTTCTAGCTGTGTGTGGGACTTGTTGTATTAATCCATCTATACAGACCTCCATCAGGTTGCAAACTGAATATAATTTTTTTCTGCATCTAGCTCTGAAAAAATATTTGGCCTTCTAGCAGTGTGTCGGACTTTCTCTATTAGACCATCTATACTGACCTCCATCAGGTTGCAAACGGAATATATTTTTTTCTGCATCTACCTCTGAAAAAATATTTGGCCTTCTAGTAGTGTGTCAGACTTTCTCTATTAGTCCATCTATACAGACCTCCATCAGGTTGCAAATTCAAAATAATTTTTATCTGCATCTACAGTACCTCTGAAAAAATATTTGGGCTTCTAGCTGTGTGTGGGACTTGTTGTATTAGTCCATCTATACTGACCTCCATCAGGTTGCAAACTGAATATATTTTTTTCTGCATCTACCTCTGAAAAAATATTGGGCTTCTAGCTGTGTGTGGGACTTGTTGTATTAGTCCATCTATACTGACCTCCATCAGGTTGCAAACTGAATATATTTTTTTCTGCATCTACCTCTGAAAAAATATTGGGCTTCTAGCTGTGTGTGGGACTTGTTGTATTAGTCCATCTATACTGACCTCCATCAGGTTGCAAACTGAATATATTTTTTTCTGCATCTACCTCTGAAAAAATATTGGGCTTCTAGCTGTGTGTGGGACTTGTTGTATTAATCCATCTATACAGACCTCCATCAGGTTGCAAACTGAATATAATTTTTTTCTGCATCTACCTCTGAAAAAATTTTGGGCTTCTAGCTGTGTGTGGGACTTGTTGTATTAGTCCATCTATACTGACCTCCATCAGGTTGCAAATTGAATATAATTTTTTTCTGCATCTAACCCAGCCAATAGTTTTGGCCTAATACCACAGTTTGGCCACTCAGCTCTGCTCGGTTACCATCCATTGTTTTTTTGTGCAAACAACTCCAGAGTTGTGAATTAGTTAACCACCAAAATGAGTGGAAAAAGGCCTGCTGCTGGTGGAAAGGGGAATAGGCGTGTTGGGAAGGGGAAAAAAGGTTGTGTCCGTGGGGTAGGTGTTAAAGCAACAGTAACATCTGCAGAAGAAAGACCATCTTCCAGCCAAACTAAAATGTCTACTTCTTTTAGCGGACAATGTGATAAGATCCCTTTCTTACGGCCACGCCAATCGCTACAAATTCCAGATGAGGCACAAAAACAGCAGGTGCTTCAACGGATATCAAGTGTTCCTTTAAGTGGGCTCTCCTCCACATCAACTTCAACATCACAAATACTCCAGTCCTCAAAGGTGTCACCCCAATCGCACTTGCTTCCTCACAGCTCCCAAATCTCCAGCTGCCCGTCTGAGTATGAGGTAGAACAGATGGTTGAGTCTGCAGAGCTGTTTACTCATACTATAGCCTGGGAATCAGAGGTCGACTCCAGCGCTTCTGTGAATCCAGACGAGGAAATGATCTGCACTGATGCCCAGAATCTTTATGAGTCGGATCCAGGACCAGACGCAGAAGGTTCTGACCATAATGTAGACCCTCATTCCCAAACTGTAACTCCTGTTGGTGGAGACAATGAGGAAGACGATGATAAGACTCAAATACCTGATTGGAGCGACAACTTTAGTTTTTTGTCAGGGCAGGAACAGGTTGGCTCTGAGGACGACGGGTGTGATAACGCACAGGGTGATGATGATGAGGTTGGAGATCCCACTTACTGTCAACCCACAGTCAGCCAAGAGATGAGGTCAGCAGAGGAGGTGGAGGAAGATGCTAGTGACGACGAGGTCAGGTTGCGCCTTCCTGGACAGAGACGTAGTACTGGAGGCACGTCAACAACTGCATCCTCAAACACAACTCTGCCTCTCACCACAAGTCGTGGTGGCTCTTCAGGTCGCATGGGTGCTAAGCCTTGCATAGCTTGGGCATTTTTTCAGATCGATAAAGATGACCCAACTCGTGTTATCTGTAACATTTGTCAGCAAAAGCTAAGTAGAGGCCAAAAAATACATAGTTTGAGTACTTCATGCATGAACCGGCACATGGACATGAAGCATAAGTTGCAGTGGGAAGCTCAGTGTGCTACAATGCGGCCTAGCCGGCCGGGCCAACCACCGTCTGCCATATCTTGTGCATCCGCGGCCTCTTCATCCTCTGTGACTGGGGGGACAGCAGTCACACCTGTTTTGGGGCGCAGACCTGCCACCTCTTTACCCGCAACAGCCAGCGTGATTGGCAGGTCATCATTTTCTTTGGAGGTGGGAACACCAGCTGGTGTTGAGCGCTGTCCGACATCGATAGCACCACCTTTGGATCAAGGCAACCTAACATGTCCGCCTGCATCTTCCTCACAGACCGGCAGTTTGCCGGGGACACCCTTATCAACCCCGTCTAAGCACAATAGCCAGCCCTCGGTCCCTCAGATGTGGACAAGTAAAAGACCATTTCCTCCTAGCCATGAGAAAGCTAAGAGGTTGAATTTCACCATCTGCAAGCTCTTGGCTACAGAAATGCTGCCTTTCCGCCTGGTGGACACAGAGGATTTTTGAGACCTTATGTCCGTCGCAGTGCCCCAGTACCAGATGCCCAGTCGGCACTACTTCTCAAAGAAAGGTGTGCCTGCGCTCCACCAGCATGTCGCACACAACATCACCGCTTCTTTGAGAAACTCTGTGTGTGACAGGGTGCATTTCACCACAGACACTTGGACGAGTAGGCATGGACAGGGGCGTTACATGTCGCTGACTGGGCACTGGGTAACTATGGTGACAGCAGGACAAGGGGCTGCTGTCCAAGTCTTGCCGTCCCCACGAGTTGTGCGTCAATCCTCTTTATGTCAAAGTTCCTCCACTGCTTCTGCCTCCTCAACCTCCTCTCGGTCTTCCATCTGCACCCAAAGCCTGTCTGGTCATGCCACAAGCTTTCTAACTGCGCAGAAGGGATCCTGCACACCTCCTTACTATGCTGGCAGTAGGGCTCAACGTCATCAGGCGGTTTTTACATTGAAATGTCTGGGAAATGTGAGTCACACAGCTGAGGAGTTGTGGTCAGCTCTGGAGAACCAATTTCATGAATGGTTGTCTCCACTGGACCTGAAACCAGGGAAGGCCGTGTGCAACAATGCTGCAAACCTGGGTGCGGCCCTTCGCCGGGGCAATGTCACACACGTGCCTTGTATGGCTCACGTGCTGAACCTGGTTGTCCAGCAATTTTTAGCCCACTATCCCAGACTAGATGGCCTTCTGCAGAGGGCACGGTCGCTGTGTGCTCACTTCCGCCGTTCGCATCCCGCAGCTCAGCGACTTACATCTCTACAGAAGTCGTTGGGCCTGCCACTTCACCGGCTAAAATGCGATGTGCCTACCCGGTGGAATTCAACTCTGCACATGTTGCAGCGACTGTGGCAGCACCGACAAGCCCTGGTGCAATACGTTCTGACGTATAGCCTGGGCCAACGAGATCCAGAGGTGGGGCAAATCACGCTGGAGGAGTGGTCTCAGATCAGGGACCTATGCACCCTTCTGCACAGTTTTGAAATCGCGACGAAGATGTTTAGTGCTGACGATGCCATTATCAGCATGATTATTCCGGTGATTTACATGCTGGAGCACATGTTAAACAGAATTCGGAGTCAGGTGGTGGCACAAGAGGAGGTGGAGGAAGTAGAGGAGGAGGAGTTGTATGCGGAAGGGCTAACATCTGCAAGGTCCAGACGGTCGGCAGCACCAAGGCAGCAGGCATGTGAGGGTGGGGGAGATGGTTTTACCAGGGCGCATGGTAGCAGCCAAACTAGTGAGGAAGGTGCAGGAGCCCAGGAAGAAGTGGAGGACGAACTGATGGAAGACTCATCAGATGAGGGAGACCTTGATCACATTTCTGTTGTGCGAGGTTGGGGGGAGAGGACAGAGGAAGGAAGCATGATTGTTACCTCGCCACCAACACAACAGGGACTTGGTGCTCCTGGATGCGCAACACACATGAGTGCCTTCTTGCTGCACTACCTGCAACATGACCCTCGAATTGTGAGAATTAGAAATAATCCTGACTACTGGGGTGCCACACTGTTAGATCCCCGGTACAAAAGTAAATTTGCAGAAATTATTCCTGCCATAGAAAGGGATGCACGCATGCAGGAGTATCAGCAGAGACTGTTGCAGAATCTTACATGTGCTTTTCCACAAAATACCAGTGGTGCACGTAGTGAATCTCACAGTTCCAACTTGCCAACCGTGGGACCGTCAAGTGTTCAGCACTCAAACCGTAACAGAACCACAGTATTTGCTGGTAACATCAATTTTGCGGAATCATTTCACCACTTTTTTAGCCCATCCTTTGCAAGGCCACAGGAGACAAGAAGTCTGACACATAGTCAACGCCTAGAGACGATGGTACAGGAGTATCTCCAAGTAAACATTGAAGCCACGACTGTGTCACTGGACCTTTGCTCTTTTTGGGCTTCCAATCTGGATAAATGGCCGGAGCTAGCCACTTACGCCTTGGAGATCTTGTCATGCCCCGCAGCCAGCGTTCTGTCTGAACGTGTGTTCAGCGCTGCTGGTGGTGTGCTGACAGATAAGCGCACGCGGCTCTCCACTGATAATGTAGACAGACTCACGTTCATAAAGATGAACAAATCATGGATCCGAAACGACTTTTCTACCCCTGTGTTATCCTGGGGAGAGTAAAATCTTGATGATTGGTTAAAATCACCCTACCAACCGTTTTAAGCTTTCAAATTACTAATCATGTTTATCTGTATCTTGGCTGGAAAATAATTTGGGCTTTGTAGCAGTGTGCAGCACTGATCCTATTAGGCCATCTATACTAAAGCTTCACCAGATTTAAAATTAAAAATAATTTTTAGCTGCATCTAGCCCGGAAAATAATTTTGGGGCTCCGAGATGCGCAAGACACATAAGTGCCTTCTTGCTGCACTACCTGCAGCATGACCCTCATATTGTCAGAATTCGAAGTAATCATGACTACTGGGTTGCCACACTCTTAGATCCCCCAAACTTTTCGATCAACCTTTTCATTTTAATAAAGACCAAAAAAATGGTCATTTTTGAAATTATAAGCATTAGCAGGTTGTTAGAAACTGAAATCAAACAGTTTTCAACTCAAAACTTTATTCTAGGTGATGTTACATTTTCACATAGGACCCCTTGTTCGAAAGGAGCTTCTGAACTCTCTCGTCCATTGAATTTGTCAGGTTTTGGATGGTTTCTGCTTCAATTGTTTTGCATGAGGACAGAATACCCTCCCAGAGCTGTTGCTTAGATGTGAACTGCCTCCCGCCATCATAGACACTCCTTTTAATGATGCTCCAAAGGTTCTGAATGGGGTAGAGGTCAGGGGAGCATGGGGGTCACACCATAAGTTTGTCCCCTTTTATGCCCATATCAGCCAGAGATGCAGATGTTTTATGTGCAGCATGAGATGGTGCATTATCATGCAGAAAAATGATCTTGCTGTGAAATACACGGTTCTTCTTCTTGAACCATGGCAGGAAGTGCTGTTTGAGAAAATCCACATACATTATGGAGTTCATCTTTAGCGCCTTCAGGTATCCTAAAGGGGCCAACAATCTCTCTCCCCATGATTCCAGCCCAAAACATTACTCCACCTCCTCCTTGTTGGCGCTGTAGCCGTGTTTGCGTGGGGTGTCCATCAACCAGCCATCCTCCACTCCATCCATCTGGACCATCGAGCGCTGCACGGCACTCATCCGTGAACAAAACAGTTTTGAAATCAGTCTTCATGTAATGTTTGGCCCACTGGAGCCGTTTCTGCTTGTGTGAAGTGGATAGAGGAGGTCGACAGGATGGCGTCTGCACAGCTGCAAACCTCTGAAGGACCCTGCATCTTGTTGTTTGGGGGACGTTGGAGGCACCAGCAGCTTCAAAAACTTGTCTGCTGCTATGACAAGGCTTTTTTTGCCGCAGCTCTTTTAACCTGACGTAATTGCCTGTAGGAAAGAGTCCTCAATTTGCCCTTATCAGCACGCACACGTGTGTACTGTGAATCAGCTACATACTTCTTGATTGCCAAGACACTTCATCCTGATCATCGCACAATGTTGATTGTAGTCATGCCTTGACCTAAACACTCCACAATTTGTTGCTTCTCAGCAGCCGACACATCCTTTTTCTTTCCCATTTTGGCAGAAAATGTAGGCTGCTTAATAATGTGAGAGAGCCTTCTTAAGTAGTCTTGCCTTTCATTGGACACACCTGCCAAACTAATTAGCACAGGTGTCTGCAATTGCTTACAGTGATATAAAGAGCCCTGACACACATCACCATCAATGAGTTTAACTGACAAACAAACAAATTCTTCCCTTATCACTCTTAAACACTTTTTGCATAATAATTTGGAACACAGTGTACATGTGCTTTTCCACAAAACACCAGTGGTTCACGTAGTGAATCTTACAGTTCTAACTTGCCAACCGTGGTCTGTATGGAGTTGGTCAATAAAGGGCCCAAAATTAAGATAACATAGATGGGAGAGGTCTCTATGAATAGGAATTCCTAAGTATTTGATACCCTGTGAGGGCCAGGCAAAGGGAAAGTTGGACTGGATGGAATCCTATATGGATTTGGGGAGGGAGACATCGAGGGCCTCAGACTTCGCTGCATTGATTTTAAAATTTGACCATGTAACAAAGTGATCTATTTCAGCCATAACAGCATGGATGGATATATGTGATTGAGTGATATATACTAGGACATCATCAGCAAATAGAGAGCACTTGTACTCGGTGCCTCCCACCTCAATCCACCTAATATTGGGGTTATGGCGAATTGATGAGAGCAGGTGCTCCGTCACTAGGATGTATAAGAGAAGGGACAGAGGACATCCCTGCCTTGTCCCCTTGGTGATTGTGAAAGGTGATGAAAATGTTCTGACGCACCCCCTGGGCCTTGGGACACCCGGAGCCGGACCCTTTTTGGTGGATGCTGGTGGTTGTAGTCTTCGTGGCGGCGACCCGGTTCCGTGGCTCAGGGCGGTCAAACCAGTGGCGGAACTATTTATGTGGTTTTGATGTTTAAATGTCCGACTACGCCACCCGTGGATTGCGGTCAGAGTGAACCGCCGCTACAGGGCAGACCGCTGAGGCTGGTGTTGTGGGTGCAGCAGAGCGTAGCATAACTCCCCACGGGAGGAGTATAGCCTCAGGGCAGTGTATGCGGAGGATGGGGGTGATGGTGCAGGGCAGCAGCAGTAACGACACGGAGTCAGTGATGCAGTTCAGGGCCTTTACTCACAGTTCTTATTATCCAGACCACGTCTGCAGGTAACGGCTGCCCACGTCGTACTGTGCTCACCAGGTGAGGGGCTCAGACAACTCCCAGATAACTTTGGAGCACTTCACAGGACCCCCTTTGTGTGTCCTTTGTCTGGCCTTTCTTACCAACACTTCTGTCCGGCTGCCTCGGGCCTCCTCTTGGTAAACTTGGCGCCAGTTTCCCTGACCCTATGTGGTGCCTTCCTAGCGGGTGTAGCGAGGGGCTGCGCCACATAAAATGTCACAGCCTCCGGTTTCTAGGGTCGTTTCCTGCCTCCACTAGTTTCGGGGACCGGTCTCCCCCTTTGGCCTGACCCCTCCACGCAGGTGGATTCGGGCGTGCGGTGGCGACTCGCCCGTCCGCACCCCTGGGATCCCTTCATTCCTCGTTCCTGGAGCCTTCTCCGCTCCTCTTCCTTCCTTCTCCCTCTTCCAGGCCTGGGCCTCTGTTACTAGGCCCGCCTCCGGAGCAGAGCTCATGCAGAGCCCCTGCTCCCTGCCACTTCTGCTCAGACTTCTCTGCACTGAACTAAGATGGTGCCCACCTTTTATACTCCCTTCTCAATGCACCCAGGAACTGCTTCCTCCCTGCTCCTGCACTACAGGGTTCCCCTTCCTCAGTGTTCCCTCCCCCCACTCCAGCCAGGGACAGGGACTGTCGTGCCCATCTCAGAGGCATATTGGTCGCCCTGCCCCACGGCAATGTGGTGTAATGCATGCAGGTGTCGGGTCCTGATCCACACTCCATCCTTACCTGAGAGTGAGATATCACACCTCTGAGTGAGGTGCAATACCTCTGTAGCAACCGAGCCCTCAGGGTGCTACAGTTCCATTTATCTTCAGCCTAGGTGACGTATTGTGATACAGGGCCGTGATTTTGGCTATAAAATGGTCCCCTAGACCCCTACCCCAAGCTTTTTAAGAGAATCATATATGGCGTGCCAGGAGACTCTATGGAATGCTTTCTCAGCATCCAACGAGAGTATCTAATTACAAATTTTTAACTGCATCTAGCCCAGGAAATACTTTGTGCCTAGTAGCAGTGTCTGCTAGTCAGCGGATTATCCCGGCTGTTAAGCAAGCTACACCACCTGTAGTTTAGACACTTAATTTTTTCAAAGCAAATGCTTCGGGACCATGGGATACTTAGTGAAGAGCATCAGGAGGCACCCCAAGGCATAGGGGCTGGGACTGGCAGTAGGATGCCTTGCGGTGGACAGCCGAGCTCGATCCTTATAAAAGCTTTTTAACTGCAGCAGCTTTAGTGGACGCTACTGGAGCTGGAATTACGCGGCTGCTGGCATGAGACTTGCCCTCCAATAGATCCTTGTAAATGGATTTAAAGTGTATTCATTCAAATTAGAGAGACAATTTAAATTAAAAAGCTTAGAGCTGCCTCCACCACAGGGGGGCTCGCTCGACCCACCAGCGGACAGGCACCAGTATTGGGAGAGGGGGGCTGGCCATCAGGGTTCACCGCGGCTCTGGCACAAACCCGGCGACACGGAGGTGGCACGGGCAGGAGCGGACTGGCCGTGTCGGCTTCTCGCTTTTTGGATTTTAGAAGGGCATGACATGCCTATATCTGTGTCTCCCCCTCCTTTTACTCCTCCACCTCTTTTCTTTTCGCATGACTATATGTACTTGTCACTTTTCCATGTGTTAGTTATGTCTTCTGAGCAGTTTGTCAGCTTTTGGACACCTTTGAAGGTGTTTTCTATGTGTTTCTATGTGTTTTTGTTTGCCTGCCATTGGTTTTAACGGTGTTCGAAGGTGTTCGACGAACAGTTCGACGAACAGTTCGGCGAACACACGGGTGTTCGACGAACCGAACCGAACTCGAACACTACGGGGGTGGCTCAACACTAGTGGTCACGGTATGTGACAGCAGAGCAGGTAGTAGTCTCTGGGTTTACCAGGCAGGTGGTCACAGCAAGTGACGGCAGAGCCTCCAGGCAGGCTGGCAGGAAACAGGCGGGCGCTCCCAGGTGAGCGGGCAGACCAACAAGGCAGGTAACAGGTGGGCGCTCCCAGGTGAGCGGGCTGACGGACACAGCAGGTAACAGGCGGGTGCTCCCAGGTGAGAGGACTGACAGACAGGGCAGGTAACAGGCGGATGCTCCCAGGTGAGCGGACTGGCAGACAGGGCAGGTAACAGGCAGGACACAGGTGAGTGCTCCAGGTGAGCAGGCTGGCAGGCTCGGCAGGTATCGGGCAGATAACAGGCTGGCAGGCAGGACGAGGAGTCAGGCTAGCAGCGGGACCTGAGGGCTGAAGCAGAGATCAGAGACTGTGCAACAACTTTGCTTGGGCACCTCCATTTTGGAGGAGGTGCCCTAAATATGGGAGGACCCTGGGCTATTGGCCGGGGACTCCTTAGGACGGCGCACGCGGCCCCTTTAAGAGGGGGGAGCGCGCGCGCGCCCTAAGCACAGTGCCCGGGGGACTGCGCACGCAAACAGCAGGCTGCGAAGGAGAGCGGTGAGCGTGGTGAGAGGGACGGCGTCTCTGCCCGGCAGGAGGCAGAGACGCCGAAGCTACAGGGCTGCGCGCGCCGACAGCAGGCTAGGAAGGAGAGCGAGGAGCGAGGAGGTGAGAAGGACGGCGTCTCTGCCTGGAAGAAGACAGAGACGCCGATGCTAGACAGAGTCACTGGTATTATATGCGAGGGGAGGTATGTGTCACGCAGGTTGCTAGTCTGTGTGAATTGAAACCAATAGATTTTCTTCCAGCATATTATATGCTGGGGGTTACCTCTTTAAAAGGTTGTGGTTTTATAGGAATGATGTAGAGATGGGAGGGAAGTCATTCCCCATACTTTCCCTCAGGGTGTGGCTGAACAGGGTATAAGTGTTCAGTCAGTTTGTTTCCTGGGTGGAGTGTGTGGTCTGGAGATTGAGGTCTCCAGGCTCTCTGTGTGGCTGCCACCACAGAGCACCACCAGAGGACTGGTGTTGCGGACACTTCACAGGACTATCTGCAGCCGGCAAAGGCCTTGCTGGCTAAGAGGACTCTGTTATATTTTCATCTTTTGTTTCCTCGTTAACCCCAAGAGGGACAGTTTATTTTATTGGGACGCTCCTGGAGTTTATGCTGCACAATAAACCCACATGAAGCTTACCCAAACCGTGTGTCCTGTGTCTGCCTCCGGAGAGCCGAGGGAGTCGTCTTGCCACAACATGGAAAGAAATCCATGATTTTATAGTCCTGATTTGTGTTTAATATGCGGACTGTATTTGATGCTAATATGTGGGTACAAGTTTTTGCATTTTTTGTTCAGGAAGAAAGCAGGTCTTAATGTAGCTGAAGGTAAGCCCAGTTTGCACAATCATTTTAATACATCGTCCTTTGTTGTGAAACTCTCACAATATGAGCCAAGCACAGGAGAAATGAATGTTCTATTTAAGGGACTAACATTCTGTCCTACAAGACAACTTGATATGGCTCAGTTTTGTAGTGATATTGAGGAATTCTTCCGCAGATTATGGCTCAAAGAATTCTTATATAGCTATGCAGATATCACATCACAAAACAATGTGAAAGACACATCAAAAAAGAAAAAGAGAATAAACTAGACCCCACAACCTAGGCACAACCAGACTAAACCAGACACAAACAGACTAAAATCTGGGGCTAAAACAAAATTTTGCTGGTAAAAATGTAATTATTTTTTCTTCTCTGCCCGATGGTATTAAATTCTGTGACATGCCTGTGGTGTCAATATAATCACTGCACCCCTAGATTCATTTATTGAGAGGAGTGGTTTGTAAAATTGGGGGGGTTCTGCTATTCTGGCACTTCAGGGGATTTGCCAATGTGACATGGTACCCTCAAACCAGTCCAGCAAAATCTGAACTCCAATATGGCGCTTCTTTCCTTCTGAGCTTTGCACTGTGCCTCAAAAGTAGTTTTCGCCCACATATGGGGTATCTGTGTACTCAGGAAAAATTGCATAACAAATTTTGGTGTCTATTTTCTCCTGCTATCCTTGTAAAAATGAAAAATTTGGGGCTAAAAAGAACATTTTTGTGGGAAAAATATGACTTTATTATTTTCACTGCTCTACATTATAAACTTCTCTCCATACATCTAGATACATTCCTTGAAGGGTCTACTTTCCAAAATGGGGTCACATGTGGGTGGTTTCCACTGTTTAGGCACAACAGGTGCTCTTCCAACGCAACATGGAGTCCGGTAATTATTCCAACAAATTTTCCATTCAAAAACTCAAATGGCGCCTTCCCTTCCTTGCCCTTCCAAGCCCTGCCGTGTGCCCAAACAGTAGTTTTCCACCACAAATGGGGCATCAGCGTGTGCAGGAGAAATTTCACAACAAATTTTGGGGTCCATTTTCTCCCGTTACCCTTGTGAAAATAAAAAATTGGGAGCTAAAGTAAAATTTGTGTGAAAAAAAGTAAAATGTTAGTTTTTTCCTTCCAAATTCCATTAACTACTGTGAAGCACCAGAAGGGTTAATAAACTTCTTGAATGTGGTTTTGAGCACCTTGAGGGGTGCAGTTTTTAGAATGTTGTAAATTTTGGATATTTTCTGTCATTTAAAACCCCCCAAAGTCACTTTAAATATGAAGTGGTCCCTAAAAAAAAATGGTTTTGTAAATTTTGTTGGAAAAATGAGAAATCGCTGGTCAACTCTTTATCCTTATAACTTCCTAACAAAAAATAATTATGTTTCAAAAATTGTGCTGATTTAAAGTACATGTGCGGTAAATGTTATTTATTAATTATTTTGGGTGACATAATTCTGATTTAAGGGCATATAAATTAAACATTTTAAATAAACATTTGATACAGGACACACAATGTAATTGCACAACATGGCAAATATGCAAATAGCTATAATGGCAGAAGACTATTTGATAATAAAATATGTAGAACAGAACAACTGTATTATACAATATGTTGAGCTCTAACAAGGGGAACATAATAACTCACCGACTGTGCTATGTGCATGTAAACAACCAGTTGGGCTGAAAATCCAGAGAGAGATGATCAGCATGTCAGCATCCATGAGGTGATAATGGCTGCTGAAGAAGAAGGGGGCAAGGCTAGTGCAGAGGCTGATGGGAAACTACTAGTGTTGAGCGAGTATGTTCTGTCCGAGTATGCTCTCGCCAAGCTCCGAGTATTTATAGCTGCTCGGTGATATGTTTGAATCGCTCCCGTGTGCATGATTTGCGTAATTTGTGTAAGAAATAGACATTGCTCCCATGCTTGCCATGCCGCAGAGACTGAGAAGCGCAGGCATGCTTGCGCTCCTCAGTGTCTGGCTGTGACGGCATAAAGAAGAGCCGAGGTCATGTCCAATGAACTCAGCTCACCTCATGCACGTCACTGACAGCGTGGGAAAATTCTCCTGCTCAGCGCTTCAGCAGGAGAATTCTCCCACGCTGTCAGTGACATGCATGAGGTGAGCTGAGTTCATTGGACATGACCTCGGCTCATCTTTATGCCGTCATAGCCAGACACTGAGGAGCGCAAGCATGCCTGCGCTTCTCAGTCTCTGCGGCATGTCAAGCTGGATGGTAGCTTTCGGCTGCGATCCAGCCTGTCATGTCAATGTAGCAGAGCTGGAGCCGTCGTGGGAACCATGGAAAGGTAAGGATGAGGTTGCTTTATTATTTTACTTTCATTGCAGGAGATCGTTGGCTTCAGCTGGAATGGGCGTGATGGTAAGTATGGTTTAATTTAGAACAATAAAGAAATGTGTCTTTATTTCAATTAAAGGACTTTATTCTGGGTGTTTGTGTTTTTTTTTTTAACTTTGACTATGGGGTTAGTAATGGGGGTGTCTTATAGACGCCTCTCCATTACTAACCTGGGCTTGATGTCAGCTGGCATTATAAGCTGACATCAACCCCAGCCCTATTACCCCACTGCCACCGCTACAGGGCAGTGGGAAGAGCGAGGCTAAGTGCCAGAATTGGCACATCCTATGGATGCGCCATTTCTGGGGCGGCTGACGGCTGGTGTTTCTAGCCTGGGAGGGGGCCAATTTTCATGGCACCCTTCCTGGGCTATTAATATCAGCCCCCAGCTCTCTGCCTAGCCTTTGCTAGCTATTAAAATAAGGGGGACCCCACGTAATTTTTTTCGAGGTCCCCCATTTTAATAGCTAGTAAAGGCTAGGTATTCAGCTGGGGGCTGATATTAGTAGCCTGGGAAGCTCCGTGGGTATTACCCCCTTCCCAGGCTTCAAACATCTGCCCCAGCTGTCTGCTTAACCTCCGCTAGAGCCTAAAATTACGGGGAACCCCACGCCAATTTTTTTTTTAATAAATCCTTTATTTTAACAGTAAATGACAAGAACAGTAATCAACACTGTCACTGTACTTATTATATATGTGACTGACATGTTTCTATCTATCTAATCTATGTGTGATGCTCTATCTTTCTGTTCTAAATTGTCGGGTACCGCTGCTGAATTGCCGGCCGGCTTTTTTAAAGAGACGGTGCATGAAAACATTGTTATTTTTTTAAATAAATCCTTTACACTAAATGACAAGTACAGTAAGCAACACTGTCACTGTACTTCATATATATGTGACTGACATGTTTCTATCTATCTAATCTATGTGTGATGCTCTATTCTTTCTGTTGTAAATTGTGGGGTACTGGTGTATGCCGCTGCTGAATTGCCGGCTTTTCATGTCATTCTACATTATTCTTAGTTGTTTTCCTTCATGTAGAATTAACCTACAAGGAAAGAAAGGGTTTATTTTTCTTTCGATATTTGTGTCCCATTGACTTGCATTGGTTTCCGGTATCGGAATCGGCGATATCCGATACTTTTTGGGTATCGGTCCAATCCAATCCGATCCGATATTTCCCAATATCGGAAGGTATCGCTCAACACTACTCGCAAGTACTCACCCAAGCATCTCAGTACTCGAGATGCTCGGAGCTCGCCGTGTACTTTTGAGATGCTCGGGCGGATGCTCGGGTCCCCTCCCTGCATGTTTGGTACTCTTTAGAAGGCAATCAACATGTGGGGATTGTCTGCCACACTCTGTAATGCCGCAGCCATGCTGCTTGTGGCATTATAGTGATTGGCTGGCTGGCTTCACAGCGTCATCAGGTCTATATCAGCCCTGGTGCTGCCATGCTCATCACAGTCTACCCTGCAATCAGGTAGTGTAGAGAGAGGTGCTGCTGAGCTAGTGTGAGATTTGGTTGTTAGTGTAGGTATTCCACAAGATTCTCTACATATCAATCTCAACTAACAGTCCTCCTGAGGACTAATCCAGCTGCAGATATATCAGTGCTAGGTAGGCAGGCAGGGTATATAGCAGACTGCAGTGCATATAGCAAAAGGGTCCATTCCAGTTCTGTCCTCTGCAGCTCCAGATGGGAGGAGGAAGGGGAGGAGTGTGGTGCTGTGCCAAGCATGTGCTGCTTGGAGAGAGCTCCTCGTAAGGGAGGTAAATTCCATCCAGGACTTTTTGTCTGCCCCCTTCCCAGGGAAGAAGGCTCATTTTGGGACTGGCCTCCGGGACTGGCTTCCGGGGCTGGGCCCCCGGCTCCCACCTCCTGGTCCAAGCCGGCGGGGGCTGGGAGGACTCCCAATCCGGCTAGGGTCACAAGATCTTGCCAAAGATCAAGCCATGGATCCAGCGTGAAGACCCCCAAGGCCAGGGCCACCGTGGCTCCTCCCCCTGCAGGTAGGCTGAGTACGAGCAGGGGTGCTGCAGTGGTGCCCCTTGATTGGGGCACCAAGGTGGCGAAGGAGTCCACTGTTAGCTACAGCTCCCGCATCCATGCACACCTCTGTGAGTATGAGGATGCCTCAAGGAAGCTAAAATCCCTCGGGGAAGTTGAGGGTCGCTCAGCAGAGGTCCGAACGGGCCTCCAGCAATAAGAAGGCTGAACTATCCGCCGCGGTCAGGAAGATAAGGAAATCCATTCAAGACCTGGAAAGCCGGAGATGTGAGATCCTGGCCGGCAGCGGGCCCTTCCCCGAAAAGCTTGAGAACGATGACCGGTTCAGGGCCATGACCGGTGGGGCTCTGGAGAGGTCACGGAGCTCCAGTCAGGTGGCGGAGGAGGAGGATGAGGAAGAGGAATGCGAGGAGGAGGTCGCGTCCTACCCACCGCCCAGTGGCCTGGTAAGAAATCTTCAGGCATCGCACAGCGGGATAGACCCTGAGCAGGTGGCTCTCCAGTCAGATTCTGGTCCTTCAGAGGGCATCGGGAGCGAGGGGGAGGATGAGGTTGGTGGTAGTAGTAGCAGCAGTGAGGGGGGCTGCCTCGTCATGCAGCAGATCTGGCAGATCGAGTCCCCGGCACGTTTTAATGAACTAACATTTGGGGACGAGGTCTGCGAGGATGAGGCAACCGGGAGGGGGATGAAGAGGAAAAACTAGACTAAGAAAAAATCAAAGAGGAAAACATCTGTTATGCATAAATTTGTGTATGTCCCCCTCTCTGGGCCCCCCCGATCCCGCTGTGCGGCACCCGCTACCAACCCCGGCTCGGGCTCTGTTGTGGGGCAGCAGAAGGGGAGTGGGGAGACTGTAAGCCATGATATGCAGATCTGTTTTTGGTAACAGAGGGGGTAGTGTGGCGGAGGTGTCTGATATGGAGCATGATGCGGAAGGCGGCCCCGAACTATGGCGGTGCTTGGGCTGGGTCCCCTGTGAGAGGGGAGGCAGGCCTGGCACCTGGTGCGCCCGCTGGTGTGCAGTGGTCGGCGATCGTAAATGCCGTTGCCTCCTGCGCTGCCAGCGGCGCACCGACAGCTCGGGCCGCATCTCCAGCGGCGTGTACTGGGGTGTCTGGTTCCCCCACTCATGGATCCTCTACAGCTGAATCACTTTTGTGGACCCAGACACCTGGTAAAATGAAGGGAGCGAAGTCTGCAGCTTCGGCAGAGCCGGCCCCAAAAAAGTAAATGGCGGGACCTGCTCCCATGGCGGGGTCCGTGGCGAGGACGGGGCACCCTGCGCAAAGATCCAGTAATGGGTCGGCGCTGGGGGCACTGCCGCCGGTGTACACCGAGGGGGAGTGGCCTAGGGGGTGCTGTGCCTCTGGGAGCCAGTGCCGCCGGTCCGGGGGCCCCTGAGAATAGACCCAGCTCCTGGTCGGCTTTTGGGGGTCATGGTACTGCCGCTTTTGGGAGCGTGGCCTCCCGGCGTCCACGGCCCATGTAGATGTGGCCTCAGAAGGCCTTACTGTGCGGCCGGGTGCGGGGACGTGGCTTCCCGGATGGGCCCCACCCATGTAGGTGCGCGAGGGGTGGGGCTTAGCATCGGCGGCGGCTGTCCCAGCTGCACAGAATGCAGCGGAGACCACAGCAGCAGTTGGTATGGGGGTGGAGGCCATAGCTGGAGCTGAGAACAGAGGGAGTGCTTGCCTGTCGGGGTCCCCTGAGTCCGGAAGCTTACCTGTGGCAGGGGCCCTGGTAGTGCGGGTATCCAGGGATCCAGCAGCAGGGCAGGATGGAGCTGGGAGTGGGACTGCTCCTGGCTCCCTCCCTGCGTGTGAGAGAAGCACAGGAAGTTCTGTGCATGCTGTGAGCGCCGTGCCCCTAATGAGTGAGGCCACGCTGCTTAAGTCCTGCAGCATGGTCCTTAAAGGGGCAGTGGCACTCAGTACACAAAACCCCCTGGCAGGGAAGATGCCACCAGTAGGTGGCAGTAGCAACAAAAGTGATGTCAGTAGTATTGGTAATAAAACAGAAAATAAAAAGTGCACCCAAAAACAAAATAACTTTGACCCCAGCGTGTGGATGGTGTGGCTAAGGATGTGTCTGTGGTTGAGGATGCGAGTGGCGGTGTGTCTGCGGCAGGGAGCGTGAATGGAGTGTCTGGTGGTAGCGGGGGGCGTGGGGAGGAGGCTGGTCCATCTGCCCCCACGGCCGCGAGTCCCCGGAGTTTTTCGGGGGTAGTGGCCGGGGCCTCGGGGTCTTCTCAGGGGGTTTCCTCGCCTCTGGACCTTAGTGGCGGTGTCTTGTGGCGCCGTTTCCTATAGGCCCTCAAAAAGGGAGAGCAGACGATTGAGGTAGAGGGAAGAGAGGTGGATCTGGCCTTTTGGCTGGATAGACAAGGCCTAGTCACCTTCCAGGATAAAAGGGAGGGAGAAACGGTATGGTCTCTCCCGACAGCTGGGCAGGGGGTGGCCAGGAGGAATGTGGTCAGTCTTCGGTGGAGGAGCAGTGAAGCATGCCCACCAAGAGCGAGGGTTGTGGAGCTCCTCCTGAAGATGGACTTCAGGGCGACGGACATCTTTGCCCTGATCCATCCTTTTAGTACCTCCATCTTCGACATCAGTTTTGTTCAGCCGGAGGGCTTAGAGCTCTTCTGGGTGAGTTTTGAACTGGTGAAGGGGAGCCCGGCTGGTGAGACTTTGCCGTACAGGCGGTGTCTCACCAAAACGGCATAAAGAGGGTGACCGTTCTGACAAGTAACAAGTCACTCTATGGGGTCGACATCATGACATTGCTTTCCCGTTATGGGGAAGTCACTGAGGTCCCTAAGAAGAACAGGGACAAGTTTGGCATCTGGTCAGGGGGCTGGACTTTCATGATGAAGTTGAAGGTTTCAGGTGGTACGGTCACCCATATCCCCTCCTCAGCATTCCTGGGGAGGGACAGAATCATGATCTTCTACCAGGGGCAACCAAAGGTCTGCCACAGGGGCGGTGATCCCCGCCACTTCAGCGCAGGCTGCAAGGTGCAGAAATGTGCTTTGTGTGGCGGGGTAAGACATCTTGCCGCCGCCGGTGGTGTCATTAGGTGTCACCTGTGTTGTGATCTAGGTCACCCGTATAGCCGCTGCCCCCATTCCTTTTCCAACACCATCTCTGGTCAGGCAGGGGAGAGCCGTCGGGGGGTCCCCAGTGGTGCATCCTCTGCTGGAACTGGAGGTGGGGCGGGAGGGGATTTTAGGGGTCAGTGAGGAAAGGCGAGGTTGGTACATCTGCCCACCAGTGGCAACAGGTGAGGCGCCGTAGGGACAGGGGCAGGATAAACCTCAGGTGATTGGGGTGATGACTGTCCCCTCCTCGGAGGAGGCAGCCGGAGCTTATGAGGACCTGAGGGAGAAGGCTGTGTGCGAGGAGATCAGGAGGATGGAGAGGGAGGGGGTGGCTGCTTCCAATGACTCCTCCTAGTATGAAAGTCTGGATGAGGAGGTGGTGGAGCAGCCTAAAAACACGGGTGATAATAGTACCGGTAAGAGTCAGAAGAAGAAGAACAGAGCTAAAAAATCTAAAGCCTCCCCCCTCTGGCTGCTAAGGTGCCTATGGAAGGGCTCACCGTCTCCCCTCTGATCCCCCTCTCCAATCAGTTCCAAGCCCTCGATGACTCTGCTGTGTCGGATGTTGGGGGAGAGGGGCCAGAGGTAACATCTGGGGTGCCTTCAGGGAGTGGCGAGGTTCATCCACCGGGGGATTCACATTCCTCTGGGGGGGAACTACCTCGGGGTCCAGAGGCGAGGAATCTAGTACTGGGAAGGAGGTGACCGGTGCTGTGAATGAGGCCACGGACAACTCGGTTTCTCTAAAGAGGAGGGGTGGGTCGGGCTCCTCATCAGAGGGGGAGAGAAAATCGGGGAGTATGGTTACAAAGAAGGCCGTCTAACTCAATCACCCATGATGGCGGAACCTACCCCGTTGACTCTGGCGTCGATTAATGTTGCCAGCATAAAGTCATATGCGGCCAGATTGACGGCCTTTGATTTTTTCACCCGAGTTGAGGCTGATATTTTGTTTTTGCAGGAGACCAGACTAACGGACATGGGGTCCATTTACAAAGTAAACAGGGAGTGGAGGTGTGAGCCCTCAATCTGGTCTCTTGCGGCCGAGCCGTATAGCGGGTAGCGGTCCTTTTTAAGGCCTCTTTGGTGGAATGCAAACGGGTGATTGAGGTGGAAATGGAGAGTGCTTGGTCCTTGACATTTTCTTGAGGGGACAAGAGCTTCGGCTCATAAATATCTATGGCCCGCAATCTAAGTGGGACCGTAAATGTCTCTTCCTGAAGATCAAGCCCTATCTTTTTACAAGCCGGCAGGTGGTCTTCCTCTGGGATTTTAGTACTATAACTAGATACCGTGATAGGGCAGGCCCCGTAGACCGGCTGGCTTATGATAGCGTTGTCGCAGAGGCATCTTCTTACAGTTACCACTGTACTTGCGAGAGCTTCAATCAGCAAGATATCTTGAGTAAACAGTATTTACTTCATGCTGGTTAAACATGAGATACAATTCAGTGTCACACAGTCCGTGTGTTGCTGACATAACACATTCAGGAAAGGAAAGAAAAACAGGAAGTAAGAACAACCAACAATTGAGAGCTTTCCTCCCACCATACAGCAAGCATATAACTTTACACACTATCGCCATCTGCTGTCTGGTTAGTATAAAGTCCTCCTTTCACTTATAATAAGTCCTAATTTGTTGTATATGCCAACAAGCGTAACCTTGAACAGTATAGTAAGCGAAGCTCGCCTGGTGGATGTCCACATCTGGCACACCCCAGGTCACGGGGGTTTCACCTTTCATAGGGATAGCAGTAGGTCTAGAATAGATAGGTTTTTTTAAAGGAAGAAGCCGTCTCTTCTGCAGTGTCTGCTGTTGAGGTGGAGTTCTCCGATCACTGTTTTATTTTCTTTACCATGAATGCTGCAGAGACTCCCCGGATGGGGAGAGGCCTATGGGAGCTGTATTCGTCCCTTCTGGAAGTAGCGGAAGCAAGACAGTCCTTTGAGGAATTTTTTCAGAGCCATGTACCTCTCTTGGGTCTTTGTAGCAATAAGTCTGAGTGGTGAGAGATCTTCAAAAGAAGGGTTGCAAGGTTCTTCCGTCAGCTCTCGAGCCTCAGAGGCCTGAACAGGTACTGCCTGTATTGGGATCTGGGGAGGAAACTCAAGCAACTCCTCTCGAGTACAGGGGACCGTGAGGAAATCTCCAGGCTGAAGACCTTGCTCAAGGGGTGCCAGTATGATAGGCACACATCCTTAGTTTTTGAGAGGGATTTCAAGAGGTACCACTCACCCGACCCTTACAGGAACTGCAGGATGTCAGTGAATTGTAAGGTGGTAACAGGACTGATCGTCAGTACGGGGTCCCTGAACAGATCCAAATCAGGGATCCTGGAGGTGGTCAGATCCTTCTACTTCCACCTCTTGGGGAGGAGGGATCCTAATTAAGATGAGATATCGGCTTTCCTGGCTGAAACCATCCCTGAGCCGGGGGATGACCCCTCTCTTCACGCTTTGACAGAAGCAATCAGGGAAGAGGAAGTGAGACGGGCGATTAATGGGCTCTGGCCAAAAAAGTCGCCTGGTCCGGATGGCTTAACAAGACTTTTAGGGACTCTTTGGTCCCCCTCTTGACTGAGGTGTTTAATGAGTGTCTCTCCTCGGACACTCTGCTCAGTTCAATGAGGACGTCAGCCCTGATTATCTGATTATCCTGTCAAAGGATAAAGACTCATCCCATATTGAGAATTGGCGTCCCATAGCGCTTCTCAGTACGGACCGAATAGTTCTGGCAAAGGTGCTTTTTAATCGGTTGGTGAAGTTTGCGCCCCGGCTCCTTTCGGGGGCTCAGCACTGCTCTGTTCCAGGCCGCAGTACATTTAGTGCTGTGCTCGGTGTCCGGGAGGCAGTGGAGCAGAGCAGGGCAGGTCATTGGAAGGGGCACTTGCTGTTTTTAGACCAGGCAAAGGCCTTTGACCGGGTTAACCATAAGTACCTCTGGTCCGTCCTTCTGAGGTACTATCTGTCTGGGAGGACTGTAGATTGGTTGAGAGTTTTTTACAATGGGGCAGAGACTTTTCCGCTCGTGAACGATTGGGTCAGACATCCTTTTGAGGTGAAGTCTGGTGTCCGCCAGGTCTGTCCTCTGAGCCCATTCTGATACGTGTTCCTTTAAGGAGGGTGGAGCGCAGACCATTGGTGGGAGTCGGGATGGACAGGGCGGAGCCAGAGGCCACCTTGAGGATAGTGGCGTACGCCGATGACGTTTCCATTTTTGTATCCTCAAGAGGGGAGGCAGATTGGGTCATGTCTGAGGTTGAGCGCTACTCGGTGGCATCCAGGTCCATGATCAACCGGGACAAGTGTGAGAGTCTCTCTCTTGGAGGGGGAGATCCAAGTTTTGATCTCCTGGACACCCTCCCAGGGCCTCAAAATTTTAGGCATCAATTTAACCCCCGGGGGACTATCCCCAGCAAAACTGTGAGGGCAGACTTAAAATCGCTGCCCAGAAGGTGGATCAGTGGAAGGGTTGGTCCTTGATCCTGAGGGAAAGGGTTAGCCTGGCCAAAGGGTATTTGCTCCCTTTGTAAATATACTTGGGCCGCGTCTGCATCTTGCCAGAACCTCTTTGAACACGGGTCTATAGCCTGTTTTTCCAACTATTGTGGGGGAATAGGCTGAACCTAATCGAGAGTGAGACTAGGAGGGTTGGGTATGGTCAACCCGGTGGTGTTTTTAGTAAACACCTTTCTTAAAGCAAACATTGCCAACCTCTGGTTAGAGAGGGCTCTTCCGTGGGTATTCTCCTGTAGGGGGTGGTTTCAGCATTTCTTCCAGGAATGGGAGACAGGAGGGCAGGTGAAGGACCTTTGAACGCCTCATGGGCATCTTCCGGCTTATGCTACCCCGGTTCTGAAGGTGATCCGCCGGTGGGGTCTGGGAGTGTGGGAGATCAGGACCATGTCAAGGAGGTTTCTTGACAATAGGATCCTGTTGACCCACTTTCAGAAGCCCCTGGCGCTCAAGGATTGCTCAAGCCGGGATCTGGAGGTTGGGCTCGGGTTATTAAACTCTAAACGGATCCCCTTGAAGTTTTGGGACTTGGCTTGGCACTGCTTCCATGGGAGACTGTATGTGAGGGACAACCTGAAGTACAGGAACTCTGATGACCGGGATTGTCCCCGCGAAGAGTGTGGTGGCATGCTCAAAAGCATGCAGCACTTCCTGCTTTGGTGTCCCTTTAATACAGAGGTCTACAGCAAGGTGGGTACTTCCATTGGCTGGCCCAGGCTGGCAGGCCTTTCCTATGCGGAGTGGGCCTATGGGGCATTCAGGTCCCTTGGTGGCCGAGATCGGGGCACTGATTTCTTAGTTAGTTTAATGACTAGGTTCTACATGTGGAACGCACTTTGTTTAATGTCCACCCAGCAGAAAGCCCTCCCCCGGGAAGAGGTGATTAGGAACATCCTGGGTGATCTGGCACAATAATGTGCTCGCTGGTATTTGAGAGACTGGGTGCAGGGAGGGCCTCCCTTCTATGGAGGGGGTTCTCCTTTGATGTTTAGTTTAGTCTTTTCATCTTTATTTGGTAGGGACAGGTTGATGTGTAGGGACAAGGATGGACAGAGAGGGAAAGAATGGTAGGGCTGTAGGGACAGTTTTCCTTTTTCTTTTTTAGAGAAGAACAGGGTGATGTGCAGTAGATTAGGGTGAGAGCCTCTGTAGTCTCCAGTTTCTGGTGGTGGGCTGTTACCCTTACTTATAGCTTTTTTTTTTGTAATATCGGAAACCTGAGTATGGGGCCTGCAAGCACTGAACTTAGGTCGGATTTTTGTTAGGTTGGTAGTTTATGGAAAGTCATATTATTATTAGGATTGTTATTGTAAAGTTTGTGTATATTGTTTTCTTTATGTATATGAGTAGTGTGATGTTTGTGGGGGGGTTTAGTTTAGGTGGGGTGGGGAGTTTTGGAGGGAGGTGGGGGTTTCGGTGAAATGGACGTCCTGCGGGATGCCAAGAAGGCAAAGAGGACCTTATTTGGTATGGAGGAAAGGCCATAAACTTTGTATGGACCTTGGTGTGATAGGCCACAAACTTTCTTGGGACCTTTGGGGGTTGGTTGTGGGTTTAGTTTAGGTATGTATGAAAAAATATATATATGGATGTATATGTACTGTATGTGTGTGTAATGTTAAGTTTTGGCCAGGTGGCCTAATTCTTTCCTTTTGGGCAATGGGCCAGAGTTTAGTTTTCCTTTATCAGGGGGTTTAGGTGTGAATGTGTGGGCATTGTTGGAAAAAGGTTTTTGGCATATTGAAAATACAATACAATATGGTGTTAAGTTAAGGTTTCTTCCTTTGCTGGGGGGTTTAGGTTTTTTTTTTTACTCGTTATGCATAGTCTTGCTGGAAGTTAGACTTTGGACTTGGACTTTTGGGGTTTTGTGGATTGTGTTTTTTGCTGGGGTTCAGTTTGTTTTCTCTGTACGATGTTTGTGTTTATGTTGTGTTTTGTACTTTTATAATAAAAAGAGTTCCAGTTCTGTCTGCTGGTGCTTTTACAGATATTTGTAGAAATAGCCCCAGGTATCATGGGCCAGGAACAATTTTTTTTTTATCTTAATCCTGATTATTTGCTTAATAAACAATCCAGAGAACACGGTTTTCCTGTGCCATTTGCTTGTTGGCACTGCAGAATACAGCCAGGTTCTTTCCATATTATAGCACTAAAAATCCAGCTATTTAAAAGTGTGGTTTGTCCGTCACATGGATCACATATAATTGCGCTGAAATTTCTGCCATTTCTGGCCTTCATTGTAATTTTATTACGGTGTGTCAGCGAACTTATTAACACAAGGTCGCTGTTAAAAATAGTTACCTACAGGCCAGCTATTTAAAACTTTTGTTTGTCCGCCACACGGATCACATATAAGTTAGCTCCAAATTCAGCCATTTGTAGTGAGCGTGGAAGATATTGTCCTCCATTTAAAATGGGCAAGGCGCGTGGCAAGGGACGGGGAAGTAGACGTGATGGTGCTGGTGCATGCCGAGGCCGCGGGCAAGCTGAAATTGTGCCACAACAAACACCCACATCTTCTCGCCCGACCTTTCTGTCCCAATTACTAGGGGACCACAGCAGATCACTAATGAACCCAGAGCAGTGTCAAAAGGTTATTGGTTGGATATCGGATAATGCTTCCAGTCACTTTGCCACCACCACCAGGTGTGGAGGAGTATTTTTGTTTTTGGTTATTTATTTTGCCTTATATACAAGTCGTCACCCTAGAAAGGAGGTTCCTTAACATATTTTCCAGGAAAATCCATTTTGGTTTCATTTTTGTATGTTTTATTGTGAGTCCGTAAAAGTGGCATAATACCTCTGACAACATTGTTCACAGCAGTGACCTGGGAGTCAGAAATGCTTCCAGGGGTCTTCCCAATGCTGTTCCCATGTCATTTGAGCACTGTTCCCATCGATTTGGGCAATTTTTAGGCCCTCTGCAGATCGCCGGGGGAAATCGCCTGAAAAATGCTCGACTTTCATATACACTTACATTGGGCTCGTTGCTGGAGTCGAGCACACAAGTAATCCAATGTGCTCGACCCGAGCAACGAGTTCTCAAGCATTTTAGTGCTCGTCCATCACTAAGCGTAACACAGCAAACTCAGCCATGCGCTGACCAAGAGGACGACTGACCATGCTCGAGATGGTGATGCTAATTTTGGCGTCATGGCCACTCACCATCTTGGTGGAGTCCTCAAAGTTTTGGAGAATGGTACATATGTCTGACATCCATGTCCTTGTTGATGCTGGTACTCAACAACTGCCCTCTTCTGCTCACAAATCCTTCCCAACATCTGCAGTGTAGAGTTTCAATGCCTCACACACCATTCGGTGTGCCGGAAACTGGAAACGCTGCTGAAGCACGACAAGGGCAGTGGAAGCTGTAGCTGACTTTCTAAAATGGGCACACAGGTGGCGTAGTTTGACAAGCAGATCAGGCAGATCTGGGTAGGTTTTGAGAAACCATGAGGTTAAGCACATGGGCCAGGCATGGTACATGTGTGAGCTCGCCGCAGAGCCGCCACCAGGTTCCAGCCATTGTCACACATGACTATGCCTGGCTGTAGGTTCAGCGGTGTCAGCCACAGATCTGCCTCCTCTTTCAGAGCTGTCCATAACTCTTCAGCATTGTGCGGTTTGTCATCTAAGCATATTAGCTTCAGCACAGCCTGTTGCCGCTTGGCTGAGGCAGTGCTGCAGTGCTTCCAGCTTGTGAATGATGTGGTTATTTTGGAGACGGAGGCTGAAGAGGAGGAGTAGGAGGCTGAGGAGTATGAGGTGCGCGAGATGTAGACTGTGGGGGCCTGATTGACCTTCGCCGTCGGGAGGATGTGTTCCATCCCAAGGTCCGACTGGGTCCCGGCTTCCACTATGTTAACACAGTGTTCCATCAGCGAGATGTACTGTCCCTGCCCACAAGCACTTGTCCATGTGTCCGTGGTTAGGTGGACTTTCCCAGTAACTGCATTGTTGAGGGCACGGCTAATGTTGTGGGACACGTGCTTGTGTAATGTGGGGAGAAATAGTGGCGGCTTGGGACCGAGTACCGAGGGACGGCCGCCGCCATCAGGTTGAGGAAAGCTTCCATCTCTGCGAGCCTAAAAGGCAACATTTTGAGTGCCAGCAGTCGCGAAATGTGGGAATGTAGTAGTGTGGCCTGTGGAGAGTTGGCTGTGTATTTGTGCTTGCGATCCAAGGACTGGGTAATGGACAACTGAACGCTGCGCTGAGACAAGGACGTGCTTGCTGATGGTGCTAGTTGAGAGTGTTCAATGACAGGTGCATGGCAGGAGGCATCTTCGCATGCACATTGGACAGAGGATTGGCTTGCACACACAACAGTGTAACAAGCAGTGGTGTCACCCGCAGACACTGTTCCTGGACCCTGAGGTTTGGGCCACAAAGTCGGGTGCTTTGCTGCCATGTGCCTGATCATGCGGGTAGTTTTACTACCCCTGCTGATGCTGGCCTGGCAGGTGATGCAAATGGCCTTTTTGGGGTTATCGGCAGAGTCTTTAAAAAACAGCCAGACTCGGGAAGACCTAACAGTTGTACTGGCAACTTTCGTCTTGTTGGTGTTACGGGGAACAGTTGGAGATGGAGGCTGAAGAAGAGGAGGAGGATGAGATGCAGGAGCTGTAGACTGTGGGGGCAACCCTGATTGACCTAGGGCCTGCAATTCTCAGCGTCGGGAGGATGTGTTCCGTCCCAAGGTCCGACTGGGTCCCAGCTTCCACTATGTTAACACAGTGTGCCGTCAGCGAGATGTACCGTCCCTGCCCACAAACGCTTGTCCACGTGTCCATGGTTAGGTGGACTTTCCCAGTAACTGCATTGTTGAGGGCACGGCTAATGTGGGACACGTTCTTGTGTACACGGATCAGTCGTCCTGGTCCCTTGGCAGAGAAACAGCCCCAAAGCATGATGTTGTCACCCCTATGCTTCACAGTAGGTATGGTGTTGTTTGGAGGCAACTCAGCATTCTTTCTCCTCCAAACACGACGAGTTGTGTTTCTACCAAACAGTTCTACTTTGGTTTCATCTGACCATATGTCATCCTCCCAATACTCTTCTGGATCATCCAAATGCTCTTTAGCAAACTTCTGATGGGCCCGGACTTGTAATGGCATAAGGAGGGGGACATGTCTGACACTGCAGGATCTGAGTCCCTGGCGATGTAGTGTGTTAGTGATGGTAGCCTGTGTAACGTTGGTCCCAGCTCTCTGCAGGTCATTCACTAGGTCCCCCCATGTGGTTCTGGGATTTTTGCTCACTGTTCTTGAGATCATTTTGACCCCATGGGGTGAGATCTTGTGTGGAGCCCCAAATCGAGGGAGATTATGAGTGGTCTTGTATGTCTTCCATTTTCTAATTATTGCTACCACAGTTGATTTCTTCACACCAAGCTGCTTGCCTATTGCAGATTCAGTCTTCTCAGCCCGGTGCAGGGCTTTAATTTTGTTTCTGGTGTCCTTTGACAGCTCTTTGTTCTTCACCATAGTGGAGTTGAGGTTGCGGACATGTGTCTTTTATATTGTTAACAAGTTCAAACAGTTGCCAGTACTACAGGTAATGAGTGGAGGACAGAGGAGCCTCTTAAAGAAGAAGTTACAGGTCTGTGAGAGCCAGAAACCTTGCTTGTTTGTAATTGACCAAATACTTATTTTCCACCAAAATTTGAATAAAATTTCTTTCCAAATCAGACAATGTGATTTTCAGGATTTGTTTTCTCATTTTGTCTCTCATAGTTGATGACTACCTATGATGTCAATTACAGTCCTCTCTCATCTTTTTAAGTGGGAGAACTTGCACAATTGGTGGCTGACTAAATACTTTTTTTCACCACTGTATGTCTATTATAGTGTCCGTGTCTATTCCAATTCACAGCACTGCAGGTAATATCGATTCACCAAAAGCAAAGGAGTTTTAACTCCCAACCATAGGTGTGGAGGGAGGACAGTCTCCTGATCCAACAGGGTTTACCTTATGGAGATTTGTGGTTGCAGCTGCTTCTCTTAGGGCATTACCTTTGGCGTTTCACACAACAGAAGTGCCCCAGCTGATGTGTTTGAAGAGAGAGATGTCTGACAGAGAGAAGGTGGTCGTATACAGCATGTACAGCCGCCGGAGCTTGGTGACGTCACACTTTCGCTTTGAAATGCTGGGTGAGTATAGTTCAGCAGTCAGTTCAGCAATTGTTACTGTAGGTTGAGTGTTTTCTATACGTATAACTCTAAAATACCTGTAAGAGAAAGCACTTATATAATCCCTATACCTCCTCCTAAGCACAGGTTCACTATTTCATATTTTCTGTTAATATATATTAATCACTAGTGATGAGCAAACATGCTCGCCACTGCTCGGTACTCGTCCGAGCATCTCACTACTCGAGATGCTCGGAGCTCTGCGAGTATTTCCTGGTTGCTCAGGCGGGAGCTCGGGTCCCCTCCCTGCATGTTTGGCGCTCTTTAGAGAGCCAATGAACATGCAGGGATTGCCTGCTACACACTGTAATGCCGTAGCCATGTTGGTTGTGACATTACAGTGATTGGCTGGCCGCACAGCATCATCAGTTGTATATAAGATCGGGTGCCGCCATGCTCGTCACAGTCTACCCCGGAATCAGGCAGAGTAGGGAGAGGTGCTGCTGCGTCAGGTAGAGATTTGCTTGTTTAGAGTTAGTATAGGTATTCCACAATATATATCTATAATATCCATCTGAATTCACAGTACTTCTGAGGACTAATCCAGCTGCATATTATCAGTGGTAATAGCAGGAATTAGGCAGGAAGGCAGTGTATGTGGCAGACTGCAGTGTATAGTACACCACAAGAGGCTCCATTCCAGTTCTGTCTGCTGCTTCTGTTACAGCTATTTCTACAAATAGCCCCAGGTATCATGGGCCAGGGATAATAATTTTTTGATTTTAATCCTCATTATTTGGTTAAAAAGCAATCCAGAGAACACCGTTTTTCTTCTCCATTTGCTTGTTGCCACAGCAGAATACAGCCAGATTCTTACCATATTACAGTGATAAAAATCCAGACATTTTTAGTGAACGTGGAAAATATTGGCCTCCATGTAAACTTTGCTGCAGTGTGTCAGTGAAGTTATTGACACCAGGTCGCTGTGAAACATAGAAACCTACAGGCCAACTATTTAAAACTGTGGTTTTTCGTCACACGTATCACATGTCGCTGCTGTTCAAATCCAGCCATTTGTAGTGAGCGTGGAAAATATTGTCCTCCATTTAAAATGGGCAAGGCGCGTGGCAAGGGATGGGGAAGTGGACGTGATGGTGCATGCAGAGGACAAGGCCGTGGGCAAGCTGAAATTGTGCCACAACAAACACCCACATCTTCTCGCTCGACCTTCCTGTCCCAATTAATAGGGGACAGCAGAACACCACTATTGAACGCAGAGCAGTGTGAAAAAGTTATTGGTTGGATTGCAGATAATGCTTCCAGTCACTTAGCTACCAACACCACCACCCTGTTTTCCACACGGTCAAGTCTCAGTAGCTGTGAGTCTGGACCGCAAATTCCTCACCCTGATCCTCCTTCCTCCCACCATGCTGAGTGCCCGGAGACAACTGATCCCACGCTTGGACACTCTGAAGAGCTGTTCACTTTTCCATTTATAGATTCGGGCCTCTCGCCTGGTCCACTTGAAGCGGGGCAAGAGGAGATCGCATGTAGCGATGCCCAAATATTTGAGCAGCCACAGTCATACGAAGGCGATGGTGGGAAAGTGTCACAAGAGATGGACGATGATGAGACACAATTGCCAGAAAATCAGGAGGAGGACCAGGGTGTGGAAGTGGAAGACGAGATGGTGGATGATGAAGTCACTGACCCAACCTGGCAGGAGGACATGCAGAGCGAGGACAGCAGCACACAAGGGGAGGGAGGCATAGCACCACAACAGGCAGGAAGAAGCAATGTGGTGGCCGCAGACAGAAGGCAGGTGTTACGGGTCCGGGTGGTGGAACCTCTGCTTCGGTGCAAGGAGGGACCAGAGGGGCGGGACTAAGTGCCTACTCAGCCTGACCCAGGTCACATGGCGGCTTAGTCTACTCCGTGAACCAAAGAGGGACTGGGCAGGTGAACCAGGTGCCACTCTGGGACCGACCTTGTGTGAGAGCAGGCGACTCCTACAAGTCAGATGACAGGAGCTGACCGCTACAGCGGATGAGCACGGCAGGCAGGCTGGCGGGTGGTCCAGGTACATAAGCAGGCAGGTACGGCTGATAGCCAGAAAGGCGCTCCGGGTAGGCAAGCTGGCGGGCACGATAGGTTACTTGGCAGGTGCTCCAGGTTGGCAGGCTGGCGGGCACGGCAGGTAACTGGCTGGTTCTCCGGGTTGGCAGGCTGGCGGGCACGGCAGGTAACTGGCAGGTGCTCCGGGTAGACAGGCTGGCGGGCACGGCAGGTAACTGGCAGGTGCTCCGGGTAGACAGGCTGGCGGGCACGACAGGTAACTGGCAGACTGTTAGGCAGAACTGTTAGGCAGACTAGTGGGCTGGACTGACAGGCAGCTGGACCTGAGGGCTGAAGCAAGTGTTAGTACACGGAACAACAACCTTGCAAAGGCACCTCCATTTTGGAGGAGGTGCCTTATATAGGAGAAGTCCTCCGCTCATAGGCCGGGGACTTTTTAGGGCGGCGCGCAAGGCCCCCTTAAGAGGGAGAAAGCGCGTGTCCTAAGCACAGTGTCTGGGAAGCTGCGCGCGATGTGTGCCACAGCAGCTGGAGAGCAGGAAGATGCCGGACAAGGGCCACGACGGTGAGGAGAACGCTGTCTCTGCCCGGCAGGAGGCAGAGACGCCAATGCTACAGCGGGCAACCGTTCCCCATAACACCAACACAAAGGAAGTTGCCAGTACAACTGTTAGGTTTTCCCAAGTCTGGTTATTTTTTAAAGACTCTGCCGATAACCCCAAAAGGCCATTTGCACCATCTGCCAGGCCAGTATCAGCAGGGGTAGCAAAACTACCAGCCTGACCACCACCAGCATGATCAGGCACATGGCATCAAAGCACCCGACTAAGTGGGCCAAACCCCAGGGTCCAGCAACAGTGTCTTTGGGTGAAACTGCTCGTTCCGCTGTTGTGCATGCACGCCAATCCCCTGTCCATGGCGCATGCCAAGATGCCTCCCACCCTGCACCTGTCGTTAAACACTCTCAACTAGCACCATCAGCAAGCACGTCCATGTCCTTGTCCCAGTGCAGCGTTCTGTTGTCCCTACCCCAGTCCTTAGAATGCAAGCGCAAATACGCTGCTAATGCCCCACAGGCCACACTACTAAATTAACACATTTCGCGACTGCTTGCACTTCGAAATATTGTCTTTTAGGCTCGTGGAGATGGAAGCTTTCCACAGCCTGAAGGCAGCGGCCGTCCCTCGGTACTCGGTCCCCAGCCGCCACTATTTCTCCCGGTGTGCCGTCCCCGCATTACACAAGCACGTGCCCCACAACATTAGCCCTCAACAATGCAGTTACTGGGAAAGTCCACCTAACCACGGACACGTGGACAAGTGCTTGTGGTCTGGGACGGTACATCTCGATGACGGCACACTGGGTTAACATAGTGGAAGCCGGGACCCAGTCGGACCTTGGGACGCAACACGTCCTACATTCGCCGAGGATTTTGGGCCCTGGGTCAATCAGGGTTGCCCACATATTCTAGAGCTCCTGCACATCCTCCTCCTCCTCTTCAGTCTCCGTCTCCGAAATAACCACATCAGTCACAAGCTGGAAGCACTGCAGCACTGCTTCAGCCAAGCGGCAATAGGCTGTGCTGAAGCTAATATGCTTATATGACAAACCACACAACGCTGAAGAGTTGTGAACAGCTCTGAAAGATCAGGCAGATCTGTGGCTGACACCGCTGAACCTACAGTCAGGCATGGTCGTGTGTGACAATGGCCGGAACTTGGTGGCGGCTCTGAGACGAGGTGAGCGCACACACGTACCATGCCTGGCCCATGTGCTTAACCTCGTGGTTCAGCGGTTTCTCAATACCTACCCAGATCTGTCTTATCTGCTTGTCTAAGTACACCGCCTGTGTGCCCATTTTAGAAAGTCAGCTACAGCTTCCACCGCTTTTGCCATGCTTGAGCAGCATTTGCAGCTTCCGGCTCACCGACTGGTGTGTGATGTCCTCACGCGTTGGAACTCTACACTGCAGATGTTGGGAAGGATTTGTGAGCAGAATAGGGCAGTTGTTGACTACCTGCATCAACAAGGCCGTCGGTATTCAGGTCAGATTCCCCACATAAAACCTCAGGAGTGAACATGGATGTCAGACATATGTACCATCCTCCAAAACTTTCAGGACTCCACCAAGATGGTGAGGGGCGATGATGCCATAATTAGCGACATCATCTAGCTTCTCTGTCTTCTGAAACGCTCTCTGCTCTTAATGAAAGAGGATGCATTGCAGGGGAAGCACGATGAGATGGAGCAAGGAACCATACAGGGTGATTACACACAGCCCAGCCTCATCTCATCCAAACGTGGATTGGGTGACAATGAGGAAGAGGAGGAGGAAGAACAAGAGCTAGTTTCCTGCACTACTAACTGCAGAACCGCCATACCGTCTGTTCAGCGTGGATGGCCTGAGGACAGGGAGAAGGAGGAGGAGTATAAGGAAGAGAGCATGGTCAGTCGTCCTCTTGGTGAGGACACGGAAGTCTTGCCTCTTTGCAGTCTGGCACACATGGTTGAGTTTTACACTGCCTTTCCCATGACCCTCGCGTTGTCCAAATTTTGGGTGAAAGTCATTACTGGTTGGTGACGCTTCTAGATCCACGCTACAGGGAGAGCTTTGTCTCATATTCCTTTGCAAGACAGGCCTAATAAAATGGGGCAGTACGAGAAGGCCCTTGTTGTGGAATTAGTGAAAAAATTCCCATCTGAAAACGCTGGCGGCAGAGGTCACAGTTCATTGGACAACCAAGGAGTACAGGTGAGAGAGCCACAAATGCAATCCAGCAGAGGCAGGGGAACACTGTCAAAGTTCTGGGACAGTTTTCTCAGACTCTCCCATTGCACAGGCCCTGAGGTGGGGGGTACTCTCACAAGGAGTGAAAAGTTTTGGAAGATAGTGAGGGACTACGTTGCCGACCGTACCAACGTCCTCCGTGATTCTTCTGTGCCTTATAATTATTGGGTATCCAAGCTGGACACATGGCATGAACTGGCTCTCTATGCCTTGGAGGTCCTGGCCTGCCCTGCTGCTAGAGTTTTGTCAGAGCAAGTTTTTAGTGCCACCGGTGGAATTATAACCGATAGGCGCATTCGCCTGTCAACTGAAAATGCTGACAGGCTGACTGTTATAAAAATTATCAAGGGCTGGATTGGACCAGACTTCTCAACACCACCGAATGATAGCAGCGTAACATAAACTCAAATACAGTGTTTTTTTGGGGGGAGGTTTCCCATGCACCTCTGTCTTCACACCCAGACATAGGTATGCGCTTCCTGATTTTGTCTATTTGCTCTTGTTCTCCTCCTTCTCCACATCCTCATTCTCCACCACCATATCAACATATCTACATCTCTTGCAAGGGACATTGGAGTTCCTCCAAATTTTTGGCAGCCATTGCTTCACTGCATAGGCAAACACTATGGTAGACCCACTTCCTAATAATGGGAACATTGTTTTTAGGAGGCTCTCTGACCTCTACGCCTCTTGCAAGAGGCATTGAAGTTTCTCCAAATTTTTGGCAGTCGTTGCTTCACTGCATAGGTAAACATTATGGGGGACCAACTTCCTAATTATTGGAATATTGTTTTTAGGAGGCTCTCTGACCTCTACGTCTCTTGCAAGGGGCATTGGAGTTCCTCCAAATTTTTGGCAGCCCTTGCAGTCACTGCATACGCAATAACAGTATAGGAGACCCACTCTTTAAGTATTCTCTAAGAATATCGAGGGCCGACTGCTGGCCCTTTAAGAATAGTAGGGGCCACCTGATGGCCCTATAAAAATATGTTTTGTGACTTTCAGAATCCCTCCATCATAAATGAAACAAGATGTGTCTGATGATGTGTCGCACACCACATGGCCAGATAAGGTTGTAAAATGTTAAAATGACATTTCCCGGTGAATGCATTTGTCTTACAAAATAACATAAAAAGAAACACAGTAGGATCTTTCTTTGGTATAAAAACCAGAGTCGCCAATGTAGCCTCAATCTAATCACATTGTTCAGCTCCTGCACCTCCTCCTCCAGTTCGGCCTCTATCTCCGAAAGACCACATCAGTCACAAGCTGAAAGCACTGCAGCACTGCCTTGGCCAAGCAGCAACAGGCTGTGCTGAAGATAACATGTGTAATGCTTAGGTGGCAAATCTCCCACTGCTGCAGAGTTGTTGAAAGCTGTAACACAGCAGCCTGATCTGTGGCTCTCACCACTGAACATACAGCCAGGCATGGTTGTGTGTGACAATGGGCGGAACCTGGTGATGGAGAAATGACAGCCGGAGTAGATATGGTTTTCCAAAAGTCAGTGCTTTCACCGAGCTAAAAAATATGGCTGTGGTGAAATACAGCTTGCCGACAAACTGTGGACTGGCTCCGCACCGTCCCTGGCCACATTCACTTGTCTATGTGTTTGTGGGTAGGCGGTCCTTCCAGTAAGTGCACTAGGGAGGGCACGGGTAATGTTGTGGGACCCGTGCTTGTGGAAGGCAGAGACAACACCGGGAGAAATGGTGGTGGGTGGGGACCAAATATGGACACCCAGCCGCCACCGCCATGAGGTTGTGAACAGCTTCCGCCTCCACAAGCCTAAACATTTCAAGTGCAAGCAGCTTTAGAGAACTTCCTGGGAGAAATGACAGCTGGAGTAGATACGGTTCCCCAAGTCCTTTCACCAAGCTAAAGAATATGGCTGTGGTGACATACAACTCTCAGAAAAAAAGCTGTGGACTGGCTCCATACCATCCCTGGCCACATTCACTTGTCCACGTGTTTGTGGTTAGGCGGTCCTTCCCAGTAAGTGCACTGGGGAGGGCACGGGTAATGTTGTTGGACCCGTGCTTGTGGAAGGCGGAGTCGACACCGGGACAAATGGTGGTGGTTGGGGACTGAGTATGGACACCCGGCGCTGCCGCCATAAGGTTGCGGACAGCTTCCGCCTCCACGAGCCTAAAAGGCCACATTTCAAGTGCAAGCAGCTGTCAAAACTTTAACAGTATAGTATTGCAGCCTGTGGGTGGGTTTGGCTGGCTGCATACTTGCGCTTGCATTCCAAGGAATGGGGTAGGGACAACTGAATGCTGCACTGGGACAAGGACATGGACGGTGATTGTTGCAAGTTTGCAACCACAGGTGCATGGCGGGAGGCATCTTCGCATGCGTCAAGGACCATTTATGATGGGCACACTTTTAGGCAGTGACCTGGGAGTCAGAGATGCTTCCAAGGGTCTTCCCCATGCTGTTCCCATGTCTTTTCAGCACTGTTTGCATGTTTTTGATGATGTGTCACACACCACATGGCCAGATAAGGTTGTAAAATGTTAAAATGACATTTCCCAGTGAATGCATTTGTCTTCGTTGAAAGCAATGCAAAAGTGCAAAAATGCATCAAAAACGCTACGTGTGAACATAGCCCAAGTTGTGGAGGAACATTTTTGTTTTTGTTTATATTTTGCCTCATATACCAGTCATTACCCTGGAAAGGATGTTACTTAACAAAAATCCATTTTGGTTTTGTTTTTGCATGTTTTATTGTGAGTCCGTAAAAGTGGCGTAATACCTCTGTCAATGTTGTTGACATCTGTGACCTGGTGGTGAGAAATGCATCCAGGGATCTTCCCTATGCTGTTCTCATGTCATTTGAGCACTGTTCCTGTCGATTTGAGCAATTTTTAGGCCCTCTGCAGACCGTCTGGGGGAGTCGCCAGAAAAATGCTCGAGTTTCCCATAGATTTACATTGGGCTCGTTATTCGGACCGAGCACTCGAGCATTCCAATTTGCTCGAACCGAGCAACGAGTACCTGAGCATTTTTGTGCTCGCTCATCACTATTAATCACCTTTGATTTAAACTACATCATAATTAGATATGATAAAAGTATTGTAATATTTATGAATTAATAACTCTACCAATCAATATAGTATATAGAGACAATAGTAAAAAAAAGTTGCTCTTGATAATCATTGTTTAGATCATTTTCTTAGACAATTTAGATAAAGGGTCTTTGACTCTTTTAGATTTAATTTTGCAAATACATTGGTAATCTACGCCACAGTATAATTTTTTTTAATGAGCTAATTTTTTTCACTTTTTCAGGACAATTGTGTGACAGTACCTAATTCTGGTCAGGAAGATGCTGATAAAGATGGAATTGGGGATGCTTGTGATGATGACTCTGATGGAGATGGTATTCCAAATGCCGAGGTTTGCCGGATAATTGTATCACATATTAAACAAAGGACAAATAAAAGAACTTTAATGTAACATCACACTTTTATATATGCTTCAAATTCTAAAGTGTATATGAATAAATATGTTACATGAATCCAGGTGAGGAAATGTGCATATATCAGATTTATGAAATGTGTTTAACACCATACCCAGAGTCTATGGGCTAAAGGTTTGGAGCTTGAGTAGAGATATCTATGCGGGATTCATTTTTTCATTGGTAAAAAAAAAATATGTCGGTGATCTAAAGGAATAACACTGTTCTCTACCACATAGTACACTGATTCAATATTTAGTGACATGAAAGCATGAATTTTGATCTCAATAAATAATATTATGTATACTGATGAATGCACATGGTTTCTTTCGTAGGATAACTGTGTTTATGTTCATAATGTGGATCAAAGAAATGGAGATCAAGACAACTTTGGTGATTCCTGTGATAACTGTCGCAACATCAAGAATGATGACCAAAAAGACACTGACCGGGATGGTAAAGGAGATGTCTGCGATGATGATATGGATGGAGACAGTATGTTTCAGTTGTTACTTAAATCATAGTACATATCAATGTGAAAATTATATAGCCACAGGCAAAGAGAAAGGGTTGATTATAGGGTTTTGTATTGGAAATGCTGATTAATTATTCATGATGTGTACCTGAATATACTATTTGCACCATTATTAGATGAATATTTTGAATAGATCATAATTTCTATGTATATTTTCCAATTTCAAACTGTATTAAAGGGGTATTGCCATCTCCAAGATCCTATCCCAATATGTAGTAATTGTAATAATAATAAGGCTGAGTTCACACGATGCGTATTTAATGCGTTTCTGCAGCGTTTTTGCAGTTGCGTAAATGCCACGGAAACTCATGAAAAACGCATGGTAGAAGGGAAGCAATGTTCCCCAATTGAAATACGCATGTGCTGTGCCCATGATGTGTATTTTTCCGCAGCATAAACGCTGCGATCAAAAATCTGCAGCATGTCAATTAATTTTGCGTAAACGCGGCGTTTTCGCCGCCATTGACTTGCATTAGAACGCGCCAATTCCGCAAGACTGCATCTGTACTTGCGTTATTGGCGCGTTCTAATGTGCGGATGGTACCCGAGTGTGGAGAAGAGGAGACTCTCATCCACACCCAGGTACCATTAAAAAAAGCTGTAAAACAAGAATAAAATAAAAAATATATATATACTTACCATTTGTCGGCCCGCGCAGCGCTCCTGCTTGGTTCCCGGCACTTGCAGTGAGTTGTAGGACCTGCGCTGACGTCAGAGTCATGTGACGGGTCATGTGACGCTGACGTCGGCAGGTCTTTCAATTCAAAGTTGCCGGCAGCCGGGAGAACGGAGTGTAAAGCAGGACAGCGCGGGCCATCGGAGGTAAGTACTGTATATACACTCTCTCGGGTCACACTATATAAATCCATGCTGTTTGCATGGATTTATACAGTGTGACCTAGTTGTCAAGCACTTTCCAGGTGATGCTAACATCGCCTGGAAAGCGCTTGTCAATCTGCATGCGGAAACACATGTGAACCCGCATGTGGATCCGCATGTATTCTGCAGGAAAAACGCATGCACAATCTGCATGCTTTTTTCTGAAAGGGAGATGCAGAAATGATGCAGAAATTTTCTGCTTCATTTCTGCATCGTGTGCACATACCCTAATAATACCTTCAATTAAAAATGTAGTATAGTTTTTCTGATTCGCTATTTCTCTTTCCTCATGTGCAGTGCATTGCAAGACCTTAGGTATCCATGGTTACTACCATTGATATATTGACAGTTAGCTAATTGCTAGAGGTCGTAACCGTGTATACCTAAGATCCTGCAATATACTGCACATGAGGAAAGAGACATAGCGAATCAGAAAAACTATACTACATTTCTAATTGGAGGTATTTTTCTAATATTATTATTACACCTACTACATATTGGGATAGGGCCTTGGAGATGGGAATACCCCTTTAACTTGAATGCTTGTTGGATGAAGCAAATCAGGTTGTGTACTTGGATATCAACACTAGTGATGAGCGAGCGTGCTAGTCACTACTCGTTACTCGCCCAAGCATCACTGTGCTCGGGAGGCTCGTTACTCGGCGAGTATTTATTGAAAGCTCAGGAGGAATCTGTAATGCCATAGCCATGTTGGTATTGACATTGGTGTTATTGGCTGGTCACATAGTGTCACTGGGTCTATATAAGACCCAGGACCCTATGCTCGTCACAGTCTATCCCGGAAACAGGCACAGTAGGGAGAGCTGTTGCTGGGCGAAGGCAGGGATTCCACACCAATTTTATTTCTTTAATCTCCAACAACAGCACTTATTTGAGCTCATTCTATTGAATATTAATACTGCTGTTAGCAGTAGTTAGAGATTGTGAAGGGATAGTGTAGGACAGGATAGGGTTTATTGCACATCCTTTCTGCTGCTGGAACTCATATCTAATAGCCCTTCTGAGGGCTACAAATAATCTTGTTGCTCTTAATCCTGCAAATTGTTGTGAAAACACATATACGCAATTTACACTGCTCAAGTTGTGCATTAACAGCATACAGCCAGACTTGGTTGATTGGAATAGTATCGCTATATAATGCAAACAGTGAAAAAGTCCATCTGAGGTGTGCTAAATTTGCCGTGATACAAATGCTTCTAAGTGTTCAAAGCATCAAAATATTCTACGCTATTTACAAGTTGTGTGTTAAAAACATACATCCAGACTTGGCCAGTAACCAGTAGCATCGCTATATTGCTATTGCACTGTAACAAGGCCATCTGAGATAGGCAAATTTTACTGTGATAAAAATACTGAACAGTTTTCTCAGCATCAAAAAATTGAACGCTATTTAAACTGTGCCAGTTGTGTGTTGTCGAAAACATACATTCAGACTTGGCCAATAACCAGTAGAATCACTATATTACTATTGCACTGTAACAAGTCAATCTAAAGTGGACAAATTTTACTGCAATATAAATACAGTTCCAGTCTTTCGTATCTCATATATTAATTATATCACTGCAATATATCCTTAGAAAATACAAGAAATATTTTAATAAATATATCTTAAAAAGTTATTGTAGGATTACAAAATAGTTGCAGCAGAAGAGGTAGTAAATATAAATGTTATGTAAATGCATCTGCTACGTTTAGTAAAATAATATACATTTTACTTACTAAATGTTGCATATATGATAACTACACTCAAATCAATCCGTCACTCTAAATGTCACACAAAGTGTGGGAAAGACTAAGTGCAACACGAAGGGAGGAGGGGGAGGAAGCCCAAACACTAGGGAAAGGGGGAGTGGAGACCCCTAGGCAGAACTAATATCACCCTGCCTACCGTATCATCCCTATATAGGTTCCAAACCTATCGCTGAATAGGACCCCAAGCCCTGAAAGTCTCTAGAGCTTGGCCCTAGATAAGGAGGGAACAGGGTGAGCACTAGTCAGGCCCCACTACAAACTAAAGACAACAAGGTAGGCAAACAAAGGGGATACACTTAGCTTGAGCAGACACCAGAGAGATAACGCCAACTGTCCTACAAGGGTACCAGAGAAGAAACTAGCCTACTGCTAGAGCTCCAAGCCTGCAAAGAAGTACATAGAACTATCACCGGTGACTCTCTGAAGAAACTGAGACTATTTAACTACCCTGCAAGGGTTTGTCAATCAGCAGCAGAAGGTGGAGGTCGCTGCTGTGTCCTAAAGGAAGAAGGATATAAGTATACTACAGAGATGAGGGAATCAAGAAGGCGTCTGCAATGTCAAGCTCAGTGACCTTCTACAGCCAGCACCAGAGCGGCTGTCCGTGACACTAAACTAAACATTTGATCATACATGGTAAATGTATATTTGAACATATCTGCTGCTCATCTTATCAATAATCTTATCTTTACTAAATAGCTAAAGAACTCTGAAATGCACTGATTTCCAAGTTAAAGGGTTGTTTTAATCTTGTGTTTTAAGGAGCATGCCACTGTGAGAGAGAGATATGTGGACATTGCTGCAGTGTCAGCCTCCGGCCACAAGAGGACTCTGTTGCCTCTGAAAGGGACTCTATGGTGAACTTGATGGTGTTTTAGTGAGAAAAGAGGAGGGAGTAAGGAGAAGAGGCAGATTGTGCTGCTGCATCCAAAGCTCTGTGGATGCAGTGTGCTGGGAGCTGAGAAGGACTTTGAGTAAAGGTGACACTATGCCTGTGATTCCTGCCAGAGCGGAAGAATCACTTTGGGGGGGCGACTACGGTTGGATGCAGAGTTGAATTCCCCCCAAGGTATCTGTGTGACGTGAAGGGCCATCTGACAGCCTGACAGACTGAAACTGTGCTCCTGTGACAACTTCAGGATCCTCTCCTCGGTCTTCCAGTTAAGAGACTGGTCAGATGATCAAACAGCTTCTGCAGAGATCAGTTAATGGCCGGTAAGTCCTGAACTCAGGCCCCACAACAGGGATCCTGGTGGGTGCATGGACACAAACCTATAGAGAGAGTTTGGCACCAAACACAGGTTCTCAGTTAAAGACATTGTTTGCTAACAGGCCTCGGTGAACCTTAGCTAGCTTCTCCCCTCAGTGGGTGAGCGTGTGTATAGAATAACAGTATTGTAATCCTAGAGCATTGTTAAGTTTGTGAACTTTTGCACTGCACCACTGCAGGGGCCACCTCTTGCACCCATCTGATTACATCCTTGTTCTGGGTAACACTTGGTTACCGCATTAGTTTAACTTGTAGTACCTCCTGGTCCTGTCCATTGTGCAGCGCAGGTATCCCAGCTGTCCAGAGCTGGGTTTTTGTGAAGTTTATCTGTGTTCTTTTCTTGAGTTGCCGGGGCAACCCAGTTTTTGTTCTTAGTAAAAAGGTGTTCTCTAACAAATTGTCTGCTGGTATCCTTTGTCCTCGGCCCGCTGTATTCTGAGAGAGAACTCCCCGATACACGGCCTACACCACTCCTCTGTCTCTTAGCTTCCAGTTTTCCAGGAGTGGTGGATTCCTGAAAATTGACAGTTTAGACCAGCTGCATGGTCACACCGAATATGACCTGTGCCCAGCTTACTACTAACAAAGGCTGCTCTGCAGCATTGTTTTAATCTGAAACACTACTCCGTTTTACAAAAAAATAGTAGCCTGAAAAGTAAGCTGGCCATGGGAAGAAAAATGCTTTGAGCAACTCCCTTTGCCTCCTTCCCACCCAGTTGACTTGATGAACAGGTCTTTCTATTTCTTTATCTATGGTTGTAGTCCTGTCTATAAATAAATCATATCAATCTGTAATGACTGAGTCTGGATTTCATGCTTTTTGTGGTTATGGTAGCATGAAAAAGGGTTGATAGGTTCCCCTTTGAATTGTGCCTTGTGCATTTAAAAATCCCACAAATATAATGCATCTGTCTGATGTCAGATGATAGAAAGTTTTCAGTTTTTACAGGTAAATATGGACACACAAAATTACTTAAAGTGGACAATTTGAGCCTAGTTCATTAAAACTGTTCTAAGAAACAGTTTTGGTGTTGTCTGCAGCAACCTCATTTATCACAAATTCAACAATATAATGAAAAAGAAGTCCAATATATTTTTCAGTTATCTTATCTTAACAATTATCAAACATTTGCATGCAGCTTTCCATAAATAAATAGAAGTGGTTTGGATGTCATTGCAAGACTTATTGTCACGAATCATTAGGGTGAGGTGACAGTCAGGAATTAGGCACGTGACGGCGGCGGGAAGAAGGACCTGCGTAGGGTGTTAGGGGACCTTAACGACAGACACAGGTTAGTGTCAGGAGGTGTCCTATTTCTCACTCCCTACCGTTAGCGCCTTCCTCCCCCGTATATCATTCCATTGTATTCGTCTGTTGTGCCGTCTGCTGGACATCCCCTTGTCCGTGCCATTATAAGTGACACGCACCGTTTTCTTTCCCCTGAGTCCCTATGGCTCAAGCCCAAGCATTTGCACAGCTGCTTCAGCCCCTCATGGATGAGGTTACCGAGTTGCGGTCACAGGTGGTGCAGCAGCTTCAGCAAATATCTGGGTATTGGGTCTCGGGTCATGCCCAGACTCAACCTGAACCCAAAATATCTCTTCCCAACAGTTTCCATGGAGGGAGAGAGAAATTTGAATTTTTTAGGGAAGCCTACAAATTATATTTCAGGCTCTGCCCTCGTTCCTCAGGGAGTGAGGAATAATGAGTGGGGATTCTGTTCTCCCTTCTTGGGCATTATCCCCAGTTCTGGGCCTTCTCTCTACCGACCGACTCTCCATCTTTGCGGTCAGTGGACGAGATTTTTGCAGCTTAAGCCCTGGAATATAGTGATCCTGAGAGTGTCTCCCTGTCAAAACTCCGTAGGATCAAGTAAGGGCCGGGCGGCTGAGGAGTACTGCTCAGAGTTTCGGAGGTGGGCCACTGACACTTTTGTGAGGGTATGTCAGTTAGGCTGCAGGATTCACTAGCCCAATATGCTACTCCAAGGTTGTTGGAGGCCGCCATGGCCCTTGCTATCAGGGTGGATAGACGCCTCAGGGAGAGATGTACACCGATTCTGCCCCCTGTTGTTGTTCTTAGGGAGGAGGCCACGCAGGTGCTGTCGGATGAACCCATGCAGTTTGGGGGGTACCTCCATTCACACTAGGTTGCGTGCGGTTCACTACGGGAAGTGCGCGTGTTTTTACTGTGGTCTTATGGATCATTACATCAATGTCTGCCCATCTCGGGCCAAACTTGCTGATCCATTGCATAAACCGCATCCCCCTTGTCGTGTGGAGGGAGACAACCAGGGTGTGTACATTTCCTCCATTAATACGTCTTTGTTTTCCCTTTCAGCTGACATAGTAGTAGGTGGGAAAACTGAGACTATTCTGGTTTTGGTGGATAGTGGAGCTGGAGTCATTTTGGTCATTTGATGCTCGCTTTGCTCGCTTTGCTCAGCCCCATGGTCTTATCGGTAGGGCACTAGCGAGATCCATTCCAATTTTTGCCATGGACTCCGCTCCCTTTGGCCAGAGGAATTTGACCCGTTGTACATAATGTGGACTTGCGCGTAGGGACTCTACATAGTGAGTTCCTGTTGTGTTACGTCTTGGAGGGTCTGCCTACGTCCATCGCCTTAGGCCTTCCTTGGCTGAAGAAGCACAATCTGGTCGTAGATTGGCGGTCCAGAGAAGTAGTCAGCTGGGGCAAATTTTGTAAGAACAGTTGCCTGGGTGCTACTATCTCTGCCGTTTTGGTGAAACCTACCCCTCCTTCTCCGGTGGGGGTAGCTAAGGTGCTACCAGAGAATAGGGGGGAGACTCTATCCATACCCCAGGTTAACTCTAGATCTTGGTGTCTTCAAAGAGGGGTTGATCAGGTGGGGGTTCTAGTTACCACTGAGTCTCCTAAGGGGAAGGGTTTTGTGACCGAGGGGGACGCCTCCGTTGTTGGTCCTGCAAGTACCATCTGGTTCCAAACGTACGTGTGGTAATAAACGTTCAGGTACGGACCTGTGTGTGAATGAGTATGTATGGGCATCCACTAAAAACGTCAGGTGGAAGTACGCATCAGGGACTCTGGGTTCTAGTGTGAATGGTCCGTATAGGGTTACGGTCATCCTCAGCCCTACGACATTCCAGTTGGAGTTACTCCCAGTGATGCATTTCCTTAACGTATTCCACAGGTCGTTGATTAGTAGATTTGTCATGTCTCCAGAGCCTGCGTCATTACCATCACCGTCGGTATTCATTGTCTGTGTCCTTGATGACCAAGGGTCTACGGAGGTGAATACTGGTTTTCAAGGTGTCCTTGTTATGATCTGCTACAAGAACTAAGGAAAAATAGGAAAACTGTCCCTACAATAGGACCAAGCTGATTCCCTACTATGCAGTGGGCAACTTGTTCCTTGTGAACAGACTCGCCTTCGTCCTCAGCTAGTCTGAACGCAGACCTATAGATATAAGGGAGGGGTCCATAAAAGTACTAAGGACTGGGACAAAATTGGACACCTAGCAGAAGTTGTAGCAGAGCAAAAAGACAAACAGACAAAAATACTTAGAGGTCCAAGGACCAAGCAAACTATAGAGATAGGTACAAAGCACCTGGCTAGATTAAGAGTCAAAGTAACACTGAAGTCCAGCAAAGCCAGAAGGGCGGAGCTGGAATAAATAGGCAGCAGGTCACGTGACCACAAAATAGAAAAAATCTAACAGGAGGGTTCTAACAGTACCCCCTCTTCTATGAGGACCCTCCGGATCCTCCCGGCCCAGGCCTATCAGGAAACCTCCTGTGAAACGCTCTGATAAGTCTAGGAGCAGAGACATCATCTGCTCTTACGCAGGAGTTATCCTCAGGACCGAAACCTCTCCAAGCGACGAGATACTGCAATCTCCCTCTATGCCTTCTGGAATTCAGGATACAAGAAATTTCATATTTACCGTCTTCCACCACCGGAGGAACTGTGACAGTGGCATCCCTATCCGATACATCAGCTTTTTTCAACAAGGAAACATGAAACACCGGATTAATCTTCCAGGAGGAGGGAACCTCCAACCTAACAGCAGAATGGTTAACCACCTGAAGCACCTTAAATGGTCCCACAAACTTCGGACCCAATTTCTTAGAAGGAATCCTCAACCACCGATTTTTTGAGGACAACCAAACCATGTCACCAACAGCAAACAAAACCTCTTGAAGTTTCCTGTTAAAATACTTCTTAGACTTTTTGTTAGCCTCTTGAAGGTTACAACGTACATCAGTCCAAACTCTCTCCAAATCACCGGAAAAATTCTCCTCCTCCGACACAGCCGACACCAATTTGGAGAACGAACCAAATGAAGGATGTCTCCCAGTACAACAAAAAAACGGATAACACCCAGCAGAAGAGGATGTATGGTTGTTAAGAGCAAATTCAGCAAGTGGCAGAAACTCAGACCACCCCTCTTGATTATCTGCCACAAAACAACGCAAAAACTGCTCAACATCCTGGTTCTTTCTTTCTGTCTGTCCATCAGACTCAGGATGATACCCAGATCAAAATGACAAATGGACTCCCAACCTGTCACAAAAGGCACGGCAAAAACGAGCCACAAACTGAGGTCCCCTATCAGAAACAATGTCGGTGGGAATGCCATGGAGTCTGACAATTTCCTTGACAAATGCCTTAGCGAGTGTCTTAGTGCAGGGTAGTTTAATGAAAGGAACCAAGTGACACATCTTGCTAAAACGGTCCACGACCACCCAGATGACAGTGAAACCCTCGGACACAGGAAGGTCAGTAATAAAATCCATTGCCAGATGCGTCCAAGGTGCACAAGGAACCTCCAGAGGGCAAAGCAACCCCGCAGTAGGAGCATGTGAAGCCTTTGATCTAGCACACACCATACATTAACGCACCCATTTAATGATTTCCTTCTGCCACCCAGGCCACCAAAAACTGCGACCTACCAGTCTCTTAGTCTCAGAAATTCCTGGATGACCTGCCAACCGAGACTCATGATACTCCACAAACAACTCTCTCCTAAAGGTTCTAGGTACAAACAACCTCCCATGGGGAGTGTTAGATGGGGCATCCTCCTGGGCTTTCAGAATCCCATCTTCCACAATGGAGTCCAATGCTGCTACCACAACTCCTTCCTGTAAAATGCTCTCCTCCTCCTCGGTACCAACCATGGGAGAAAAGCTGCGAGATAAAGCATCAGCTTTAACATTCTTAGTACCCGGGATGTAAGTAACCGAAAAATTAAACCGCAAAAAAAACAGTGCCCACCTAGCCTGATGGGCATTCAAGCGCTTGGCAGCATCTAGATAGATCAGATTCTTATGATCAGTGAAAATCTGAATGGGAAATTTAGCACCTTCCAAGAAATGACGCCAATGTTCAAATGCGAGTTTGATAACCAGCAATTCCCGTTTACCAACATCGTAATTAAGTTCGGTTTCAGAAAATTTTTTCGAAAAAAAAGCACAGGGATGAACCCCATCCTTGTTCTCCTGAGACAAAACCGCACCGACCCCCACCGAAGAAGCATCAACCTCGACCAAAAAAGGCTTGGTCTCATCAGGCTGCGTAAGGATGGGGGCAGAACTGAACCTCTCCTTGAGATACACAAAAGCTTCAATGGCCTCAGTAGTCCACTGGACCGTATTCGCACCTTTCCTGGTGAGATCGGTCAGCGGCATGACAATTATAGAAAAATTCTTAATGAATTTTCTGTAATAATTGGCGAAACCCAAAAATCTCTGTATCGATTTTAAACCAATAGGCCTAGGCCATTCCTGCACAGCCTGAACCTTCACCGGGTCCATCTCAAATCCCTCGCTGGAGATAATGTAGCCCAAAAAACGAATTCTCTGCACAGCGAACTCGCATTTCTCCAGCTTAGCAAAAAGTGAATTGTCACTTAATAACTGCAATACCTCACGTACGCTCTGCCAATGAGACTCCAGATCTGGCGAATAAATCAAAATGTCATCCAAATACACCACCACATTCTTACCAATCAAAGGTCTCAGGATGTCATTAATAAGGTTCTGAAAAAACGCTGGTGCATTGGTAAGACCAAAAGGCATAACCAGATTCTCAAAATGACCCACTGGAGTGTTAAAAGCAGTCTTCCATTCATCACCCTCCTTCATTCGCAACAAATTGTATGTCCCCCGGAGATCAATTTTAGAGAACCACTTGGCCCCCACTAACTGGTTAAACAAGTCAGGAATTAACGGCAGTGGGTAGGAATTGCGTACGGTAATTTTATTAATTTCTCGAAAGTCCAGACATGGACGTAAACCGCCGTCTTTTTTTTTTACAAAAAAAAATCCAACAGCCACAGGTGACTTAGAAGGTCTAAGGTGACCAGCAGCCAAGCTCGTCTGTATGTATTCCTCCAAGGCTTTTCTTTCAGAGATAGTAAGATTAAATAAGCGACTCTTGGGAAGAGTAGCTCCAGGAACAAACTCAATGGTGCAATCATAGTCCCTATGAGGAGGTAGAATTTGCGACTCCTCCTCTGAAAAAACCTTCCAAAAATCCTGAATAGGTACAGGTAATTCCCCTCTTTCCACAGCAGCAATGCGACCGTTACAACATTTATCATAACACTTAGGACTCCAAGATTTAATCTCATTAGTAGACCAGTCCAGTAAAGGATTGTGCAGTTTTAACCAAGGCAAACCTAACACTACTGGAGAAGGTAAATTATTTAATACCACTAAATCCAAATTCTCTTGGTGAATGCCATTGATAGTGAGGGGAAATGCAGCAACCTTGTGAGTAACACATTTCAAAGGAGTGTTATCAACAGCAACCACAGAAATAGGAGATGACAAAGGTTTAGGTTCCAATTTAATTTTTTCCAAAAAACCCTTATCAATCACATTCAGTGTAGAACCACAATCCACAAATACCTGAAATTCAATCAACTCCTCCTGCAATGAGGTACTCCCTGAAAGAAATACTCCCTTAGTGTTTAAACAAGCAATACGGGTGTAACTGACCTTTTTTTTTCTTTGTTTAACAGAAGCTCACAGTTCTTAACAAAATGGTCAGATTTACCACAGTAAAAACACAATCGCTTGGAAAACCTGTGGTCTTTTTCCTAAAAGCGGAGTGGCATCGCCCCAATCTCCAAAAAGTCTCCGTAATCCGAGCAGACCCTCTGATGACTAGGAGCTGCCATAGCAGGAGTTTTCTCCTCATTAACCCTTGCACGCAGTCTCCTGTCCACCCGTATAGCTAATTGCATGGCTTCTTGCAAGTTTCCAGGTGCAGGGAAAGCAATCAGCAGATCCTTAACCCTTTCACCTAGACCAGCAAGAAACAAACATTTTAACGCTGAATCATTCCATCTCACTTCAGAAGACCACCTTCTGAAGTGTGTACAATAATTTTCAACATCCCCTGACCCCTGCTTTAAACATCTCAGTTGTGTCTCAGCAGAAGAAACTCGATCAGGATCGTCATACAACAACCCCATAGCAGAAAAAAAATCTTCCACTGATCAAAGTGATCTTGGTCAATATAATTTCCTTCAGCTAGACACAATTCCTTTGTATGTTATTGAGGGAGAAATGCGCTAATTTTGTTTTGTTTTCTATACTAATTTACTGATGAATAGGACATATTCTAATAATGTATTATTATAAAATTTAGATAACAGGGTTTCTTGTATCTTCTTTAAAGAGGTTTTTCCAGTAATTTTATTTCAATGACCTTTTAGATATTGATAGTTTATCAATATAAGATCGGTGTAGGTTCGACACTAGTGTTGAGCGAGCACTAAAATGCTCGGGTGCTCGAAGCTCAGGCCGAGCTCATCGTGATACTCGGGTGCTCGACCCAAGCAATGAGCCCAATGTTAGTCTATGGGAGACCCGAGCATTTTTTCGGCGGAACCTCCGGCAGTCTGTAGAAAGCCTAAAAAGTGCCCAAAACGATAATGGCAGTGCTCACATGACATGGGGACAGCATGGGGATCGCCCCAGAAAGCATTTCAGACCCCCAGGTCACTGCTGTCAACAATGTGGTCAGAGGTATTAAGCCACTTTTACGGGCTCACAATAAAACGTTCAAAAATGAAAGTGAAACTATTTTCCTGTGAAATACGTTAAGGAACATCCTTTCCAGGGTAAAGACTTGTGTATAAGGTAAAATAAATAAGCAAAAACAAAAATACTCCTCCACACTTTGGACTATGTTCACAAGTAGCATTTTTTATGCGTTTTTACACTTTTGTATTGCTTTCAACCGTGACAAATGCATTCACCGAAAAATGTCATTTTAACATTTTACAACCTTATCTGGCCATGTGCTGTGTGACACATGCATACAGTGCTGAAAAGACATGGGAACAGCATGGGGAAGACCCCTGGAAGCTACTCTGACACCCAGGTCACTGCCTAAAAGTGTGCCCATCAGAAGTGATCCTTACCTCATCAGAAGATGCAGACTTGCAACTATCCCCGTGCAAGTCCTTGTCCCAGGGCAGTGTTCAATTGTACGTCCCCCATTCCTTGCAATGCAAGCGCAAATATGCAGCCAACCACCCACCCACCCGCAGGCTGCAATACTATACTGCTAGCTTGCACTTGAAATGGGGCCTTTTAGTTTGGAGGAGGCTGAAGCTGGCCACTACCTCATGGCTACATCTGCGGCTAGGTCTCCATACTCTGTCCCCAGCCGCCACTATTTGTCCTGGGAACCTTCCCACACACTTTTCTTAGCCTGGCCTGCTTTAGGGCAGCATTGGACGAGCCCACCAGACAACCAGAGACTCCTCCGGTGGGCGCTGGCTTCTCCATCAGGGGAGTAGAGAGTGCCAAGGTGAGGAGCATGATGATGATGATAGAAGTTAGCATCTGCTTTGTTTTCTTGGAATGCAAGCGTAAGTATGCAGCCTGCCACCCACCCACCCGCAGGCTGCAATACCATACTGCTAGCTTGCACTTGAAATGGGGCCTTTTAGTTTGGAGGAGGCTGAAGCTGGTCACTACCTCATGGCTGCTTCGGCAGCGAGGTCTCCATACTCAGTCACCAGCCGCCACTATTTGTCCTGGTAACCTTTCCCACACTTTTCTTAGCCTGGCCTGCTTTAGAGCAGCATTGGACGAGCCCACCAGACAACCAGACTCCTCTGGTGGGCCCTGGCTTCCCCATCAGGGGAGTTGAGAGTGCCAAGGTGAGGAGCATGATGATGATGATAGAAGTTAGCATCTGCTTTGTTTTCTTGGAATGCAAGCGTAAGTGTGCAGCCTGCCACCCACCAACCCCCAGGCTGCAATACCATACTGCTAGCTTGCTTGCACTTGAAATGAGGTCTTTTAGGCTTGTGGAGGCAGACGCCGGCCACCATGTCATGGCTTAGTCGGCGGCCTGGTATCTATACTCAGTCCCCAGCCACCCGGCGGCCGGGTGTTTATACTCGGTCCCCAGCCACCCCTATTGGTCCCAGTCTGCCTTATACACAAGCGCGCATACCAAAAACATTACCTGTGCCCTCCCCAGTGCATTTAGTGGGAAGGACAGCCTATTCCGCTGTAGTGTGTGCATGCCAACCCCCTGTTCATGGCACATGCAAAGAAGCCTCCCGCCCTGCACCTATCATTGCAGACTTGCAACTATCCCCATTCAAGTCCTTCCCAGGGCAGTGTTCAATTGTACCTCCCCCAATCCTTACAATGTAAGCGCAAGTATGCTTGCTTGCACTTGAAATTGGGCCTTTTAGGCATGTGAAGGTGGAATCTGTCCACCACGTCATGGCTGCGTCGGCGGCCTGGTATCCATACTCAGTCCCCAGCCGCCCGGTGGCCGGGTGTCCACGCTTGGTCCCCAGCCGCCAGGGGGCGGCCAGGTGTCCACACACGGTCCCCAGCCGCCCCGTGGCCGGGTGTCCATAAACGGTACCCAGCTGCCCCTATTTGTCCTGGTGCACCTTATACACAAGCGCGCATACCAAAACATTACCTGTGCCCTCCCCAGTGCATTTAGTGGGAAGGACAGCCTAACAACAAACACGTGGACAAGTGAATGTGGCCAGGGATGGTCCATCTCACTGACGCCTTCACACTGGGTTAATATTGTGGAAGCCGGGACACAGTTGGACACTGGGATGCAACACGTCCTCCAGACATAGAGGATTTCGGGTCCTGGGTCAATCAGGCTTCAACACAAAGTTCAGAAGGTAGACAGCAGCAGTGGTCGGCCTCCTACACAATGAGTAAATTATTCATGATCATGAGGCCATCCATCTCCTTAGCTTTCTATTCCTTGGAATGCAAGCGCATGTATGTAGTAGCGGCTAGGCCTGAGGTGGTCAGCGTTTTGGCGCATATCCTACCTCCTCCAAGGATTGCTGGATGTTTTCCTGCTACTATCCCAGTTCTATGACTCCCGTTAAAGCAAAGCTTCAGGTGATGAATGATGGATGAGGTGGTGGAAAAGGAGAAAGAGCAGGAGGAACAGGGACCATTCACATCAATATCAGGCCAGTCAACGACACATGTCTTGTAGGATATGTTCCTGTACCAAAAGGAGCAGTTCGGCTACAAAGTTATAGGGCATACAGTGAGTGCAATGCCTACCAAAAATCTCGAGGCACTCCAATGCCCCTTGGAAGTGACATGGAGGTCAGAGGGCCTTAACTAAACCGTTTTTTCCATTTATAGCGACTGGGTCTCCTGTACACTGTTGGCCTAAGCAGTGAATGGAAGGCTTTCCAAAAATTATGAGGAACTGCAATGCCCCTTGAAACAGATGTGGATTACAGCATACTAAAAACCTTCTACCCGTTATTGGGAAGTGGGTCTCCCTTAGTGTTCGCCTATGCATTGAAAAGCAAAAGCTTACTAAAATTAGGAGGAAATGCAATGCCTGTTGGAAGAGTTGTGGAGGTTAGAGGTAATTAAAAACAACATTTCAATGCCCCTTGGAAGAGCTGTGTAGTTCAGAGTGGTTTAACAAGACGGTTTTAATGCCCCTTGGAAGAGACGTGGAGTTCAGAGTTGTTTAACAAGACTGTTTTAATGCCCCTTGGAGGAGACGTGGAGGTCCCAGTAGAATAAAAAGACAATATCAATGCCCCTTGGAAGAGTGGTGGAGGTTCCAGTGGAATGAAATTATAATATCAATGCCCCTTTGAAGAGTGGTGGAGGTTACAGTGGAATAAAAAGACAATATCAATGCCCCTTGGAAGAGTGGTGGAGGTCACAGTGGAATAAAAAGACAATATCAATGCCCCTTGGAGGAGTGGTGGAGGTCCCAGTGGAATAAAAAGACAATATCAATGACTCTTGGAAGAGACGTGGAGGTCACAGTAGCTTAACAAGATGATTTTAATGCCCCTTGGAAGAGACATGGAGTTCAGAGTGGTTTAACAAGACGGTTTTAATGCCCCTTGGAAGAGACGTGGAGGTCACAGTAGCTTAACAAGACTGTTTTAATGCCCCTTGAAAGAGACGTGGAGGTCCCAGTGGAATAAAAAGACAATATCAATGCCCCTTGGAAGAGTGGTGGAGGTCCCATTGGAATAAAAAGACAATATCAATGCCCCTTGGAAGAGTGGTGGAGGTTACAGTGGAATAAAAAGACAATATCAATGCCGCTTGGAAGAGTGGTGGAGGTCGCAGTGGAATAAAAAGACAATATCAGTGCCCCTTGGAAGAGTGGTGAAGGTCCCAGTGGAATAAAAATACAATATCAATGACCCTTGGAAGAGACGTGGAGTTCACAGTAGCTTAGCAAGACGATTTTAATGCCCCTTACAAGAGCCATACAGTACAGCATGTTAAAAACATTATTCCCATCATTGGGGAGTGGGTCTCCCATAGTCTTTGCCTATGCCTTCCAAGCAAAAGCTGCCAAAAATTAGGACGGAGGAACTTGCAATGCTGGCAACACAGACCACCATCACCCTGGTGGTATAGTGGTGGTGGAGGCTGAGGATAAGGAGAAGGGCAAAAAACAGCCGAAATGAGGAAGCGTATACCCATGTGTGGGTGTGAAGCGGTGCGTGGGAATACACCTCCCGAAATAACACAGTGGATTTGACTTTGTTATTCTGCTGTCATTTGTTGATGATGAGAAGTCTGGCCCAATCCAGCCCTTGTTCATTTTGATAAGGGTCAGCTTGTCTGCATTGTCACTTGACAGGCGTGTGCGCTTATCAGTTATAATTCCCCCAGCGGCACTAAAAACACGCTCCGATAACACGCTAGCGACAGGGCAGGCCAGGATCTCCAAGGCGTACAGAGCGAGTTCATTCCAAGTGTCCAGCTTGGATACCCAATAATTAAAAGGCACAGAGGAATCACAGAGGACGCTGGCACGGTCGGCAAGGTAATACCCTCACCATCTTTTGAAACTTTCCACTCCTTGTGAGAGTACCCCACGCCTCAGGGCCTGTAAGCTGGGTGGGTCTCAGAAAACTGTTCCAGAATGTTGACAGTGTTCCCCTGCCTCTGCTGGATGGAGTTGCGTCTCTCTCGCCTGTACGCCTTGTTTGGGCAACGAACTGTGACCTCTGCCGCTAGCATCTTCAGATGGGAATTTTTTTAACAGTTCTGCAGCAAGGGCCTTCTGGTACTGCCCCATTTTTGTAGACCTCTCCACCTCAGGAATAAGAGAGTGAAAGTTCTCCTTGTAGTGGGGGTCTAAAAGTGTCACTAACCAGTAATGACTGTCACCCAACATTTTGACAACGCGAGGGTCACGGTTAAGGCAGCGTAACATAAAGTAAGCCATGCATGCCAGACTGTTAACGGGCAAGACTTCCATGTCCTCACCAAGATGATGACTGACCATGCTCTCCTCCTCCTCCTCCCCCCTGTCCTCAGGCCACCCATGCTGAACCGACGGTATGACAGTTGTACGTACTACCGTCTACAGCGCATGATACCAGCTCCTGTTCTTCCTCCTCCTCCTCCTCCTCCTCTCCCTCATTTTCCCGAAATGCATGTTGGGATGAGATCAGGCTGGGCTGTGTGTAATCGCCCACTATGGCTTCTTGATCCATCTCATCATAATCTGGCTGCAATACCTCCTCTTTAATTCTCTGCAGAGAGCATTGCAAAAGACAGACAAGTGGGATGCTGACGCTAATGATGGCGTCATCGCCACTCACCATCTTGGTGGACTCCCCAAAGCTTGTCAGGATGGTACATATGTCAGACATCCAGGTCCACTCCTGAGGTCTTATGTGTGGAGTCTGAACTGAATAAAGACGGCCTTGTTGATGCTGGTACTCCACAGCTGCTCTCTTCTGCTCACAAATCGTTTGCAACATGTGGAGGGTAGAGTTCCAATGTGTGGGGATATCACACACCAGTCGGTGTGCCGGAAGCTGCAAACGCTGCTGCAACACAGCAAGTGCAGCGGAAGCTGTAGCCGACTTCCGAAAATGAGCTGACAGGGGTACGATTTAAGAAACCACTGAACCACGAGGTTAAGCACATGAGCCAGGCATGGTACGTGTGTGATCTCGCCTCGCCTGAGATCCGCCACCAGGTTACGGCCATTGTCACACATGACCATGCCTGGATGTAGGTTCAGCGGTCTCAGCCACAGATCTGCCTGCTCTTTCACAGCTGTCCACAACTCACAAGCAGTGTGAGGTTTATCACCTAAGCTTATGAGTTTCAGCACAGTCTGTTGCCGCTTGGCTGAGGCAGTACTGCAATGCTTCCAGCATGTAACTGATGTGGTGATATCTGAGATGGAGGCTGAACATGAGAAGGAGGAGGATGATGCACAGGAGCTGTACACTGTGCTGGCAACTCTGACTGACATAGGGTCCGCAATCCTCGGTGTGGGGAGGATGTGTTCCGTCCCAAGGTCCGACTGGGTCCTGGCTTCTACTATGTTTACCCAGTGTGTCGTCAGGGACATGTACCATCCCTGGCCACAAGCACTTGTCCATGTGTCCGTTGTCACGTGGATTCTCCCAGTAACTGCATTGTTGAGGGCACGGCAGATGTTTTGGGACACATACTTGCGTAGTGCGGGGATGACACACCGGGCAAAATAGTGTCGGCTGGGGACCGAGTACCGAGGGATGGCCACCGCCATAAGGTTTCGGAAGGATTCTGTCTCCACCAGCCTAAAAGGCAGCATTTCCAACGCAAGCAGTCGTGAAATGTGCGAATTTAGGACTGTGGCCTGTGAGGCATTGGCTGTGAATTTGTGCTTTCGTTCAAAGGTCTGGGATATGGACAATTGAATGCTGCGGTGGGATGTGGACGTGGACGTTGATGCTGTTTCTTGAGAAACAAGACATGTGCCTGATGATGCTGGTGGTGGTCAGGCTGGTACTTTTGTCATCTCTGCTGATGCTGGCTTGGCAGGTGGTACAAATGGCCTTTTTGGGGTTATCAGCAGAGTCTTTAAAAAAATTCCAGACTCTGGAAGACCTACCGGTTGTACTGGCAACGTCCCTCGTGTTACGGGGAACGGTTGCCAGCCTTCTGTCTGCGGCCACCACACTGCTTCTTCCTGCCTGTTGGGGTACTCTTCCTTCCTCCCCTGTGTGCTGCTGGCCTCACTCTGCATGTCCTCCTGCCACGTTGGGTCAGTTACTAGATCATCCACCACCTCCTCCTCTTCCACTTCCGCACCATGGTCCTCCTCCTCACTTCGTGGCAATTGTGTCTCGTCATCGTCCACCTCTTGTGACAAATTGCCAGCGTCGCCTTCCTGTGGCTTTGGCTGTTCAAATATTTGGCCATCACTACATGGGATCTCCTCTTCCACCACTTCAAGCGGAGCAGGCGAGGGGCCCAAATATGGAAATGGACCAGTGAAAAGCTCTTCAGAGTGTCCAACTGTGGGATCAGTTGCTGTCTGATGACACTCTGCATGGTGGGAGGAAGGAGCATCAGGGTGAGGAGGAGTATGTGGTCGAGACTCACGGCTACTTAGACTTGACCGTGTGGAAGACAGACCGGAGGTGGTGGTGCCCAGGTGACTGAAAGTATTATCTGCTATCCAATTAATAACCTGTTCACACTGATCAGTTCGGCGTTGTGTGCTTCCTTAGTAATTCAGTCAAGAACTGGGAGCGAGAAGATGTGGCTGTTGGTTGTGGCACATTTTCACCTTGGCCACGGCCCCGTCGTCTGCACGCACCATCACCAGAACGTCCAGTTCCACGTTCCTTGCCACGCGCCTTGCCCATTTTAAATTAATTAAAATAACTTACACTCGCACTATCAATAGAATAATAATAGAATAGAAAGGAGTTTAGAACTGTGTAAGAGGAAATTACACCCAGATTTGAACCATGGAAGAGGAAAACCACAGTTCTAGTTCTCTGGCCTACACCAGAATCTTTTAAACAGATATATTTGTGTCTGAACAGTCAGCGAGACACTCAAACTGTTTGTTTTTATGCAAAAAAGGCAAAAAGGTGGATTACACCCAGATTTGAACCGTGGAAGAGGAAAGCCACAGTTCTATTTCTCTGGCCTACACCAGAATCTTTTAAACAGATATATTTGTGTCTGAACAGTCAGCGAGACACTCAAACTGTTTTTTTTTATGTAAAAAAGGCAAAAAGGTGGATTACACCCAGATTTGAACCATGGAAGAGGAAAACCACAGTTCTAGTTCTCTGGCCTACATCAGAATCTTTTAAACAGATATATTTGTGTCTGAACAGTCAGCGAGACACTCAAACTGTTTTTTTTATGGAAAAAAGGCAAAAAGGTGGATAACACCCCGATTTGAACCGTGGAAGAGGAAAACCACAGTTCTAATTTCCTGGCATATACCAGACTTTTTTAAATAGATATATTTGTGTCTGAACAGTCAGCGAGACACTCAAACTGTTTTTTTTTATGGAGAAAATGCAAAAAAGTGGATAATACAGAGATTTGAACCACAGTTCTAGTTATATGGCCAAAACCAGACTCTTTTTAACAGATATATTTGTGTCTGAACACTCACAGACACACTCAATTTGTTGTTTTTTGGGGAAAAAAATACTGAAAGGTTAATAAGACGGGTATTTGTACAGTCTGAGGAAAAAAAAAAAAAAAGAGGATTTAGATGAATAGATGAAAGAAAAAGGATTTTACTTGGCTCCTGAGCAGGGCCGGCGTCAGCACCCGGGCAAGTGCCGGGGCCCTGAGCAGGCGGCAGTGCCCACTGGCGGTCGGGAACCCCGCTGGGCTATGGGTGGAGGAGAGCGGTGCCAGCACCCGCCCTTCTCCCCTGCTTGCTCAGGGCCCCGGCAGCCGGATACTTACCTCTACCCGTGCCTCCGCAGATCCGCTGTCTTCCTGTTGTGCGCTCCTTGTAACGTCTCAGGTCAGAGGGCGCGGTGACATCTTTCCGCCACGCCCTCCCCTGAGCTGTCACAGGCAGCGCAGAGCGGGAAGACGCCAGCGACGCTGGAGTCCGGACCTGAGCAGCGGCAGCAGGTTGGGAGGAGGGAGGAGTGAGGTGAGTATTTGATTTTTTCTTTTTTTAATGTATAGAGGCATGGGGCATGATATGGGAGGGTGACATCCTGCATGGGGCATTATAAAGAGAGGGGGTGACATCCTGCATGGGGCATTATATGCGGGGGTGACATCCTGCATGGGGTATTATATGGGGGGGTGACATCCTGCATGGGGCATTATAAAGAGAGGGGGTGACATCCTGCATGGGGCATTATTTGGGGGGGTGACATCCTGCTTGGGGCATTATAAAGAGAGAGGGTGACATCCTGCATGGGTCATTATATGGGGTGGTGACATCCTGCATGGGGCATTATAAAGAGAGGGCGTGACATCTTGCATGGGGCATTATATGGGGGTTGACATCCAGCATGGTGCATTATAAAGAGGGGGGGTGACATCCTGCATGGGGCATTATAAAGAGGAGGGGTGACATCCTGCATGGGGCATTATAAAGAGGGGGGATGACATCCTGCATGGGGCATTATAATGAGGAGGGGTGACATCCTGCATGGGGCATTATAAAGAGGAGGGGTGACATCCTGCATGAGGCATTATAAAGAGAGGGGGTGACATCTTGCATGGGGCATTATATGGGGGGGTGACATCCTGCATGGTGCATTATAAAGAGGAGGGGTGACATCCTGTATGGGGCATTATAAAGAGGGGGGGTGACATCCTGCATGGGGCATTATAAAGAGGAGGGGTGACATCCTGCATGGGGCATTATAAAGAGGAGGGGTGACATCCTGCATGGGGCATTATAAAGAGGGGGTGACATCCTGCATGGGGCATTATAAAGAGGGGGGTGACATCCTGCATGGGGCATTATAAAGAGAGGGGGTGACATCCTGCATGGGACATTATTTGGGCGGTGACATCCTGCTTGAGGCATCATATGGGGTGGTGACATCCTGCGTGGGGCATTATAAAGAGAGGGGGTGACATCTTGCATGGGGCATTATATGGGGGGTGACATCCTGCATGGTGCATTATAAAGAGGAGGGGTGACATCCTGTATGGGGCATTATAAAGAGGGGGGTGACATCCTGCATGGGGCATTATAAAGAGGAGGGGTGACATCCTGCATGGGGCATTATAAAGAGGAGGGGTGACATCCTGCATGGGGCATTATAAAGAGGAGGGGTGACATCCTGCATGGGGCATTATAAAGAGGGGGTGACATCCTGCATGGGGCATTATAAAGAGGGGGGTGACATCCTGCATGGGGCATTATAAAGAGAGGGGGTGACATCCTGCATGGGACATTATTTGGGCGGTGACATCCTGCTTGGGGCATCATATGGGGTGGTGACATCCTGCGTGGGGCATTATAAAGAGAGGGGGTGACATCTTGCATGGGGCATTATATGGGGGGTGACATCCTGCATGGTGCATTATAAAGAGGGGGGGTAACATCCTGCATGGGGCATTATAAATAGGAGGGGTGACATCCTGCATGGGGCATTATAAAGAGGGGGGGTGACATCCTGCATTGGGCATTATAAAGAGGGGGGGTGACATCCTGCATGGGGCATTATAAAGAGGAGGGGTGACATCCTGCATGGGGCATTATAAAGAGAGGGGGTGACATCTTGCATGGGGCATTATATGGGGGGTGACATCCTGCATGGTGCATTATAAAGAGGAGGGGTGACATCCTGTATGGGGCATTATAAAGAGGGGGGGTGACATCCTGCATGGGGCATTATAAAGAGGAGGGGTGACATCCTGCATGGGGCATTATAAAGAGGAGGGGTGACATCCTGCATGGAGTGTTATATGAGGGCCAGTATTCTGTATAGAGCGTTATATGGGGACCAGTATCCTGCATGGAGCGTTTTATGGGGGCCAGTATTCTGTATGGAGTGTTATATGGGGGCCAGTATTCTGTATGGAGCGTTATATGGGGGCCAGTATACTGTGTGGAGCGATTCGCCGGTTTCTGAGCTATTGTGGAATTTACAATAGATATCGGTCATGTAATGTTGTAATGTAAGAAGTGAAATCTTTGCATTGTACTATATATATATATACATATTTTTATATATATATATATATATATATTTCTCTGCGGTATCTGTGCATCATGAATCCTGGTATGCATTAAAGGTGCCCACTGAGACTCTTTCGCCCAGGGCCCACAAAAACCTGGAGCCGGCCCTACCCCTGAGACCTGGGCCTAAATCTAGCAATTTCAGAAACAGCAGCACACAGGACTGTAATGCAGCGTTTGCTGGTATAACCACTGCGTCTCCTATACAGCCTGCCTGCCTGATATCTGGGATGGATATTAGTCCTGAGAAGGACTGTTCGTTTGATCTGGCAGCCTTTACAGACCCTACACTCACTATTTCACAGTATAAATCTTTCCCTAGCTCAGCAGCACTCTCCCTACACTGTCTGATCCGGAGCGACTGTGTCCAAAATGGCGGCGCCCGTTTTTAAATACTCGAGGTGACGCTGTGCGGCCAGCCAATCACTGTAATGCCCACAACCAACACGGCTGCGGCATTACAGTGACTGGCTGGCAATCCCTGCATGTTCATTGGCTCTGTAAAGAGCGCCAAACATGCAGGGCGGAGACCCGAGCTCCCGCCCGAGTAACCCGGAAATGCTCGGTGCTCGCCGAACATCCCAAGTAGTGAGATGCTCGGGCGAGTACCGAGCAGTGTCGAGCATGCTCGCTCAACACTATTCGACACTAATGATGAGCTGTTTGACAGCCGCAATACATGCATGGATTGCCTGTTTGTTAGGCAATACCTGTATGTGTTGCGGCTGTGACACACATGCATGACATGCAGTTGCTGCGACTCAAATCTATTTTTCGAGAACGCCGAAGATACTCGATTAGCGCCTGAGCGTGCTCGGATAACCCCTTATCCGAGAATGCTCGCTCATCACTATTCGACACCCCTCATTCCTACCGATCAGCTGTTATCCGCTCCGGAAGTGGCTGGATGTAAACAGTGTACAGTGGAAGTGGAACAAAGTGGATGCATACACTGTTTACTTGCTGCTGACAGGTTCTGCTTATCAGTTCTTATTCCATCAAATAGGATCTAATCTGCTCACTTGGCAGCTGGCCACTAAATAGTGTACTGAACTGCGGTGTCATGTTTCACTTTCAATGTATTTAATACAGTTTTATTTGAATAAAACTTTCTTTCCAAGATTTAAGCATGTAAAAAAGCATGTCAATAAATAAACTGGCATTTAGGCTTCTCTGCATATTATCTCTTTATGTGTGCTAGTTTCTGTGTATCATAATATAAACTGCATTTGTTTTTGGGCAATTTTTTTCTATCTTTTAGAAATCAAAAATGCCATGGATAACTGTAAAACCGTGCCCAACATTGACCAAAAAGACATAGATGGTGATGGTGTAGGTGATGTTTGTGACAGCTGTCCCACTATTCGGAATCCAGACCAGGTAAGCTAATTGGATATTCATGTCAGTAAGCAATTGGAACCAGGGTTGTAGCAACGGTAGGTGCAGGGGTTGCAGTCCCACTCGAACCCTGGAGCCAAGAGGGACCCTAGAAGTCGCTTTGGCTTAGATTATAAAATCGACCCATGATTGTTGGAGACTTTGTTGGAGAAGATTGCTTGAGTCAAGTATTACCACATTTTCTTTTTTTTTTACACATATTTTTTTGTAATTTTGATTACGTTTTATCAAAACTACACTCCTCAACATCGAAATTGTAAAACCAAGAAGGATAGATCACAAAATTATGAAAATCACAGGATTAATTTATGTTATTCATATGCAAATTTTGAAAAAAATTAAACATTTTCAAAACCTTTCTTTTTATTTAGTATCAAGTATGAGCTCCATATCCAACAACATACAGTGCCATGAAAAAGCATTCATACACCGTGAACCTTTCCAAATTTTTTCACGTTACACCCATAAAGTTAAATGTATTTTATTGTGATTTTATGTGATATACTAACATAAAGTAGCAAGTATTTGTGAAGTGTAAATGAAATGATACATGGTTGTCTAAATACTTAAAAAATTAAAATTGACATGCATTTGTAGGCATCCCCCTGTAGTCTAATACCCCTAAATACAATCCCGAGTGACCATTTGCCTCCAGAAGTCATATAATAAATAAATCGAATGCCATTTTGAATGCCATTTTTGAAAGCAAGCCATAAGAAGTCCCATTTGCAGTTTGTAAAAAGCCATGTACAGGACACAGCTAGCATGTGGAATAAGGTGCTCTGGTCAGATAAGACCAGGGCCGATTTTAGGCAAAGTTGGGCCCTGGGCAAATGTTTAAAATGGAGTCCTAAATGCTAACATGTTGCACCATCACACACAAGCATTCCAGTTGCATTTACATGTTCTGTGTTCAGACCGTAAACGAGTGCAATCAACAATAGTGACAATATAAATTCGGTGCTTGTTTACTGGCCTCTTTACACAGGTTGACAAAGAATGATGGGCAGAAAACGATCACTAGTAAATCGAATCTGTCCCCATACTATATCATGTTATCAGCAGCACACCTGCAGTTTAAACCGGGCGATGTGTTGTTGGTTCCTGAGAACGATTTTTCTTCTGCCTTAAACAATCCAATCACCTGATAAATGAGCAGCAGTTTGTTCATTCATTGGGTGATTGCTAACATGTTTAGACCTCTGAACTCTTGGCATTTATAAATGGACTAGATGGTGGCCCGATTCGAACACATCGGGTATTCTAGAATAGGTATGCGGCCGACGGGGCGCAATTAGCAGAGCGGCGTTTAAATTTGGTGCCCAAATCGCTGATTGGTCGCGTTAGGCAACCGCGACCAATCAGCAAAGCGGTGTTTAAATTTGGCGGCAATATCGGTGATTGGTCGCGGGCGGCGGCCGCGACCAGTCTGCGAACCGTGTTAGTGAGGACTGGAGAGCGTGTTTAAATTTGGCAACAAAATCGCTGATTAATCGCGACCAATCAGCAGAGCGGTGTTTAAATTTGGCGCCAATACTGCTGATTGGTCGCGGCCGCCGACCGCGACCAATCAGCAGAGCGATACAGAGCGGGGTTTAAATTTGGCACCAAAATCGCTGATTGGTCGCCGGCCGCGACCAATCAGCAGAGCGGTGTTTAAATTTGGCGCCAAAATCGCTGATTGGTTGAGGCCGCCGGCCGCGACCAATCAGCTATTTTGGCGCAAAATTTAAACAACGCTCTGCTGATTGGTCGCGGCCGTCAGACGCGACTAATCAGCGACTTTGGGGCCAAATTTAAACCCCGCTCTGAATCGCTCTGCTGATTGGTCGCGGTCGCCGGCCTCGACCAATCAGCAGAGCGTTGTTTAAATTTGGCGCCAATCTCGCTGATTGGTCGCGGATGGCGGCCGCGACCAATCAGCAGAGCGGTGTTTAAATTTGGCGCCAAAATCGCTGATTGGTCGTGGGCGGTGGCCGCGACCAATCAGCGAACCGTGTTAGTGAGGAATGGAGAGCGTGTTTAAATTTGGCACCAAAATCGCTGATTAGTCGCGACCGCGACCAATCAGTAAAGAGGTGTTTAAATTTGGCGACAATACTGCTGATTGGTCGCGGCCGGCGACCGCGACCAATCAGCAGAGCGGGGTTTAAATTTGGCGCCAAAATCTCTGATTGGTCGCCGGCCGCGACCAATCAGCAGAGCGTTGTTTAAATTTTGCGCCAATACTGCTGATTGATCTCGGCCAGCGACCGCGATCAAGCAGCAGAGCGTTGTTTAAATTTGGCGCCAATCTCGCTGATTGGTCGCGGCTGGTGTCTGCGACCAATTAGCACAGCAGTGTTTAAATGTGGCGGCAAGATCGGTCATTGGTCGCAGCCGCTATTTAAATGTGGCGCCCAAATCGGTGATTGGTCGCGGGCAATGGCCAATCAGCAGTGCGGTGTTTAACTTTAGCGCCAAGATCACTGATTGGTCGCGTGCGGAGAGTGCGACCAATCAGCAAATCGTATTGGTGAGGAGCGGGGAGCGGAATCGTCTTGGTGAGGACCGGGGAGCGGCGCTGCCTGTGCGGCTACTTCCGCTGCGAGAACCCGGGACATGAGCGGGCGCTCGCAGCAGAAGTATCCCGACCCGCAGCGCCGCTCCCCGGTCTTCCCTTTCGCATGGATGTCAGCGACGCCAGCGGTCCTTCCGCTGCTACCGGCCGGGACATGAGCGCCTCGCGCCGCTCATCTCCCGGCTACATCTCCGTCCCGCAGATGGGTCCGGCGGTCGGTGTCCTTCTGCTGGTACCGGCCGGGAGATGAGCGCATCGCGGCGCTCATCTCCCGGCTGCAACACTGCTGAGCTCCGTCCCGCAAATGAGCCGCTAACGGCCGCCATCTTTTTTCTGAAATCCCGCGGCGCTGATTGACCGCTGCAGGACCAATGAGTGACGTGGGATTTCCTGGACAGACAGACAGACAGACAGACAGATAGACAGACGGGATAAGACAATTATATAGTAGATGATACAAACACACACACACACACTATGTGACAGAAACACTGTGTGTTACACACACACATAGCACACACCCATGTACAGTACAGACCAAAAGTTTGGACACACCTTCTCATTTAAAGATTTTTATGTATTTTCATGACTTTGAAAATTGTACATTCACACTGAAGGCATCAAAACTATGAATTAGCACATGTGGAATTATATACTTAACAAAAAAGAGTGAAACAACTGAAAATATGTCTTATATTGTAGGTTCTTCAAAGTAGCCACCTTTTGCTTTGATGACTGCTTTGCACACTCTTGGCATTTTCTTGATGAGCTTCAAGAGGTAGCCACCGGAAATGGTTTTCACTTCACAGGTGTGCCCTATCAGGTTTAATAAGTGGGATTTCTTGCCTTATAAATGGGGTTGGGACCATCAGTTGTGTTGTGCAGAAGTCAGGTGGATATACAGCTGATAGTCGTACTGAATAGACTGTTAGATTTTGTATTATGGCAAGAAAAAAGCAGCTAAGTAAAGAAAAACGAGTGGCCATCATTACTTTAAGAAATGAAGGTCAGTCAGTCCGAAAAATTGTGAAAACTTTGAAAGTGTCCCTAAGTGCAGTTGCAAAAATCATCAAGCGATACAAAGAAGCTGGCTCACATGAGGACCGCCCCAGGAAAGGAAGACCAAGAGTCACCTCTGCTTCTGAGGATAAGTATATCCAAGTCACCAGCCTCAGAAATCGCAGGTTAACAGCAGCTCAGATTAGAGACCAGGTCAATGCCACACAGAGTTCTAGCAGCAGACACATCTCTTCAACAACTGTTAAGAGGAGACTTTGTGCAGCAGGCCTTCATGGTAAAATAGCTGCTAGGAAACCACTGCTAAGGACAGGCAACAAGCAGAAGAGACTTGTTTGGGTTAAAGAACACAAGGAATGGACAATAGACCAGTGGAAATCTGTGCTTTGGTCTGATGAGTCCAAATTTGAGATCTTTGGTTCCAACCACCGTGTCTTTGTGGGACGCAGAAAAGGTGAACGGATAGACTCTACATGCCTGGTTCTCACCGTGAAGCATGGAGGAGGAGGTGTGATGGTATGGGGATGCTTTGCTGGTGACACTGTTGGGGATTTATTCAAAATTGAAGGCATACTGAACCAGCATGGCTACCACAGCATCTTGCAGCGGCATGCTATTCCATCCGGTTTGCGTTTAGTTGGACCATCATTTATTTTTCAACAGGACAATGACCCCAAACACACCTCCAGGCTGTGTAAGGGCTATTTGACCAAGAGGAAGAGTGATGGGGTGCTACGCCAGATGACCTGGCCTCCGCAGTCACCAGACCTGAACCCAATCGAGATGGTTTGGGGTGAGCTGGACCGCAGAGTGATGGCAAAAGGGCCAACTAGTGCTAAGCATCTCTGGGAACTCCTTCAAGATTGTCGGAAGACCATTTCCAGTGACTACCACTTGAATCTCGCCAAGAGTGTGCAAAGCAGTCATCAAAGGTAAAGGTGGCTACTTTGAAGAACCTAGAATATAAGACCTATTTTCAGTTGTTTCACACTTTTTTGTTAAGTATATAATTCCACATGTGTTAATTCATAGTTTTGATGCCTTCAGTGTGAATGTACAATTTTCTTAGTCATGAAAATACAGAAAAATCTTTAAATGAGAAGGTGTGTCCAAACTTTTGGTCTGTACTGTATGTACTGAGCATATACACACATATATGTATCCACAGGGTACATACACATGTATACATAGAGCACATACATATACATGTATACAGAGAACATACATAGCTCACATAGCATACATGGGCTCTGTATATGTATACACAGAGCACATACACACATGTATGCATGCATATAGATATACTAGCTATACTAGCTAATGAACCTGTTCTACGCTTAGGTGGCGAGCATTTTTATTGGTATATGGTCTCCATCCTTTTCCATACTCCCCCATCCTGGTATGTGCTGCCCCCATCCTGGTATGTGCTGCCCCATCCTCTTAAGTGTTGCCCCCATCCTGGTATGTACTGCTCTATCCTCATCCTGCGACCAATCCTGGTATGTGCTGCCCCCATCAAATAAATAAAAAAAACACTCCTACTCACCTCTCACCTTTCCATCGCTCCCCTGCAGCGCGTCACCTGTGGGATTTTACTAAAATGGCGCCATTTTAGTGAAGACACGTTTGCAGAGTGTATTCAACAAAATGGTGCCGAAGTACGCGCTGGCGCGTACCACGCTGTCCGGTGCTATTTTGTTGAAGACACATTGCACAAGTAGCAATTACAACTCCACACTCCTTCCCCGGACTCCGTCCCGTACAGAGCCACCACGGCAACACTCCTCCGAGGTCAGGTATGTTCTTATGGCGCCGGAGATCGCAGTATGAGTTCAGTGCCTACCCATACCGCCATATACTCCTCTTATCTGTAACGGCTGGATGTTTTCTTCTGTCTGGAGCCAGACTGCACAGGCGCATCGCGCAGGCGCAGTCTATAGAGGCTTTGGACAGACGGACACATCCCTGGTTATGTTGTGTACACTACCGTTCAAAAGTTGGGGTCACCCAGACAATTTTGTGTTTTCCATGAAAACTCATACTTTTATTTCTCAAATGAGTTGCAAAATGAACAGAAAATATAGTCCAGACATTGACAAAGTTAGAAATAATGATTTTTATTCGAAAGATTAAATTTTCTACTTCAAAATTTGCTTTAGTCAAAGAATGCTCCCTTTGCAGCAATTACAGCATTGCAAACCTTTGGCATTCTAGCTGTTAATTTGCTGAGAAATTTCACTCCATGCTTCCTGAAGCCCCTCCCACAAGTTGGATTGGCTTGATGGGCACTTTTTGCGTACCATACGATCAAGCTGCTCCCACAACAGCTCAATGGGGTTGAGATCTGGTGACTGCGCTGGCCACTCCTTTACAGATGGAAAACCAGCTGCCTGCTTCTTCCCTAAATAGTTCATGCATAATTTGGAGATGTGCTTTGGGTCATTGTCCTGTTGTAAGATGAAATTGGCTCCAATCAAGCGCTGTCCACAGGGTATGGCATGGCATTGCAAAATGGAGTGATAGCCTTCCTTATTCAAAATCCCATTTACCTTGTACACATCTCCCACTTTACTTGCACCAAAGCAACCCCAGACAATTACATTACCTCCACCATGCTTGACAGATGGCGTCAGGCACCGAGTAGTTACAGCTGCTTGGTGTTATGTTTGAATCACTCCCGTGTGCATGATTTGCAACTGTTTGACAGTTTTATTACATGTGAGGAATGTCTATTTCTTACACATTCCTCACATGTGATAAAACTGTCAAACAGTTAAAAATCATGCACACGGGAGCGATTCAAACATATCACCGAGCAGCTATAAATACTCGGAGTTCGGCCCGAGCATACTCGGACAGAACATACTCGCTCAACACTAGTCTCTATGCACCTATGTAGATATTGCAATAAAAACAAGACGTTTGCAGCTAGAATAGTCATATACCACATTAACAATGTATAGAGTGTATTTCTGATTCATTTAATGTTAGCTTCATTGAAAAAAAATGTGCTTTTCTTTTCAAAAATAATGAAATTTCTAAATGACCCCAAACTTTTGAACGGTAGTGTATGTATGTACACACAAGGTCAAAATTGTTAGTACCCCTCGTTTAATGAAAGAAAAACCCACAATGGTCACAGAAATAACTTGAATCTGACAAAAGTAATAATAAATTAAAAATCTATGAAAATGAACAAATGAAAGTCAGACATTGCTTTTCATCCCTGCTTCCACAGAATTTAAAAAAAAATTGAACTCATGAAACAGGCCTGGACAGAAATGATGGTTCTTCTTAACTTAATATTTTGTTGAACAACCTTTTGAGACAATCACTGAAATCAAACGATTCCTGTAACTTTCAATGAGACTTCTGAACCTCTCAACAGGTATTTTAGCCCATTCCTCATGAGCAAACTGCTCCAGTTGTCTAGTGTTTGATGGTTGCCTTTTCCAGACGGCATGTTTCAGCACTTTCCAAAGATGCTCAATAGGATTTAGGTCAGGGCTCATAGAAAGCATACCAGTATAGGGATGAGGGGGCCATACATACCAGGATTTGGGATAAGGGAGCCATGCATACCAGGATTGGAGGATAAGGAGGCCATACATACCAGGATAAGGGGTACCATACATACCAGAATAGGGATGCAGGGTACCATGCATACCAGGATGGAGGATGGGGTGCCATGCATACCAGGACAGGGATGAGGGGTACCATAAATACCAGAATATCAATGAGGGGTACCATGCATACCAGGATAGGAATGCAGGGTACCATGCATACCAGGGTGAGGGATGGGGTGCCATGCATACCAGGAGGGGGATGAGGGGTGCCATACATACCAGGGTGCCATGGGTACCATATTAATATTATTTATTTATATAGTGCCATTGATTCCATGGCGCTGTATATAACAAGGGGTTACATACCAAATACAGATATCACTTACAGTAAACAAACTAATAATGATAGACTGGTACAGAGGGAAGAGGACCCTGCCCTTGCAGGCTTACATTCTACAGGAATACCATACATACCAGAATAGTGATACCATGCATACCAGGATGAGGGATGGGGTGTCATGTATACCAGAATTGGGAGATGAGGAGTGCCATGCATACCAGCATTGGGGATGAGGAAGCAATGCATACCAGGATGAGGGACTGGGTGCCATGCATACCAGGATTGGGGGATGAGGAAGCCATGCATACCAGGATTGGGGATGAGGGGTGCCATGCATACCAGGATTGGGGATGAGGGGGCCATGCACACCAGGACTGGTGGTGAGGGGTGCCATGCATACCAGGATAGGATGGGGAACAGGATTGGGGAGCACAAATACCAGGATTGGGGGGCAGCACAAATACCAGGATGGGGGTACACACACACACACACACACACGAGATGGACGAAAGGACGGCAATGTCACGATGGGGACAGGCTTTGCAAAGTTGAGAATCTCCCCCCATGTGCTCACCCACCTATCCACTCTCTCTTTCCCCCAATAGCTTCTTTTAGCGCATACAATTAAATGCATTTTTTAACATTTTTTACATTTATTAATTTTAAATTAAATATACATGCGTGTGTTTGTGTGTGCATGCATGTGTATGTATATATACTTTTATTTTTCAATTATTATTTTTTAAATAGAAGTTTTTTGTTTATTTTTTCAATAATTTTTTATTAAAGTCCTTTTTTTTTTGTGAAATATAATATGATTCATGGTATCCTATATGCTGGTTTGTGTTTTCACACGCTGGCTTGCAAACAATATTAGGGGGTTAAATTACTGATTGTTATTATGTCATTAATGAGCGGTCCAATCGGTTTGTTTTTTGATCCTATATAATATTCCTGAGGTCATTTCCTTGTATCACCTGATGAAGACAGCTTGCATGGCGTCGAAATCCGTTGTGTTTTTACAAGGACTTTAATAAAGGTAGCAATTGCTGAATTTTATATGTCTTAGCGCTTTTTATCACCAGCTTTTACCTTTTTGCATTTTCCACATTTCACCCCTTTTGCGGTTACAGGTGAGCTGCTTTGGCTTACTCTTTAATTTTAGCTCATGGACTGTTTTCCCCTCATTTTGACATCCTAGCGCTTCCTACTACCAGCTTCAACGTCTTTTTTTCATTCATCGATGTATCTCATATGTATCTATCATCTATCAATGTATGTCATATCTATCTAGCTATCTATTTATCGATCTATGTATGTCTATATCTATCTTTCTCTATGGACCATACCCTGAGGTGAAGATATGGTGAACAGCCTTCCAGCCCATCTCTTTAGCTGTTCACAAAAAACCCAGACCTGTTAAAGTTAATTTAAGTCTCTCAGCATCTGTGACACTGGAGCATTAAATCTGGGTTCATATCATCAAGTTTTACAAACTGGATGACACATATCTCCATCTGTGATCACCATACAATATTAAATATATGTCTATATATCACACAATCTATCTATATCTACTGCATCTCATAGCTATGAAACATCTATCTATGTGTATGGTCATCTATCTATCCACCTATCAATGTCTATGTCATATGTATGCATATATAAACTATCTATCTATTTATTATACTATCTATGTATAGCTATGTGAAATTTATCCATCATCTACCTATAAATCATACACGGTATATATTAATCATATTACAAATTAAATAGATTAATTTAATTTAAAACATTTTTATAAACCACATTCCTTGTAAAAATGTTATCACTATTACATAACAACTTTCCTTGAAGTGGTGTATTAATAACTTTCACTTTGACATGAGAGCATTGCTTCACTCTGGAGAAAGCAACGTATAGCTGTCCATGTCCAAAGGCTGGTTCAGGTAAATAAATATCCACTCGATTAAGGGTCTGTCCTTGGGATTTGTTAATAGTCATTACGAATGCAGGTTTGACTGGAAACTGTCATCTTCTTAATTTAAAGGGTAACCCAGTGTCAGATGGACACAAATCTATGCGTGGAATAAATACAATGTCCCCTTTGGATGATCCAGTAATCACTTTAGCCTGTATGATGTTGGGGTGTAAGGCAGTGACAATCAGCTGAGTTCCATTGCAGAGACCTTTGTTGGTATTGAGGTTTCGCAGTAGCATGACAATAGTGCCAATTTTAAGTTGGAGCTGATGTGATGGCATTGCCGATGGGGTCAGAGAATTTAAAAATTCCACGGGGTACTGTTCACGTTCATCGTCGTCATCAGCATCCACAGAATCGTCACTTGTATATACAACGTACTTGCTACTCATTCTATCCATTATTTGAGAGTTGAGAAGGTGTACATCCTCATTTTTTGAGCAGAGTATTGCATGTGATGCTGCAGTGTTAACACGGTCTTTGACATTGGCATTTATGGTAATGTTTTGTCCAAATATGTCAGTCACTAAACAGCCAGTGCACAGCATGTCAGGAGGAATTTCTATGACATCATCTCCAAGGTTGTGTTCGTTGACGGCCTCATCATTTCCTAGTTTAAGCAACCAACTGCTGTATTCTGGATCAATGTAGCGCATGTTGTAGAATAGCAGCAGTCTTATAAAGTTTTTCCAGTGTTTTGAATATTTAACACAGGAGTCTACAATTTCTACTCTTGTGGCATTAGCAAGTACAGGAAGGCATTGTCTGAAGTCTCCTCCAAAAATGAAAACTTTACCACCAAAGGGTATTTTTTATCAGCAAAATGTGTTGTCATGACATCACGTAGAAGTCTATCAATGACATTCAAAGCATGGTTTTGTGCCATTGTGCACTCATCAATAAAAATAAAATAAAAATATTGTATGTTGTAACTTTTTTGGCGGCGTTGGTATCACTCTTAATCCTGGAAACAGATGTTTCGTTGATAGGAATTGCTATGCCGTAGAGAGAGTGCATTGTTCCTCCTCCTCGTAGCAAGTTAGCTGCTATTCCTGTTGTGGCTGCAGGTGAGACAACATCTCCTTGTCCTCGTACATAATGTATGAGTAGATGGTATAGGTAGGTTTTTCCACTGCCACCAGGGCCATCAATAAAGAAGCACTTAGGTGTTAATGTGGTGTCTTGTAAAGCTTGAACTATGGCCTCATGGGCGAAACGTTGCTCCTGATTCAGAGTTTCTTTCATCTCTGCAGCCCTTGTCAACTCATATTCCTTATCATAGTGCTCTTGAGGCTGACTTTTTTGTTTGCTGGTCGTGGTAAATTGAAATAATCAAAAGACTTCCCATGGATTAACACATCTTGCACATCTTCCATAGCGTAGCCTTCACAATTGATGCAATCTTCTGTGTTATTGAGGTATCTGTGACAGTAGTCTCTTAAAAAAATGTTCCTTAAACTCATTCCACAACTCTAGGGGATTAGTAGGTGGGCCGAAAACACAGATGTAAGCAAACATCTCCTGAAGTTGTGTAGGCATGTTCAGAACGGTGGCATCTATTATAGTATTTTTCCAGACACTGTAATTTATTAATAATCCTAGTGTTAATGCAGCATCTTTAAATGTTTGATGTGTAACACCATTTACGGATTTAATGCTCTCAAAACTTGCTGGGCCTTTTACATGCAATAATAACAAACGTAAATAATATTGTTCTTGGTCTTTCACACTAACTGTGTACATTCTTCCAATTACTTTTTCGCCTCGTCGCTTTCTGGGTTCCCATGTGCCTTTTTTCCAAACATAGTGCTCAGGAATTTCTCAGTAGTAATATTGATGTGCATTTAGGTCGATCTTATTAAGGTTGAAGTACGCCATTAGTGTGGAATTATTATGGAGCTTTTGTTGAATGTTGTCAATGGGATCGTCTTCATGAAAATATAGTGGCTGAGAGTTAAGCAGGTGTACTGCTAGGCGAATGATGGTATGAGATTGTTTATGCATTGGAAAAGCAAATATTCTCCATGTAGCTTCTGGTGCACTGACGTATCTCGAATCAACAAATTGGCTTGTTTCATCATGTTTGATGTCTCTTTGAGCTATTTCAATATTAGCCTTGTCGTGTCCTTTGTATACATATTTAAACAAATATTTTACACTTTGGATGGAAGCACAGATTTCCACATTAATGTGGCAGTTGTATTTTTTAAGGAAATAGGGGTTATATTGAACAACCCATGAATTATCAATTGTCTTTGAATGATGGTCGTATGTTCTCCCAATGTTTCTGCAGTAACTTGGATAGCCATCCGTTACTTTGTTGGTATATTCTTGGTATTTTTTGGGGAAACCTTTGGAACACTTCCCATTATCCATACAGGGAGAGTTAGGATTTGCTTCTCCACAGGGACCATGAATCATGTTCCTAATAACAATGTTGTGGAGCTGAGGGTATTTTGTTTCATCGGGAATTTCTGCCCATACTATGTTGTCCATGTCCTCTTCAGTTCTTATTTTTGAATTGCTTTCAAGGATTATTAAAATATGTGCGTGTGGCAGACCGCGCTTTTGAAACTCGATAACATGGACGGCTGCCGTGACCTCTCCAAATAAGGCATTGTTGATGTCTGCTAATAGGGAATCAAGATTAATTTTAAAAACACGTGCCACCAAGTCTGGCCTGTGTTCCACATAGGGGTGGATTAAGAGTAGCCAGGGCCCCGGGCAGTTTAGAAGGCGTGGGCCCCCCTCTCTCAGGTACCACATGTATCACGTGACATGTTACATGATCTTCATTTGATAGATCATGTGATAGGTCATGTGAGTAACACACAGAAGTTCTGATCACATCTATAGATGGAAAATGGCGGAATTTTTTTTACATTATGTACAACCCTATACATAACATAGAACTATATATAGCAGAGCAGGGGTGGGAGATTAATGTTCCCAAGGGGCCACCATTTCCGGTGACTACCTCTTGAAGCTCATCAAGAGAATGCCAAGAGTGTGCAAAGCAGTGATCAAAGCAAAAGGTGGCAACTTTGAAGAACCTAGAATATAAGACATATTTTCAGTTGTTTCACACTTTTTTGTTAAGTATATAATTCCACATGTGTTAATTCATAGTTTTGATGCCTTCAGTGTGAATGTACAATTAGTCATGAAAATACAGAAAAATCTTTAAATGAGAAGGTGTGTCTCCAAACTTTTGGTCTGTACTGTACAGTATGACCCCCACATAGCCTCCCTATATACAGTATGAGCCCCACATAGCCTCCTATATACAGTATCATTCCCCCACATAGCCTCCTATATACGGTATGAGCCCCTCACATAGCTCCTTATATACAATATGAGCTCCAACATAGCCTCCTATATACAGTATGAGCCCCACATAGCCTCCTATATACAGTATCATTCCCCCACATAGCCTCCTATATACAGTATGAGCCCCCCACATAGCCTCATATATACAGTATGAGCCCCTCACATAGCTCCTTATATACAATATGAGCTCCAACATAGCCTCCTATATACAGTATGAGCCCAACATAGCCTCCCTATATACAGTATGAGCCCCACATAGCCTCCCTATATACAGTATGAGCCCCACATAGCCTCCTATATGCAGTATCATTCCCCCACATAGCCTCCTATACACAGTATGAGCCCCACATAGCCTCCCTATATACAGTATGAGCCCCCCACATAGCCTCCTATATACAATATGAGCCCATCACATAGCTCCTTATATACAATATAAACCCCAAAATAGCCTCATATATACAGTATGAGCCCCCAAATAGCTCCTTATATGCAATATGAGCCTGTACATAGCTCCCTTCTGTGATCGACTGTCGGTTCCACAGCCAGCTCAGAGAATGATCGAATCTCACTCTGTGGGCGGCAAAATGCAGCTGCCAGGGAGACACCTCTGACCACTACAAGAGGTGGCCCGAAGCTACCCCCCTGACAGCTGTACCCAGGTTAGCTGCCCCTCCTCTTCCCCTAGGTACGGCCCTATACAGTCTATATGAGAATACATGACTGGTATCTATAATATAATCAGAGATGTGTCCGTCTGTTCGAAGCCTTTATAGACTATGCACGCAATGCGCCTGCGCAGTCTGGCCAGAGACAGAAGAACACATCAGACATTACAGGTGAGAGGCAGGAGGATGAGGATAAAGGATTGTGATGCCAGAGATCATGGTATGCGTAAGAGCTGACTGCATACTGCTATCTCCGGCGCCATTAGGACACATACCTCGATCTCCATTTTGTTGAAGATACTGTGTGCAAATTTGTCTTCAACAAAATGGCACCAGAGACCGCAATTAGTGTTGAGCGAATTTGTTCGGCATTTCAAATTCGGGTTCGTATTCGGGGTTGCGGCTTGTTAGCGCCAAAAAATTGTCTCCGCCCATGAAGATCCCTAAGTTTCCATGCTGTCACGCAAATAACTAATCGCAATATGTCCAGGCACGAACTCTGGCGCCACACTCCTTCAGCCTCACCGGAGATCCGGAGATTGAGGACGCGCTGCAAGGGGGAGGGGAAAAGGTGAGTTGGAGTGTTTTTTTGTTTTTTTTATGGATGGAAGAACAGCAGAACAGGCAGGATGAGGGAGCATATACCAGGATGGGAGACCTGGATGGGGGAGCATATACCAGGATGGAGGAGCATGTACCAGGATGGGAGACCTAGATGTGGGAGCATGGACCAGGATGGGGGACCTGGATAAGGGGACCATATACCTGGATGGGGGGGCATGTACCAGGATGGGGGACCTGTATGTGGGAACATGGACCAGGATGGGGGACCCTGATAAGGGAGCCATATACCCGGATGGTGGAGAGCATGTACCAGGATGGGGGACCTGTATAAAGGGACCATATACCAGGATGGGGGGAGCATATACCAGGATGGGGGACCTGAATGTGGGAGCATGGACCAGGATGGGGGACCCGGATAAGGGACCAATATACCAGGATGGCGGGGAGCATGTACCAGGATGGGGGACCTGGATAAAGGGGCCATATACCAGGATGGGGGGAGCATATACCAGGATGGGGGACCTGGATGTGGGAGCATGGACCAGGATGGGGGACCCAGATAAGGGAGCCATATACCAGGATGGTGGAGAGCATGTACCAGGATGGGGGACCTGTATAAAGGGACCATATACCAGGATGGGGGGAGCATATACCAGGATGGGGGACCCGGATGTGGGAGCATGGACCAGGATGGGGGACCCGGATAAGGGGACCATATACCAGGATGGGGGACCTGAATGTGGGAGCATGGATCAGGATGAGGGATGCGGATAAGGGGACCATATACCAGGATGGTGGGGAGCATATACCAGGATGGGGGACCTGGATGTGGGAGCATGGATCAGGATCGGGGACCCGGATAAGGGGACCATATACCAGGATGGGGGGAGCATATACCAGGATGGGCGAGCATACACCAGGATAGGGGAGCATACACCGGGATGGGGGAGCATACACCGGGATGGGGGAGCATTGGGTTTCAATCATGGGATCTGGTCCGGCGCAGGTTCAGTCATTGCTTTGAGAATACAGAGCAGCTGATGTAACCCCGGCCCTGACTGACAGCCAGCCTCAATGTAGAGCCAGTGTCAGTCAGTGCTGAGGGTGCGGTTATATGGGATGCTCTGTATACTCAGTGGTGACCGAACCGGCCCTGTCCCACCCCCATGACTGAAACAGAATGCTGGCAAGGAGTATAAAGTTCATTTTCTACCCGCTGCATTCAGCTGCTGGGCAGCATAATTACGTTGTTAACCTGCAGATTAACTGTTATATATGCAGGTTAATAGCTTTATTTCTGATGAAAGGATCCCTTTAGTTTTGTAGCACAATATTTCAATGAAATGGTACCGGAGTCAGTGCATGCGCATAACATGCTATCCGGCACCATTTTATTGAAGACACTGTGTATGCAAATTTGCATACAGTGTCATAAAAAAAAAAAGGTGCCGTAAATGTACTAAGAAAAAAGCTCGCCACCCAGGTGTAGAGCAAGTTCAATAGCTAGTATGATATACTGTGGTACAGACATCAGATGTTATATACTATACACATTGTTATATCCCATCTGACGTCTGTTCCACAGTATACCATGCAGTAATCTGTATACCGGATGTGATATATTATGTACAGGGATATACACTGTACTGATCATACCTGGACCTGCACACAGGGCCTCACATATCATATATGGAGCAGTATAATATGTGACGTCCTGTAGGTTCAGGTTTGATCAGATAGTATAGGATCCTGTCTGATGATGTCTGTGGTCGCTCTGCTGGGGCTCACTGTGATTTATTGCAGGACTCTGAATTTTCCTGCAGATCTGGTGTGACCCAGAGTGACCTGATCTGTAGCAAAGGTCAGAGTCCTGCAATAAATCACACAGAGCCCCAGCAGAGCGGCCGCTGACCGGACACTATAGAATCCTGTGTGCACTCATCAGGAGGGGAGCAGCGTCCTGCAGCCCCCTCCTCACTCCAGACATCCTGCCATAGGCCCGACCTCATTTACCGCCATACACTGAGGTCCAATGCACGAGCTCCTCTCAAGCAGGATGATGCAGCTCCAGGCGCCGCTGTGTGACGTCAGTCCTGGAGACGCTGCCGGCAGTGCAGGGGGCGTGTCTGCCTCCCTGTGATGTGACTGGCCGGCGTCTAACAGCATGTAGGTACAGTGCGGTCCCCCTGCCTCTGCCCTGCAGGAAACATTATCATGAGGGCGATCTGGCCATGGGCCCCACGGAGCCTCGGGCCCCGGGCGGTAGTCCAGATCGTCCTCATTATAATCCGCCTATGCTTCCACACGTTGCCACGGTTCTAAATTTTGTGTAATCTAAGTTCACTTTGTTACATATAAAATATAATACCCGTGCGATATAAGCCTTGATACACAAATACCCTCGCTTAGTGTGGTTTTTACTGGATCGATTTAAATTTGTTCAAATCTTATTGAGTCTTGTTTTATGTTAATTCCAATGTGTGGGTTTTTTTGTTTTTTTTAATATTTTTTAATTTTTTCTAATTTTATTTATTTATTTTCTTTTCACATTGAGAAATAATGTAAAAATTATGATTATGACTGCATCTCGCTTCCTGGCGATACATGCGAGATGCTATCTATACGTGCTGTTTCCTGCCCTTGCTCCTCTGACACATGGGTGAGCGGCATGTGCGTTCCATGCATATGGAGCAGGTACTTTTCACTAATTCACATATACAAAAAACCAGATCCCATCCTCTCTCTGTGTGACGGTCAGACTCATTGGAGCAGCGGCTCTTACCAGTATCCTTCGGGGTGCAGTAGTGCAATACTGACCTGGAAGCATGGGTTCTATTCCATGAGAAGTGTTTAAACCAATTTTTTTTTTTTTACATAATACTCCGAGCATGAAGACACAATTTAACAACTTTCAGATTTTTCATTTATTTTAATTAATTTATATTGGATTACAACATAATAAGACTTGTTAACATGTTTTTGAACATATGTACAGTACAGACCAAAAGTTTGGACACACTTTCTCATTTAAAGATTTTTCTGTATTTTCATGACTTTGAAAATTGTACATTCACACTGAAGGCATCAAATCTATGAATTAACACATGTGGAATTATATACTTAACAAAAAATTGTGAAACAACTGAAAATATGTCTTTGATGACTGCTTTGCACACTCTTGGCATTCTCTTGATGAGCTTCAAGAGGTAGTCACCGGAAATGGTTTTCACTTCACAGGTGTGCCCTGTCAGGTTTAATAAGTGGGATTTCTTGCCTTATAAATGGGGTTGGGACCATCAGTTGGGTTGTGCAAAAGTCAGGTGGATACACAGCTGATAGTCCTACTGAATAGACTGTTAGAATTTGTATTATGGCAAGAAAAAAGCAGCTAAGTAAAGAAAAACGAGTGGCCATCATTACTTTAAGAAATGAAGGTCAGTCAGTCCGAAAAATTGGGCAAACTTTGAAAGTGTCCCCAAGTACAGTTGCAAAAATCATCAAGCACTACAAAGAAACTGGCTCATATGAGGACCGCCCCAGGAAAGGAAGACCAAGAGTCACCTCTGCTTCTGAGGATAAGTATATCCGAGTCACCAGCCTCAGAAATCGCAGGTTAACAGCAGCTCAGATTAGAGACCAGGTTAATGCCACACAGAGTTCTAGCAGCAGACACAGCTCTTCAATAACTGTTAAGAGGAGACTTTGTGCAGCAGGCCTTCGTGGTAAGAAACCACTGCTAAGGACAGGCAACAAGCAGAAGAGACTTGTTTGGGCTAAAGAACACAAGCAATGGACATTAGACCAGTGGAAATCTGTGCTTTGGTCTGATGAGTCCAAATTTGAGATCTTTGGTTCCAACCACCGTGTCTTAGTGCGATGCAGAAAAGGTGAACGGATGGACTCTACATGCCTGGTTCCCACCGTGAAGCATGGAGGAGGAGGTATGATGGTGTGGGGGTGCTTTGCTGGTGACACTGTTGGGGATTTATTCAAAATTGAAGGCATACTGAACCAGCATGGCTACCACAGCATCTTGTAGCGGCATGTTATTCCATCCGGTTTGCGTTTAGTTGGACCATCATTTGTTTTTCAACAGGACAATGACCCCAAACACACCTCCAGGCTGTGTAAGGGCTATTTGACCAAGAGGAAGAGTGATGGGGTGCTACGACAGATGACCTGGCCTCCACAGTCACCAGACCTGAACCCAATCGAGATGGTTTGGGGTGAGTTGAACCGCAGATGGAAGGCAAAAGGGCCAACAAGTGCTAAGCATCTCTGGGTACTCCTTCAAGATTGTTGGAAGACTATTTCCGGTGACTACCTCTTGAAGCTCATCAAAAGAATGCCAAGAGTGTGCAAAGAAGTCATCAAATCAAAAGGTCACTACTTTGAAGAACCTAGAATATAAGACATATTTTCAGTTGTTTCACACTTTTTTGTTAAGTATATAATTCCACATGTGTTAATTCATGGTTTTGATGCCTTCAGTGTGAATGTACAATTTTCAAAGTCATGAAAATACAGAAAAATCTTTAAATGAGAAGGTGTGTCCAAACTTTGGGTCTGTACTGTATATCGATTTGCTTTTATACCAAATGCAACGAATTGGTGCCTCGGCAAAAAAAATTTTTTTTCTCTTGATTGCCTGTACATAAGGGATACTAGGAACATCTGTGTATCAGACACTAACTGAGGAAGCGGACAGGATGTCCGTGAAACGAGTATGAATGTAGTTTATTAATAAAAAATATTTCCATTAACCCTTTGATCATCTTTTCATACGGAGGAGCGCCGATATCTATTCACATTTCTTCTGCCATATCCACCTGTTGATATTTCTTATATCAAGAAAGTGACATTCATAGAGGACATGGACATAGAATCCAACCTGGAGGAGGCCGAACGTACCTATATATCCAACCCTTCAGAGGCAAATAAAGGGAAATGGTTACAGCTCCAACGTTTGTACACACAGCATATGGATACTAAGTCTAAGCGTAAGATATTTTTTACTCGGCAATCTTACTTTGAGTTGGGAAATCAATCTAGCAAGCTACTGGCCTTTATGGTGCGTCAACATAATACGCCTAATGCTATCCTTAAGGCTCGTGCCGCGGATGGCTCGGTAGCTACATCAGCAGGGGGTATCACTCATTGTTTTCAGGAATACTACGAATCTCTATGCAAGTCCAAATTCCCTGTAAACAAAGAGGACTGCCTTGCATACCTAGCAGATCTAGAGTTCCCCAATCTAAGTGAGAGTCAGCAGACTTATTTAGATGCTGATATCACCTTAGAAGAAATCAGCACAGCCATGAGCGATATGGCCTCCGGTAAAGCACCCGGCCCGGATGGGCTTCCATTGGAATTATATATAAGATACGAAAAGATTTTAGCTTCCCACCTTCTAGAGGTTTTTTCACAGGCGACCCTCGGTGAGTCATTACCCACGTCCTTTTATGAAGCTAATATGATTCTTTTGTTAAAGGAAGGGATGGATGCTTTAGACTGTGGATCTTACAGACCTATTTCTTTAGTTAACGTTGATTATAAAATTTTTAACAAGATTTTAGCTGTGAGACTCAACAAAGTGATTTTAGATTTAATACATCCAGACCAGACTGGATTCATGCCAAGCAAAAGCACTTCTATTAATATTAGAAGGGTACAATCTGTAGTACAATATAGTACCACACAACCTGATAACAACTGGGCACTAGCTTCATTAGTAGAGATGAGCGTTGTTCTACTCGAACTGTTCGCCAATCTCAAATTCGAGCTGTTTTGGGCGGTGTTCGAGCCGTTCGGCGAACACGAACAATTTGAGAAAAATTCGGCTGTTCGAGGTTATGTTCGATAACTGTTCGTGCACCAAAATCATAACTGGATTTTTTCTCAGTAATGATGAAAATTAATGTTAATACGCAGTTTGAGTGTACAGCGGGGTGGGGGGAGGGGCAGGGGATGGATCTCTGCAGGAACAATGAAGATCTCCATTTTTTTTTTCTCTTTCCCGCATTTACAGTGGGGAGGTGCAATCTGTCAGCCTATCAGCAGCGCACACACGGAGCGAAGTGCTTTTTTTCACACAAGCAAGGGCATGTGTCATTGGCAGTGTATGTTACATGTCCTTGCCCTATAAGACCAAGCCATTTTCCCCGTCGCCACCATTTTCTCACTGCTGCAGCTGCGTGTTAGACGGCACCGCTGTTGCTGTGTGCGCTATACCTTGTTAATTTCAAGCCAATTTTCGCACAAATCTACAGATAGCTTGGGAGTAGGGAATAGTTGTGATTGCAGTCCTTTTAAGGACTAGGTTACAGCATTTCCTACGACTTTTATCAGGCAGGTCTGTGCTCTTAAATAGATAGATTGTGGGAGTAAAGACTAATTGTAATTGCAGTCCTTTTCAGGACTAGGTTACATCAGTTCCTATCAGTTTTTGCCAGGCAGGTCTGTGCCAGTGCTGTGCAAGTTTTTTTCACAGCATTTGGCTGAATCTAGCAAAGCTAATCCTTTTTGGCCTATTGCAGAGTGTGTTAGTCAGTGGAGTAGCCTATCTGTGTTGCAAGATATACCACCTGTGTATAGAATACCAATTTTTTTACTGCACCTAGTGAAGTAAAATCTTTTGGGCATAGCATCATTCTATTAGTCCATGTATACTGACCTCCATCAGGTTGCAAATTGAATATAATTTTTTTCTGCATCTACCTCTGAAAAAATATTGGGCTTCTAGCTGTGTGTGGGACTTGTTCTATTAATCCATCTATACAGACCTCCATCAGGTTGCAAACTGAATATATTTTTTTCTGCATCTACCTCTGAAAAAATATTGGGCTTCTAGCTGTGTGTGGGACTTGTTGTATTAGTCCATCTATACTGACCTCCATCAGGTTGCAAACTGAATATATTTTTTTCTGCATCTACCTCTGAAAAAATATTGGGCTTCTAGCTGTGTGTGGGACTTGTTCTATTAATCCATCTATACAGACCTCCATCAGGTTGCAAACTGAATATATTTTTTTCTGCATCTACCTCTGAAAAAATATTTGGCCTTCTAGCTGTGTGTGGGACTTGTTCTATTAGTCCATCTATACTGACCTCCATCAGGTTGCAAATTAAAACTAATTTTTATCTGCATCTAGCTCTGAAAAAATATTTGGCCTTCTAGCAGTGTGTGGGACTTTCTCTATTAGTCCATCTATACTGACCTCCATCAGGTTGCAAATTAAAAATAATTTTTATCTGCATCTAGCTCTGAAAAAATATTTGGCCTTCTAGCAGTGTGTGGGAATTTCTCTATTAGTCCATCTATACTGACCTCCATCAGGTTGCAAATTAAAAATAATTTTTATCTGCATCTAGCTCTGAAAAAATATTTGGCCTTCTAGCAGTGTGTGGGACTTTCTCTATTAGTCCATCTATACTGACCTCCATCAGGTTGCAAATTAAAAATAATTTTTATCTGCATCTAGCTCTGAAAAAATATTTGGCCTTCTAGCAGTGTGTGGGACTTTCTCTATTAGTCCATCTATACTGACCTCCATCAGGTTGCAAATTAAAAATAATTTTTATCTGCATCTAGCTCTGAAAAAATATTTGGCCTTCTAGCAGTGTGTGGGAATTTCTCTATTAGTCCATCTATACTGACCTCCATCAGGTTGCAAATTGAATATAATTTTTTTCTGCATCTAACCCAGCCAATAGTTTTGGCCTAATACCACAGTTTGGCCACTCAGCTCTGCTCGGTTCCCATCCGTTGTTTTTTTGTGCAAACAACTCCAGAGTTGTTAATTAGTTAACCACCAAAATGAGTGGAAAAAGGCCTGCTGCTGGTGGAAAGGGGAATAGGCATGTTGGGAAGGGGAAAAAAGGTTGTGTCCGTGGGGTAGGTGTTAAAGCAACAGTAACATCTGCAGAAGAAAGACCATCTTCCAGCCAAACTAAAATGTCTACTTCTTTTAGCGGACAATGTGATAAGATCCCTTTCTTACGGCCACGCCAATCGCTACAAATTCCAGATGAGGCACAAAAACAGCAGGTGCTTCAACGGATATCAAGTGCTCCTTTAAGTGGGCTCTCCTCCACATCAACTTCAACATCACAAATACTCCAGTCCTCAAAGGTGTCACCCCAATCGCACTTGCTTCCTCACAGCTCCCAAATCTCCAGCTGCCCGTCTGAGTATGAGGTAGAACAGATGGTTGAGTCTGCAGAGCTGTTTACTCATACTATAGCCTGGGAATCAGAGGTCGACTCCAGCGCTTCTGTGAATCCAGACGAGGAAATGATCTGCACTGATGCCCAGAATCTTTATGAGTCGGATCCAGGACGAGACGCAGAAGGTTCTGACCATAATGTAGACCCTCATTCCCAAACTGTAACTCCTGTTGGTGGAGACAATGAGGAAGACGATGATAAGACTCAAATACCTGATTGGAGCGACAACTTTAGTTTTTTGTCAGGGCAGGAACAGGTTGGCTCTGAGGACGACGGGTGTGATAACGCACAGGGTGATGATGATGAGGTTGGAGATCCCACTTACTGTCAACCCACAGTCAGCCAAGAGATGAGGTCAGCAAAGGAGGTGGAGGAAGATGCTAGTGACGACGAGGTCAGGTTGCGCCTTCCTGGACAGAGACGTAGTACTGGAAGCACGTCAACAACTGCATCCTCAAACACAACTCTGCCTCTCACCACAAGTCGTGGTGGCTCTTCAGGTCGCATGGGTGCTAAGCCTTGCATAGCCTGGGCATTTTTTCAGATCGATAAAGATGACCCAACTCGTGTTATCTGTAACATTTGTCAGCAAAAGCTAAGTAGAGGCCAAAAAATACATAGTTTGAGTACTTCATGCATGAACCGGCACATGGACATGAAGCATAAGTTGCAGTGGGAAGCTCAGTGTGCTACAATGCGGCCTAGCCGGCCGGGCCAACCACCGTCTGCCATATCTTGTGCATCCGCGGCCTCTTCATCCTCTGTGACTGGGGGGACAGCAGTCACACCTGTTTTGGGGCGCAGACCTGACACCTCTTTACCCGCAACAGCCAGCGTGATTGGCAGGTCATCATTTTCTTTGGAGGTGGTAACACCAGCTGGTGTTGAGCGCTGTCCGACATCGATAGCACCACCTTTGGATCAAGGCAACCTAACATGTCCGCCTGCATCTTCCTCACAGACCGGCAGTTTGCCGGGGACACCCTTATCAACCCCGTCTAAGCACAATAGCCAGCCCTCGGTCTCTCAGATGTGAACAAGTAAAAGACCATTTCCTCCTAGCCATGAGAAAGCTAAGAGGTTGAATTTCACCATCTGCAAGTTCTTGGCTACAGAAATCCTGCCTTTCCGCCTGGTGGACACAGAGGATTTTCGAGACCTTATGTCCGTCGCAGTGCCCCAGTACCAGATGCCCAGTCGGCACTACTTCTCAAAGAAAGGTGTGCCTGCGCTCCACCAGCATGTCGCACACAACATCACCGCTTCTTTGAGAAACTCTGTGTGTGACAGGGTGGATTTCACCACAGACACTTGGACGAGTAGGCATGGACAGGGGCGTTACATGTCGCTGACTGGGCACTGGGTAACTATGGTGACAGCAGGACAAGGGGCTGCTGTCCAAGTCTTGCCGTCCCCACGAGTTGTGCGTCAATCCTCTTTATGTCAAAGATCCTCCACTGCTTCTGCCTCCTCAACCTCCTCTCGGTCTTCCACCTGCACCCAAAGCCTGTCTGGTCATGCCACAAGCTTTCTAACTGCGCAGAAGGGATCCTGCACACCTCCTTACTATGCTGGCAGTAGGGCTCAACGTCATCAGGCGGTTTTTACATTGAAATGTCTGGGAAATGTGAATCACACAGCTGAGGAGTTGTGGTCAGCTCTGGAGAACCAATTTCATGAATGGTTGTCTCCACTGGACCTGAAACCAGGGAAGGCCGTGTGCGACAATGCTGCAAACCTGGGTGCGGCCCTTCGCCGGGGCAATGTCACACACGTGCCTTGTATGGCTCACGTGTTGAAACTGGTTGTCCAGCAATTTTTAGTCCACTATCCCAGACTAGATGGCCTTCTGCAGAGGGCACGGTCGCTGTGTGCTCACTTTCGCCGTTCGCATCCCGCAGCTCAGCGACTTACATCTCTACAGAAGTCGTTGGGCCTGCCACTTCACCGGCTAAAATGCGATGTGCCTACCCGGTGGAATTCAACTCTGCACATGTTGCAGCGACTGTGGCAGCACCGACAAGCCCTGGTGCAATACGTTCTGACGTATAGCCTGGGCCAACGAGATCCAGAGGTGGGGCAAATCACGCTGGAGGAGTGGTCTCCGATCAGGGACCTATGCACCCTTCTGCACAGTTTTGAAATGGCGACGAAGATGTTTAGTGCTGACGATGCCATTATCAGCATGACTATTCCGGTGATTTACATGCTGGAGCACATGTTAAACAGAATTCGGAGTCAGGTGGTGGCACAAGAGGAGGTGGAGGAAGTAGAGGACGAGGAGTTGTATGCGGAAGGGCTAACATCTGCAAGGTCCAGACGGTCGGCAGCACCAAGGCGGCAGGCATGTGAGGGTGGGGGAGATGGTTTTACCAGGGCGCATGGTAGCAGCCAAACTAGTGAGGAAGGTGCAGGAACCCAGGAAGAAGTGGAGGACGAACTGATGGAAGACTCATCAGATGAGGGAGACCTTGATCACATTTCTGTTGTGCGAGGTTGGGGGGAGAGGACAGAGGAAGGAAGCATGATTGTTACCTCGCCACCAACACAACAGGGACTTGGTGCTCCTGGATGCGCAACACACATGAGTGCCTTCTTGCTGCACTACCTGCAACATGACCCTCGAATTGTGAGAATTAGAAATAATCCTGACTACTGGGTTGCCACACTGTTAGATCCCCGGTACAAAAGTAAATTTGCAGAAATTATTCCTGCCATAGAAAGGGATGCACGCATGCAGGAGTATCAGCAGAGACTGTTGCAGAATCTTACATGTGCTTTTCCACAAAATACCAGTGGTGCACGTAATGAATCTCACAGTTCCAACTTGCCAACCGTGGGACCGTCAAGTGTTCAGCACTCAAACCGTAACAGAACCACAGTATCTGCTGGTAGCATCAATTTTGCGGAATCATTTCACCACTTTTTTAGCCCATCCTTTGCAAGGCCACAGGAGACAAGAAGTCTGACACATAGTCAACGCCTAGAGACGATGTTACAGGAGTATCTCCAAGTAAACATTGAAGCCACGACTGTGTCACTGGACCCTTGCTCTTTTTGGGCTTCCAATCTGGATAAATGGCCGGAGCTAGCCACTTACGCCTTGGAGATCTTGTCATGCCCCGCAGCCAGCGTTCTGTCTGAACGTGTGTTCAGCGCTGCTGGTGGTGTGCTGACAGATAAGCGCACGCAGCTCTCCACTGATAATGTAGACAGACTCACGTTCATAAAGATGAACAAATCATGGATCCGAAACGACTTTTCTACCCCTGTGTCATCCTGGGGAGAGTAAAAGCTTGATGATTGTTTAAAATCACCCTACCAACCGTTTTAAGCTTTCAAATTACTAATCATGTTTATCTGTATCTTGGCTGGAAAATAATTTGGGCTTTGTAGCAGTGTGCAGCACTGATTCTATTAGGCCATCTATTATAAGCTCCACCAGATTTAAAATTACTAATCATGTTTATCTGTATCTTGACTGGAAAATAATTTGGGCTTTGTAGCAGTGTGCAGCACTGATCCTATTAGGCCATCTATACTAAAGCTTCACCAGATTTAAAATTAATAATAATTTTTAGCTGCATCTAGCCCGGAAAATAATTTTGGGGCTCCGAGATGCGCAAGACACATAAGTGCCTTCTTGCTGCACTACCTGCAGCATGACCCTCATATTGTCAGAATTCGAAGTAATCATGACTACTGGGTTGCCACACTCTTAGATCCCCCAAACTTTTCGATCAACCTTTTCATTTTAATAAAGACCAAAAAAATGGTCATTTTTGAAATTATAAGCATTAGCAGGTTGTTAGAAACTGAAATCAAACAGTTTTCAACTCAAAACTTTATTCTAGGTGATGTTACATTTTCACATAGGACCCCTTGTTCGAAAAGAGCTTCTGAACTCTTTCGTCCATTGAATTTGTCAGGTTTTGGATGGTTTCTGCTTCAATTGTTTTGCATGAGGACAGAATACCCTCCCAGAGCTGTTGCTTAGATGTGAACTGCCTCCCGCCATCATAGACACTCCTTTTAATGATGTTCCAAAGGTTCTGAATGGGGTAGAGGTCAGGGGAGCATGGGGGTCACACCATAAGTTTGTCCCCTTTTATGCCCATATCAGCCAGAGATGCAGATGTTTTATGTGCAGCATGAGATGGTGCATTATCATGCAGAAAAATGATCTTGCTGTGAAATACACGGTTCTTCTTCTTGAACCATGGCAGGAAGTGCTGTTTGAGAAAATCCACATACATTATGGAGTTCATCTTTAGCGCCTTCAGGGATCCTAAAGGGGCCGACAATCTCTCTCCCCATGATTCCAGCCCAAAACATTACTCCACCTCCTCCTTGTTGGCGCTGTAGCCGTGTTTGCGTGGGGTGTCCATCAACCAGCCATCCTCCACTCCATCCATCTGGACCATCGAGCGCTGCACGGCACTCATACGTGAACAAAACAGTTTTGAAATCAGTCTTCATGTAATGTTTGGCCCACTGGAGCCGTTTCTGCTTGTGTGAAGTGGATAGAGGAGGTCGACAGGATGGCGTATGCACAGCTGCAAACCTCTGAAGGACCCTGCATCTTGTTGTTCGGGGGACGTTGGAGGCACAAGCAGCTTCAAAAATTTGTCTGCTGCTATAACAAGGCTTTTTTGCCGCTGCTCTTTCAACCTGACGTAATTGCCTGTAGGAAAGAGTCCTCAATTTGCCCTTATCAGCACGCACACGTGTGTACTGTGAATCAGCTACATACTTCTTGATTGCCAAGACACTTCATCCTGATCATCGCACAATGTTGATTGTAGTCATGCCTTGACCTAAACACTCCACAATTTGTTGCTTCTCAGCAGCCGACACATCCTTTTTCTTTCCCATTTTGGCAGAAAATGTAGGCTGCTTAATAATGTGAGACAGCCTTCTTAAGTAGTCTTGCCTTTCATTGGACACACCTGCCAAACTAATTAGCACAGGTGTCTGCAATTGCTTACAGTGATATAAGAGCCCTGACACACATCACCATCAATGAGTTTAACTGACAAACAAACAAATTCTTCCCTTATCACTCCTAAACACTTTTTGCATAATAATTTGGAACACAGTGTACATGTGCTTTTCCACAAAACACCAGTGGTTCACATAGTGAATCTTACAGTTCTAACTTGCCAACCGTGGTCTGTATGGAGTTGTTCAATAAAGGGCCCAAAATTAAGATAACATAGATGGGAGAGGTCTCTATGAATAGGAATTCCTAAGTATTTGATACCCTGTGAGGGCCAGGCAAAGGGAAAGTTGGACTGGATGGAATCCTATATGGATTTGGGGAGGGAGACATCGAGGGCCTCAGACTTCGCTGCATTGATTTTAAAATTTGACCATGTAACAAAGTGATCTATTTCAGCCATAACAGCATGGATGGATATATGTGATTGAGTGATATATACTAGGACATCATCAGCAAATAGAGAGCACTTGTACTCGGTGCCTCCCACCTCAATCCACCTAATATTGGGGTTATGGCGAATTGATGAGAGCAGGTGCTCCGTCACTAGGATGTATAAGAGAGAGGACAGAGAACATCCCTGCCTTGTCCCATTGGTGATTGTGAAAGGTGATGAAAATTTTCTGACGCGCCCCCTGGGCCTTGGGACACCCGGAGCCGGACCATTTTTGGTGGATGCTGGTGGTTGTAGTCTCCGTGGCGTCAACCCGGTTCCGTGGCTCAGGGCGGTCAAACCAGTGGCGGAACTATTTATGTGGTTTTGATGTTTAAATGTCCGACTATGCCACCCGTGGATTGCGGTCAGAGTGAACCGCCGCTCCAGGGCAGACCGCTGAGGCTGGTGTTGTGGGTGCAGCAGAGCGTAGCATAACTCCCCATGGGAGGAGTATAGCCTCAGGGCAGTGTATGCGGAGGATGGGGGTGATGGTGCAGGGCAGCAGCAGTAATGACACGGAGTCAGTGATGCACTCCAGGGCCTTTACTCACAGTTCTTATTATCCAGACCACGTCTGCAGGTAACGGCTGCCCACGTCGTACTGTGCTCACCAGGTGAGGGGCTCAGACAACTCCCAGATAACTTTGGAGTGCTTCACAGGACCCCCTTTGTGTGTCCTTTGTCTGGCCTTTCTTACCAACCCTTTTGTCCGGCTGCCTCGGGCCTCCTCTTGGTAAACTTGGCGCCAGTTTCCCTGACCCTATGTGGTGTCTTCCTAGCGGGTGTAGCGAGGGGCTGCGCCACATAAAATGTCACAGCCTCCTGTTTCTAGCTGAGGGTCGTTTCCTGCCTCCACTAGTTTCGGGGACCGGTCTCCCCCTTTGGCCTGACCCCTCCACGCAGGTGGATTCGGGCGTGCGGTGGCGACTCGCCCGTCCGCACCCCTGGGATCCCTTCATTCCTCGTTCCTGGAGCCTTCTCCGCTCCTCTTCCTTCCTTCTCCCTCTTCCAGGCCTGGGCCTCTGTTACTAGGCCCGCCTCCGGAGCAGAGCTCATGCAGAGCCCCTGCTCCCTGCCACTTCTGCTCAGACTTCTCTGCACTGAACTAAGATGGTGCCCACCTTTTATACTCCCTTCTCAATGCACCCAGGAACTGCTTCCTCCCTGCTCCTGCACTACAGGGTTCCCCTTCCTCAGTGTTCCCTCCCCCCACTCCAGCCAGGGACAGGGACTGTCGTGCCCATCTCAGGGGCATATTGGTCGCCCTGCCCCACGGCAATGTGGTGTAATGCATGCAGGTGTCGGGTCCTGATCCACACTACATCCTTACCTGAGAGTGAGATATCACACCTCTGGGTGAGGTGCAATACCTCTGTAGCAACCAAGCCCTCAGGGTGCTACAGCTCCATTTATCTTCAGCCTAGGTGACGTATTGCGATACAGGGCCGTGATTTTGGCTATAAAAGGGTCCCCTAGACCCCTACCCCAAGCTTTTTAAGAGAATCATATATGGCGTGCCAGGAGACTCTATGGAATGCTTTCTCAGCATCCAACGAGAGTATCTAATTACAAATTTTTAACTGCATCTACCCCAGGAAATACTTTGTGCCTAGTAGCAGGGTCTGCTAGTCAGCGGATTATCCCGGCTGTTAAGCAAGCTACACCACCTGTAGTTTGGACACTTCATTTTTTCAAAGGAAATGCTTCGGGACCACGGTATACTCAGTGAAGAGCATCAGGAGGCACCCCAAGGCATAGGGGCTCGGACTGGCAGTAGGATGCCTTGCGGTGGACAGCCGAGCTCGATCCTTATAAAAGCTTTTTAACTGCAGCAGCTTTAGTGGACGCTACTGGAGCTGGAATTACGCGGCTGCTTGCATGAGACTTGCCCTCCAATAGATCCTTGTAAATGGATTTAAAGTGTATTTATTCAAATTAGAGAGACAATTTAAATTAAAAAGCTTAGAGCTGCCTCCACCACAGGGGGGCTCGCTCGACCCACCAGCGGACAGGCACCAGTATTGGGAGAGGGGGGCTGGCCGTCAGGGTTCACCGCGGCTCTGGCACAAACCCGGCGACACGGAGGTGGCACGGGCAGGAGCGGACTGAACGTGTCGGCTTCTCACTTTTTGGATTTTAGAAGGGCATGACATGCCTATATCTGTGTCTCCCCCTCCTTTTACTCCTCCACCTCTTTTCTTTTCGCATGACTATATGTACTTGTCACTTTTCCATGTGTTAGTTGTGTCTTCTGAGCAGTTTGTCAGCTTTTGGACACCTTTGAAGGTGTTTTCTATGTGTTTCTATGTGTTTTTGTTTGCCTGCCATTGGTTTTAACGGTGTTCGAAGGTGTTCGACGAACAGTTCGACGAACAGTTCGGCGAACACACGGGTGTTCGACGAACCGAACTGAACTCGAACACTACGGGGGTGGCTCAACACTATTCATTAGACGCCATGAAGGCATTCGACTCAGTAGAATGGCCATTTCTGGCGGCATGCCTTCAAAAGTTTGGATTTGGCCCAAACTTCCATAAATGGATGCATATCATATATGTAGCTCTAACGCCAAAGTAGTAGTAAATGACATTCCTTCTACATCCATCTTGCTTGAAAGGAGGGACTCGTCAGGGCTGTCCTCTCTCTCCCATGCTTTATTTGCACTGGCCATTGAGGCGCTGGCTATCCAAATACGCACGGCACCACTAATTAAAGGCATATCGATAGCTAACCCGACAGATACTATTGGGCTATATGCAGACGACATGGTTATTTTTATGGATCAGGTCCAGGATACTTTGCCCCAGGTTATATCTACTATAGAAAAATTTGGGAGATTTTCTGGCCTCACCATAAACTGGAACAAGTCAGCGTTCTCAGGTGGGCCTCATACCCAACTTGATTCCTTGTCAAATCTTCCTGTGGTTACACATTTTAAATACTTAGGGATCAATATTAACCGGGAAAGTCAAACGGATTTTCCTATTAATATTCTGCCTCTATTGGATTATGCTAAACGTAAATGTAATCTACGGGGGTGCCGGGCCGCATAAATCTAATTAAGATGATACTGCTGCCAAAATTCAGTTATATGTTACAGCATAGTGCGGTACCAGTTCCCAAATCCTTTTTTACAACACTGAACTCGTTGATGTCCTCATTTGTGTGGTGAAGCTCTCGTCCTAAACTGAAATTATCCACGCTTCAAAGACCCAAAAGGTACGGGGTACAGCTCTACCAGATTTTCTCCTCTACTACCTAGCAGGTCAACTAAAGGCAATAAGTAGTTGGATGCCAGGCTCTCAACTGCCAAGCTCAGAGAGTCACCTGGCGGTAGCAGCAAGTATTGGCTGTCTGCTAGGATTCTTAGAGATGAATAAACCTGATACTACAAAAATGTTGCACAAGACGGCCCGTCTGGTGTGGAGACAGGCGAGACGAATGTCAAATTTCACCCATATTCTGGCAGACATGCCTCTGTGGGGGAATCCCTATTTTCCACCTGTGGTATCTCATCCAGCCTCCCAATTTTGGATTTCCCATAAAATCCTTTTACTAGCTGACATGTATGATCAGAATATATTTTTATCATTTGATCAATTGTGTAGTAGGTATGGGGAACATATACAAGATGCTCTGGTACTTTTATCCACCTTTCCGCTGATAGGTATCCTTAAATCACAAGGACCGCAAGGTCTCATATCGGCCCTGTACATTTACATGCTATTACTGGGCACGAGCTCTACTTCTCTAAAGGTGAAGGACAAGTGAGAGCTGCTCATTCCTACAATCAGCGAGGAAGACTGGGAGGAGATATTGGAATCCCCTTTCTGTTTCCCCCTCCGTGAACAATAAAATGACTCAATTATACATTATTCACCAAGCTTACTTATCTCCATTAAGACTGCAACGTATGGGTAGACTGCCCTCCTCGGAATGTTTAAGATGTCATACTTTATATGCAGATTTTTGGCACATGATATGGTCGTGTCCAATTATTAACTCCTTTTGGAAAATCATAGTCACATTCCTGTCTTCTTTGATATCTATTCCGATTCCTCTAGATCCGATTATATGTTTATTTGGGTTACTCGAGGAGGAAGAGTGGGACCACCACATTAGAATTTTTCTTAGGGAAACGTTATTTCTTCCCAGGAAATTGATAGCTACAAGATGGATGGGAAATTCTCCTCCAACACTAAGGTCATGGATTGAGTCAGTAAACACAACGATTACATATGAGAAAACAGTGTATCATAATAGAGGTTGCCCTCAGAAGTTTGACAAGGTGGGGGACATTTGGAACTCTTCAGAGGCTACGATCTTTTGCAATTGAGGTACACTATACAAATTATTAGCTACAATTATGAACAGATAGGACATACATGAGTACTTTATAGATGGCAGCAAAAAAGTTGTTTTTTTTTGTTATTGCAGGTTTATATGTTTTTCAGCTTCTGAACTTGCATTTTAGTAATACTACTGGTAGTGGAGCATAAAAAATGTATTCAGATTAAAGATGAAATATAGCCTGTGTTACGCTGGTGTGTCCTTTAATAAAATAAAATAAAACTCAAAGGACACGTCGGGGTCCACCGGACTGCAGAGGAGCTGCAGCAGCTGAGTCCAGAGGAATGTTCAGCTAAGCACAGAGAAAGAAATAAGCTAGTGTGTTAAGTGCACACACTAGTAGTAACTAAACAAGGTACAATGCTGGGAGTTAGTGACTCGCCCCCTGGGCCGTGGGGTACCCGGAACCGGGCTTCTGTACGATGCTGGGGGTAGTAGTGGCAACCCGATCCCGTGGCTCAGGGTGGTCAGACCAAATTGTGGCAGTCTATTTATAGATTTATGAATGTCTGACTACGCCACCCGTGGATTGCGTTCTGAGATAACCGCCACTGCGAGGCAGACTGCTGAGGCTGGTGTTGGTGTGCAGCACAGGGGTAGGATAACTCCCCACGGGAAGAGTGTAGCCTCAGGGCAGTGTAGGTGGATGCTGGGGGTGATAGTGCCGGCCGCAATAGTAAAAGTTCAGAGCCCGTTTCAAACAGTTCTGAGTCTTTATTGTAGATGTTATTAATGACCCAACAGTAGTACCGGTTACGAATGGGCCTGGGTATCTGAGAGCATTCGGGCGAGCCCCACTGGTCAGGGTGAGTGTGTAGGCATACCGTTCTCTCTATGCTCTTTCTGACTATCCTCCTCTTCGTGGTGTAATAGCCCACGTCCCTGAGCTGGCCATGTACTTCTCGCCTATATGGCTTGCGACTCGGGCCTTGGGTACCTTTTGCTTTCTCCTCGCTGTACTGGTCCCTCTGTGTGACGGAGCCTCCAGGCTTCTTAGGCCAAGGGACCTGAAATCCCTCGCGGGTTGGTTCTCTGCTGCTGGGCTTATAAGCCTGACAGCCTCGAACCCCAATGTCCGGTTGTGTGATTCTCTCAGCCAGGACCGGCTCTCGTCGCCTCTGTCCCTGGCTCGCAGTCTCTCCTCTGCCTCACGGACTCCTCAGCTACAGCTGAACTGTCCCTCCTTCTCTGGGACTAGTCTCACTCCTGAGCTAGGTCATCCAGTTCTCTCTAACCCTGCCCCCAGTTCCAGCTTTTATTGGGGCAGCCAGCTCCCCCTACTGGCCTGGGACAGGAGGTGCTGTATGCTAACAATATCTGCACCAAAGAATTAATTTCAATAGAGTATTACTATTATAATGGGGACTGACACCTCTTCCACTACAGCCAACCCAGCAGATGGAGACAAAATCAGAAGTGTTCACATTTAAAAAAAAATAGGGCCTAAGGGTATGTGCCCAGGATGCAGAATTGAAGCAGAAATTTTCCGCAGCGTTTCTGCATGTTCTTGGCAGTAAAAACGCTTGCGTATTTTACATATTTTACACGTGTTTTTGACGCGTTTTTGCAGCGTTTTTACATGCGGATTTGACTTGCTTTTTTCAAATGCGTTGGGACCTCAAATCCGCATGCAGAAACGCACAAATAATGGACATGCTGTGGATTTTTCCACAAGGAAAATCCGCTGCGGAAAATTCCACAGCATGGGCACAGAACATGCAGATTTTCATTGGGGATCATGGGGCACGGACTACCAAGCGTTTTGCAAGCGTTTACGCTGCGGAACTTCCACATCAAAAATGCTTGAAAAACGCATCGTGGGCACACAGCCTAAGACCACCATTTCCATGGAGATGGTGGAGTTCAACCTCTTAGCTTTGTCATGAGTAGGAGGAAACAATCTTTTACGTGACCACAACTGCAGGACCGAGGGCTGGCTAAGGTGCTGAGAGAGGGCGGAGAATGGTGAAAAGGACAAACTGCTGGACTGTGAGTGAGGTGCAGGTGGAGATGTTATGGTGGATTATGTGGTGTGATCAGTGAAATAAACACAGCAGGCATGTCCACTTCTATTACAGCTGACGGGCTCTCACTCAGCCTGACTGGAGCGGGTAAAGAACCGAAGGTTCTGAGGTTGGAGACCTGCGTGACAATACTTGGCACAGTAACAGAGGAGGAGGAAGAAGCAGCGGATGCGGTTGATGGGGCGGCTGATGGTTGTTGAGGTCCGCTGGTTCGCATTTTTATCGCAGTGAGATTGCCAGAGTAACGCATGCTGTTTGCGCATGTGAAGGTTCATGCATGTAGTAGTCAAATTATTGCACTTTCCCTCTACTGAATTTTTTTCTTGTAAAGCTGGCAGATAACGTGAGTTGGCATCGCTTGCCGCCCCTGCTGGCCACAGTCACAGTTGTGGCTAAGGATGCCGTGCTCCTTGTGCTTGCATCACTCCGTGTCTGCGCCGTAGGGCGCAACATAACCTCCTCATCTTCCTCCTCCTCCACCTCCTCATATGAGCTGCTCAGCTGCATGCCTCTGGGTTCACACCAAGTGGGATCTACAACATCATCTCACCCTGAGAGTCACCTGAATCCAAGCTAAAAAAATGTTGGGCATCGGTGCAGATGCTTTCCTCTTCTTGACTTTGTGAGTATTTGGAATACACTTCTGATGCCCATGGCATAGAATGTGTGAACAGTTCTGCAGACTCATCACCACTTGATGCAGCGCTTGCCATCCACTGGAGCACCTGCTCTTTCTGGCCCTCCTCAACAAGGCCTATCGCTGTGCGGCTGCCAAAGAAAGGGAGAGGAGTAGCACATCCAGTAACATAAGTTGTCAGTTGTCTTTGGATAGGCCGTGATGGTGTTGGTTCACTAGTGCTTTCACTAACATTATCACCTACCCCACATATACCTTGAACACCAAGCCTATTCCCCCTTCCACCATGAGCTCTCTATTTCCCACTCTTGTTGCTCAGATAGTGTGGTAGCAGCGCACTATTAGCAACAAAAAATGAGATTTTTTTAGTCTGCACCAGCTCTGCACACACCTGAATCTCAGTGGCACTAAATGACAGGGTTAAATATGGCTTGCTGTATCATGTTAGTAACAGAAAAAAGTGTTTTTTTTAGTGTGGCTGAGGCCTGTATAACATACAAGATATGCTCCAAACGATTTCAAACTGAGATCTCCCCTACTGTATCACCTTAGTAACAGAAGAAAATATACTTTTTTTACTCTGCTTGAGCAGTGCATACAGCTGAATTTCACCGCCACAAAATGACAACGTGAGATATGGCTTGCTGTTAGCAACTGAAAAAAAAATTGCTTTTTTGCACAGCTGAATTTCAGCATCACTATATGAAAAGGTGAGATGGCTTGCTAGATCACGTTAATCACAGAAAAAAAAACTATTTTTTTACTCTCCACACAGCTGAATTTCACTGCCACAAAATGACAATGTGGCCTATGGCATGCTGTATCGTGTTAGTAACTGAAAAAAATATATTTTTAAAGGTGTACTCGTGCATGGAGTACAATAGAAGCAGTGCACAGCAGACTTCTATGAAATGTGCCCTGCTGTCTTTGTGTGGACCTCAGTAATGGCACAAAAAAAAAATATGCTGGCAGATCTATTTCACAGCCACACAGGACACTAGCTACCTAAACTATCTGACTTAGAAGCAACCGCCTAGCTAACTAGCTAAAGTCTCTAATGAACCCAGGAGCAGTGTCAGCAGCAGCCTCTGTGACCTATTATAATGACAAAATGGCACTAAAACAACATGTCGGCTCTTTATATAGAGAGGGACATGTTATTTCAGCAGCCAATGGCACAAGCTCTTGTGTCTGGACATTGTGGATGCTTCCTGAGCCCTGATTTGCACACATTGTTAGGGGAAAAAAAGAAAAAGATTATAAGAACGCCGCTGCTCTGAGCTCTCCCCAGCCCCTCCTCTCATCAAACACGTCCCCCCACTCATCATACACAACCACTATCCTAGCAAAAGTGATAAAACTACTTTAGAATTTTACCGATTTTAAGAAAAAATGCTTGAGTTTCCGATCACGAATCCAAATGTGCCATATCCATGCCAAATTTGAAATTAGAGATCATTTTTCGAACATATTCGATCATCTCTGGTCATTACCAAAAGTGTTGACACCCTTGAAATTGTTCTAGAAAATGAAGTATTTTTCCAAGAAAATTATTACAATTACACGTGTTTTGTTATACACGTTTATATCCTTGTTTTGAATGTGTTGGTCCAATACACAAAGAAAGAAGAAAAAAGACAAATTGAACTTAATTTTACACTAAATCCCAAAAATGGGCAGGACAAAATTGTTAGCACCTTTCCAAAATTGTGGTCAAACAACTTTGTTTCAAACATGTGATGCTCGTTCAAACTCACCTTTGGCAAGTAACAGGTGTGGGCAATATGAAAATCACACCTGCAACCAGATAAAAACAGTTCCTGGACAGACTAGATATCCTGACACCGCAGTCTTTAGTGGTGCCTGTGGGGGCAGAGATAGTCCTAGCCACAGACTAATGATGAATAAAAGAAAGGTGCAAAGTATAGAAAAGAAACAAAAAAGCAAACATCTTTAGCTGAAAGCTCACAGACTGTCTCCAAACATCAATATAATGTCAGGAAACATCAGCAGGAGGATAGAATTTTAAAGCTGCACCCAACAAGTGATAGGCAGAGAAATTAACACATGTGTTTTAAGTTAGACAGACTGCAGTGAGTATAACAGAACCCAAAGACCCAGTGAAAAGGTGTGCCTCCTGTGGCTCGACAGAAAGAGAAGCTGACCACAGAACACAAACTCAAGAGATCAAATCCAGGAGCATGACACCAAAATTGTTGAACAATACCAATTATCTCAAGGTTACAAGTCCATCTCCAGAGATTTTGATGTTCCTTTGTCCACAGTGCACAACATAATCAAGAAGTTTACAACCCATGGCACTCCCTGGACATGGACTGCAGAGAAAAATTGATGAAAGGCTGTAATGCAGGATAGTCAGGATGGTGGATAAGCAGCCCCAATAAAGTTCCAAAGAAATTCAAGCTGTCCTGCAGGCTCAGGGTGCATCAGTGTCAGCACGAACTATCCGTAATCATTTGAATGAAATTAAACGCTATGGCAGGAGGACCCCACTGCTGACACAAAGACATAAAAAAGCTAGACTGCATTTTTCCACAATGTACGCAAGTAAGCCAAAATCCTTCTGGGAAAGCATCTTGTGAACAGATGAAGAACATAGAAAAATAAGTGCACAGCCTAAATAACCACTGCAGGGTGCTGTATCATGTAAAAAAGAGCATATGACATGAGGTAAAAAAAGAAATACACTAATGATGCACATACCTAAATAAAAACAACTTTTATTGGTGTACGAGCATAAAAATATATAAAATATCAATGAAACAACCTGATCCGCACATAGTCAGGTGCAAACATGGGCCAAGGTGACATACCAAAAGGTAGACATAACAGAATAATAATGCACCATTTTTTTTATAAATATTGCTATCAATGGTACATAGAATTAGTGTAAGCCATGCATGATGCATATAGAGGACACCATATAATACCACAATAATCCTAAAGGATAAAGGAATGGTATGCTATATCCCACACCAGTGAAACCAAGGCATACTGGAGAGGAGCTACAGAAAGATTGAAAAATACTATAAGGTTTAATATGTAAACCAATGTAATAAATCTCAAATAATATAATTAATGATAATCTCAAATAGCTTAGAAATACAAGTCCCATAGGCAATACAAATAATTAGTTCATCATAGATCATTAATGCATGTAAAGAAATCTACAACACTCCTAAATGAATACTTGAAAAGAGGAGGAGCAAAGGGAGTATGTATAAAATATAAATTTTTATAAACCCCTTAAAAGCCAAGGGCGTACTGTTGGTTTTTGTTTATTCTGCTTCCCAAAAATCGGAATGGAAAGCGATCAAAAAATGTCACGTGCCTGAAAATGATATCAATAAAAACGTCAACTAATCCTGCCAAAGACAAGCCATCACATGACTCTGTCGACCAAAATATGGAAAAGTTATAGCTCTCAAAATATGGCGATGCAAAAACTAGATTTTACAAAAAAATGCGTCTTTTAGTGTGTGACAGCTGTCAATCATAAAAACCCGATATGATTCTGGTATCACTGTAATCGCACCGACCCAAAGAATAAAGTCGTCTAATCACTTATACCGCACAAGTAACGGCGTAAAAAATAAACTCTAGGGTTGAGGTTAGGGTTGGGATTTTTTTCAAAAGTAAAAAAAAAATGATGACGATATGGCGACTAGTGTTGAGCTCAAGTGCTCGCTACTTGAGTTTGCATTGGGTGCTCAGGTATGCACTGAGTATCGCGGGTGCTCGAGTGACATGCTCGAGTCTCCGCCCCATATGCTTCGCGGCCAAACTCGCGGGGATTGCCTGCCATGCACGAGCGATCCCCACATGTTTTTTTTTGGGTGTCTAATAACCGTGAAACATGTGGGCGGGGACTCGAGCATGTCACTCGAGCACGCGCGATACTTGGTGCATACCTGAGTACCTGATGCAAACTCAAGTAGCAAGCACTTGCGCTCAAGACTAATGACAACTTATTGAATATGATGACCTAATGTTATCAAATTCTGTGTCGGACCTCTGGGTTCAAAATGTTCACTATACCCCTTGATAAAATCCTTTAGGGGTGTAGTTTCCAAAATGGGGTCACTTGTGGGGGGTTTCCACTATTTAGGCACATCAGGGGCTCTCCAAACACGACATGGTGTCCACTCTAAATTCCAGCCAATTTTGCATTCAAAAAGTCACACAGTCCTCCTTCCCTTCTGAACTCTGCCGTGCGCCCAAACACTGTATTTTCCACACATATGGGGTATTGGCGTACTCAGGAGAAATTGCACAAAAGTTTTTGGGGTCCATTTTCTACTCTTACTCTTGTGAAAATAAAAAAATTGGGGCTAAAACATTATTTTTGTGGAAAAAGTTTGATTTTTTTATTTTCACTGCTCCATGTTATAAACTTCTGTAAAGCACTTGGGGGTTCAGGGTGCTCACCACACATCTAGATAAGTTCCCTGAGGGGTGTAGTTTCACTATGTCACTTGTGGGGGTTTTCCACTGTTTAGGCACATCAGGGGCACATCCGCTAATTATTCAAGCAAATTTTACATTCAAAAAGTCAAATGGTGCTCCTTCCCTTCCGAACCCTGCCGTATGCCCAAGCAGTGGTTTTCTCCCACATATGGGGTATCTGCTTACTCAGGAGAAATTGCACAACAATCTGCATGGTGCAATTTCTCTTGTTACCCTTATGAAAATGCAAAATTGGGGGCTGAAATACATTTTTGTGGGAAAAATGTGAAAATTTTATTTTTACGGCTCAATGTTATAAACTTCTGTGAAGCACCTGGGGGTTCAAAGTGCTCACCACACATCTAGATAAGTTCCCTGAAAGGTCTAGTTTCCAAAATGTTGTCACTTGTGGGGGATTTCCACTGTTTAGGCACATCAGGGGCTCCCCAAACGCAACATGGCGTCCGCTAATTATTCAAGCAAATACATTCAAAAAGTCAAATGGCTCTCCTTCCCTTCTGAACCCTGCCGTTCGCCCAAACAGTGTTTTTTCCCCACATATGGGGTATCTGCGTGCTCAGGGGAAATTGCACAATACATTTTGAGGTCCATTTTTTCCTGTTACCCCTGCAAAAATAAAAAAATTGGGTCTAAAGTAACATTTTTGTGAAAAAAGCTAAATATTAATTTTTTTCTTCCACATTCCAAAAATTCCTGTGAAGCACCTGAAGGGTTAATAAAGTTCTTGAATGTGGTTTTGAGCACCTTAAGGGGTGCAGTTTTTAGAATGGTGTCACTTTTGGGTATTTTCTGTCATAAAGACCCCTCAAAGTGACTTCAAATGTGATGTGGTCCCTAAAAAAATGGTTTTGTAAATTTTGTTGGAAAAATTAGAAATAGCTGGTCAACTTTTAACCCTTATAGCTCCCTAATACATAAAAAAAAAATTGGTTCCAAAATTGTGCTGACGTAAAGTAGACATGTGGGAAATGTTATTTATTAACTATTTTGTGTGACATATCTCTCTAATTTAAGGGCATAAAAATTCAAATTTTGAAAATTGCAAACTTTCCAAAATTTTTGCCAAATTTCCATTTTTTCACAAATTAACGCAAGTGATATCGAAGAAATTTTACCACTATCATGAATTACAATTTGTCACGAAAAAACAATATCAGAATCAGGGGGATTCGTTGAAGCTTTCGAGAGGTATTACATCATAAAGTGACAGTCGTCAGAATTGTAAAAATTGGCCTGGTCATTAACGTGCAAACCATCTTGGGTTGTAAAGGGGTTAAATACTGGTTAAAAACATTGTTACAAATAACCAAGACAGGCAAAATAGAAACAAGCAAAAACCCTGGGGTAGGGAAAACACATGCAACATGCAAGTATGGACGGTATTATATTACGACTGATAGGTGGAATCTTGACATGTATACAATCTGTCCTATGTAACGCATGTGTAAATGAAAGTATGTCAGAAAAACCACCATCAAATAATTCAATAAAAAGAAACCTTACCATCCTCCTCCACTATATCAATAGGGTCATCATGCGGCCCGCGCTCATAATTTTTAGAGCGTAAAAAGGCGGACTCTCTCATAATTTTTAGAGGGTCATCAGGTGGCCCTCACTCATAATTTTTAGAGGGTAATCATGCAACCCTCGCTCTTAATTTTTCCAAGGTGTCTATGATGCACTCCTTCATAATTTTTAGAGGGTAAAAAAGCATCCCTCTCTCATATTTTTAGAGGGTCATCATGCAATCCTCACTCTTAATTTTTCAAAGGTGTCATGTATGTATACCCTCAGGGGTAAATGTTTTCAAGCCTTTTCACTTATTGCATAGGCTTTACCAAAAATGTTTTCTGAGGCTTTCCTGTATGTGTCTTCCAGGGTGTATTGCAGTCCCTCCTTGAAATTTTTGGCAGCCCTTGCACTTGGTGCGTAGCCTTTTGCCAGTCTATGAGTCCAACTCCTTAAAAATGGGGAAAAAAAGGTTTTCTGAGGCCCTCCTCTAGGTGTCTTTCAGGCGTATTGCAGTCCCTCCTTCTAATTTTGGCAGCCCTTGCACATAGTGCATATTCCTTATGAGTCTAGGAGTCCCGCTACCTAACAATTTTAGCAGAATGTGTATGAGGCCCCACTTTACGTCTAATACAGGGTTTATTGGCGTCTCGCTTCCTTCTAATTTTTGGCAGTTCTTGCATTGTCCACATAGGCTTTGTGAGTTTCAGAGTGCCTCCTTCATACATTAAACCGGATGTGTCAGACCACGTCACACATACCACATGGCCGGATAAAGTAGTAAAATGTTAAAATTACATTTACCGGTAACTACCAGTCGGTGTAGTTTTATTTCCCCTTTTACTATGTCATCTATTGTAGTCCTAGACAATGGGGAATTATGTTGAGAGATGGCCCAACTATTAAGGAGTGGAGAAGGCATTTTTTTTTCTCTTTTTAGTTTTAGAATTTTAAATTTTTTTATTTTATATACAAGTCATTATACAGGAAAGAATGTTTCCTAACAATTTTTCCAGTAAAATCCATTTCATCTTCACTTTTGTAGGTTTTATTCTCAGCCCGTAAAAGTGAAGTAATACTCTGACAACATTGTTCACAGCAGTGACCTGGGAGTCAGAGATGCGTCCAGGTGACTTCCCCATTCCTTTTGAGCACTGTTTCCATCTATTTCAGCAATTTTCCTGCCTCCCCAGCCCTCCTGTTAGTCTTCCAGAAAACTGCTTGAGTTTCCCATTGACTTCCATTATACTTAGTACTTGAGTCTAGCCCGTCTGACCTGCTCGATTCGAGTACCGAGAACTTGAGCATTTCAGTGCTCAATCATCACCACTAGTGATGAGCGAGCACTAAAATGCTCGGGTACTCATTGCTTGGGTAGAGCAAATTGAAAGGCTCGAGTGCTCGGTCTGAGCAATAAGCCCAATGTAAGTCTATGGGAAACTCAAGCATTTTTCTGACAGCACTCCCCCCCCCCCGGTGGTCTGCAGAGGGCCTAAAAATGGCCCAAATCGATGGGAACAGTGCTCAAATGACATGCGAACAGCATGAAGAAGAATCCTGGAAGCATCTCTGACTCCCAGGTTACTGCTGTCAACAATGTTGTCAGAGGTATTACGCCACTTTTACGGACTCATAATAAAACATACAATTATGAAACCATGGGAAATATGTTAAGGAACATCCTTTCCAGGGTAATGACTTGTATATGAGGCAAAATAAATAACCGAAAACAAAAATGCTCCTTCACACCGTGGGCACTATATCATCCACTACCTCGTCTTCCTCTTCCACACCCTCCTCCAGACTTTCTGGCAATTGTGTCTCATCATCATCATCATCCACCTGTTGCGACAGTAATTGCACTTTCCCACCGTTGCCTTCATGTGACTGTGGCTGCTCAAATATTTGGGCATATCTACAAGCACCATTCTCCTCTTCACTCTCTTGAAGCTGGCCAGACGAGAGGCCCGAATCTACAAATGGAAAAGTGAACAGCTCTTCTGATTGTCCAAGTGTGGGATCAGTTGTCTCCGGGAACTCAGCATGATTGGAGGAAGGAGGATCAGGGTGAGGAATATGCTGTTCGGAATCACGGCTACTTGACTGTAGTGGTGGTGCTGGTGGCAAAGTGACTGGAAGCATTATCTGCTATCCAACCAACAACCTTTTGACACTGCTCTGGGTTCAATAGTGGTGTGCTGCGGTCCCCTAGTAATTGGGACAGGAAGGTCGAGCAACAAGATGTGGGTGTTTGTTGTGGCCGCATTTCAGCTTGCCCACGTCCTCGACCTCAGCCTCTGCATGCATCATCATAATCACATCCACTTCCCCATGCCTTGCCACGCACCTTGCCCATTTTAAATGGAGGACAATATTTTCCACGTTCACTAGAAATGGCTGATTTTGGAACGCTGTTATATGTGATACGTCTGACAGAGAACCATTGTTTTAAATAGTGGGCCTGTAGTTTACTAATACTATTCTTCACAGAGACCTAGTGTGAATAGCTTGACCGACACACTGCAACAAAATGGAAAAGGAGGCCAATATTTTCCACGTTCAGTTCAAATTTCTGGATTTTTATAGCTGTAATATGGAAAAGATATGGTGGTATTCTGCAGTAGAAGCAAGCGAGCAAATGGAGCAGAAAAATGATGTACTCTGGATTGCTTTTTAAGCAAATAACCAGGATTAAGATTTAAAAAAAATTGCCCTGGCCCCTGATACCTGGGGCTATATCTACAAATATTTGTCACAGCAGAATTACTCAGAAGTTGAACATGCAATGGACCCTCTTGTGCTGTATCATGCACTGCAGTCTGTCATATACCCTGCCTGCCTTGGTTTTTAAGCAAATAACCAGGATTAAGATATATGGGGCTAGGTCTATAAATATATGTAAGAACAGCAGCAGCAGACAGAACGATCAACGGACCCTCTTATGCTGTATCATGCACTGCAGTCTGCCACATACACTGCCTGCCTGCCTAACTCCTGCTATCACCACTGAATATATGCAGCTGGATTAGTCCTCAGAAGGACTGTTCGTTCAGATGGATATACATACAGGTGCATGTCACTAAATTAGAATATCATCAAAAAGTTAATTTATTTCAGTTCTTCAATGCAAAAAGTGAAACTCATATATTATAGAGTCATTACAAACAGAGTGATCTATTTCAAGTGTTTATTTCTGTTAATGTTGATGATTATGGCTTACAGCCAATGAAAACACAAGTCATTATCTCAGTAATAAATTAACTTTTTGATGATATTCTAATTTAGTGAGATGCACCTGTATATATGTTGTGGAATACCTATACTAACTATAAACAAGCAAATCTCTCCCTGACTCAGCAGCAGCTCTCCCTACTCTGCCTGATTCCGGAGTAGACTGTGATGAGCATGGCGGCGCCCGGTCTTACAGTATATACACCTGATGATGCTGTGCGGCCAGCCAATCACTGTAATGCCCACAACCAAAATGGCTACGGCATTACAGTGCGTGGCAAGCAATTCCTGCATGTTCATTGGCTCTCTAAAGAGCACCAAACATGCAGGTCGGGGACCCGAGTTCCCGCCCCAGCAACCCGGAAATACTCGCCGAGCTTGTCGAGCACCGTGATGCCTGGGCGTGTACCGAGCAGTGGCGAGCATGTTTGCTAATCACTACCAAACATACTGTACTTCAAGAAGCACCCAGAAATGGTTGGATGGAAAAAATGTGCTGGAGAGTTCTGAAGTGGCCAGTAATGAGTCCAGATCTAAATTCTATTGAACACCTGTGGAGAGATCTTAAAATTTCTGTTGGGAGAACTGACAAGAAAAAGGTTAACAATTTTTTTTTTATTTATTTTTCCAAAAAAAAGAGAGAATACAACAAAAAAAATTTTTAACAACAATAACAAACATGTGGCTTATCATTTCTATCTTTTGTATATCTTCTCTTAATATTTTACTATACTTAAGACATATTATTTATTGTAATGGGAGAGATAGGCAGGGGAAGGGAAAGAAGGACAACCACAAATTTTATTAAGTTGGGTGGATAAGAAGGGTAAATGGGTATATCCAAATCTAGAATAAAAACAGGAGTTAATGCTGTTTAGTCCATTTTCTCAAAAAAAATTTTGATCTGTTTAAACAGGTAAAATCATTCTATTACCTATTATTAACTAAAGAAAATACATTTAAACCAACTTTATATCCACCAATAATACACAATATATTAACTTCTAATTACGTTTCTAAAAATTCTACATTTAATAAAACAAACTCTTTTATTCCAAGCCTATATTTCTTTTGCAATTGTTAATTCTCTTATTACAAAGGATGGATCCTTGTCAGCCACCCAAAGATTTCTCATACTGATTTTTTTTTCCCTCTTTTCTTTTTATGATTAGAGGGGACTAGGTGAATGGTGTTGTGAATTCTTTATTCCAGGGGGCCCATTTTTTGGAATATTTGGGAAATCTATTGTGTCCTGCATTCCCTCCAGCACAAGAGTGACTGTGCTGGGAAGATTTTATTTAGTCTAACTGGGGTAAAATACCATCTTGTGATCAGTTTATAATAAGTTTCATGCAGCGTAGCGCATGTATTGGATTTATATACTGTTTTAATAGATTTTTCCCATTGTTCTGAATCTTGAGTAAAGTTCAGATCTTTCTCCCAGTTTTTCAAGTTAGTTGTCTTTTTAAGATCAGTGTGGTTATTAAAAAGTTTATATATACTTTGTGTTTTCCATTTTATTTCAGTCTTAGGTTCCTCGATCATAGTGATTATTGGTTTAGGTATGTGTAGTTGTTGGTTCTGTTTTTTTGTTTTTTGTTTTATGTATCTTTTAATGTCCAAGTATTTTATTAACTCTATATCATCTCATTTATATTTTTCTTGTAGTATATAGAAAAGTAATAGTTATTTAGTTCCTTCTTGATATAGATCATCTAAGTGATTGACACCCATTTTTTCCCATTCCTTTAATGTTACATATGGTAATGCTGATTTCAGAATCCTTGGAATTGGAATATTTTTTATTTTATCCTGGATGGGATGGTCTATTAGTTTTTGTTTAGTAGTTTCCATGATCTAATTGAAGAATGTAGGGTTGGAAATTGTGGCAATTGAAGAGATGAATCTAAACTATGGGCTAAAATTAGAGATTTTAATGATTTGTAATTGTTTAATGTTTTTTTTAAGTAATACCCATCCTGTGTAATCATTACTGTTGATTAGTGTGCCCATCATAAGTGATCCTAAGCGCATGCGAACATGCCTTCTGCCATGCACCTGTCATTGCAGACTTGCAACAATCACCATCCACATCCTTGTCCCAGTGCAGCGTTCAGTTGTCCTTACCCCATTCCTTGGAATGCAAGCACAAGTATGCAGCCACCCACCCATCCACAGGCTGCAATACTATACTGCCAAATTTTTGACAGCTGCTTGCACTTGAAATGTGGTCTTTTAGGCTCAAGGAGGCGGAAGCTTTTCACAACCTCATGCCGGCGGCCGGGTGTCCATACTATGTCCCCAGCCGCCACTATTTCTCCCGATATCGTCTCCACCTTCCACAAGCACGGGTCCCACAACATTACCCGTGCCCTCTCCAGTGCACTTACTGGGAAGGAACGCCTATCCACAAACACGTGGTCAAGTGAATGTGGTCAGGGATGGTACGAAGCCAGTCCACAGCTTGTCGGTGAGTTGTATTTCACCACAGCCATATTCTTTAGCTTGGTAAAAGGACTTGAGAAACCGTATCTACTCCAGCTGTCATTTCTCCCAGGAAGTCCTCTAAAGCTGCTTGCACTTGAAATGTGGCCTTTTAGGCTCATGGAGGCCGGAAGCTTTTCAGAACCTCATGCCGGCGGCTGGGTGTCCATACTCGGTCCCCAGCCGCCACTATTTCTCCCGGTGTCATCTCCGCCTTCCACAAGCAAGGGTCCCTGAACATTACTGCCGGTACTTTTCTGTGGGAATCTGCTTGCCTCCTACCAGCCTGTAATATTTCCAGTGAGCTATGGTATAACGCATGGTATTAGCACTGCCCCGAGTACCAGTAGCGAAGCCATCCACAATTTCCTTCTCAGGAATTTTATTTGGTAGACTGAGTGGCTGCTCAAATACATTTTCTCACAAAGGAGCTGAAGATAGAGTGGCAGTAGGTGCAAGTTTCTCCAGCCTGTTAGATATTACAGGGTGAATGGCAGTACATTGGCTCAGTAGTGCAGCGCTGGGATCCTGGGTTCAAATCCCCGCGAGGACAACATCTGCAAGGATTTTGTATGTTCTCCCCGTGATTGCGTGGGTTTCCACCTCAGTAAAAAAGGAGCCATAGTGTGTCCAGGAACCTTCCCACACACTTTTCTTAGCCAGGACTACTTCTAGGCAGGGTTGGACAGTCCCACCAGAGAGTCCTCGGGTGGGCCCTGTCTTCTCCATCAGGAGAGTTCATGGTAGCGCAGCAAACTTTGCAGCAGCTATGGGGCTCTTGAGCGGGGGAGAAAGGTGAGCCCTCAGAATCAAATCCTCTGTTGGGCCCAATGTTTTTCAGTTTGAAACTGCTTCTCAGTGGGAGTTGTATTTCACCACAGCCATATTCTTTAGCTTGGTGTAAGGACAGGCATAGAGGGAAACCGTATCTACTCCGGCTGTCATTTCTCCGTCACCAGGTTCCGCCCATTGTCACTCACGACCATGCCTGGCTGTATGTTCAGCGGTGAGAGCCACAGATCAGGCTGCTGTGTTACAGCTTTCAACAACTCTGCAGCGCTGGGTAGTTTGTCACCTAAACATTAAGCATGTTATCTTCAGCACAGCCTGTTGCCGCTTGGCCAAGGCAGTGCTGCGGTGCTTTCAGCTTGTGACTGATGTGGTCATTTCGGAGATAGAGGAGGAGGTGCAGGAGCTGAACAATGTGATTACATTGAGGTTACATTGGCAACTCTGTTTTTATACTAAAGAAAGATCCTACTGTGTTTTTTATGTTATTTTTTAAGACAAATGCATTCACTGGGAAATGCCATTTTAACATTTTACAACCTTATCTGGCCATGTGGTGTGTGACACATCATCAGACACATCCTGTTTTATTTATGATGGAGGGACTCTGAAAGTCACAAAGCCTATTTTTATCAATACGCCTTCCACGACAGCATTGGAGGATGTTGTCCGCGCCCTATCGGGGGACAGGAACACAGAGAGGTTAAAAGCCCCTCCCCACCATCAATCCCCAGTGTTTTCCTGTCCCCCTTGGGGCATGGAGAGGTCCTGCAGTGCTGTCAGGCCGGCAGGCAGCATTGTATTAAATACACTTGCCGGGCAGTGGTCGGCTCCTTCCTCCCTCCATGCTGCTCCCTTTGGGACCATCCTGGCTTCCTGCTCCCCATAGAGGGTAAAGCAAGCCAGGTGGTTTTCATGGCAGGGGCCTGCTTCAGCTCCCCGGCATCTCCTCCTTCCTCCGGCGTTCTCGGCGTGCACGCGCCAGAAGTGACGTCATCGCAGGTCCTGTCTCTTCCGGCCTGTGCATTTCACGCTGGGACACACAGTATGGGCGCTCCCAGAGTCGGCAGGCGCGATCTGGGTGTGCATGCGCAGCAGGGTAACGTCACCGCAGGTCCTGCTTCTGGCCTGTGTGCTCCACGCCAGGATGCTGATGTTTGAGTGCGTCCCAGGGCCAGCAAGGCCCATATCGATCCGGATTGGCCCTCAAGTGACTGGAAGGGAGACTTAACTGAGGTTCCTTGCTGGGAGCCATGGTTTTTTTCAATAAAAACCCGCCTGAAGACGCCAAAGGTAAGGCTATCTCTACCATGGAGGCTGAGAGATCCAGTATCCCTGCATCTGCAGAGCCCAGCACACCCTCGGCTACAGTGAGTAGTACCTGGGAGGTCACTAAGGGGTTATCTTAGCCTCTCTTTTAGATGACACTAGATCTCCCCTCCTTCTAGTTACATGGGTCCCCTTCTCTTCCCCTTTCTTAGGAAGACAAGGCCCCCGCTTCTAAGAAGAATAAAGACCAGCCCCGTAGATGTGGCAACTGTGCTAAAAAATTGTCCTCATCCTATAAGATGAAGTTATGCCGACCCTGTACAGATAAAATAATTATCTGTAATTGAGGAGCTTAGATCTCTTGTTAAACAGGAGGTCCAGGTAGTTAGACAGGAAGTCCAAGCTTCTTTTGCTGCGCTGCCTGTCTAGTAGTGTTGAGCCACCCCCGTAGTGTTCGAGTTCGGTTCGGTTCGTCGAACACCCGTGTGTTCGCCGAACTGTTCGTCGAACTGTTCGTCGAACACCTTCGAACACCGTTAAAACCAATGGCAGGCAAACAAAAACACATAGAAACACATAGAAAACACCTTCAAAGGTGTCCAAAAGCTGACAAACTGCTCAGAAGACACAACTAACACATGGAAAAGTGACAAGTACATATAGTCATGCGAAAATAAAAGAGGTGGAGGAGTAAAAGGAGGGGGAGACACAGATATAGGCATGTCATGCCCTTCTAAAATCCAAAAAGTGAGAAGCCGACACGGCCAGTCCGCTCCTGCCCGTGCCACCTCCGTGTCGCCGGGTTTGTGCCAGAGCCGCGGTGAACCCTGATGGCCAGCCCCCCTCTCCCAATACTGGTGCCTGTCCGCTGGTGGGTCGAGCGAGCCCCCCTGTGGTGGAGGCAGCTCTAAGCTTTTTAATTTAAATTGTCTCTCTAATTTGAATGAATACACTTTAAATCCATTTACAAGGATCTATTGGAGGGCAAGTCTCATGCCAGCAGCCGCGTAATTCCAGCTCCAGTAGCGTCCACTAAAGCTGCTGCAGTTAAAAAGCTTTTATAAGGATCGAGCTCGGCTGTCCACCGCAAGGCATCCTACTGCCAGTCCCAGCCCCTATGCCTTGGGGTGCCTCCTGATGCTCTTCACTGAGTATCCCATGGTCCCGAAGCATTTCCTTTGAAAAAATTAAGTGTCTAAACTACAGGTGGTGTAGCTTGCTTAACAGCCGGGATAATCCGCTGACTAGCAGACACTGCTACTAGGCACAAAGTATTTCCTGGGCTAGATGCAGTTAAAAAATTTTAAGTAGATACTCTCGTTGGATGCTGAGAAAGCATTCCATAGAGTCTCCTGGCACGCCATATATGATTCTCTTAAAAAGCTTGGGGTAGGGGTCTAGGGGACCCTTTTATAGCCAAAATCACGACCCTGTATCGCAATACGTCACCTAGGCTGAAGATAAATGGAACTGTAGCACCCTGAGGGCTCGGTTGCTACAGACGTATTGCACCTCACCCAGAGGTGTGATATCTCACTCTCAGGTAAGGATGGAGTGTGGATCAGGACCCGACACCTGCATGCATTACACCACATTGCCGTGGGGCAGGGCGACCAATATGCCCCTGAGATGGGCACGACAGTCCCTGTCCCTGGCTGGAGTGGGGGGAGGGAACACTGAGGAAGGGGAACCCTGTAGTGCAGGAGCAGGGAGGAAGCAGTTCCTGGGTGCATTGAGAAGGGAGTATAAAAGGTGGGCACCATCTTAGTTCAGTGCAGAGAAGTCTGAGCAGAAGTGGCAGGGAGCAGGGGCTCTGCATGAGCTCTGCTCCGGAGGCGGGCCTAGTAACAGAGGCCCAGGCCTGGAAGAGGGAGAAGGAAGGAAGAGGAGCGGAGAAGGCTCCAGGAACGAGGAATGAAGGGATCCCAGGGGTGCGGACGGGCGAGTCGCCACCGCACGCCCGAATCCACCTGCGTGGAGGGGTCAGGCCAAAGGGGGAGACCGGTCCCCGAACTAGTGGAGGCAGGAAACGACCCTCAGCTAGAAACCGGAGGCTCTGACATTTTATGTGGCGCAGCCCCTCGCTACACCCGCTAGGAAGGCACCACATAGGGTCAGGGAAACTGGCGCCAAGTTTACCAAGAGGAGGCCCGAGGCAGCCGGACAGAAGTGTTGGTAAGAAAGGCCAGACAAAGGACACACAAAGGGGGTCCTGTGAAATGCTCCAAAGTTATCTGGGAGTTGTCTGAGCCCCTCACCTGGTGAGCACAGTACGACGTGGGCAGCCGTTACCTGCAGACGTGGTCTGGATAATAAGAACTGTGAGTAAAGGCCCTGGACTGCATCACTGACTCCGTGTCGTTACTGCTGCTGCCCTGCACCATCACCCTCATCCTCCGCATACACTGCCCTGAGGCTATACTCCTCCTGTGGGGAGTTATGCTACGCTCTGCTGCACCCACAACACCAGCCTCAGCAGTCTGCCCTGTAGCGGCGGTTCACTCTGACCGCAATCCACGGGTGGCGTAGTCGGACATTTAAACATCAAAACCACATAAATAGTTCCGCCACTGGTTTGACCGCCCTGAGCCACGGAACCGGGTCGCCGCCACGAAGACTACAACCACCAGCATCCACCAAAAAGGGTCCGGCTCCGGGTGTCCCAAGGCCCAGGGGGTGCGTCAGAACATTTTCATCACCTTTCACAATCACCAATGGGACAAGGCAGGGATGTCCTCTGTCCCCTCTCTTATACATCCTAGTGACGGAGCACCTGCTCTCATCAATTCGCCATAACCCCAATATTAGGTGGATTGAGGTGGGAGGCACCGAGTACAAGTGCTCTCTATTTGCTGATGATGTCCTAGTATATATCACTCAATCACATATATCCATCCCTGCTGTTATGGCTGAAATAGATCACTTTGTTACATGGTAAAATTTTAAAATCAATGCAGCGAAGTCTGAGGCCCTCGATGTCTCCCTCCCCAAATCCATATAGGATTCTATCCAGTTCAACTTTCCCTTTGCCTGGCCCTCACAGGGTATCAAATACTTAGGAATTCCTATTCATAGAGACCTCTCCCATCTATGTTATCTTAATTTTGGGCCCTTTATTGAACAATTCCATACAGACCACGGTTGGCAAGTTAGAACTGTAAGATTCACTACGTGAACCGCTGGTGTTTTGTGGAAAAGCACATGTACAACGCGTTCCAAATTATTATGCAAAAAGTGTTTAGGAGTGATAAGGGAAGAATTTGTTTGTTTGTCAGTTAAACTCATTGATGGTGATGTGTGTCAGGGCTCTTTATATCACTGTAAGCAATTGCAGACACCTGTGCTAATTAGTTTGGCAGGTGTGTCCAATGAAAGGCAAGACTACTTAAGAAGGCTCTCTCACATTATTAAGCAGCCTACATTTTCTGCCAAAATGGGAAAGAAAAAGGATGTGTCGGCTGCAACAAATTGTGGAGTGTTTAGGTCAAGGCATGACTACAATCAACATTGTGCGATGATCAGGATGAAGTGTCTTGGCAATCAAGAAGTATGTAGCTGATTCACAGTACACACGTGTGCATGCTGATAAGGGCAAATTGAGGACTCTTTCCTACAGGCAATTACGTCAGGTTGAAAGAGCAGCGGCAAAAAAGCCTTGTCATAGCAGCAGAAAAGTTTTTGAAGCTGCTTGTGCCTCCAACGTCCCCCGAACAACAAGATGCAGGGTCATTCAGAGGTTTGCAGCTGTGCATACGCCATCCTGTCGACCTCCTCTATCCACTTCACACAAGCAGAAACGGCTCCAGTGGGCCAAACATTACATGAAGACTGATTTCAAAACTGTTTTGTTCACGGATGAGTGCCGTGCAGCGCTCGATGGTCCAGATGGATGGAGTGGAGGATGGCTGGTTGATGGACACCCCACGCAAACACGGCTACAGCGCCAACAAGGAGGAGGTGGAGTAATGTTTTGGGCTGGAATCATGGGGAGAGAGATTGTCGGCCCCTTTAGGATCCCTGAAGGCGCTAAAGATGAACTCCATAATGTATGTGGATTTTCTCAAACAGCACTTCCTGCCATGGTTCAAGAAGAAGAACCGTGTATTTCACAGCAAGATCATTTTTCTGCATGATAATGCACCATCTCATGCTGCACATAAAACATCTGCATCTCTGGCTGATATGGGCATAAAAGGGGACAAACTTATGGTGTGACCCCCATGCTCCCCTGACCTCTACCCCATTCAGAACCTTTGGAGCATCATTAAAAGGAGTGTCTATGATGGCGGGAGGCAGTTCACATCTAAGCAACAGCTCTGGGAGGGTATTCTGTCCTCATGCAAAACAATTGAAGCAGAAACCATCCAAAACCTGACAAATTCAATGGACGAGAGAGTTCAGAAGCTCCTTTCGAACAAGGGGTCCTATGTGAAAATGTAACATCACTGTCACGGGTGTGTTGCCACGAAGATCATCACGATTACACAGCCTGACTTCTCGCAGCTGACTTTTTGGTGCTTTGTGTTTTTCGGCAGTGAGGGAGTTAATTCTCTCTCTCTCTCTGTGCTAGACGAGGTCCAGCCTCGCCCAGCTGCAATCAATGCTGCTGTAGTGAGACTCCTTCAAATGCCTGCTGGTCTGTTAGGGAAGTGTCGGTGAAAGCATTTCATACAGACTTACAGAGCGGATCGTGGTATTTGGAGTTTCTGATATAAGTGTATTTGGAGTGTATTTTCCCTTCCTCGCTTTATCATTTATCTCCTTTCCCGTTGGTGTTCCCTCTGTTGTAGTTGTGTAGTTTTTGTATGCAAGGTGGTTTTGGTTTTTCCCTTGTACTGTCTCGTTCGTCTAAGTACTGTGTGTGGGCATATTATTACTTGTCCCCTTTTGTTGTGATCGGCGTCCTTCTCAGGACTAGATTACTTAGGTGCAGGGATCCTCAGGAGGTAGGGGTTACGCTGGCGGCCTGGACCTCTGTACCTTTAACAGTACCTCCAGGTTGAGGGATTAGTCAGGGCCCCAGCTTAGGGTCAGCTTAGGCCCCCTACCTCCAGTATACAGAGACAGCGTGACATTTTCACCGACCCACTTAGTTTTTCTCCAGCTACCATGGATCCAGTAGCCGTTCTAGCTCGGCAGTTGCAGAGTTTGTCCATGGAGCTGGCGGACGTTAGGTCCAAGGTTTTGTGTCCTCAGGAGCAAGCCGGACCAGAACCTAAAGTAGCTCTCCCTGACAGGTTCACTGGGGGGCGGGACAAGTTTTTTGTTTTCCGGGAGGCATGCAAGTTGTACTTTCGGCTGCGGCCTCGGTCATCGGGGAGTGAAGATCAAAGGGTGGGAATTGTCATCTCGCTCCTACAAGGGGACCCTCAATCTTGGGCGTTCTCTCTTCCCCCGGGCTCCCCGGCTCTTCAGTCAGTGGATAGGTTTTTCGCTGCTCTGGGACTCGTGTATGATGACCAAGATCCGATCTCCCTTGCTGAGTCTAAGTTACGTAGGATCCAGCAGGGAGATCGTCCGGCGGAGGAATTCTGTTCGGAGTTCCGTAGGTGGGCCACGGACACCCAGTGGAATGACCCGGCTCTTAGGAGCCAGTTTTGTCAAGGTTTATCCGACAAATTACAGCATGTGTTGGCACAGTATGACTCTCCCGTGTCACTGGAAGCCGCTATGGCCCTTGCTATTCGCGTTGACAGACGGCTTCGGGAGAGGTGCGGGGCAACTCCGCCCCCTGTGATGACTCCACCTTCTACAAGGTCCCCTCATATGGTGGTTCCCCTGGTCAGTCCAGAGGAGCCTATGCAATTAGGAGGGACATCATTTCGGGGGAGGGGACCGGTGGTGTGCCATAAGACAGGAAGGTGTTTCTTCTGCGGGAGAAAGGGACATTTTATTGGGGGGTGTCCGTCCCGTCCCTTGCAGAGTGAAGAGTCGTCGGAAAACTGTTGATCCCAGGTTGTGTGGTGGACGGCAATCTGGGAGTAGGTATTTCGTCCCTAGGTTCGTCTCAGTTTCTCGTACCGGCGGAGGTGGTGGTGGGTACGAGAACTGAGAGGATATCTGTTCTTCTGGATAGTGGGGCCGGGGCTAATCTGGTTGCTGCTCGGTTTGCCCGGGTTCAAGGTATGCGATTGAGTGAGTTGGCTAAACCCATCCCCATATTCTCGATCGATGCCAGGCCTCTCGGTCAGGGAAGTTTTTTGCAAGCTGTGCATGACGTAAAACTTCAAGTGGGGGCGATACATAAAGAACTGTTGTCTTGCTACGTGTTGGAGGGTCTTCCCACTCCTATAGTGTTGGGCCTTCCTTGGTTAACTAAGCATAACCCGGTTATTAATTGGCAAACCAGAGAGATAAGCCAATGGAGTAAATTCTGTAATAAAAACTGCATGAACACGGTCATCGGTGCGGTTACTCCTTGGGTCTTACCTCCATTTCTGGCGGACTTTGAGGATGTATTCTCGGAGAAAGGGTGTCAGGAACTACCTCCTCATCGCGAGTATGACTGTTCTGTAAAACTGCTCCCTGAGGCCAAGTTACCTAAAGCTAGGTTGTATAACCTTTCTGGTCCTGAGAGGCAGGCCATGAAGGATTATATTTCAGAAAGTCTGGCTAAGGGGCATATTAGACCTTCATCTTCACCGGTGGCTGCGGGGTTCTTCTTTGTTAAGAAGAAAGATGGAGGCCTACGCCCTTGCCTGGATTTCCGTGAACTTAATCGGATTACGGTCCGAGATCCGTATCCGCTCCCACTTATTCCCGATCTCTTTAATCAGATCGTGGGCGCCAAATGGTTCTCTAAGTTGGATCTCAGGGGGGCGTACAATCTGATTAGGATGAAGGAGGGGGATGAGTGGAAGACGGCGTTTAACACTCCGGAGGGGCATTATGAGAACCTTGTCATGCCATTCGGTCTGACTAATGCCCCGGCGGTGTTCCAACACTTTGTTAATGACATTTTTCGCCGCTTGGTGGGACAGTTTGCTGTCATATATCTGGATGATATCTTAATTTACTCGCCGGATCTGGTGTCTCATCAGGAGCACGTTAGGCAGGTGTTACAGATCTTGCGGGATAATAAACTGTATGCCAAATGGGAAAAGTGTGTGTTCGCCGTACAGGAACTCCAGTTTTTAGGCTTCCTGGTTTCAGCGTCCGGTTTTCGTATGGACCCTGGGAAAGTGCGGGCAGTTCTTGAGTGGGATCGGCCAGAGAATCTTAAGGCACTACAACGTTTCCTGGGGTTTGCTAATTATTACCGGAAGTTTATTCGTAATTTCTCGTCCATGGTTAAGCCTCTCATAGACATGACTAAAAAGGGGACGGATTTTTCTAGGTGGTCTGACAAGGCTTGTCAAGCATTCTCCTCCTTGAAAAAATGTTTTGCCTCGGCACCCATACTCATTCAACCTGATGCGTCACAGCCATTCATTGTAGAGGTAGACGATTCCGAGGTAGGGGTGGGAGCAGTATTGTCACAAGGTTCGTCCCCTGGTAAGTGGCATCCGTGCGCCTTTTTCTCTAAAAAATTGTCGTCCGCTGAGAGGAATTACGATGTCGGCAATAGGGAACTCTTGGCCATTAAGTTAGCTTTTGAGGAGTGGCGCCATTTTTTGGAGGGGGCAGTCCATCCGGTCACCGTCATCACTGATCACAAGAACCTGCTATATCTGGAGTCCGCGAAACGTCTGAATCCCAGACAAGCTAGGTGGTCATTGTTTTTACCAGGCTTAATTTTGTCGTTACATATCGTCCTGGGTCAAAAAATGTAAAGGCGGATGCCTTATCTTGTATTTTCCCTGGGGCCGGGAATACGGACGAACCGATTCCTATCCTTCAGGAGGGGGTGGTGGTTTCGGCAGTATGCTCTGAGCTGGAGGAGGAGGTATTGGAGGCTCAGGGGGACGCCCCTGTTGGACCTCCGGGGAGACTGTTTGTTCCAGATCAGTTGCGACAAAAGGTGATCGAGGCACACCATAACTCAGTTTTTGCAGGACACCCGGGGAGTAGAGCAACTGTGGATCTCCTCTCGCGTCGGTTTTGGTGGCCTAACTTACACAAGGAGGTGGTAACTTTTGTCGCGTCCTGTGGGGTTTGTGCGCGCTCTAAGACCTCACATACCCGTCCGTCTGGGGCCCTCTTACCTTTGAAAATCCCGGAGCGTCCTTGGACTCATCTGTCTATGGACTTTATTACGGACCTCCCTCCGTCTTCGGGTAAAACGGTCATACTCGTTGTAGTGGACAGGTTTAGCAAGATGGCACATTTTATCGCTCTTCCGGCTCTCCCTAATGCTAAAACTCTTGCGCAGGTGTTCATTGGGGAGATTGTGAGGCTTCACGGGGTACCCTCCGAGGTGGTGTCTGATCGGGGGTCTCAGTTTGTGTCCAAGTTCTGGAAGGCGTTTTGTGCACGGCGGGGGATGCATTTGTCGTTCTCATCGGCTTTTCATCCTCAGACCAATGGTCAGACGGAACGTATGAACCAGAGCTTGGAGACATATCTCCGGTGTTTTGTGTCAGAGAACCAGGAGGACGGGGCTTCTTTCTTACCTCTGGCAGAGTTTGCTCTTAATAATAGGCGGAGCGAGTCCACTGGTAAGTCCCCGTTTTTTGGGGCATATGGTTTTCACCCCCAGTTTTGTACTTTCAGTAGGGGGGGCTCTTCGGGGGTTCCTGAGGAGGAACGATTTTCCTCATCACTCGCTTCAGTATGGAGAGGGGTGCTGAAGAATCTGAATACTATGGGGAACCGATACAAACGTATGGCTGATAGGAGGAGAGTGTCTGGTCCGGACCTAAGTGTGAACGATCGGGTATGGTTGTCTACCAGGAATATAAAACTTAAGGTTCACTCCTGGAAACTGGGTCCCAGGTTCATCGGGCCGTACAGAATCAGTTCTATTATTAATCCGGTGGCATTCCGTCTTGACCTCCCCCCTACGTTTAAAATTCACAACGTGTTCCACAGATCGTTGCTTAAGAGGTATGTGGCGCCGGTGGTACCGTCACCTTTACCTCCCCCTCCAGTGGTGGTCAATGGTAACTTGGAGTTCCAGGTATCGAGGGTCATCGATTCACGCTTTAATCGCCGGTCCCTTCAGTACCTGGTTCATTGGAAAGGGTATGGTCCTGAGGAGAGGATGTGGGTTCCTGCGTCGGATATTAACGCAGACCGATTAGTTCGGGCCTTCCACACGACTCACCCGGATAAACCTGGCCTTGAGGGTCCGGAGGCCCCTCGCAGAAGGGGGGGTACTGTCACGGGTGTGTTGCCACGAAGATCGTCACGATTACACAGCCTGACTTCTCGCAGCTGACTTTTTGGTGCTTTGTGTTTTTCGGCAGTGAGGGAGTTAATTCTCTCTCTCTCTCTGTGCTAGACGAGGTCCAGCCTCGCCCAGCTGCAATCAATGCTGCTGTAGTGAGACTCCTTCAAATGCCTGCTGGTCTGTTAGGGAAGTGTCGGTGAAAGCATTTCATACAGACTTACAGAGCGGATCGTGGTATTTGGAGTTTCTGAGATAAGTGTATTTGGAGTGTATTTTCCCTTCCTCGCTTTATCATTTATCTCCTTTCCCGTTGGTGTTCCCTCTGTTGTAGTTGTGTAGTTTTTGTATGCAAGGTGGTTTTGGTTTTTCCCTTGTACTGTCTCGTTCGTCTAAGTACTGTGTGTGGGCATATTATTACTTGTCCCCTTTTGTTGTGATCGGGGTCCTTCTCAGGACTAGATTACTTAGGTGCAGGGATCCTCAGGAGGTAGGGGTTACGCTGGCGGCCTGGACCTCTGTACCTTTAACAGTACCTCCAGGTTGAGGGATTAGTCAGGGCCCCAGCTTAGGGTCAGCTTAGGCCCCCTACCTCCAGTATACAGAGACAGCGTGACAATCACCTAGAATAAAGTTTTGAGTTGAAAACTGTTTGATTTCAGTTTCTAACAACCTGCTAATGCTTATAATTTCAAAAATGACCATTTTTTTGGTCTTTATTAAAATGAAAAGGTTGATCGAAAAGTTTGGGGGATCTAAGAGTGTGGCAACCCAGTAGTCATGATTACTTCGAATTCTGACAATATGAGGGTCATGCTGCAGGTAGTGCAGCAAGAAGGCACTTATGTGTCTTGCGCATCTCGGAGCCCCAAAATTATTTTCCGGGCTAGATGCAGCTAAAAATTATTTTTAATTTTAAATCTGGTGGAGCTTATTATAGATGGCCTAATAGGATCAGTGCTTCACACTGCTACAAAGCCCAAATTATTTTCCAGTCAAGATACAGATAAACATGATTAGTAATTTGAAAGCTTAAAACGTTTGGTAGGGTGATTTTAACCAATCATCAAGCTTTTACTCTCCCCAGGATGACATAGGGGTAGAAAAGTCGTTTCGGATCCATGATTTGTTCATCTTTATGAACGTGAGTCTGTCTACATTATCAGTGGAGAGCCGCGTGCGCTTATCTGTCAGCACACCACCAGCAGCGCTGAACACACGTTCAGACAGAACGCTGGCTGCGGGGCATGACAAGATCTCCAAGGCGTAAGTGGCTAGCTCCGGCCATTTATCCAGATTGGAAGCCCAAAAAGAGCAAGGGTCCAGTGACACAGTCGTGGCTTCAATGTTTACTTGGAGATACTCCTGTACCATCGTCTCTAGGCGTTGACTATGTGTCAGACTTCTTGTCTCCTGTGGCCTTGCAAAGGATGGGCTAAAAAAGTGGTGAAATGATTCCGCAAAATTGATGTTACCACCAGATACTGTGGTTCTGTTACGGTTTGAGTGCTGAACACTTGACGGTCCCACGGTTGGCAAGTTGGAACTGTGAGATTCACTACGTGCACCACTGGTGTTTTGTGGAAAAGCACATGTAAGATTCTGCAACAGTCTCTGCTGATACTCCTGCATGTGTGCATCCCTTTCTATGGCAGGAATAATTTCTGCAAATTTACTTTTGTACAGGGGATCTAACAGTGTGGCAACCCAGTAGTCAGGATTATTTCTAATTCTCACAATTCGAGGGTCATGTTGCAGGTAGTGCAGCAAGAAGGCACTCATGTGTGTTGCGCATCCAGGAGCACCAAGTCCCTGTTGTGTTGGTGGCCAGGTAACAATCATGCTTCCTTCCTCTGTCCTCTCCCCCCAACCTCGCACAACAGAAATGTGATCAAGGTCTCCCTCATCTGATGAGTCTTCCATCAGTTCATCCTCCACTTCTTCCTGGGCTCCTGCACCTTCCTCACTAGTTTGGCTGCTACCATGCGCCCTGGTAAAACCATCTCCCCCACCCTCACATGCCTGCCGCCTTGGTGCTGCCGACCTTCTGGACCTTGCAGATGTTAGCCCTTCCGCATACAACTCCTCCTCCTCTACTTCCTCCACCTCCTCTTGTGCCACCACCTGACTCCGAATTCTGTTTAACATGTGCTCCAGCATGTAAATCACCGGAATAGTCATGCTGATAATGGCATCGTCAGCACTAAACATCTTCGTCGCCATTTCAAAACTGTGCAGAAGGGTGCATAGGTCCCTGATCTGAGACCACTCCTCCAGCGTGATTTGCCCCACCTCTGAATCTCGTTGGCCCAGGCTATACGTCAGAACGTATTGCACCAGGGCTTGTCGGTGCTGCCACAGTCGCTGCAACATGTGCAGAGTTGAATTCCACCGGGTAGGCACATCGCATTTTAGCCGGTGAAGTGGCAGGCCCAACGACTTCTGTAGAGATGTAAGTCGCTGAGCTGCGGGATGCGAACGGCGGAAGTGAGCACACAGCGACCGTGCCCTCTGCAGAAGGCCATCTAGTCTGGGATAGTGGGCTAAAAATTGCTGGACAACCAGGTTCAACACGTGAGCCATACAAGGCACGTGTGTGACATTGCCCCGGCGAAGGGCCGCACCCAGGTTTGCAGCATTGTCACACACGGCCTTCCCTGGTTTCAGGTCCAGTGGAGACAACCATTCATGAAATTGGTTCTCCAGAGCTGACCACAACTCCTCAGCTGTGTGACTCACATTTCCCAGACATTTCAATGTAAAAACCGCCTGATGACGTTGAGCCCTACTGCCAGCATAGTAAGGAGGTGTGCAGGATCCCTTCTGCGCAGTTAGAAAGCTTGTGGCATGACCAGACAGGCTTTGGGTGCAGGTGGAAGACCGAGAGGAGGTTGAGGAGGCAGAAGCAGTGGAGGAACTTTGACATAAAGAGGATTGACGCACAACTCGTGGGGACAGCAAGACTTGGACAGCAGCCCCTTGTCCTGCTGTCACCATAGTTACCCAGTGCCCAGTCAGCGACATGTAACGCCCCTGTCCATGCCTACTCGTCCAAGTGTCTGTGGTGAAATGCACCCTGTCACACACAGAGTTTCTCAAAGAAGCGGTGATGTTGTGTGCGACATGCTGGTGGAGCGCAGGCACACCTTTCTTTGAGAAGTAGTGCCGACTGGGCATCTGGTACTGGGGCTCTGCGACGGACATAAGGTCTCGAAAATCCTCTGTGTCCACCAGGCGGAAAGGCAGCATTTCTGTAGCCAAGAGCTTGCAGATGGTGAAATTCAACCTCTTAGCTTTCTCATGGCTAGGAGGAAATGGTCTTTTACTTGTCCACATCTGAGGGACCGAGGGCTGGCTATTGTGCTTAGACGGGGTTGATAAGGGTGTCCCCGGCAAACTGCCGGTCTGTGAGGAAGATGCAGGCGGACATGTTAGGTTGCCTTGATCCAAAGGTGGTGCTATCGATGTCGGACAGCGCTCAACACCAGCTGGTGTTACCACCTCCAAAGAAAATGATGACCTGCCAATCACGCTGGCTGTTGCGGGTAAAGAGGTGGCAGGTCTGCACCCCAAAACAGGTGTGACTGCTGTCCTCCCAGTCACAGAGGATGAAGAGGCAGCGGATGCACAAGATATGGCAGACGGTGGTTGGCCCGGCCGGCTAGGCCGCATTGTAGCACACTGAGCTTCCCACTGCAACTTATGCTTCATGTCCATGTGCCGGTTCATGCATGAAGTACTCAAACTATGTATTTTTTGGCCTCTACTTAGCTTTTGCTGACAAATGTTACAGATAACACGAGTTGGGTCATCTTTATCGATCTGAAAAAATGCCCAGGCTATGCAAGGCTTAGCACCCATGCGACCTGAAGAGCCACCACGACTTGTGGTGAGAGGCAGAGTTGTGTTTGAGGATGCAGTTGTTGACATGCTTCCAGTACTACGTCTCTGTCCAGGAAGGCGCAACCTGACCTCGTCGTCACTAGCATCTTCCTCCACCTCCTCTGCTGACCTCATCTCTTGGCTGACTGTGGGTTGACAGTAAGTGGGATCTCCGACCTCATCATCATCACCCTGAGCGTTATCACACCAGTCGTCCTCAGAGCCAACCTGTTCCTGCCCTGACAAAAAACTAAAGTTGTCGCTCCAATCAGGTATTTGAGTCTTATCATCGTCTTCCTCATTGTCTCCTCCAACCGGAGTTACAGTTTGGGAATGAGGGTCTACATTATGGTCAGAACCTTCTGCGTCTGGTCCTGGATCCGACTCATAAAGATTCTGGGCATCAGTGCAGATCATTTCCTCGTCTGGATTCACAGAAGCGCTGGAGTCGACCTCTGATTCCCAGGCTATAGTATGAGTAAACAGCTCTGCAGACTCAACCATCTGTTCTACCTCATACTCAGACGGGCAGCTGGAGATTTGGGAGCTGTGAGGAAGCAAGTGCGATTTGGGTGACACCTTTGAGGACTGGAGTATTTGTGATGTTGAAGTTGATGTGGAGGAGAGCCCACTTAAAGGAGCACTTGATATCCGTTGAAGCACCTGCTGTTTTTGTGCCTCATCTGGAATTTGTAGCGATTGGCGTGGCCGTAAGAAAGGGATCTTATCACATTGTCCGCTAAAAGAAGTAGACATTTTAGTTTGGCTGGAAGATGGTCTTTCTTCTGCAGATGTTACTGTTGCTTTAACACCTACCCCACGGACACAACCTTTTTTCCCCTTCCCAACACACCTATTCCCCTTTCCACCAGCAGCAGGCCTTTTTCCACTCATTTTGGTGGTTAACTAATTCACAACTCTGGAGTTGTTTGCACAAAAAAACAATGGATGGTAACCGAGCAGAGCTGAGTGGCCAAACTGTGGTATTAGGCCAAAACTATTGGCTGGGTTAGATGCAGAAAAAAATTATTTTGAATTTGCAACCTGATGGAGGTCAGTATAGATGGACTAATACAACAAGTCCCACACACAGCTAGAAGCCCAAATATTTTTTCAGAGGTAGATGCAGAAAAAAATTATTTTTAATTTGCAACCTGATGGAGGTCAGTATAGATGGACTAATAGAGAAAGTCCGACACACTACTAGAAGCCCAAATATTTTTTCAGAGCTAGATGCAGAAAAAAATTATATTCAGTTTGCAACCTGATGGAGGTCAGTATAGATGGATTAATAGAACAAGACCCACACACAGCTAGAAGCCCAATATTTTTTCAGAGGTAGATGCAGAAAAAAATATATTCAGTTTGCAACCTGATGGAGGTCAGTATAGATGGACTAATACAACAAGTCCCACACACAGCTAGAAGCCCAATATTTTTTCAGAGGTAGATGCAGAAAAAAATATATTCAGTTTGCAACCTGATGGAGGTCAGTATAGATGGACTAATACAACAAGTCCCACACACAGCTAGAAGCCCAATATTTTTTCAGAGGTAGATGCAGAAAAAAATATATTCAGTTTGCAACCTGATGGAGGTCAGTATAGATGGACTAATACAACAAGTCCCACACACAGCTAGAAGCCCAAGTATTTTTTCAGAGGTACTGTAGATGCAGATAAAAATTAGTTTTAATTTGCAACCTGATGGAGGTCAGTATAGATGGACTAATAGAGAAAGTCCGACACACTACTAGAAGGCCAAATATTTTTTCAGAGGTAGATGCAGAAAAAAATATATTCAGTTTGCAACCTGATGGAGATCAGTATAGATGGACTAATACAACAAGTCCCACACACAGCTAGAAGCCCAAATATTTTTTCAGAGGTACTGTAGATGCAGATAAAAATTATTTTTAATTTGCAACCTGATGGAGGTCAGTATAGATGGACTAATAGAGAAAGTCCGACACACTACTAGAAGGCCAAATATTTTTTCAGAGGTAGATGCAGAAAAAAATATATTCAGTTTGCAACCTGATGGAGGTCAGTATAGATGGACTAATACAACAAGTCCCACACACAGCTAGAAGCCCAAATATTTTTTCAGAGGTACTGTAGATGCAGATAAAAATTATTTTTAATTTGCAACCTGTTGGAGGTCAGTATAGATGGACTAATACAACAAGTCCCACACACAGCTAGAAGCCCAAATATTTTTTCAGAGGTAGATGCAGAGAAAAATTATTTTTAATTTGCAACCTGATGGAGGTCAGTATAGATGGACTAATAGAGAAAGTCCGACACACTACTAGAAGCCCAAATATTTTTTCAGAGCTAGATGCAGAAAAAAATTATATTCAGTTTGCAACCTGATGGAGGTCAGTATAGATGGATTAATAGAACAAGACCCACACACAGCTAGAAGCCCAATATTTTTTCAGAGATAGATGCAGAAAAAAATATATTCAGTTTGCAACCTGATGGAGGTCAGTATAGATGGACTAATACAACAAGTCCCACACACAGCTAGAAGCCCAATATTTTTTCAGAGGCAGATGCAGAAAAAAATATATTCAGTTTGCAACCTGATGGAGGTCAGTATAGATGGACTAATACAACAAGTCCCACACACAGCTAGAAGCCCAATATTTTTTCAGAGGTAGATGCAGAAAAAAATATATTCAGTTTGCAACCTGATGGAGGTCAGTATAGATGGACTAATACAACAAGTCCCACACACAGCTAGAAGCCCAAATATTTTTTCAGAGGTACTGTAGATGCAGATAAAAATTATTTTTAATTTGCAACCTGATGGAGGTCAGTATAGATGGACTAATAGAGAAAGTCCGACACACTACTAGAAGGCCAAATATTTTTTCAGAGGTAGATGCAGAAAAAAATATATTCAGTTTGCAACCTGATGGAGGTCAGTATAGATGGACTAATACAACAAGTCCCACACACAGCTAGAAGCCCAAATATTTTTTCAGAGGTACTGTAGATGCAGATAAAAATTATTTTTAATTTGCAACCTGATGGAGGTCAGTATAGATGGACTAATAGAGAAAGTCCGACACACTACTAGAAGGCCAAATATTTTTTCAGAGGTAGATGCAGAAAAAAATATATTCAGTTTGCAACCTGATGGAGGTCAGTATAGATGGACTAATACAACAAGTCCCACACACAGCTAGAAGCCCAAATATTTTTTCAGAGGTACTGTAGATGCAGATAAAAATTAGTTTTAATTTGCAACCTGATGGAGGTCAGTATAGATGGACTAATAGAGAAAGTCCGACACACTACTAGAAGGCCAAATATTTTTTCAGAGGTAGATGCAGAAAAAAATATATTCAGTTTGCAACCTGATGGAGATCAGTATAGATGGACTAATACAACAAGTCCCACACACAGCTAGAAGCCCAAATATTTTTTCAGAGGTACTGTAGATGCAGATAAAAATTAGTTTTAATTTGCAACCTGATGGAGGTCAGTATAGATGGACTAATAGAGAAAGTCCGACACACTACTAGAAGGCCAAATATTTTTTCAGAGGTAGATGCAGAAAAAAATATATTCAGTTTGCAACCTGATGGAGGTCAGTATAGATGGACTAATACAACAAGTCCCACACACAGCTAGAAGCCCAAATATTTTTTCAGAGGTACTGTAGATGCAGATAAAAATTAGTTTTAATTTGCAACCTGATGGAGGTCAGTATAGATGGACTAATAGAGAAAGTCCGACACACTACTAGAAGGCCAAATATTTTTTCAGAGGTAGATGCAGAAAAAAATATATTCAGTTTGCAACCTGATGGAGGTCAGTATAGATGGACTAATACAACAAGTCCCACACACAGCTAGAAGCCCAAATATTTTTTCAGAGGTACTGTAGATGCAGATAAAAATTAGTTTTAATTTGCAACCTGATGGAGGTCAGTATAGATGGACTAATAGAGAAAGTCCGACACACTACTAGAAGGCCAAATATTTTTTCAGAGCTAGATGCAGAAAAAAATTATATTCAGTTTGCAACCTGATGGAGGTCAGTATAGATGGATTAATAGAACAAGACCCACACACAGCTAGAAGCCCAATATTTTTTCAGAGGTAGATGCAGAAAAAAATATATTCAGTTTGCAACCTGATGGAGGTCAGTATAGATGGACTAATACAACAAGTCCCACACACAGCTAGAAGCCCAATATTTTTTCAGAGGTAGATGCAGAAAAAAATATATTCAGTTTGCAACCTGATGGAGGTCAGTATAGATGGACTAATACAACAAGTCCCACACACAGCTAGAAGCCCAATATTTTTTCAGAGGTAGATGCAGAAAAAAATATATTCAGTTTGCAACCTGATGGAGGTCAGTATAGATGGACTAATACAACAAGTCCCACACACAGCTAGAAGCCCAAATATTTTTTCAGAGGTACTGTAGATGCAGATAAAAATTAGTTTTAATTTGCAACCTGATGGAGGTCAGTATAGATGGACTAATAGAGAAAGTCCGACACACTACTAGAAGGCCAAATATTTTTTCAGAGGTAGATGCAGAAAAAAATATATTCAGTTTGCAACCTGATGGAGGTCAGTATAGATGGACTAATACAACAAGTCCCACACACAGCTAGAAGCCCAAATATTTTTTCAGAGGTACTGTAGATGCAGATAAAAATTATTTTTAATTTGCAACCTGATGGAGGTCAGTATAGATGGACTAATAGAGAAAGTCCGACACACTACTAGAAGGCCAAATATTTTTTCAGAGGTAGATGCAGAAAAAAATATATTCAGTTTGCAACCTGATGGAGGTCAGTATAGATGGACTAATACAACAAGTCCCACACACTGCTAGAAGGCCAAATATTTTTTCAGAGGTAGATGCAGAAAAAAATTATTTTTAATTTGCAACCTGATGGAGGTCAGTATAGATGGACTAATAGAGAAAGTCCGACACACTACTAGAAGCCCAAATATTTTTTCAGAGCTAGATGCAGAAAAAAATTATATTCAGTTTGCAACCTGATGGAGGTCAGTATAGATGGATTAATAGAACAAGACCCACACACAGCTAGAAGCCCAATATTTTTTCAGAGATAGATGCAGAAAAAAATATATTCAGTTTGCAACCTGATGGAGGTCAGTATAGATGGACTAATACAACAAGTCCCACACACAGCTAGAAGCCCAATATTTTTTCAGAGGTAGATGCAGAAAAAAATATATTCAGTTTGCAACCTGATGGAGGTCAGTATAGATGGACTAATACAACAAGTCCCACACACAGCTAGAAGCCCAATATTTTTTCAGAGGTAGATGCAGAAAAAAATATATTCAGTTTGCAACCTGATGGAGGTCAGTATAGATGGACTAATACAACAAGTCCCACACACAGCTAGAAGCCCAAATATTTTTTCAGAGGTACTGTAGATGCAGATAAAAATTAGTTTTAATTTGCAACCTGATGGAGGTCAGTATAGATGGACTAATAGAGAAAGTCCGACACACTACTAGAAGGCCAAATATTTTTTCAGAGCTAGATGCAGAAAAAAATTATATTCAGTTTGCAACCTGATGGAGGTCAGTATAGATGGATTAATAGAACAAGACCCACACACAGCTAGAAGCCCAATATTTTTTCAGAGGTAGATGCAGAAAAAAATATATTCAGTTTGCAACCTGATGGAGGTCAGTATAGATGGACTAATACAACAAGTCCCACACACAGCTAGAAGCCCAATATTTTTTCAGAGGTAGATGCAGAAAAAAATATATTCAGTTTGCAACCTGATGGAGGTCAGTATAGATGGACTAATACAACAAGTCCCACACACAGCTAGAAGCCCAATATTTTTTCAGAGGTAGATGCAGAAAAAAATATATTCAGTTTGCAACCTGATGGAGGTCAGTATAGATGGACTAATACAACAAGTCCCACACACAGCTAGAAGCCCAAATATTTTTTCAGAGGTACTGTAGATGCAGATAAAAATTAGTTTTAATTTGCAACCTGATGGAGGTCAGTATAGATGGACTAATAGAGAAAGTCCGACACACTACTAGAAGGCCAAATATTTTTTCAGAGGTAGATGCAGAAAAAAATATATTCAGTTTGCAACCTGATGGAGGTCAGTATAGATGGACTAATACAACAAGTCCCACACACAGCTAGAAGCCCAAATATTTTTTCAGAGGTACTGTAGATGCAGATAAAAATTATTTTTAATTTGCAACCTGATGGAGGTCAGTATAGATGGACTAATAGAGAAAGTCCGACACACTACTAGAAGGCCAAATATTTTTTCAGAGGTAGATGCAGAAAAAAATATATTCAGTTTGCAACCTGATGGAGGTCAGTATAGATGGACTAATACAACAAGTCCCACACACTGCTAGAAGGCCAAATATTTTTTCAGAGGTAGATGCAGAAAAAAATTATTTTTAATTTGCAACCTGATGGAGGTCAGTATAGATGGACTAATAGAGAAAGTCCGACACACTACTAGAAGCCCAAATATTTTTTCAGAGCTAGATGCAGAAAAAAATTATATTCAGTTTGCAACCTGATGGAGGTCAGTATAGATGGATTAATAGAACAAGACCCATACACAGCTAGAAGCCCAATATTTTTTCAGAGATAGATGCAGAAAAAAATATATTCAGTTTGCAACCTGATGGAGGTCAGTATAGATGGACTAATACAACAAGTCCCACACACAGCTAGAAGCCCAATATTTTTTCAGAGGTAGATGCAGAAAAAAATATATTCAGTTTGCAACCTGATGGAGGTCAGTATAGATGGACTAATACAACAAGTCCCACACACAGCTAGAAGCCCAATATTTTTTCAGAGGTAGATGCAGAAAAAAATATATTCAGTTTGCAACCTGATGGAGGTCAGTATAGATGGACTAATACAACAAGTCCCACACACAGCTAGAAGCCCAAATATTTTTTCAGAGGTACTGTAGATGCAGATAAAAATTAGTTTTAATTTGCAACCTGATGGAGGTCAGTATAGATGGACTAATAGAGAAAGTCCGACACACTACTAGAAGGCCAAATATTTTTTCAGAGGTAGATGCAGAAAAAAATATATTCAGTTTGCAACCTGATGGAGGTCAGTATAGATGGACTAATACAACAAGTCCCACACACAGCTAGAAGCCCAAATATTTTTTCAGAGGTACTATAGATGCAGATAAAAATTATTTTTAATTTGCAACCTGATGGAGGTCAGTATAGATGGACTAATAGAGAAAGTCCGACACACTACTAGAAGGCCAAATATTTTTTCAGAGGTAGATGCAGAAAAAAATATATTCAGTTTGCAACCTGATGGAGGTCAGTATAGATGGACTAATACAACAAGTCCCACACACAGCTAGAAGCCCAAATATTTTTTCAGAGGTACTATAGATGCAGATAAAAATTATTTTTAATTTGCAACCTGATGGAGGTCAGTATAGATGGACTAATAGAGAAAGTCCGACACACTACTAGAAGGCCAAATATTTTTTCAGAGGTAGATGCAGAAAAAAATATATTCAGTTTGCAACCTGATGGAGGTCAGTATAGATGGACTAATACAAGTCCCACACACAGCTAGAAGCCCAAATATTTTTTCAGAGGTACTGTAGATGCAGATAAAAATTATTTTTAATTTGCAACCTGTTGGAGGTCAGTATAGATGGACTAATACAACAAGTCCCACACACTGCTAGAAGCCCAAATATTTTTTCAGAGGTAGATGCAGAAAAAAATTATTTTTAATTTGCAACCTGATGGAGGTCAGTATAGATGGACTAATAGAGAAAGTCCGACACACTACTAGAAGCCCAAATATTTTTTCAGAGCTAGATGCAGAAAAAAATTATATTCAGTTTGCAACCTGATGGAGGTCAGTATAGATGGATTAATAGAACAAGACCCACACACAGCTAGAAGCCCAATATTTTTTCAGAGATAGATGCAGAAAAAAATATATTCAGTTTGCAACCTGATGGAGGTCAGTATAGATGGACTAATACAACAAGTCCCACACACAGCTAGAAGCCCAATATTTTTTCAGAGGTAGATGCAGAAAAAAATATATTCAGTTTGCAACCTGATGGAGGTCTGTATAGATGGACTAATACAACAAGTCCCACACACAGCTAGAAGCCCAATATTTTTTCAGAGGTAGATGCAGAAAAAAATATATTCAGTTTGCAACCTGATGGAGGTCAGTATAGATGGACTAATACAACAAGTCCCACACACAGCTAGAAGCCCAAATATTTTTTCAGAGGTACTGTAGATGCAGATAAAAATTAGTTTTAATTTGCAACCTGATGGAGGTCAGTATAGATGGACTAATAGAGAAAGTCCGACACACTACTAGAAGGCCAAATATTTTTTCAGAGGTAGATGCAGAAAAAAATATATTCAGTTTGCAACCTGATGGAGGTCAGTATAGATGGACTAATACAACAAGTCCCACACACAGCTAGAAGCCCAAATATTTTTTCAGAGGTACTATAGATGCAGATAAAAATTATTTTTAATTTGCAACCTGATGGAGGTCAGTATAGATGGACTAATAGAGAAAGTCCGACACACTACTAGAAGGCCAAATATTTTTTCAGAGGTAGATGCAGAAAAAAATATATTCAGTTTGCAACCTGATGGAGGTCAGTATAGATGGACTAATACAACAAGTCCCACACACAGCTAGAAGCCCAAATATTTTTTCAGAGGTACTATAGATGCAGATAAAAATTATTTTTAATTTGCAACCTGATGGAGGTCAGTATAGATGGACTAATAGAGAAAGTCCGACACACTACTAGAAGGCCAAATATTTTTTCAGAGGTAGATGCAGAAAAAAATATATTCAGTTTGCAACCTGATGGAGGTCAGTATAGATGGACTAATACAACAAGTCCCACACACAGCTAGAAGCCCAAATATTTTTTCAGAGGTACTATAGATGCAGATAAAAATTATTTTTAATTTGCAACCTGATGGAGGTCAGTATAGATGGACTAATAGAGAAAGTCCGACACACTACTAGAAGGCCAAATATTTTTTCAGAGGTAGATGCAGAAAAAAATATATTCAGTTTGCAACCTGATGGAGGTCAGTATAGATGGACTAATACAAGTCCCACACACAGCTAGAAGCCCAAATATTTTTTCAGAGGTACTGTAGATGCAGATAAAAATTATTTTTAATTTGCAACCTGTTGGAGGTCAGTATAGATGGACTAATACAACAAGTCCCAAACACTGCTAGAAGCCCAAATATTTTTTCAGAGGTAGATGCAGAAAAAAATTATTTTTAATTTGCAACCTGATGGAGGTCAGTATAGATGGACTAATAGAGAAAGTCCGACACACTACTAGAAGCCCAAATATTTTTTCAGAGCTAGATGCAGAAAAAAATTATATTCAGTTTGCAACCTGATGGAGGTCAGTATAGATGGATTAATAGAACAAGACCCACACACAGCTAGAAGCCCAATATTTTTTCAGAGATAGATGCAGAAAAAAATATATTCAGTTTGCAACCTGATGGAGGTCAGTATAGATGGACTAATACAACAAGTCCCACACACAGCTAGAAGCCCAATATTTTTTCAGAGGTAGATGCAGAAAAAAATATATTCAGTTTGCAACCTGATGGAGGTCTGTATAGATGGACTAATACAACAAGTCCCACACACAGCTAGAAGCCCAATATTTTTTCAGAGGTAGATGCAGAAAAAAATATATTCAGTTTGCAACCTGATGGAGGTCAGTATAGATGGACTAATACAACAAGTCCCACACACAGCTAGAAGCCCAAATATTTTTTCAGAGGTACTGTAGATGCAGATAAAAATTAGTTTTAATTTGCAACCTGATGGAGGTCAGTATAGATGGACTAATAGAGAAAGTCCGACACACTACTAGAAGGCCAAATATTTTTTCAGAGGTAGATGCAGAAAAAAATATATTCAGTTTGCAACCTGATGGAGGTCAGTATAGATGGACTAATACAACAAGTCCCACACACAGCTAGAAGCCCAAATATTTTTTCAGAGGTACTATAGATGCAGATAAAAATTATTTTTAATTTGCAACCTGATGGAGGTCAGTATAGATGGACTAATAGAGAAAGTCCGACACACTACTAGAAGGCCAAATATTTTTTCAGAGGTAGATGCAGAAAAAAATATATTCAGTTTGCAACCTGATGGAGGTCAGTATAGATGGACTAATACAACAAGTCCCACACACAGCTAGAAGCCCAAATATTTTTTCAGAGGTACTGTAGATGCAGATAAAAATTAGTTTTAATTTGCAACCTGATGGAGGTCAGTATAGATGGACTAATAGAGAAAGTCCGACACACTACTAGAAGGCCAAATATTTTTTCAGAGGTAGATGCAGAAAAAAATATATTCAGTTTGCAACCTGATGGAGGTCAGTATAGATGGACTAATACAACAAGTCCCACACACAGCTAGAAGCCCAAATATTTTTTCAGAGGTACTGTAGATGCAGATAAAAATTAGTTTTAATTTGCAACCTGATGGAGGTCAGTATAGATGGACTAATAGAGAAAGTCCGACACACTACTAGAAGGCCAAATATTTTTTCAGAGCTAGATGCAGAAAAAAATTATATTCAGTTTGCAACCTGATGGAGGTCAGTATAGATGGATTAATAGAACAAGACCCACACACAGCTAGAAGCCCAATATTTTTTCAGAGGTAGATGCAGAAAAAAATATATTCAGTTTGCAACCTGATGGAGGTCAGTATAGATGGACTAATACAACAAGTCCCACACACAGCTAGAAGCCCAAATATTTTTTCAGAGGTACTGTAGATGCAGATAAAAATTAGTTTTAATTTGCAACCTGATGGAGGTCAGTATAGATGGACTAATAGAGAAAGTCCGACACACTACTAGAAGGCCAAATATTTTTTCAGAGGTAGATGCAGAAAAAAATATATTCAGTTTGCAACCTGATGGAGGTCAGTATAGATGGACTAATACAACAAGTCCCACACACAGCTAGAAGCCCAAATATTTTTTCAGAGGTACTGTAGATGCAGATATAAATTAGTTTTAATTTGCAACCTGATGGAGGTCAGTATAGATGGACTAATAGAGAAAGTCCGACACACTACTAGAAGGCCAAATATTTTTTCAGAGGTAGATGCAGAAAAAAATATATTCAGTTTGCAACCTGATGGAGGTCAGTATAGATGGAATAATACAACAAGTCCCACACACAGCAAGAAGCCCAAATATTTTTTCAGAGGTACTGTAGATGCAGATAAAAATTATTTTTAATTTGCAACCTGATGGAGGTCTGTATAGATGGACTAATACAACAAGTCCCACACACAGCTAGAAGCCCAATATTTTTTCAGAGGTAGATGCAGAAAAAAATATATTCAGTTTGCAACCTGATGGAGGTCAGTATAGATGGACTAATACAACAAGTCCCACACACAGCTAGAAGCCCAAATATTTTTTCAGAGGTACTGTAGATGCAGATAAAAATTAGTTTTAATTTGCAACCTGATGGAGGTCAGTATAGATGGACTAATAGAGAAAGTCCGACACACTACTAGAAGGCCAAATATTTTTTCAGAGGTAGATGCAGAAAAAAATATATTCAGTTTGCAACCTGATGGAGGTCAGTATAGATGGACTAATACAACAAGCCCCACACACAGCTAGAAGCCCAAATATTTTTTCAGAGGTACTATAGATGCAGATAAAAATTATTTTTAATTTGCAACCTGATGGAGGTCAGTATAGATGGACTAATAGAGAAAGTCCGACACACTACTAGAAGGCCAAATATTTTTTCAGAGGTAGATGCAGAAAAAAATATATTCAGTTTGCAACCTGATGGAGGTCAGTATAGATGGACTAATGCAACAAGTCCCACACACAGCTAGAAGCCCAAATATTTTTTCAGAGGTACTGTAGATGCAGATAAAAATTAGTTTTAATTTGCAACCTGATGGAGGTCAGTATAGATGGACTAATAGAGAAAGTCCGACACACTACTAGAAGGCCAAATATTTTTTCAGAGGTAGATGCAGAAAAAAATATATTCAGTTTGCAACCTGATGGAGGTCAGTATAGATGGACTAATACAACAAGTCCCACACACAGCTAGAAGCCCAAATATTTTTTCAGAGGTACTGTAGATGCAGATAAAAATTATTTTTAATTTGCAACCTGATGGAGGTCAGTATAGATGGACTAATAGAGAAAGTCCGACACACTACTAGAAGGCCAAATATTTTTTCAGAGCTAGATGCAGAAAAAAATTATATTCAGTTTGCAACCTGATGGAGGTCAGTATAGATGGATTAATAGAACAAGACCCACACACAGCTAGAAGCCCAATATTTTTTCAGAGGTAGATGCAGAAAAAAATATATTCAGTTTGCAACCTGATGGAGGTCAGTATAGATGGACTAATACAACAAGTCCCACACACAGCTAGAAGCCCAAATATTTTTTCAGAGGTACTGTAGATGCAGATAAAAATTAGTTTTAATTTGCAACCTGATGGAGGTCAGTATAGATGGACTAATAGAGAAAGTCCGACACACTACTAGAAGGCCAAATATTTTTTCAGAGGTAGATGCAGAAAAAAATATATTCAGTTTGCAACCTGATGGAGGTCAGTATAGATGGACTAATACAACAAGTCCCACACACAGCTAGAAGCCCAAATATTTTTTCAGAGGTACTGTAGATGCAGATATAAATTAGTTTTAATTTGCAACCTGATGGAGGTCAGTATAGATGGACTAATAGAGAAAGTCCGACACACTACTAGAAGGCCAAATATTTTTTCAGAGGTAGATGCAGAAAAAAATATATTCAGTTTGCAACCTGATGGAGGTCAGTATAGATGGAATAATACAACAAGTCCCACACACAGCAAGAAGCCCAAATATTTTTTCAGAGGTACTGTAGATGCAGATAAAAATTATTTTTAATTTGCAACCTGATGGAGGTCAGTATAGATGGACTAATAGAGAAAGTCCCACACACTACTAGAAGGCCAAATATTTTTTCAGAGGTAGATGCAGAAAAAAATATATTCAGTTTGCAACCTGATGGAGGTCAGTATAGATGGACTAATACAACAAGTCCCACACACAGCTAGAAGCCCAAATATTTTTTCAGAGGTACTGTAGATGCAGATAAAAATTTGTTTTAATTTGCAACCTGATGGAGGTCAGTATAGATGGACTAATAGAGAAAGTCCGACACACTACTAGAAGGCCAAATATTTTTTCAGAGCTAGATGCAGAAAAAAATTATATTCAGTTTGCAACCTGATGGAGGTCAGTATAGATGGACTAATACAACAAGTCCCACACACAGCTAGAAGCCCAAATATTTTTTCAGAGGTACTGTAGATGCAGATAAAAATTAGTTTTAATTTGCAACCTGATGGAGGTCAGTATAGATGGACTAATAGAATGATGCTATGCCCAAAAGATTTTACTTCACTAGGTGCAGTAAAAAAATTGGTATTCTATACACAGGTGGTATATCTTGCAACACAGATAGGCTACTCCACTGACTAACACACTCTGCAATAGGCCAAAAAGGATTAGCTTTGCTAGATTCAGCCAAATGCTGTGAAAAAAACTTGCACAGCACTGGCACAGACCTGCCTGGCAAAAACTGATAGGAACTGATGTAACCTAATCCTGAAAAGGACTCCAATTACAATTAGTCTTTACTCCCACAACCTATCTATTTAAGAGCACAGACCTCCCTGATAAAAGTCGTAGGAAATGCTGTAACCTAGTCCTTAAAAGGACTGCAATCACAACTATTCCCTACTCCCAAGCTATCTGTATATTTGTGCGAAAATTGGCTTGAAATTAACAAGGTATAGCGCACACAGCAACAGCGGTGCCGTCTAACACGCAGCTGCAGCAGTGAGAAAATGGTGGCGACGGGGAAAATGGCTTGGTCTTATAGGGCAAGGACATGTGACATACACTGCCAATGACACATGCCCTTGCTTGTGTGAAAAAAAGCACTTCGCTCCGTGTGTGCGCTGCTGATAGGCTGACAGATTGCACCTCCCCACTGTAAATGCGGGAAAGAGAAAAAAAAATGGAGATCTTCATTGTTCCTGCAGAGATCCATCCCCTGCCCCTCCCCCCACCCCGCTGTACACTCAAACTGCGTATTAACATTAATTTTCATCATTACTGAGAAAAAATCCAGTTATGATTTTGGTGCACGAACAGTTATTGAACATAACCTCGAACAGCCGAATTTTTCTCAAATTGTTCGTGTTCGCCGAACGGCTCGAACACCGCCCAAAACAGCTCGAATTTGAGATTGGCGAACAGTTCGAGTAGAACAACGCTCATCTCTACTGTCTAGTCCTCCTCCAGGCCCTCTCCCCCTAAGAAGAGGAAGATCCAAGAGTTAGACTCAGATGTGGTCTCTATTGACGTTATTAGCTCTGCATCTGATGATCTGGATGAAATAGCATCTTTAGGGCCTGCCAAAAAAGTTGAAACCGGAAGATATTATTTTTCCTCGGACAACTTAGAAGAATTACTGGACGCAGTTAGAGGCACTATGGGGCTGGAGGAAGTCGAGGTCCCCTGTTCTGTTCAAGATGAAATGTTTAAGGGCCTTAGATCAAAAAAGCAGACTGGGTTTCCTGTTCATGAGGTCATTAGAGATCTCATCCGACAGGAATGGGAATCCCCGGAAAACCATCTCACCACCCCTTCGGAATTAAAGCATAGATTCCCGTTGGAAGGTGAAGAATTTGAGTGGGATGTCCCTAAGGTGGACATCCAGGTGGTAAGGGTAGTGAGGAAAACCTCACTTCCCCTTGAGGATTCATCCCAATTGAAGGATCCATTAGACCGAAATCATGGGAAACCTCTTCTGCCTCTCTCAAAACGAATATTTCATCGACTTGTGTGGCCAGATCCCTCTTCAAGTGGCTGGCCCAGCTAGAGGAACATCTGTCTCAGGGCACCTCCAGGGCACACCTGCTAGACTCCATCCCTCTCCTTCAAAAAGCCCCGGGCTTCTTAGCAGACGCCTCGGCTGAGTCAGTCCGGATCGCGGCTAGGGCAGCTGTCCTATCCAATACTGCTCGCCGTGCACTGTGGATCAAAACATGGAGTGGGGATGTCATCTCTAAGGTTAAACTCTGTTCCATTCCATTTCAAGGGAAATATGTATTCGGGCCAGCACTGGATGATATTCTGGAGAAGACCTCAGACAGGAATAAAACCTTTCCTGAACAGAAGCAAACTGAAAAAGTCCCTTTCGACCTTCCCAGAGTCACCCCTCACAATATAAGGGAAAGGGAAAGTATGGGCGCTGGAGCTATCCTAAGGGCGGCAAAGGTTGTAACATCCTTGTGTGGCACCCCAGGAGTCCGGTTGCCACAGTGGCATTGCCTCCCTCACAAGGGAGTGATTAGCGCAAAGGGAAGGCCTACAACTTCACCTGGCGAGGTGGATTCCCAACTTGCTTCCCGACTGCTCAGATCTCTACTACCAGCTAGTACCCATGCCCCGGTTTGCCTAACCACCGCAAGTAAAGATAAGAGGAAACCGCCATTAAGTTGTGGACTGATTATTAACTGCTCCATCCTCTGTACTACACCGCTCAGCAACATCTATAAAATCACTACTTCCTACCCTGGAGCTAAGCTCTGCCTGTGGAGAGCTGAACCAACTCAGCTGCGTCATCATCGGCTCCAGAGGTTCTGCACCGCAGCGCCAGCTCCATATAGCCGCATACCACAGGTGGCGTCACGAACATTATATAAAAACTATAATCCCCTTTCCCAAATTCCCCTTTTATTGACCGCCCTGGGTCACGGACCAGGTCACCGCCACTGTGACATCTCCCCTAGCAACGACCGTCCCGGCTACCGAGTACCCCATGGCCCAGGGGGCGCGTCACTTGTTACCAAGCAACAACACCAGCAGCAGAACAAGCAATGACTTGGGCCTTGTAGGAGGGCATCTCTCTGATTTCTTTCCCCAGTGGCAGGCAATATCTTCCTGCCAGTGGATCCTCAATACCATCAAGGGGGTCTCCTATTGGAATTCGAGAATTGCCCCCCTCGGGTCCTGAGGGTCATGTCCCTTTCCTCTCGGGGGCTTGGGAACTGCTATCAGTTGGTCTACAAAACCTGCTGAAGTCCGGAGTGGTGTCTCCGGTCACCCCTGGCCAGGGGGGTACGGGTCACTACTCAAAAATTTTCCTAATACGGAAACTGTCAGGGACCCCAAGCATCATAATCAAACTGAAATCCCTAAACCATCACATCAAATACAGACGATTCAAGATGGAGTCCATAAGATGAACTATTCTCTTAATAGGGAAGGATTACGTCATGGCAAACATAGACCTAAAAGATGCATACTACCACGTGCCGATTCATCCGACCCACAGCAAGTTCTTGCGCTTTGCAATTTTCAGGGACAACATAACAGAACACTACCAGTACAACGTACTGCCCTTCGGCATCTCTTCAGCACCTCAGAGTACCACGAAGATTATGGCAGAAGTCATTGCACTTATCCAAAAACAAGGTATCTGCATAATTCCATACCTGGACGACATGCTGATTGTTGCCCCTTCGGTGGGGACTCTCAATCTTCATGTTTCTATAACCTTAAAAACTCTTCGCTCGTTAGGTTGGGTTCCGAACCTAAAAAAGTCGGAACTCCTTCCTTCATCGAGGAGGAAATTCCTTGGTGTCTTGCTGGACTCCAACAGACAAATGTCCTTTCTTCCGTTGGAGCATCAAACAGCTCTCAGAACCAAGACCTCAAATTTCAGACACAAGGAGAATCCAACATTGAGAACGACAATGTCTGTATTGGGGTCGATGATGGCCTGTATCCAGTCAGTATCATGGGCTCAGGCCCACTCAAGGTCCCTCCAGGATCATATCCTGAAATCATGGGACAGACAAAGGGACTCACTAAACAAACGGACCTTTCTGGGTGGTATTTCTTGGACCCAGGACCCTCTAATTACAGTGACTACCGACGCCAGTATACGAGGCTGGGGAGCCATGGTGGCCCAGACTCCTTTTCAAGGTAGATGGAGTCCCGAGATCAGTGCCAGATCCTCCAACTTCAGGGAGCTGAAGGCAGTAGAAAAAATGCTCAGGGCGGCAGTCAACCTTATCCAGGGTACTCACATCAAGATACTCTCGGACAATGTGACTACAGTTGTCTTCCTTTGTCATCAAGGAGGTACGAGGTTAGACAGACTGAAACAAATTGCAGCTCGAATATTTTCCTGGGCAGAACAACATTTCCTGTCCCTTTCGGCAATTCACCTAAAAGGCGCAAACAACATTCAAGCAGACTTTCTAAACAGGGAAGACATTCAGCGAGGAGAATGGAGCCTGAATCCTCAAATATTTCAGTCACTGGTAGTAAAATGGGGTCTCCCCAAAGTAGATCTCTTTGCCAGTTGCCTAAATGCAAAACTTCCCCTCTTCTTTTCATTGGACAGAAGAGACAATGCCATAAATTTGGACGCATTAGCCCATCCCTGGCATTTAAAACTGGTCTATGCGTTTCCTCCAATTTCACTGATAGCAAGAACTATCCATAAAGTCAGGTTAGAGAGAGTGGCAACAATTCTAGTGGCTCCTCTGTGGCCCAAAAGGCCTTGGTTCGGCGCCATCACAGAACTTTGCCTGGATGGTCCTGTGATACTTCCTCCGCTGAACAACCTTCGCTCACAACGTCTCCCATTTTACCCAAATCCTCAGTGGCTAAAACTTGCAGCCTGGTTACTGAAGCCGAGATCTTAAAATCCAAAGGTCTCTCTGAAGAAGTTATAAGAACTCTTCAACAAAGTAGGAAACCAGTAACCAATGCTAAATACGGCAAAATATGGAAAAAATTCCTATCATGATATGCCCCGGATATTCCTGACACCTCACACCCCAACATTGCTCGGATCCTTTATTTTTTTGCAGAATGGATTGGAGTTGGGTCTCAAACCTAGTACTCTCAAAGTGCAGATTTCAGCCCTAAGTTCCATATTCGACCAAGATTTGGCCTCTCACAGATGGATCAAAAGATTCATAACTTCGGCACTCATACTTCACCCAAAAATTCAGTCTCATGTCCCATCCTGGGATCTTAACGTGGTGATCCGGGGTCTAACCCTCTCTCCCTTCGAGCCTCTATCCTCCAGCACAATATAGACTCTCTCTCATAAGACTGCCTTTTTAGTAGCCATCACTTCAGCACCGAGAGTAGGACAACTGCAGGCTCTCTCCATCAGAGAACCTTACATGACTGTGACTGAAGATAGAATTACGCTTCGTTTGGACCCTTCCTTTCTCCCAAAGGTGATTACGGATTTCCATCGTTCCCAGGAAGTCATCCTTCCCTCCTTCTGCCAGAAACCTTCTAATTCAAAGGAAGCAGAGTTCCATCTCTTAGATGTCCGCAGATTTGTTTTTTATTATCTTCAACAGACTGTCTTGGAGATTGGATGAAAATCTATTCATACAACACTCAGGGCATAACAGAGGAAGGAAGGCAGCTAAATCCACATAGCAAACTGGATTAAAAATGCAATTGAGGAAGCCTACATAAACCAACAGGTGGATCCACCGATCGCCTTAAAAGCTCACTCTACCAGATCCACATTAACTTCTTGGGCCGAAAGAGCGGGAGCTTCTACGGAGCAGATTTTCAGGGCAGCTACATGGTCTTCCCTTCACACATTTTCCAAACATTATAGATGAGACTTATCATCCATTATGGATTTAGCCTTTGGTAGGAAAGTCCTACAAGCTATTGTCCCTCCCTAATAAAAGATCATTGGTATTCCTCCAATGCTGTCGTGGAAGGCATATTGAGAAAATAGAATTAGTCCTTACCGGTAATTCGGTTTCTAGAAGCCTTCCACGACAGCACAAATTTCCCTCCCTATGGATTCCATATAACTGTCAGGTAACCATTTTTCCAGGTGATCTTGGTAAACACTGGGGATTGATGGTGGGGAGGGGCTTTTAACCTCTCTGTGTTCCTGTTCCCCAATAGGGCGTGGACAATATCCTCCAATGCTGTCGTTGAAGGCTTCTAGAAACCGAATTACCGGTAAGGACTAACTCTATTTTATAGGGCCATCAGGCCGGCCCTTACTATTCTTAAAGGGCCAGCAGTGGGCCCTCGCTATTGTTAGAAAGCCATCAGCCGGCTATGCTTTGTTGTTCCCATTATTAACAAGTGGGTCTTCCATACTGTTATTGCATATGCAGTGACTGCAAGGGCTGCCAAAAATTCGGACGCAACCCAATACCCCTTTGAAGAGACATAGAGAAGGGTCTCAGTAAAAAAAAATGTTCCCATTAAAAAGGAGCGGGTCTCCTATAGTGGTAATGCCCATGCTGTGACTGTAAGGGCTGCCAAAAATTTGGAAAAACCCCACTAACAATTTAAAGACGCATAGAGCAGGGCCACAGTAACGACAAATTCCCATTAGAAAGGAGAGGGTCTCCCATACTTTTTGCCTATGTAGCGAAGCAATGGCTGCCAAAAATTTGGAGGAACTCCAATTCCCCTTGGAAGAGACGTAGAGGGCCTCATGAAAAAATGTTCCCATTATTATGAAGTGGGTCTCCCATACTTTTTGCCTCTGCAGTAAATGCAAGGGATGCCAAAAATTGTGAGGCACTCCAATGCCCCTTGGAAGAGACGCAGAGGGCCTCATAAAATGTTCCCATTAGAAAGGAGCGGGTCTGCTATACTTGTAATGCCCATGCACTAAGTGAATGGGCTGACAAACATTTACCCCTGGTGGGTATACATGAACATAGTGTATAAAAAAAATGTTTTTACGGGCATCATAAAGACCCTTTAAAAAAATGATGTGGGTGTTGCATCACGGAACACGGAGGAGGATAAGAGCAAATAGCCAAAATCAGGAAGCATATACCAATGTGTGGGTGTGAAAAGGTGCATGGGAATACACCTCCCAAGAAAAGACACTGGATTTGAGTTTATGTTAAGCTGCTATCATTTGGTGGTGTTGAGAAGTCTGGCCCAATCCAGCCCTTGTTCATTTTTATAAGAGTCAGCCTGTCAGCATTTTCAGTTGACAGGCGGATGCGCTTATCAGTTATAATTCCACCAGCGGCACCAAAAACCCGCTCTGATAAAACGCTAGCGGCAGGGCAGGCCAGGATCTCCAAGGCGTAGAGAGCCAGTTCATTCCACGTATCCAGCTTGGATACCCAATAATTATAAGGCACAGAGGAATCACGGAGGATGTTGGTACGGTCGGCAGGATAATCCCTCAGCATCTTCCCAAACTTTGAATTCCTTGTGAGAGTACCCCGCCCCTCAGGGCCTGTGCGATGGGAGGGGCTGAGAAAATTCTCCCAGAACTTTGACAGTGTTCCCCTGCTGGACTTGAGTTGTGTCTCTCTCGCCTGTAGTCCTTGGTTGTCCAATGAACTATGACCTCTGCCGCCAGCATTTTCAGAATGGAATTTTTTTAATAGTTCTGCAACAAGGGCCTTCTGGTACTGCCCCATTTTTGTAGACCTGTCTGCCTCATGAATAAGAGATATAAAGTTCTCCTTGTAGCGTGGGTCTAGAAGTGTCACCAACCAGTATTGACTGTCACCCAAAATATTGAGAACGCGAGGGTCATGGGAAATGCAGCGTAACATAAACTCAGCCATGCGTGCCAGACTGCTAACAGGCAATACTTCCATGTCCTCATCAAGAGGACGACTGACAATGCTCTCCTCCTCCTCTCTGTCCTCAGGCCATCCACGCTGAACAGACGGTATGACAGTTGTGCAGATAGTACCATGTATGGCGCATGAAACTAGCTCCTGTTCTTCCTCCTCGTCTTCTTCCTCATTGTCACCCAATCCACGTTGGGATGAGATGAGGCTTGGCTGTGTGTAATCACCCTGTATGGTTCCTTGCTCCATCTCATCGTGCTCCACCTGCAATGCATCCTCTTTGATTGTGAGCAGAGAGCGTTTCAGAAGACAGAGAAGCGGGATGGTGACGCTAATTATGGCATCAGCGCCGCTCACCAATCTTGGTGACGTCCTCAAAGTTTTGGAGGATGGTAAATATGTCTGACATCCATGTCCACTCCTGAGGTCTTATGTGTGGAGTCTGAACTGAATACCGACAGCCTTGTTGATGCTGGTAGTCAACAGCTGCTCTCTTCTACTCACAAATCCTTCAAAACATCTGCAGTGTGAGTCGGAAGCTGCAAATGCTGCTAAAACACGGCAAGGGCGGCGGAAGCTGTACACTTTCTAGAATGGGCACACAGGCGGCGTACTTTAACAAGCAGATCTGGCAGCTCTGGGTAGGATTTGAGAAACTGCTGAACCATGAGGCTAAGCACATGGACCAGGCATGGTACGTGTGTGAGCTCGCCTCGCCTCAGAGCTGCCACCAGGTTCCGGCCATTGTCATACATGACCATGCCTAGCTGTAGGTTCAGCAGTGTGAGCCACAGATCTGCCTGCTCTTTCAGAGCTGTCCACAACTCTTCAGCATTGTGTGGTTTGCTAAGCATATTAGCTTGAACACAGCCTGTTGCCGCTTGTGACTGATGTGGTCATTTCGGAGATGGAGGCTCAAGAGGAGGAGGAGGCTGAGAAGAATGAAATGCAGGAGCTGTAGACTGTTGGGGCAACCCTGATTGACCTAGGGCCTGCAATCCTTGGCGTCGGGAGGACGTGTTCTGTCCCAAGGTCCGACTGGGTCACGGCTTCCACTATGTTAATCCAGTGTGCTGTCAGCGAGATGTACTGTCCCTGCCCACAACCACTTGTCCACGTGTCCGTGGTTAGGTGGACTTTCCCAGTAACTGCGTTGTTGAGGGCACGGTTAATGTTTTGGGACACGTGCTTGTGTAATGCGGGGACGGCACCCTGGGAGAAATAGTGGCGGCTGGGGACCGAGTACCGAGGAACAGCCATCGCCATCTTGTTGCGGAATGGTTCCGTCTCCACGAGCCTAAAAGGCAACATTTGGAGTGCAAGTAGTCGTGAAATGTGGGAATTTAATAGTGTGGCCTGTGGGGCATTGGCTGTGTATTTGTGCTTGCAATCCAAGGACTGGTATATGGACAACTGAATGCTGCGCTGGGACAAGGACGTGGACGTGCTTCCTGATGCTAGTTGAGAGTGTGCAATGACAGGTGCAGGGCAGGAGGCATCTTTGCATGCCCCATGGACAGGGGATTGGCTTGCATGCACAACAGCGGAAGAAGCAGTGGTGCCACCCGCAGACACTGTTCCTGGACCCTGGGGTTCAGCCCGCAAAGTCGAGTGCTTTGCTGCCATGTGCCTGATCTTTCTGGTGGTGGTCAGGCTGGTAGTTTTGCTACCCCTGCTGATGCTGGCCTGGCAGGTGGTGCAAATGGCCTTTTTGGGGTTATCGGCAGTCTTTAAAAAGCAACCAGACTCGGGAAGACCTAACCGTTGTACTGGCAACTTCCTTCGTGTTGGTGTTACAGGGAACGGTTGCCTGCCTTCTGTCTGCGGCCACCACACTGCTTCTTCCTGCCTGTTGAGGTGCTCTGCCTCCCTCCCCCTGTGTACTGCTCTCCATGCTCTGCATGTCCTCCTGCTAGGTTGGGTCAGTTTCGTGTGCAGCCTTCGTGTGACCTTGGATGCTCAAATATTTGGGCATCACTACATGCGATCTCCTCTTGCCCCGCTTCAAGTGGACCGGGCTAGAGGCCCGAATTCATAAATGGAAAAGTGAACAGCTCTTCAGAGTTTCCAAGTGTGGGATCAGTTGTCTCTGGGCACTCGGCGTGGTGGGAGGAAGGAGTTTCTGGGTGAGGAATATGCGGTCCAGACTTATGGCTACTGAGACTTGACCGTGTGGAAGACAAGGTGGTGGTGGCTAAGTGACTGGAAGCATTATCTGCTATCCAACCAATAACCTTTTCACACTGCTCTGTGTTCAATAGTGGTGTTCTGCGGTCCCCTATTAATTGGGACAGGAAGGTCAAGCGAGAAGATGTGGGTGTTTGTTGTGGCACAATTTCAGCTTGCCTACGGCCTCTGCCTCTGCTTGCACCATTACCATCACATCCAGTTCCCTGTCCCTTGTCACATGCCTTGCCTATTTTAAATGGAGGACAATGTCTTCCTTGCTCACTACTACACAAATGACTGAATTTGGAGCGAATGTACATGTGATCCGTGTGACGGAGAAAACACAGTTTTAAATGCCTGGCCTGTAGGTAACTATTTTGAACAGCAAACTGGTGTCAATAGCTTCACTGACACACTGAAACAAATTTTTAATGCAGCCCAGAAGTGGCAGTATTTTCAGCGCAATTATATGTGATCCATGTAACGGACAAACCACAGTTTTAAACAGCTGGATTTTTAGCGCTATAATATGGAAAGGACCTGGCTGTATTCTGCAGTGCCAACAAGCAAATGGCGCAGAAAAACGGTGTTCTCTGGATTGCTTTTTAAGCAAATAATGAGGATTAAGATATAAAAAAAAATTATTCCTGGCCCCTGAGACCTGGGCTTATTCCTAGAAATATCAAACAGCAGCAGAAGGCAGAATTGGAATGGAGCCTCTTGTGCTATATGCGCTGCAGTCTACTATATACACTGCCTGCCTATATACCCTTGCCTGCCTGATATCTCTGCAGATGGATTAGTCCTCAGAAGGACTGTTTGTTGAGATGGATATGTGTCTCTAATATAGTTTGGTATACCTACACTAACTAGAAACAAGCAAATCTGTCCCTAGCTCAGCAGCACCTCTCTCTACACTGTCTGATTCAGGAGTTACTGTGACGAGCACGGCGGCGCCAGGCCTGATATTGACCTGATAACGCTGTGCGGCCAGCCAATCACTGTAATGCCACAACCAACATGGCTACAGCATTACAGTGATTAACAGGCAATCCCTGCATGTTCATTGGCTCTATAAAGAGCGCCAAACATGCAGGGATGGGACCCGAGCTCCCGCTGAGCAACCCCGGAAATACTTGGCGAGCGCCGAGCATCTTGAGCTGTGAGATGCTCAGGCGACCACCGAGCAGTAGCGAGCATGCTCGCTCATCACTACTGTTGATCCATTTTTGACTTTGCTTGATTAAGTTGGCTAGATAATAGTTCATGATATTTGGTACACTTAAGCATCCATTTTTTTTTTCTGTTTTTGCAGTGTGGCGTTAGCAACTCTTGATCTTTTACCGCTTTAAAAAAATCCCAAAACTTGGGTTTGTAATTTCAGCAGCCAGTTTGGAAAAACTTCAAGGGGGATTGTTCTAAATACATACAGTATTTTAGGGAGACAAAACATCTTATATGTCAATATTTTTCCCAACCAAGATATGTCTTGTTTGGCAACCTTTGTGATATCAATCTTTATGTTGCTCTGAATTAAGGGTAGATTTGTATCTATTATGTCTTTTGTTTTTCTAGTTATTTGAATTCCCAAATATGGTATAGTGTATTTTTCCCATACATACTTGAATTCTTTCTTAATACTCTCCTTTTGTTCCTCATCCAAGCATAAATCTAAAATTTGTGATTTGTTTTGGTTGATTTTATAAAACAAGACCTTGGAAAATTCATCTATTGTTTTTGTTATCTCTAAGTGATTCTAGAGGATTAGTTATAGTGAGAATTACATCATCTGCAAATAGACTTATTTTATAGTTTCTGACTTTTATTGGAATAACTTTAATTAGTAGATTTGTTCTAATTTTTTTCTGCAAATGGCTCTATTACTATTGCAAATAATATGGGAGAGAGAGGGCAACCTTGTCTCGTTCAATTGGTGATGTTAAAGATTTCCGAAGTATAGTTAGTTGTTATCATTTTAGTTGAGGGATTTTTATACAGTGCCATTATTCCATTCATGATGGGACTGGTAAAGCTACATTTTTCAAGGGTGGAAGTGAGAAATCCCCAATAAATCCTATCAAATGCCTTCTCCGCATCCAGGGTGAGGAGCAGAGAAGGCACTTGCTCAACCTTTACTAGGCTAATGAGGTTTATAAGCCTTCTGGTGGCATCAGAGGCCTGTCGACCATATACAAATCCTACTTGGTCCTTGTGTATAATTTTGGGTAATATTTTTTTTAGTCTATTTGCAATAGCTTTTGAATATATTTTGTTGTCCGAATTTAGTAGTGATATGGGCTGGTAATTTTTTACTAAAGTTTGGTCACCTTTGTTTTTTGGTATGACTATTATACTTTCTTCTACCATTTCTTTTGGAATGTTTCCTTCAATTAAAATTTGTTGAGTATTCTAGTTATATGGGGGGTTAATTTCTTTGTGTATGCCATATAATTGTCACAGATGTGACAGACAGTCACCCTGCAGTTCATTGCAGGAGATCTCTACGTTTAGCATTACAGACATCTTCTTAGATGAGAGGCTGTCTCTAGGACCTAGCGGCTACATCACTCTTGTAAATAGCTCCCTGGCCTGGGTGTATATATACCTGGTGTGTCTGAGAGGGAGGTTCCAGCTATATTCATTTCTACATGTGAAGGCTTAGCAAGAGCAGTACTTCGTCCTCTCTGAGGCTGAGATTGCATTTGTCTGGAATGATTTAAGCTAAGCATTCTCCCCCTGTTTGTCTACCCTTGTTGTCCATAGAGTTTAGTGGAGATCGACCAGTGCTCATCTCCTCCCATCCCTAGCCTTAGCCATACGCCAGGAAAAGGCAGGGCAAGGCACGCATGCGGCGATTGCTGAAGAGGCAATATAGGGACGGTAGTTGAAACAGGGTGAGACTAGACCAGACTAGGAGGTCTCTACTTCCCCCTTTCCCAGTGTCTTGGCTCCCTTTCCCTCTTCCCTCTGTGTTGCACTAAGTCTTTCCCACACCTGGCGAGACATTATAGCCGGCTGAGCATGTTTTGAAAAGGAAGAAAAAAATGTTGTTTTTTTCTGTGTGTTTTTGGGCGTATGCCATTTATTTTCCTTTCTCCCTTGGTATGGGTTCAGTTGCAGAGCGGCTGCACAGGCTGTCTCTGGAGGTGAATGATCTCCGCGGTGAGGTACAGCAGCAGCATAAGCGGTTACATGTCGCCAAAATGGGTGTCTCAGCAGGTAGGCCTGTCCAGCCTGAACACAAGGTTGCTCTCCTGGACAGGTTTTCAGAAGGTAGGGACAAGTTTTTTCTATTTAAGGATACATGCAAATTGTATTTCAAACTTCGTCCTTATTCCTCCGGTAATGAGGAGCAATGGGTTGGTATTGTGATCTCTCTATTGCAGGTAGATCCTCAGTCATGAGCGTTTTAGTTACCGCAGGACTCGGTTTGTCTCTAGTCTGTGGAGGGTTTTTTCGGAGCTCTGGCCCTCATCTATGATGACCCTGACTGAGTTGCCTTGGCTGAGTCTAGGCTACGTCTTCGGCAGGGGAATTGGTCAGTTGAAACGTAGAGTTCGGAATTCTGTAGATGGGTGACGGATTCCAAATGAAATGACTCAGCCCTTAGAAGTCACTTTTGTGAGGGGCTTACTGGAAGGTGGAGAGATGCCTTGGCAGTATATGAAACCCCTCAATCCTTGGAGGCTGCCATGTCTTTGGCCATACATCTTGATAGATGCCTTCAGGACAGACAGGTGAGACCACCTTCTCTGGGGCCTTCTTGTCGGGTTGTGTACCTCTGCCAGGGGAGCGGTCTAGGTGTGAACCAGTAGTGGGGGAGGTGGAGGAACCCATGCGAGATTTACTCTTGGTAGTCTGGAGTTTGATAAACAAGGGGTAGTCATTTCGGCACTTTATCCTGAATTGGAGGGTGAGGTGTTGGAGGCACAGGGGGACGCCCCTGCCTCCTGCCCTTCAGGAAAGTTATTGGTACCATTTGATCTGCGCCGCATAGTAATTAAAGAACATCATAACTCTGTGCTTGCTGGGCATCCAGGTGGTAAGGCAACCGCGGACCTCCTTTCTCGTAGTTTTTGGTGGCCAGGTTGCATCGGGATGTGATTGAACATGTAGCTGCTTTTAGTATTTGCACGCGTTCTAAGGTTTCGCATACCCGTCTGTCTGGTACTCTTCTTCCACTACCTATCCCTAATAGGCCATGGACACACTTGTCCATGGATTTTATTACTGACCTATCAGTTTATAGAGGCAAAACGGTGGTTTTGGTGGTAGTAGATAGGTTCAGTAAAATGGTTCACTTCATCGCATTGCCTGCATTTCCAAATGCCAAGACACTTGCTCAGGTGTTCATAAAAGAGATTGTGAAGCTTCACGGGGTTCCCTCCGATGTGGTGTCAGATCGGTGGACCCAGTTTGTTTCCAAGTTCTGGAAGGCATTCTGTTCTTGACTGGGTGTGCAGCTGTCCTTTTCCTCTGCCTTCCACCCTCAGTCAAATGGTCAGACCGAGCGTGTCAATCAAAACTTGGAGACCTACCTCAGGTGTTTCATCTCCGAGAATCAGGAGGATTGGACATCCTACTTACCGCTGGCAGAATTTGCCATTAATAATCATCGACAAGAATCCACTGGCAGGTCACCGTTCTTTGGTGCATACGGTTATCACAAACAGTTTGGTACCTTTAGTGGGAGAAGAGCTTCAGGAGTTCCTGAGGGGGAACGGTTTGCTTTGTTGCTCTCCTCGGTATGGCAGGGTGTTCTGAGAAATTTAAAGATCATGGGAGACAGGTATAAATGTATGGCTAACAGAAAACGATGCCAGGTCCAGACCTGAATGCAAATGACTTTGTGTGGTTGTCTACCAGAAATATAAGATTTAAAGTTTCTTCTTGGAAGCTAGTACCTAGGTTTATTGGTCACTATAAAATAACCACCGTCATTAACCCAGCAGCATCTTGAACTTCCTCAGGCCCTTAAGGTCCACAATGTGTTCCACAGGTCCTTACTCAAAAAGTATGTGGAACCTCTTGAGCCCTCACCTCTACCACCGCCCCCAGTAATGGTTGATGGTAATCTGGAGTTCCAGATTTCGAGGATTGTAGATTCTCATCTGCAACATCGTTTTCTACAATACTTGGTGCACTGGAAAGGCTATGGTCCAGAGGAAAGGATGTGGGTTTCAGCGCCAGAGGTGAACGTTCCCAGATTGGTTCGCTCATTCCACACCTATTTTCCTGAGAAACCCGGTCCTGAGTGTCTGGAGGCCACTCATAGAGGGGGTGCTGTCACGGGTGTATCAGAGTTAACAGACAGCTGCCCTGCAGTTGGTTGCAGGAGATCTCTACATTTGGCATTACAGACATCTTCTTAGATGAGAGGCTGTCTCTAGGACCTAGCAGCTACATCATTCTGGTAATTAGCTCCCTGGCCTGGGTGTATATATACCTGGTATGTCTGAGATGGAGGTGCCAGCTATATTCATTTCTACTTGTGAAGGCTTAGCAAGAGCAGTACTTCGTCCTCTCTGGAGCTTGAGGCCGAGATCGCATTTGTCTGGAATGATTTAAGCTAAGCATTCTCCCCCTGTTTGTCTACCCTTGTTGTCTATAGAGTTTAGTGGAGATCGACTAGTGCTCATCTCCTCCCATCCTTAGCCTTAGCCATATGCCAGGAAAAGACAGGGCGAGGCACGCGTGCGGCGATTGCTGAAGAGGCAATATAGGGACGGTAGTTGAGACAGGGTGAGACTAGACCAGACTAGGAGGTCTCCACTTCCCCCTTTCCCTAGTGTCTTGGCTCCCTTTCCCTCTTCCCTCTGTGTTGCACTAAGTCTTTCCCACACCTGGCATGACAATAATATTCATTACTGAACCTATCTGGGCCTGGGGCCTTATTGTTTTTAAGTGTACTTATAATTTCTTCTATTTCAAGTTCTGTAAATGGTTTGTTTAGACTTTCTAGTTGTTCACAATCTAATTTGGTAACTGTAGATTCTTAAAAAAAGTTGTTTGTTTTTTCTGTTGGTTGAGTTGTTTGTCATTTTTTAGATTATATAATGCCTCATAGTATTCTGCAAATGCTTTTGATATATCTTTTGGGTGTTCATGTCTTTCTCCGTTCTCATTTTTGATTAATGCAACTCTTCATTTGACTTTTTGCTCTTTGATCCTCCTTGTCATGAGTTTTGTTGGCTTATTATTAGAAAAATAGTAATTAATTTTCATATTCCTGATGTATTTATCGTATTCGTCCAATAAACAAGCTTTAAGTTGAGGGTGTAGTAGATTCTTCCTGGGCTTTTAATGCTTTTTTTATTTGTTTTGTAATTTCCACAAATTTTTCCCTTTTTTTTCCTCTGATATCTCAATGAGATCTGAATTAATATCCTTCTCATAACGGCCTTGTGGGCGCTCCTGATTGTATGCGGTGATAAATTATTTGATGAATTTTCTTTAAAATTTTCTAATGCCTCTTTTCCTTTTTTTATACTGAGGGAGTTGAAGTATATAATTATTGCATTTCCAGATTCTGGAATTTTTAATAGTGTTTCTTGATTCGATCTCAAATTTCAATGAGGCGTGATCCGACCAAGTGACCGCACCAATTTCTACAGATTTAATTTTTTGTAGCGTGTATATATATTGGTAAATAAGAGGTCAATCCTTGAAAAGCTTTTATGCCTATTAGAATAGAATGTATACTCTTTTGATGCTCAGTTTAAACACCTAAAGGTGTCATAAATGTCTTCTTTGTGTAGCCATTTATTTAAATTTGTTTTTGGGTTTCTTATTGTCAAAGTTGAGTCTATACTCTCATCTGGAACTGCATTGAAATCTCCAAATATTAATATTTTCCCTTTTTGGATTTCTTTCATTTTTTTCTATTACTTTGTTTAAGAATGTAATCTGACCTTTGTTAGGTGCATACATATTTGGTTATAGTGTACAATGTATTGTCAATTGTACACACCAAAATTATAAACCTGCCTTCATTATCAATTATTTGGTCTGATTTGAAAATTTAAAGTATTTTTTATAATCAGCGTGACTCCTGCCTTTTTTTATTACAAGATGATATAATGTGTGGAAAGTCTTTGTTTGTGAATTTTGGGTTTTTCCCCTGAGCAAATTTAGTTTCTTGTAAGACAATTATATGTGCATTGGAATCTTTATCATTTATTGATAAAAAAATTACTTTCATTTTTATACCTCTGGGTCCTCAGGTGGCTGGAAAGTACCCCCCTAATCTGTGTAAAAAAGGTTAATACAAAGCAAAGAAAAAAACAGTACATTTGTTACAGCAAAATTAAGTATTATGTATTAATATTACTGATAGTAAATAAACTATACCACAACCACAATATATTCCTTGTTGGTATATAAGAGAAAAGGAATCTGTTAACACTATCTTTATTGACTCCAGGTGGTGCCAAAAAACTTCAACTAAATGGCTCACAACCTCTGGGTACACAGTTCTGGCATTATCCCTGGAAAAATAATAAATGTTCAGTGAAGAAAATATAAAGGATATTTTTTGGCTCCTGGATCCTTGTAAATATTCACCACAGGTTGGGCTTGTGAGGCCCCAAATGTATATAAAACCTAAAGATTGGGCTTTATGATTCATCCTGTTGGAGGGTGAATTCTTCTGTCAGTTGAAGGTTGATCGTTCTTTCCAATCCTTTTTAGTGTCTTTTTTGCATCTTCTGGTCTGTAAATAGGGATGATTTTCCCCTGATGAAGAATGAGGATTTTCATGGGAATGCCCCACCTGTAGGGGATCTCTTCTTGCCTCAGAAAGGAGGAGATATTACAAAATGCTCTTCTTGCTGCCAGTGTTTCTTTAGAAAACTCTGAGACTTAATCTTTTCAAAAGGCGCTGGGAGGTTGTCATTTTCCTTTATGTATTCGGTGATATTTTCTTTTGTCTGATAAGAGTGAAAACGCATTATTATGTCCCTTGGTAACTCTGGGGAGATGTTTTTTGGTCTTGGCAGTCTGTGATTTCTATCCACCTCTGTATCCACTTCCTTAATGTCTGGAATCGTTTTCCTGACTAAATCCTGAATGAAAGGTTGGAGTTTGGATTGTGTGATACTCTCAGGGATACCTCTCAACTTCAGGTTGTTTCTTCTGTTTCGGTCCTCCAGATCTGCCATGTTTGTCTTTAGATTTTTTATGTCCTCACTCAATTCTTTCTGGCCCTTATTAGTTGATTCTATGGCTTATTTCATGTTATTTATCTTTCTATCGTACACTTCCAGTTTTGTATTAATATTTTTAATTTAGTTTTGGATAACATTAAATTGTTTTTCTATGTTTGCTTGAATTGACTGGCTAAATGCTTTAAGGGCTTCAGTAATATACCGTATTTTTCGGACTATAAGACGCACTGGACCATAAGACGCACCTAGGTTTTAGAGGAGGAAAATTAAAAGAAATAAATGTAAGCAAAAAATGTGGTCATGATGCACTTTTAAGGGGGAGGGGGTCTTCTGCTGACACTGGTATAGGGGTAATGTCCCCCAATTCTGACAATATCCCCCATCCTGGTATATATGCCCCTCCCTTCCTTTTATACGTGGTCCCCATCCTGGTATGCCTGGCATCCCTCCATCCTGGTATGCATGGCACCCCTCATCCTTATCCTGGTATGCATGGCACACCTCATCCCTATCCTGGTATGCATGGCACCCCTAATCCCCATCCTGGTATGCATGGCACCCCTAATCCCCATCCTGGTATGCATGGCACCCCTAATCCCTATCCTGGTATGCATGGCACAGCAATCCCCATCCTGGTATGCATGGCACCCCTCATCCCTATCCTGATATGCATGGCACCCCTCATCCCTGTCCTGGTATGCATGGCACCCCTCATTCCTATCCTGGTATGCATGGCACCCCTAATCCCTATCCTGGTGGGCATGGTACCCCTAATCCCTATCCTGGTATGCATGGCACAGCAATCCCTATCCTGGTATGCATGGCACAGTAATCCCCATCCTGGTATGCATGGCACCCCTCATCCCTATCCTGAAATGCATGGCACCCCTCATCCCTATCCTGGTATGCATGGCACCCCTCATCCCTTTCCTGATATGCATGTCACACCTAATCCCCATCCTGGTATGCATGGCACCCCTAATCTCTATCCTTGTATGCATGGCACCCCTCATCCCTTTCCTGGTATGCATGGCACCCCTCATCCCTGTCCTGGTATGCATGGCATCCCTCATCCCTGTCCTGGTATGCATGGCACCCCTAATCCCTATCCTGGTGTGCATGGCACAGCAATCCCTATCCTGGTATGCATGGCACAGTAATCCCCATCCTGGTACGCATGGCACCCCTCATCCCTATCCTGAAATGCATGGCACCCCTCATCCCTATCCTGGTATGCATGGCACCCCTCATCCCTTTCCTGATATGCATGTCACACCTAATCCCCATCCTGGTATGCATGGCACCCCTAATCTCTATCCTGGTATGCATGGCACCCCTCATCCCTTTCCTGGTATGCATGGCACCCCTCATCCCTGTCCTGGTATGCATGGCATCCCTCATCCCTGTCCTGGTATGCATGGCACCCCTAATCCCTATCCTGGTGTGCATGGTCCCCCTAATCCCCATCATGCTGAACATAAAAAAAAATAAACACTCCTACTCACCTTTCTTCTCTCTCCTCCAGCACTGCGTGCTGTCTGCTGTCTGCGTCACTACCATGCACGGTTCACAAGGAGAGATCAGCTGTTGGAAGTCACTGCTCCCCACGCCGGGACTCTGTGCGCGGGGAGCAGTGACTTCACTCTCCTTCATAGCCGGCACGCAGCGTAGTTGCGCTGCGGCTCCTGCTGCTGCCGGCTATCGCGTGTGCCCGCTTATTAAAGGGCATGAATATTCACCCCCTCCCCACGCCCATGGGCATGGAGAGAGGTTGAATATTCATGCCCTTTAACAGCGGGCACAGGCGATTCCGGCAGCAGCAGGAGCCGCAGCGCGGCTACACTGTGTGCCGCTATTAAGGAGCATGAATATTCATTGCTCCCCACGCCCCATGGGCGTGGGTAGAAGTGAATATTCATTTTCTTTAGGAGCGGGGACAGTGTAGGCTGCAGCGGGCGGACTATTCGGACTATAAGACGCACCCCCCACTTTCCTCCAAAGTTTTGGAGGAAAAAAGTGCGTCTTATACTCCGAAAAATACGGTAATCTTCTGGCAATAAATTCTTCCCCATTGATATAATATTCCCCCATGGGTCTCCTTGATTTTTTTTCTAATGTGAGGTGGTATGCTGATGATTTTACATTAGGTGAGTCATTAACCCCTTTACAACCCAAGGTGGTTTGCACGTTAATGACCAGGCCAATTTTTACAATTCTGACCACTGTCACTTTATGAGGTAATTACTCTGGAATGCTTCAACGGATCCCCCTGATTCTGAGATTGTTTTTTCGTGACATATTGTACTTCATGATTGTGGTAAAATTTCTTCGATATCACTTGCGTTTATTTGTGAAAAAAACAGAAATTTGGTGAAAATTTTGAAAATTTTGCAATTTTCAAATTTTGAATTTTTATTCCCTTAAATCAGAGAGATATGTCACACAAAATAGTTAATGAATAACATTTCTCACATGTCTACTTTACATCAGCACAATTTTGGAACCAACATTTTTTTTTATTAGGGAGCTATAAGGGTTAAAAGTTGACCAGCGATTTCTCATTTTTACAACAAAATTTACAAAACCATTTTTTTTAGGGACCACATCACATTTGAAGTGACTTTAAGGGGCCTTTATGACAGAAAATACCCAAAAGTGACACCATTCTAAAAACTGCACCCCTCAAGGTGCTCAAAACCACATTCAAGAACTTTATTAACCCTTCAGGTGCTTCACACCAATTAATTGAACGTGAAAGGAAAAAATGAACATTTAACTTTTTTTCACTAACATTTCATTTTAGACCCCATTTTTTTATTTTCACAAGGGTACTAGGAGAAATTGGACCCCAAAAGTTGTTGAGCAATTTCTACTGAGTACGCAGATATCTCATTTGTGGGGGTAAGCCATTGTTTGGGCGCACGGCAGGGCTCGGAAGGGAAGGAGCGCCAATTGACTTTTCAATGTAAAACTCGCTGGAATTGCCAGCGGACCCCATGTTGCGTTTGGAGAGCCCCTGATGTGCCTAAACAGTGTAAACCCTCGACAAATGACCCCATTTTGGAAACTAGACCCCTCAGGGAACTTATTTAGATGTGTGGTGAGCACTTTGAGCCCTCAAGTGTTTTGCAAAGGTTTATGACGTAGAGCTGTGAAAAAAAAATAAAAAAATTTTTCCAGAAAAACGATCTTTTAGCCGCAATTTTTTTATTTTCATGAGGGTACTAGGAGAAATTGGACTCCAAAAGTTGTTGTGCAATTTCTACTGAGTACGCCGATACCTCATATGTAGGGGTAAACCATTGTTTGGGCACACGGCAGGGCTCGGAAGGGAAGGAGCGCCAATTGACGTTTTCAATGTAAAACTTTCTGGAATTGACAGCGGACCCCATGTTGCGTTTGGAGAGCCCCTGATGTGCCTAAACAGTGCAAACCCCCCACAAATGACCCCATTTTGGAAACTAGACCCCTTAAGTAACTTATTTAGATGTGTGGTGAGCACTTTGAACCCCAAAGTGTTTTGCAAAAGTTTATGATGTAGAGCCAAAATCATTTTTTTTCCACAAAATCGATCTTTTAGCCACAATATTTTTATTTTCACAAGGGCACTAGGAGAAATTGGACACCAAAAGTTGTTCTCCAATTTCTCCTGAGTATGCTGATACCTCATATGTGGGGGGTAAACCATTGTTTGGGCACACGGCAGGGCTCGGAAGGGAAGGAGCGCCAATTGACTTTTCAATGTAAAACTCGCTGGAATTGCCAGCGGACCCCATGTTGCGTTTGGAGAGCCCCTGATGTGCCTAAACAGTGGAAACCCCCGACAAATGACCCCATTTTTGAAACTAGACCCCTCAGGAAACTTATTTAGATGTGTGGTGAGCACTTTGAACCACCAAGTGTTTTGCAAAGGTTTATGACGTAGAGGCGTGAAAAAAAAAATAAAAGTTTCCACAAAAACGATCTTTTTGCCGCAATATTTTTATTTTCACGAGGGTACTAGGATAAATTGGAATCCAAAAGTTGTTGTGCAATTTCTACTGAGTACGCAGATACCTCATATGTGGGGGTAAACCATTGTTTGGGCACACGGCAGGGCTCGGAAGGGAAGCGAGAGGACACTGGAGAACTGTTCAGCCCTATTTGGGTACTTTGACGCCATTGTGGAGGCTTACAGAGTGTACGGGGGGCAAACTTGGCTGAGATATTACGAGCAATTTCACAAAGAAAGGCATTTCGCCCGACAATAAGATTGGACCAGAAGGATATTGGGCTGTGGTTGAGGGTAATGGCCCCAGCAAGGTTTGGGCACTCCTTTCCAGAGGGGCCGGGTCATCCGGCCATTACGGAAGTAGTGGTTGTGATAAGGGACAAGGGAGCCAAGTGGGCGGACACAAGTCAGGGCTATGCTGGCAATTCAACGACAGTCAGTGCGAATTCACCGACTGTAAATACAAGCATGCCTGCTCCTTTTGTAATGGTTCATCACACAGCAGCTAAATGATTTCAGAAAGCAAGGACAGGGGGAACCTCCAACAAATTCTAAAAGGACAGACGCCAGTGAAACTGGAAAAAATGCTACCTTTCCTAAATAGTTTCCCAGATAAGGAGCCAGCCGAGCTGCTTGCGGCAGGTTTTGAGGTAGGTTTCACGATCGCATCCGTTGCCGTCGAGAACCCCGTCACCAACAAAAACCTAAGATCAGCCTATCAGTACCTGGGGGGAGTTGCAAAAAAGTTAAATAAGGAAGTGTAATTGGGTAAAATGGCAGGACCATTCAGAGGGCCACCATTAAAAAACATGGTAGTGTCCCCACTCGGATTTGTCCCTGAAAAAGAATCCAATAAATTTAGAGTAATACATGATTTATCCTATCCAAGGGGTAGTTAGGTGAATGACGGCATTGCCGCAGAACTAAGCTCGGTAGTCTACACCTCCTTCGATGAAGCGATCAGGTGGGTGAAAAAATCAGGAAAAAACAGATATTGAAGGGGCATTCAGGTTACTACCAGTACACCCAAACAGTGTTCGACTGCTTGATTGTTTTTGGGAAGGTGTTCCATTTCATGCTCCTTATTCGAGGAGTTTAGCTGCTTCTTGGAATTGGTCGTTAGGGACGTGCCTGGGAGGGCACCAATTATCCACTATCTCTATGATTTTTTTGTATTTTAGCCCAAAGGACTCACCCCAATGTGGATCCACATTACGCACCATACAGTGGGTAGCAGAGTTATTGGGGGTCCCTTTAGCACCTGAAAAGACGGAAGGCCTGGCTGCGCAGATTTGTGTCCTCGGGATAGTCATCGACTCTGAGAAGTGGGAATTAAGGTTGCCAGAGGAAAAGATGGTGGCACTGAGGGCCGAGGTGGCTAGGGCCAGTCGACTAAAAAAAATGACGTTAAGGGACACTCAATCATTATTAGGCAAGTTGATCTTCACTTGCAGGGTTATACCCATGGGACTCATCTTCTCCCGGAGTTAGCAAAAGCGACAGCTGGAGTGAGGGCCCCACATCATTACATGAGATTGTCGAAAGAGCACAGGGAGGACTTGACGGTGTGGGCAACATTCTTAAAATAGTACAACGCTTGTTCATTGATAATGGAAGAGGTACCGGAAGTAGTTGAGCAGACCTATGTTATGTCAAACTCCATTTGACAGGTGCCATGCCCCTATCAAAGTGAATCAAAGTGTGTAGCCACACCCCTCCTCCCCCTCCCCTATCAGGCCATGTGTTGTATCTTGTTCAGCATTTTATATGAATTTTATATGAGTTTGATGTTGGTATCAGATTATTTATTCTTATTTGTTAGTATAATTCTCATTTTATATGAGTTTATATGAGTTTTATAGCCTTAACATTTTATTTTCATTTTATATGAGTTTATATCCTCAACATTTTATTCTCATTTTATGAGTTTTATAGCCCCAAGCATGACACACCTGTGCAGTCTGGCTTCAGACAGAAGAATGCATGGAGCCATTACAGGTAAGAGTCGTGTGTATGACGCCGGAGATCGCGGTATGCGTAGGCACTGAACTGATCTCCGGCGCCATACTTACATGCTTACCTGACCGGGAGGAGCGCCTCTCTTCTCGCTGGAGACCGAGGCTGGAGTGAAGGTGTCGGAATCGGCACATGCGCATAGTGCTATTCGGCGCCATTTTACTGAAGACACATTTGCAGTGTGTCTTCAGCAAAATGGCACCGGACAGCGCGGTATGGGCACTCGCTGACTCCGGCACCACACTCCTCCCTCCGGCTTCCGGCAGAACAGGACACTGCAGCGCTGGAGCACAGGGAAGAAAAGTGAGTATAAGTGTTTTTGTTTTATTTTGTATGTGTGCAGCGTGAAAGGGATGAGGGAGCCACACATACCAGAATTGGGGGGTGAGGGGGCCACACATACCAGGATTGGGGGGTGAGGGGGCCACACATACCAGGATTGGGGGATGAGGGGGCCACACATACCAGGATTTAGGGGTACCATGCATACCAGGATTGAGGGGTGAGGGGACCATGCATACCAGGATTGGGGGATGAGGGGTATCATGCATACCAGGATTGGGGGATGAGGGGTACCATGCATACCAGGATTGGGGGGTGAGGGGTACCAAGCATACCAGGATTGGGGGGTGAGGGGACCATGCATACCAGGATTGGGGGGGTGAGGGGGGCCATGCATACCAGGATGAGGCATTGGGTACCATACATACCAGGATTGGGGGATGAGGGGTGCCATACATACCAGTATTAGGATGAGGGGTGCCATGTATATCAAATTTGGGATGAGAGGGCCATGCATACCAGGATGAGAAATGGGGTGCCATGCATACCAGGATTGGGGCTGAGGGGTGCCATGCAAACCAGGATTGGGGATGAGGGGTGCCATGCATACCAGGATTGGGGATGAGGGGTGCCATGCATACCAGGATTGGGGATGAGGGGTGCCATGCATACCAGGATTGGGGATGAGGAGTGCCATGCATACCAAGATTGGGGATTAGGGGTGCCATGCATACCAGGATGAGGGATGAGGGGTACCATGCATACCAGGATGAGGGATGAGGGGTACCATGTATACCAGGATGAGGGATGAGGGGTACCATGTATACCAGGATGAGGGGTACCATACATACCAGGATATGGATAAGGGATGGGGTACCATTCATGCCAGGATTGGGATGAAGGATGGGGTACCATGCATACCAGGATTGAGGATTAGGGGTGCCATGCATACCAGGATTGGGGATGAGGGGTTACATGCATACCAGGATTGCGGATGAGGGGTTACATGCATACCATGATTGGGGATGAGGGGTTACATGCATACCAGGATTGGGGATGAGGGGTTACATGCATACCAGGATTGGGGATGTGGGGTTACATGCATACCAGGATAGGGATCTGGGGGAGCCATGCATACCAGGATTCGGATGAGGGGCCATGCATACCAGGATAGGGATGAGGTGTACCATGTATACCAGGATAGGGATCAGGGGTATCATGCATACCAGGATGAGGGATGGGGTGCCATGCATACCAGGATAGGGCTGAGAGGTACCATGCATACCAGGATGAGGGGTACCATACATACCAGGATAGGGATAAGGGATGGCGTACCATGCATACCAGGATGAGGGGCGCCATGCATGCCAGGATTGGGATGAGGGATGGGGTGCCATGCATACCAGGATTAGGGATGAGGGGTGCCATGCATACCAGGATTGGGGGTGAGGGGTGCCATGCATACCAGGATTGGGATGAAGGATGGGGTGCCATGCATACCAGGATTGAGGATTAGGGGTGCCATGCATACCAGGATTAGGGATGAGGGGTTACATGCATACCAGGATTGCGGATGAGGGGTTACATGCATACCATGATTGGGGATGAGGGGTTACATGCATACCAGGATTGGGGATGAGGGGTTACATGCATACCAGGATTGGGGATGTGGGGTTACATGCATACCAGGATAGGGATCTGGGGGAGCCATGCATACCAGGATTCAGATGAGGGGCCATGCATACCAGGATAGGGATGAGGGGTACCATGTATACCAGGATAGGGATGAGGGGTATCATGCATACCAGGATGAGGGATGGGGTGCCATGCATACCAGGATAGGGCTGAGGGGTACCATACATACCAGGATAGGGATAAGGGATGGCGTACCATGCATACCAGGATGAGGGGCGCCATGCATGCCAGGATTGGGATGAGGGATGGGGTGCCATGCATACCAGGATTGGGGATGAGGGGTGCCATGCATACCAGGATTGGGGGTGAGGGGTGCCATGCATACCAGGATTGGGGGTGAGGGGTGCCATGCATACCAGGATAGGGATGAGGGCAGCACATAACAGGATGGAGGAACAAGATTGGGCAGCACAAATACCAGGATGGGGGCAGCATAAATACCAGGATGGGAGCAGCACAAATACCAGCATGGGACACAATATACCAATAAAAATGCTCACCACCCGGGCGTCGAACAGGCTCAATAGCTAGTTAGGTATATGGCCAAGTTACAATTATCATTTTATATGAGTTTTATATACTCATACACTTATTTGATAGTGTGGATCTTATTGCTTGGGCATATTATCTATATGGCCAAGCTACAACTACCCCCAAGTATAAAGTGTGTGTTTTATACGAATGTAAAAAGCAAAGACACAGTAAAAGTATTAAAAGATTTTATTGTTCTAAAAATAAATACATCTCAAAGACATTTCAATAATATAAAAATCCTTACTGAATAATATAAAATATAAAAATCCTTACAGAATATAAAAAGTATCACAAGTACAATTAATATACATCATTACAATTCTTACAGAATAATATAAAAAGTGTTACATTCACATGTACCAAATTGCATGTAATAATAATAATATACAGTACGTCATTACATTTCTTGCAGATTAATATAGAGTGTTACAATTCAATCAGATCATTTATCCAATACATCACTTACATTGTGAGCCACATGGATTGTAGTATTGGTAGAGACCTTTTTTTTAGGTAGCAAAGTTCCTTGTGTGATACCTAATGATGGAGAGTGTAAAGATTGAATTGTGCGGGTTGGTGTGGATGGCGTCCGGGGTGTAGATACATCGCTACCTTCACTGATGGAGATTTTTAATCCATCTAAAAGCTGTCTAGTAGCGGGATTGCCCACAACTGTAGATGGAATATTTAGCTCTGCCATTGCCTGCATAAATGAATCCCAACCCCGAGGCAGATTCCTGCTGGTCAGGGCATGGCTCTGTGTTGTACTACGTACCAAATCCAGCAAGTTAGATCCTGGTATTACAGTTCCTTTGAAAATAAATTCGCTTTTATCATTCCAGGATGTAACATTTTTATTCTGCAGTAGCCTGTTTAGTAAAAATTCAGCATTCTTTTTATATCGTTGGTTTACATGGCTTACAATTTCAGTGACCTCTTGATTTTTATCAGGGCCTGTATTTGGCAATTGTTGCTGATCAGATTCAGGAGTGCTAACGAGATTTAAAGTTGTTACTTCTTTTGAGCTGTGCCTCGCATGTACCAAGTATCGCTGTAGCACGGAACTATACATTTTAATTTTCACATCATCGGGTATGTCACGACGTTGTAAAACTGCGCTAATTTCATCATCAAGGCGACGAATAACACTCTCACGTATGTTATCTGTATTGGGGGGTCTTAGTTTGACTAGATCCTGTTTGGGAACTAGATACATTTTCTCTGTATGTTCCATTATTTGCCTGTGAGCAGACTTGTTATTATCAGTATTGCAAAACCTAAAAGAGGCCCTATAAACCAGCTGGTCAGCTTTACTAGGCGCTTCTTTTTCTTTATGGAGTGTGATTTATAACCGAGAGCTCTTATAGCTTTACACCATTTCTTTAGTATATTTTTTTGTTTCTCTCTCAGGGGTATTCGGCCTTTTAAGATGTTTAAAGCAATTTCGCCTATGGCTGTGATTAAATCTCTGCCTGCATTGCTCAAAATAGATTTTCTGACATCGGGTGTTGCCTTCACCAGCGTTTTTAAAAGAGCCCAGTCTCTCAGACATCTTTACAACACTATGGCCGCAGTGTAGAATGCCTGATTACATGTAAAATTCACTTTTTAGCCGTATTTTTCTTTTGAACATACACTGCGGGCAATGCTGGTGGAAACATCCCCGTCCTTAAGCGCAGATCCTCAGGGGTATTAACTCTCAAGTCTAACAGCAAATACCCATAAGGTTCCCGCGTGGCATCCTCAAAAGCTACTAAGAAAAAACTTGTTTTTCCGGGGTACATCTGGCGGGCTAGAGTTAAAATTTGTAATTTATCTCGTGGATTTTTAAAAAGCACTTTTTGTTTAAAGCTATTGTGCGGCTTTTCTTACCCTGACAAAATATGTTTTGTACCAGGTAGAAAATGCTGAGATTTCTGTGGTGTACATACTTGGTAAATGCTTTTTCTATCTCGCAGTTATCACTAGCACTCTCCATGAGATCATCAACAATAGTCAAATTTACCTTGTCAGGCGGGAATAAATCATCATCTACGAACGTATGCGGCAGACCCTCCACAAATCTGATGTTGGCGAAAGAGAGAGAGATTTCATCATATAGTTTTTGCCAGCATGAATAAAACCAAACAATATTATTGGGTTTGTGAGAAAAATGCGTATCAATATTATGTAACAGCTGTTTTACAAAATAGCTCTTTCCAGAATTAGACGGGCCGGCTAGAATACAGGAGAATGGGTGTTGTAGCCGCGGATCCATCACAGCGCTCCTAATAGCCATATAGCAGGGTGATAAACCCGTCTAATAGGCGCCGCTTTGTGTAAACGCACTTTTCTGTTTTGCACAGCAATCTTGTTTCAATGTCCCAGTACTTTTTATTTCTCACAATGCCCGGCTGTTGTATGGCAATACGCTTCTGTGTTTCTGTGTCAGAATTACGCGGGTAGTCCAGAACTAAATCTTTCAGACTGATAAAATTAATAGATTGAGTGTTACCGACATTTTGTGGTATGCCCTTAACTTTTAAGACAGTTTTACCAGTGTTGAGTTTGTATCCGTAAGTTTTGGGACCCGCAGATACAAACTCTGTGATGTGAGTGTCATCGGGTATCTCACTGGTCAGTTCCTCCAGGTAATCACCTAAAGTCGGCTGCCACTCACCTTCCCTCTGCACAAAAATAACCGAATCTGTGTCGTGATAAAGACACCTCTCCTGCAGCCGGTCCAGCAGAGAAAAGAGCTCTAGCCGGGCACACGCGGTTGTAAAACACGCTATAAAATTGTTTGTGTTTTTATTGACGGTGCCATGGCCTTTTGCATATTTCCAGTTAATGGTCGCAGTTTCATCATCAATGAAATGTAACATTGAAATGTTATAGTAAGGTAGAAACACATGCTGAAAAAGCACATCGGGGTTGCTAACAATGCTGGTACATGGTAAATCAGATCTCTGTGCAAACTTTCCCCATAAAGAATTTAAGAAAAGTTTGGAGATCTGTCTCTTAGCAGGATTCACGCCTATATTTTCAGGCCGTAATTGTACACCTTCTTTTTCAAGAAAGGAGTCAATGTACTGTTTTTTCTTGACATCGTCAGTGCACCAGCTAGGATAACCCAAAGCCTCCTGCTTATCCCGAAGATGTAGTTTAATGTAGGGTGCAAACAGATCACCAGTGGTGTTAGGAAAATGCCATATTTCGTAGATGTGTGCGATCCTATACCCTTTTTCTATGGCCAGCTCAAGCTCTATAGTGCGCCATGTACCTGTCAGGGAACGCTCTTCATCACTATGTGCACAAACATCCGTCTGTGAATTTACAGCGCATGTGTAGCAAAGGAAAAACATTAATTTTTTGTTGAGTTTTAAAGGGAGAACTGGAAAGATCAAATCTCTTGGAGGGTAGACCTTGACTTTAGCAATGCCAAAGTATTTTTTAATGAAACCAAAATCGTCATAGATGATGTCTGGGTGGCCTACAGGGTATGTTTTAGTTTTGTTTACAAAGGGATACAGACTGGTGAAATCATAGCAATGTAAAGTCTCCCCATCTCTCAGACTGTGATAGAGTTTAATGGCGTTAGTTCGCCCGCCATAAAGAGTATCGCGTGGGTCTAATGGTGTGGGGAATTCCATTTGGAGTAGAAATGTTTGAAGATTAGAATCTTTTTCAACCATTTCACTCCAGTCATGCTCACACATCACTCTTACGCTGTATCCGCAGCACTGCAAGTAATGCTTTTTAGCTAAAAAGGCGTAATATAACTGACCATAAGAAGTATTTGTGACCTTATTTATGTCATTTTCGTTGTAACATACAGGACAGCCGTGGTAAAAACAACCCTGAAATTCAATTGCTACGTGCTGATTGTTAATATAGGCGTAACCATCTAAAAAATATCTCCCGACTTGTTTTTCGCCACCCCTCAAGCATGCTGAATGGTAATGCTCTCTGTGTGTGCTACATACATGAGACACTGTATAGCAGGTGACGAGTAGAGATGAGCGTTGTTCGACTCGAACTGTTCGCCAATCTCAAATTCGAGCTGTTTTAGGCGGTGTTCGAGTCGTTCGGCGAACACGAACGATTTGATAAAAATTCGGCTGTTCGAGGTTATGTTCGATAACTGTTCATGCGCCAAAATCATAACTGGATTTTTTCTCAGTAATGATGAAAATTAATGTTAATACGCAGTTTGAGTGTACAGCGGGGCGGGGGGAGGGGCAGGAGATGGATCTCTGCAGGAATAATGAAGATCTCCATTTTTTTTTCTCTTTCCCGCATTTACAGTGGGGAGGTGCAATCTGTCAGCCTATCAGCTGCGCACACACGGAGCGAAGTGCTTTTTTTCAAACAAGCAAGGGCATGTGTCATTGGCAGTGTATGTCACATGTCCTTGCCCTATAAGACCAAGCCATTTACCCCGTCGCCACCATTTTCTCACTGCTGCAGCTGCGTGTTAGACGGCACCGCTGTTGCTGTGTGCGCTATACCTTGTTAATTTCAAGCCAATTTTCGCACAAATCTACAGATAGCTTGGGAGTAGGGAATAGTTGTGATTGCAGTCCTTTTAAGGACTAGGTTACAGCATTTCCTACTACTTTTATCAGGCAGGTCTGTGCTCTTAAATAGATAGGTTGTGGGAGTAAAGACTAATTGTAATTGCAGTCCTTTTCAGGACTAAGTTACATCAGTTCCTATCAGTTTTTGCCAGGCAGGTCTGTACCAGTACTGTGCAAGTTTTTTTCACAGCATTTGGCTGAATCTAGCAAAGCTAATCCTTTTTGGCCTATTGCAGAGTGTGTTAGTCAGTGGAGTAGCCTATCTGTGTTGCAAGCTACACCACCTGTGTATAGAATACCAATTTTTTTACTGCACCTAGTGAAGTAAAACCTTTTGGGCATAGCATCATTCTATTAGTCCATCTATACTGACCTCCATCAGGTTGCAAACTGAATATAATTTTTTTCTGCATCTACCTCTGAAAAAATATTTGTGCTTCTAGCAGTGTGTGGGACTTGTTTTATTAGTCCATCTATACTGACCTCCATCAGGTTGCAAATTAAAAATAATTTTTATCTGCATCTAGCTCTGAAAAAATATTTGGCCTTCTAGCAGTGTGTGGGACTTGTTCTATTAGTCCATCTATACTGACCTCCATCAGGTTGCAAATTGAATATAATTTTTTTCTGCATCTAGCTCTGAAAAAATATTTGGGCTTCTAGCAGTGTGTGGGACTTGGTCTATTAGTCCATCTATACTGACCTCCATCAGATTGCATATTGAATATAATATTTTTCTGCATCTAGCTCTGAAAAAATATTTGGCCTTCTAGCAGTGTGTGGGACTTGTTCTATTAGTCCATCTATACTGACCTCCATCAGGTTGCAAACTGAATATAATTTTTTTCTGCATCTACCTCTGAAAAATATTTGTCCTTCTAGCAGTGTGTGGGACTTGTTCTACTAGTCCATCTATACTGACCTCCATCAGGTTGCAAACTGAATATAATTTTTTTCTGCATCTACCTCTGAAAAAATATTTGTCCTTCTAGCAGTGTGTGGGACTTGTTCTACTAGTCCATCTATACTGACCTCCATCAGGTTGCAAATTCAAAATAATTTTTTGTCTGCATCTAGCTCTGAAAAAATATTTGGCCTTCTAGCAGTGTGTGGGACTTGTTCTATTAGTCCATCTATACTGACCTCCATCAGGTTGCAAACTGAATATAATTTTTTTCTGCATCTACCTCTGAAAAAATATTTGTCCTTCTAGCAGTGTGTGGGACTTGTTCTACTAGTCCATCTATACTGACCTCCATCAGGTTGCAAACTGAATATAATTTTTTTCTGCATCTACCTCTGAAAAAATATTTGGCCTTCTAGCAGTGTGTGGGACTTGTTCTATTAGTCCATCTATACTGACCTCCATCAGGTTGCAAACTGAATATAATTTTTTTCTGCATCTACCTCTGAAAAAATATTTGTCCTTCTAGCAGTGTGTGGGACTTGTTCTACTAGTCCATCTATACTGACCTCCATCAGGTTGCAAACTGAATATAATTTTTTTCTGCATCTACCTATGAAAAAATATTTGTCCTTCTAGCAGTGTGTGGGACTCGTTCTACTAGTCCATCTATACTGACCTCCATCATGTTGCAAATTCAAAATAATTTTTTGTCTGCATCTAGCTCTGAAAAAATATTTGGCCTTCTAGCAGTGTGTGGGACTTGGTCTATTAGTCCATCTATACTGACCTCCATCAGGTTGCAAATTGAATATAATTTTTATCTGCATCTACCTCTGAAAAATATTTGGGCTTCTATTAGTGTGTGGGACTTGTTCAATCAGTCCATCTATACTGACCTCCATCAGGTTGCAAATTGAATATAATATTTTCTGCATCTAGCTCTGAAAAAATATTTGGCCTTCTAGCAGTGTGTGGGACTTGTTCTATTAGTCCATCTATACTGACCTCCATCAGGTTGCAAACTGAATATAATATTTTTCTGCATCAAGCTCTGAAAAAATATTTGGGCTTCTAGCTGTGTGTGGGACTTGTTCTATTAGTCCATCTATACTGACCTCCATCAGGTTGCAAATTGAATATAATTTTTTTCTGCATCTAACCCAGCCAATAGTTTTGGCCTAATACCACAGTTTGGCCACTCAGCTCTGCTCGGTTCCCATCCATTGTTTTTTTGTGCAAACAACTCCAGAGTTGTGAATTAGTTAACCACCAAAATGAGTGGAAAAAGGCCTGCTGCTGGTGGAAAGGGGAATAGGCGTGTTGGGAAGGGGAAAAAAGGTTGTGTCCGTGGGGTAGGTGTTAAAGCAACAGTAACATCTGCAGAAGAAAGACCATCTTCCAGCCAAACTAAAATGTCTACTTCTTTTAGCGGACAATGTGATAAGATCCCTTTCTTACGGCCACGCCAATCGCTACAAATTCCAGATGAGGCACAAAAACAGCAGGTGCTTCAGTGGATATCAAGTGTTCCTTTAAGTGGGCTCTCCTCCACATCAACTTCAACATCACAAATACTCCAGTCCTCAAAGGTGTCACCCCAATCGCATTTGCTTCCTCACAGCTCCCAAATCTCCAGCTGCCCGTCTGAGTATGAGGTAGAACAGATGGTTGAGTCTGCAGAGCTGTTTACTCATACTATAGCCTGGGAATCAGAGGTCGGCTCCAGCGCTTCTGTGAATCCAGACGAGGAAATGATCTGCACTGATGCCCAGAATCTTTATGAGTCGGATCCAGAACCAGACGCTGAAGGTTCTGACCATAATGTAGACCCTCATTCCCAAACTGTAACTCCTGTTGGTGGAGACAATTTGGAAGACGATGATGAGACTCAAATACCTGATTGGAGCGACAACTTTAGTTTTTTATCAGGGCAGGAACAGGTTGGCTCTGAGGACGACGGGTGTGATAAAGCACAGGGTGATGATGATGAGGTTGGAGATCCCACTTACTGTCAACCCACAGTCAGCCAAGAGATGAGGTCAGCAGAGGAGGTGGAGGAGAATGCTAGTGACGACGAGGTCAGGTTGCGCCTTCCTGGACAGAGACGGAGTACTGGAAGCACGTCAACAACTGCATCCTCAAACACAACTCTGCCTCTCACCACAAGTCGTGGTGGCTCTTCAGGTCGCATGGGTGCTAAGCCTTGCATAGCCTGGGCATTTTTTCAGATCAATAAAGATGACCCAACTCGTGTTATCTGTAACATTTGTCAGCAAAAGCTAAGTAGAGGCCAAAAAATACATAGTTTGAGTACTTCATGCATGAACCGGCACATGGACATGAAGCATAAGTTGCAGTGGGAAGCTCACTGTGCTACAATGCGGCCTAGCCGGCCGGGCCAACCACCGTCTGCCATATCTTGTGCATCCACGGCCTCTTCATCCTCTGTGACTGGGGGGACAGCAGTCACACCTGTTTTGGGGCGCAGACCTGCCACCTCTTTACCCGCAACAGCCAGCGTGATTGGCAGGTCATCATTTTCTTTGGAGCTGGTAACACCAGCTGGTGTTGAGCGCTGTCCGACATCGATAGCACCACCTTTGGATCAAGGCAACCTAACATGTCCGCCTGCATCTTCCTTATAGACTGGCAGTTTGCCGGGGACACCCATATCAACCCCGTCTAAGCACAATAGCCAGCCCTCGGTCCCTCAGATGTGGACAAGTAAAAGACCATTTCCTCCTAGCCATGAGAAAGCTAAGAGGTTGAATTTCACCATCTGCAAGCTCTTGGCTACAGAAATGCTGCCTTTCCGCCTGGTGGACACAGAGGATTTTCGAGACCTTTTGTCCGTTGGAGTGCCCCAGTACCAGATGCCCAGTCGGCACTACTTCTCAAAGAAAGGTGTGCCTGCGCTCCACCAGCATGTCGCACACAACATCACCGCTTCTTTGAGAAACTCTGTGTGTGACAGGGTGCATTTCACCACAGACACTTGGACGAGTAGGCATGGACAGGGGCGTTACATGTAGCTGACTGGGCACTGGGTAACTATGGTGACAGCAGGACAAGGGGCTGCTGTCCAAGTCTTGCCGTCCCCACGAGTTGTGCATCAATCCTCTTTATCTCAAAGTTCCTCCACTGCTTCTGCCTCCTCAACCTCCTCTCGGTCCTCCACCTGCACCCAAAGCCTGTCTGGTCATACCACAAGCTTTCTAACTGCGCAGAAGGGATCCTGCACACCTCCTTACTATGCTGGCAGTAGGGCTCAACGTCATCAGGCGGTTTTTACTTTGAAATGTCTGGGAAATGTGAGTCACACAGCTGAGGAGTTGTGGTCACCTCTGGAGAACCAATTTCATGAATGGTTGTCTCCACTGGACCTGAAACCAGGGAAGGCCGTGTGCGACAATGCTGCAAACCTGGGTGCGGCCCTTCGCCAGGGCAATGTCACACATGTGCCTTGTATGGCTCACGTGTTGAACCTGGTTGTCCAGCAATTTTTAGCCCACTATCCCAGACTAGATGGCCTTCTGCAGAGGGCACGGTCGCTGTGTGCTCACTTCCGCCGTTCGCATCCCCCAGCTCAGCGACTTACATCTCTACAGAAGTCGTTGGGCCTGCCACTTCACCGGCTAAAATGCGATGTGCCTACCCGGTGGAATTCAACTCTGCACATGTTGCAGCGACTGTGGCAGCACCGACAAGCCCTGGTGCAATACGTTCTGACATATAGCCTGGGCCAACGAGATCCAGAGGTGGGGCAAATCACGCTGGAGGAGTGGTCTCAGATCAGGTACCTATGCACCCTTCTGCACAGTTTTGAAATGGCGACGAAGATGTTTAGTGCTGACGATACCATTATCAGCATGACTATTCCGGTGATTTACATGCTGGAGCACATGTTAAACAGAATTCGGAGTCAGGTGGTGGCTCAAGAGGAGGTGGAGGAAGTAGAGGAGGAGGAGTTGTATGCGGAAGGGCTAACATCTCCAAGGTCCAGACTGACGGCAGCACCAAGGCGGCAGGCATGTGAGGGTGGGGGAGATGGTTTTACCAGGGCGCATGGTAGCAGCCAAACTAGTGAGGAAGGTGCAGGAGCCCAGGAAGAAGTGGAGGACGAACTGATGGAAGACTCATCAGATGAGGGAGACCTTGATCACATTTCTGTTGTGCGAGGTTGGGGGGAGAGGACAGAGGAAGGAAGCATGATTGTTACCTCGCCACCAACACAACAGGGACTTGGTGCTCCTGGATGCGCAACACACATGAGTGCCTTCTTGCTGCACTACCTGCAACATGACCCTCGAATTGTGAGAATTAGAAATAATCCTGACTACTGGGTTGCCACACTGTTAGATCCCCGGTACAAAAGTAAATTTGCAGAAATTATTCCTGCCATAGAAAGGGATGCACGCATGCAGGAGTATCAGCAGAGACTGTTGCAGAATCTTACATGCGCTTTTCCACAAAACACCAGTGGTGCACGTACTGAATCTCACAGTTCCAACTTGCCAACTGTGGAACCGTCGAGTGTTCAGCACTCAAACCGTAACAGAAACACAGTATCTGCTGGTAACATCAATTTTGCGGAATCATTTCACCACTTTTTTAGCCCATCTTTTGCAAGGCCACAGGAGACAAGAAGTCTGACACATAGTCAACGCCTAGAGACGATGGTACAGGAGTATCTCCAAGTAAACATTGAAGCCATGACTGTGTCACTGGACCCTTGCTCTTTTTTGGCTTTCAATCTGGATAAATGGCCGGAGCTAGCCACTTACGCCTTGGAGATCTTGTCATGCCCCGCAGCCAGCGTTCTGTCTGAACGTGTGTTCAGCGCTGCTGGTGGTGTGCTGACAGATAAGCGCACGCAGCTCTCCACTGATAATGTAGACAGACTCACGTTTATAAAGATGAACAAATCATGGATCCGAAACGACTTTTCTACCCCTGTGTCATCCTGGGGAGAGTAAAAGCTTGATGATTGGTTTAAATCACCTCACCAACCATTTTAAGCTTTCAAATTACTAATCATGTTTATCTGTATCTTGGCTGGAAAATTATTTGGGCTTTGTAGCAGTGTGCAGTACTGATTCTATTAGGCCATCTATACTAAGCTCCACCAGATTTAAAATTACTAATCATGTTTATCTGTATCTTGGCTGGAAAATAATTTGGGCTTTGTAGCAGTGTGCAGTACTGATTCTATTAGGCCATCTATACTAAGCTCCACCAGATTTAAAATGAATAATAATTTTTAGCTGCATCTAGCCCGGAAAAAAATTTTGGAGCTCCGAGATGCGCAAGACACATAAGTGCCTTCTTGCTGCACTACCTGCAACATGACCCTCAGATTGTCAGAATTCGAAGTAATCCTGACTACTGGGTTGCCACACTCTTAGATCCCCTACACTCTTCGATCAACCTTTTCATTTTAATAAAGACCAAAAAAATGGTCATTTTTGAAATTATAAGCATTAGCAGGTTATTAGAAACTGAAATCAAACAGTTTTCAACTCAAAACTTTATTCTAGGTGATGTTACATTTGCACATAGGACCCCTTGTTCGAAAGGAGCTTCTGAACTCTCTTGTCCATTGGATTTGTCAGGTTTTGGATGGTTTCTGCTTCAATTGTTTTGCATGAGGACAGAATACCCTCCCAGAGCTGTTGCTTAGATGTGAACTGCCTCCCGCCATCATAGACACTCCTTTTAATGATGCTTAAGAGGTTCTGAATGGGGTAGAGGTTAGGGGAGCATGGGGGTCACACCATAAGTTTGTCCCCTTTTATGCCCATATCAGCCAGAGATGCAGATGTGTTATGTGCAGCATGAGACGGTGCATTATCATGCATAAAAATGATCTTGCTGTGGAATACACGGTTCTTCTTCTTGAACCATGGCAGGAAGTGCTGTTTGAGAAACTCCACATACATTATGGAGTAATACTTTGTGCCTAGTAGCAGTGTCTGCTAGTCAGCGGATTATCCCGGCTGTTAAGCAAGCTACACCACCTGTAGTTTGGACACTTAATTTTTTCAAAGGAAATGCTTCGGGACCACGGGATACTCAGTGAAGAGCATCAGGAGGCACCCCAAGGCATAGGGGCTGGGACTGGCAGTAGGATGCCTTGCGGTGGACAGCCGAGCTCGATCCTTATAAAAGCTTTTTAACTGCAGCAGCTTTAGTGGACGCTACTGGAGCTGGAATTACGGGGCTGCTGGCATGAGACTTGCCCTCCAATAGATCCTTGTAAATGGATTTAAAGTGTATTCATTCAAATTAGAGAGACAATTTAAATTAAAAAGCTTAGAGCTGCCTCCACCACAGGGGGGCTCGCTCGACCCACCAGCGGACAGGCACCAGTATTGGGAGAGGGGGGCTGGCTGTCAGGGTTCACCGCGGCTCTGGCACAAACCCGGCGACACGGAGGTGGCACGGGCAGGAGCGGACTGGCCCTGTCGGCTTCTCACTTTTTGGATTTTAGAAGGGCATGACATGCCTATATCTGTGTCTCCCCCTCCTTTTACTCCTCCACCTCTTTTCTTTTCGCATGACTATATGTACTTGTCACTTTTCCATGTGTTAGTTATGTCTTCTGAGCAGTTTGTCAGCTTTTGGACACCTTTGAAGGTGTTTTCTATGTGTTTCTATGTGTTTTTGTTTGCCTGCCATTGGTTTTAATGGTGTTCGAAGGTGTTCGACGAACAGTTCGACGAACAGTTCGACGAACACACGGGTGTTCGAAGAACCGAACTCGAACACTACGGGGATGGCTTAACACTAGCGACGAGTAGCGCTTTTTTGTCTTGTGATAATTATCACCTGGTAAAATGGCGATGTTGTTTTTTAGTAGAAATTTAAATCTGTACATTGCCATATATAAAGAGGCCAGGGTGATGAGTTGAAAAGGATCAACACATCGGGACATTACAATTTTTTTCCCTCTGCAGCTTACAGTATGTTTTAACATTTTTTCCTCGTCATTTCCATAATACGTTCTCTGTAAAGTTCACACGAGTGTCTCAAAATCTCAACATCTTGCTGACAATAAGATTTTACCTCTGCCTTAAAGTCAAAAGTCGAATCTGTCTGGCTGTCATACCACTCCATGAACTCGCCTTTCTCACTAGCTGACATGTACTCCACACCGTAATATTTTACAGCAGGTAGTGGCCCAACATAGTTGTGATTTTCTTCGGTGTTAAAAAAGTGTGCTAAGTGACCCTTTGAGCCTGAGAAACCCATAGCTTGTGGTAGTTTACTAAGCTTCATGGGAATGAAATTTAGCAAGTCTATAAACCTCATTTTCAAATCAGGCACAGTCACACACAAGAGACGACCACCTTGGGTTCTCAGCTGCACTTTTAGTTTTTCAGAAATCAGCTCCTTAACAATAGAGTAAGCGTCGTATCGGCCGGCGTTGTGGGCTATAAACATATAGTGTAAAAATTTACCGCTGGTAAAGAACTGAACAAAGTCATGAGTGCAAGTTTTACCTTCAAACTCCCAGGAAAAAATGATCAGTATACATGTGCGCATTTAAACTGCGGAATTGTCTTTGATGGCGGTGAAAATGCTGTAAAAATACTGAATGATCTGTCCCCGATACATTATCATCACCACCAATACCTGCAGCAACACCATCAGCAACATAATCCTCTATATTCTCAGCATGGGGTTCATTGGGAGAGTTGTTTTGTGAATTTTGAAACACGCTGCTGCTAACATTTGCCGGGGCATCTTGACTGTGTAAATGTTGGTGGGGTTGTTGTATCAGCATCTGTGGCTCCTGATTAGTTATTGTGACACGAGAAGCCTCTCGTCGCCTTCTAGCCGCTAGTGACCACTTAGCACTCATCAATCGTTTTAGAGCTTGTTTTATGACTCTAGGTCTGTTATACAGATATATTCAGGCTTTATTAGTGTTGAGCGAGTACTAAAATGCTCGGGTGCTCGAAGCTCGAGCAACGAGCCCAATGTTAGTCTATGGGAGACCCGAGCATTTTTGCGGCGGCACCCCCGGCAGTCTGTAGAAAGCCTAAAAAGTGCCCAAAACGATAGTGACAGTGCTCAAATGACATGGGGACAGCATGGGGAACGCCCCAAGAAGCATTTCTGGCCCCCAGGTCACTGCTGTCAACAACGTGGTCAGAGGTATTAAGCCACTTTTACGGACTCACAATAAAATGTTCAAAAACGAAACTGAAACTGTTTTCCTGTGAAATATGTTAAGGAACATCCTTTCCAGGGTAAAGACTTGTGTATAAGGTAAAATAAATAAGCAAAAACAAAAATACTCCTCCACACCTTGGGCTATGTTCACAAGTAGCATTTTTTATGCGTTTTTGCACTTTTGTATTGCTTTCAACCGTGACAAATGCATTCACTGGGAAATGTCATTTTAACATTTTACAACCTTATCTGGCCATATGCTTTGTGACACATGCATACAGTGCTGAAAAGACATGGGAACAGCATGGAAACTAACCCTGGAAACATCTCTGACACCCAGGTCACTGCCTACAAGTGTGCCCAACAGAAGTGATCCTTGCCGCATCAGAAGATGCAGACTTGCAACTATCCCCGTTCAAATCCTTGTCCCAGGGCAGTGTTCAATTGTACCTCCCCATTCCTTGCAATGCAAGCGCAAGTATGCAGCCTGCCACCCACCCACCCCCAGGCTGCAATACCATACTGCTTGCTTGCAATTGAAATTGGGCCTTTTAGGCATGTGGAGGCGGAATCTGGCCACCACGTCATGGCTGCGTCGGCGGCCTGGTATTCATACTCAGTCCCCAGTCGCCCGGCGGCCGGGTGTCCAAGCTTGGTCCCCAGCTGCCAGGGGGCGGCCGGGTGTCCATAAACGGTCCCCAGCCGCCCCTATTTGTCCCGGTGCGCCTTATACACATGCGTGCATACCAAAACATTACCTGTGCCCTCCCCAGTGCAATTAGTGGGAAGGACAGCCTAACCACAAACACGTGGACAAGTGAATGTGGCCAGGGATGGTCCATCTCACTGACGCCTTCACACTGGGTTAATATTGTGGAAGCCAGGACACAGTTGGACACTGGGATGCAACACGTCCTCCAGACATAGAGGATTGCGGGTCCTGGGTCAATCAGGCTTCAACACAAAGTTCAGAAGGTAGACAGAAGCAGTGGTCGGCCTCCTACACAACGAGTAAATTATTCATGATCATGAGGCCATCCATCTCCTTAGCTTTCTGTTCCTTGGAATGCAAGCGCATGTATGTAGTAGCGGCTAGGCCTGAGGTGGTCAGCGTTTTGGCGCATATCCTACCTCCTCCGAGGATTGCTGGATGTTTTCTTGCTACTATCACAGTTCAATGACTCCCGTTAAAACAAAGCTTCAGGTGATGAATGATGGATGAGGTGGTGGCAAAGGAGAAAGAGCAGAAGGAACAGGGACCATTCACATAAATATCAGGCCAGTCAACCACACATGTCTAGTAGGATATGTTTCTGTACCAAAAGGAGTGGTTCGGCTACACAGATATAGGGCATACAGTGAGTGCAATGCCTACCAAAAATTTCGAGGCACTCCAATGCCCCTTGGAAGTGACATGGAGGTCAGAGGGCCTTAACTAAACCGTTTTTTCCATTTATAGCAACTGGGTCTCCTGTACACTGTTTGCCTAAGCAGTGAATGGAAGGCTTTCCAAAAATTATGAGGAACTGCAATGCCCCTTGAAATAGACGTGGATTACAGCATACTAAAAACCTTATACCCATTATTGGGGAGTGGGTCTCCCTTAGTGTTCGCCTATGCATTGAAAAGCAAAAGCTGACAAAAATTAGGAGGAAATGCAATGCCCGTTGGAAGAGTCATGGAGGTTAGAGGTAATTAAAAACAACATTTCAATGCCCCTTGGAAGAGACGTGAAGGTCACAGTAGCTTAACAAGACGGTTTTAATGCCCCTTGGAAGAGACGTGGAGTTCAGAGTGGTTTAACAAGAAGGTTTTAATGCCCCTTGGAAGAGACATGGAGGTCACAGTAGCTTAACAAGACGATTTTAATGCCCCTTGGAAGAGGCGTGTAGTTCAGAGTGGTTTAACAAGACGGTTTTAATGCCCCTTGGAAGAGACGTGGAGGTCACAGTAGCTTAACAAGACGGTTTTAATGCCCCTTGGAAGAGACGTGGAGTTCAGAGTGGTTTAACAAGACGGTTTTAATGCCCCTTGGAAGAGACGTGGAGGTCCCAGCGGAATAAAGAGACAATATTAATGCCCCTTGGAAGAGTGGTGGAGGTTACAGTGGAATAAAAAGACAATATCAATGCCCCTTGGAAGAGTGGTGGAGGTTACAGTGGAATAAAAAGACAATATCAATGTCCCTTGGAAGAGTGGTGGAGGTTGCAGTGGAATAAAAAGACAATATCAATGACCCTTGGAAGAGACATGGAGGTCACAGTAGCTTAACAAGACAGTTTTAATGCCCCTTGCAAGAGACATGGAGTTCAGAGTGGTTTAACAAGACAGTTTTAATGCCCCTTGGAAGAGACGTGAAGGTACCAGTGGAATAAAAAGACAATATTAATGTCCCTTGGAAGAGTGATGGAGGTCAGAGTGGAATAAAAAGACAATATCAATGACCCTTGGAAGAGTGGTGGTAGTCGCAGTGGAATAAAAAGACAATATCAATGCCCCTTGGAAGAGTTGTGGAGGTCGCAGTGGAATAAAAAGACCATATCAATGCCCCTTGGAAGAGACTTGGAGGTCACAGTAGCGTAACAAGACGATTTTAATGCCCCTTGGACGAGACGTGGAGTTCAGAGTGGTTTAACAAGATGGTTTTAATGCCCCCTGGAAGAGACATGGAGGTCCCAGTGGAATAAAAAGACAATATCAATGCCCGTTGGAAGAGTAGTGGAGGTCGCAGTGGAATAAAAAGACAATATCAATGACCCTTGGAAGAGTGGTGGAGGTCGCAGTGGAATAAAAAGACAATATCAATGACCCTTGGAAGAGACGTGGAGGTCACAGTAGCTTAACAAGACTATTTTAATGCCCCTTACAAGAGCCATGCAGTACAGCATATTAAAAACATTATTCCCATTATTGGGGAGTGGGTCTCCCATAGTCTTTGCCTATGCCTTCCAAGCAAAAGCTGCCAAAAATTAGGATGGAGGAACTTGCAATGCCCCTTACAAGAGCCATGTAGTACAGCATATTAAAAACATTATTCCCATTATTGGGGAGTTCGTCTCCCACAGTCTTTGCCTATGCCTTCCAAGCAAAAGCTGCCAAAATTAGGACGGAGGAACTTGCAATGCTGGCAACACAGACCACGGTCACCCTGGTGGTATAGTGGTGGTGGAGGCTGAGGATAAGGAGCAGAGCAAAAAACAGCCAAAATGAGGAAGCGTATACCCATGTGAAGCGGTGCATGGGAGTACACCTCCCGAAATAACACAGTGGATTTGACTTTGTTACTCTGCTGTCATTTGGTGGTGATGACAAGTCTGGCCCAATCCAGCCCTTGTTCATTTTGATAAGGGTCAGCTTGTCAGCATTGTCAGTTGACAGGCGAGTGCGCTTATCAGTTATAATTTCCCCTGCGGCACTAAAAACACGCTCCGATAACACGCTAGCGGCAGGGCAGGCCAGGACCTCCAAGGCGTACAGAGCGCGTTCATTCCAAGTGTCCAGCTGGAATACCCAATAATTAAAAGGCACAGAGGAATCACGGAGGATGCTGGTACAGTCGTCAAGGTACTCCCTCACCATCTTTTGAAACTTTCCACGCCTTCTGAGAGTACCCCGCGCCTCAGGGCCTGTAAGCTGGGCGGGTCTCAGAAAACTGTCCCAGAAGGTTGACAGTGATCCCCTGCCTCTGCTAGATTGGAGTTGCGTCTCTCTCGCCTGTACTCCTTGGTTGGGCAATGAACTGTGACCTCTGCCGCTAGCGTGTTCAGATGGGAATTTTTTTAACAGTTCTGCAGCAAGGGCTTTCTAGTACTGCCCCATTTTTGTAGACCTGTCCACCTCAGGAATAAGAGAGTGAAAGTTCTCCTTGTAGCGGGGGTCTAAAAGTGTCACTAACCAGAAATTACTGTCACCCAACATTTTGACAACACGAGGGTCACGGTTATGGCAGCGTAACATAAAGTCAGCCATGCGTGCCAGACTGGTAACGGGCAAGACTTCTGTGTCCTCACCAAGATGAGGACTGACCATGCTCTCCTCCTCCTCCCCCCTGTCCTCAGGCCACCCACACTAAACCGACGGTATGACAGTTGTACAGGTACTACCGTCTACACCGCATGATACCAGCTCCTCTTCTTCCTCATGCTCTTCCTCCTCCTCTCCCTCATTGTCCCCCAATGCACGTTGGGATGAGATGAGGCTGGGCTGTGTGTAATCGCCCGCTACGGTTTCTTGATCCATCTCATCATACTCTGGCTGCAATGCCTCCTCTTTAATTCTCTGCAGAGATCGTTGCAAAAGACAGACAAGTGGGATGCTAACGTTAATGATGGCGTCATTGCCACTCACCATCTTGGTGGACTCCTCAAAGTTTGTCAGGATGGTACATATGTCAGACATCCAGGTCCACTCCTGAGGTCTTATGTGTGGAGTCTGACCTGAATATCGATGGCCTTGTTGCAGCTGGTACTCCACAACTGCTCTCTTCTGCTCACAAATCGTTTGCAACATGTGGAGGGTCGAGTTCCAACGTGTGGGGACATCACACACCAGTCGGAGTGCTGGAAGTTGCAAACGCTGCTGAAACACAGCAAGGGCGGCAGAAGCTTTAGCCGACTTCTGAAAATGAGCTGACAGGCGGCGTACTTTGACAAGCAGATCTGGCAACTCGGGGTACGATTTAAGAAACCGCTGAACCATGAGGTTAAGCACATGAGCCAGGCATGGTACGTGTGTGATCTCGCCTCGCCTCAGAGCCGCCACCAGGTTACGGCCATTGTCACACACGACCATGCCTGGATGTAGGTTCAGCGGTCTCAGCCACAGATCTGCCTGCTCTTTCACAGCTGTCCACAACTCACAAGCAGTGTGAGGTTTATCACCTAAGCTTATGAGTTTAAGCACAGCCTGTTGCCGCTTGGCTGAGGCAGTACTGCAGTGCTTCCAGCTTGTAACTGATGTGGTGATATCTGAGATGGAGGCTGAACATGAGAAGGAGGATGATGCGCTGGAGCTGTACACTGTGGGGGCAACTCTGACTGACAAAGGGCCCGCAATCCTCAGTGTGGGGAGGATGTGTTCTGTCCCAAGGTCGACTGGGTCCTGGCTTCCACTATGTTTACCCAGTGTGCCGTCAGAGAGATGTACCGTCCCTGGCCACAAGCACTTGTCCACGTGTCCGTTGTCAGGTGGATTCTCCCAGTAACCGCGTTGTTGAGGGCAAGGCAGATGTTTTGGGACACGTGCTTGTGTAGCGCGGGGATGGCACACCGGGCAAAATAGTGTCGGCTGAGGACTGAGTACCGAGGGACGGCCACCGCTATAAGGTTGCGGAAGGATTCCGTTTCCACCAGCCTAAAAGGCAGCATTTCCAACGCAAGCAGTCATGAAATGTGCGAATTTAGTAGTGTGGCCTGTGGGGCGTTGGCTGCGAATTTGCGCTTTCGTTCAAAGGTCTGGGATATGGACAATTGAACGCTGCTGTGGGACATGGACGCGGACGTTGATGCTGTTTCTTGAGAAACTGCCATAACAAGTGAAGACTGAGAGGAGGGGGCATCTTTGCATGCAGTATGGACAGGGGACTGCCTTGCACGCACAACAGGGCGTTCTCTTACATTCACAACAGCGGAAGAAGCAGTGGTGACACCCGCTGATACTGGTCGTGGACCCTGGGGTTCGCCCCACAAAGTCGGGTGCTTTGCTTACATGTGCTTGATCATGCTGGTGGTGGTCAGGCTGGTAGTTTTGTCACCTCTGCTGATGCTGGCCTGGCGGGTGGTACAAATGGCCTTTTTGGGGTTGTCAGCAGACTCTTTAAAAAAATTCCAGACTCTGGAAGACCTACCGGTTGTACTGGCAACGTCCCTCGTGTTGGTGTTACGGGGAACTGTTGCCCGCCTTCTGTCTGCGGCCACCACACTGCTTCTTCCTACCTGTTGGGGTACTCTTCCTCCCTCCCCCTGTGTGCTGCTGGCCTCGCTCTGCGTATCCTCCTGCCACATTGGGTCAGTTACTAGATCATCCACCACCTCCTCCTCTTCCGCACCACGGTCCTCCTCCTCACTTCGTGGCAATTCTGTGTCGCGCATCGTCGCCTTCCTGTGGCCGTGGCTGTTCAAATATTTGGCCATCGCTACATGGGATCTCCTCTTCCACCACTTCAAGCAGAGCAGGCGAGGGGCCCAAATATGGAAATGGACCAGTGAACAGCTCTTCAGAGTGTCCAACTGTTGGATCGGTTGCTGTCTGACGACACTCGGCATGGTGGGAGGAAGGAGCATCAGGGTGAGGAGGAGTATGCGTTCGAGACTCACGGCTACTAACACTTGACCGTGTGGAAGACAGACTGGAGGTGGTGGTGCCCAGGTGCCTGGAAGTATTATCTGCTATCCAATTAATAACCTGTTCACACTGATCAGTTTGCAATAGTGGTGCTGTTGTGTGCTTCCCTAGTAATTCGGTCAAGAACTGGGAGCCAAAAGATGTGGCTGTTGGTTGTGGCACATTTTCACCTTGGACACGGCCCTGTCCTCTGCACGCACCATCACCAGAACGTCCAGTTCCACGTCCCTTGCCACGCGCCTTGCCCATTGTAAATGAAGTAAAATAGCTTACACTCGCACTATCAATGGCATAAGGGTAATAAAAAGGAGATTTGAACCGTGGAAGAGGAAAACCACAGTTCTACTTCTCTGGCCTACACCAGAATCTTTTAAACAGATATATTTGTGTCTGAACAGTCAGCGAGACACTCAAACTGTTTTTTTTATGGAAAAAAGGCAAAAAAGTGGATAATACAGAGATTTGAACCGTGGAACTGCAAAACCACAGTTCTAGATATATTTGTGTCTGAACACTCACAGACACACTCTATTTTTTTTGGGGGGGTGGAATACCAAAAGGTTAATAAAACGGGTATTTTTACAGTCTGACTGAGGGAAAAAAAAAAGAGTATTTAGTGTTAAGGGGAAGGTTGGAAACAACTTTATTAGATAATGGAAAGCAACCGAACCCGGGGTCCGCGATGCAGCCTGGTGGACAGCGGCTGAACACCTTCCGGGTGCGAAGGTAAAACAACCAACTTAAATAATAATCCCTTCTGTGTTACTGCACACCGGCACGGGAATAGGGATTCGCACTATCTCCATTAACTGCACGAGAGATGTGCGATAAATAATGTATCTGTAGTCCTGTTACAGCACAGGCACTACACAGCTGGCTCTAGGATGCATGTATGATACACTCCGGCGTACAAGTGCTCCCAGCCGGCATGCTACCGGAGTGAGGAGTATCTCTCCACGTGGCTTACAGGCGGTGCTGGGAATACAGCGTCTGCAGACTGCTCGGGGTGTATGGCGACCCCTTTGTCAGAGCCAGACTGCCAGATGAAGCTACCTGCCTCCCTCCATCTAAGGCTGCCTATCCCCCACTAAACCTGCCTGAATCAAGCTAAAGCACACGTGGAGCCCAAATGACCAAGCGTCCACACAACACCATCTCTGCTCAATGATCAGAGCCACAGCCATGTTTGTGGGCGGGCTATTTAAAGATTAAGCCCTGCCCACCGTCGCACTATTGGTGACGTCACCCGCGACCAATCAGGCGGTGCCAGGTCACCGGATCAGCTGACTCCCAAACCACCAATCACAGTCCGCCATGTCACGGGCATGTTCAGAACAGAGAATCCTGGACTTAGGCTGTAGCAGCCCTGTTTCCCTCCGCAACCTATACTTCATGTTGCTAGGAACAAAGACCCAAGAGACAGCCTGTACATCTTGTGCACCAGCTAGGCATTAGGATTGATGATGATGCTGAGCAACAGCATCGCTGGACTGGAATGGGAGACCACAGAATCCACTGATGCCTCTGAACCCATTTCAAATCCATCAAATGCCCTACACCTAATATTATCCCCCCTCCACCTGACACTCATTTTCCTCAACGAGCAGGGGAACATGAATGTGGTCCACCGGTTCCCAGGGATGATCCTCAGATCCATGGCCCCTCCAGTGTACTGGGTAACCTTTTTTTCCACGAACCATCTTAGACCCCATAATAGCCTGCACCTCGAGATTATCACCCCTGGTGTCTGTAGCAGGTTGGGGTTCAGCGAGTTTTGTCAGGTGAACGGGTTTAAGGAGCGACACATGGAAAGTGTCGTGACTCCTCAGGTGTCGTGGTAACTGTAAATGGTACATTACAGGGTTTACTTGGGCCAAAATTTTGAAAGGACCAATAAAGCGGGGGGCAAACTTAGCAGATTCCCCGCGTACTTTAGTATTGCGAGCCGTGAGCCACACTCTGTCGTCCAGATAGAATACGGGAGCAGGAGGACGAAGAGTGTCAGCTGACTCTCTCATTCGATTCTTGGAGGCCAATATAGCATCCTGGGTATGGTCCCAAACCTCCCGCGCCCCCAGAGCCAAATCTCTGACCCAGGTTCCATAGAGGGAACTGGCATAGGAACCGGAACGCACAGATGTTGGCCATTATTCAGAAGAAGCAGAGTCAGATCTGTGGAGTCCGCCACGGGTAACGGGTGGGGAAGACCAGCCGGACTTTGATGGGATGATTTATCTCTTGCACAGGAGACACACGCAAGAACATACTCCTTAACGTCCTGGCGCCACCGGGGCCACCAATAGGACAGTTGAAGGAACTTTGTGGTACGTTTGACCCCAAAATGAGCTCCGATCTTAGGGGCATGTGCCCAGGAGGGCACCTCATTTTGTAGATTCGGGGGAACGAACGTCCTCCCCGAAGGAACCTGGTTTAAGGACACTGGAGCCACCCTCCGCATACTTCCCGAAGGAACGGTGAGCCTGGGCTCGTCATCGTCCTCAGCCGTATCCATGGACCGAGACAAAAGGTCTACCCAAGAGTTCTTTTTGACATAATCTGACAAGACCTGGGTATCGGGGACAGACAGAGGATCTGTGCCGGGGGCCATATCGGTAGAACGGTCAGAGACTACCCTCCGGGTGACTGTAACCATACACTGAGACACACAATTCTCACTCCAGGAAGAAATTCTCCCCGTATCCCAGTCAATGTGTGGAGTGTGACAACATAACCATGGAAGACCCAATAACACCTCATCTAATTCACCGGGAATAATAAGAAAGGAGGTAACCTTCCTGTGACCCTGAGGAAATGACATGGTGAGGGGAATCGACTGGTGGGTGATTTGCGTGTCCAGGAGTGAACCGTTGACTACCCTCATGTTCATTGGTCTTGGCAGTAACTCTATAGGGATGGCATGCTTCTGGGCAAACGTAGATGACAAAAAATTGCCATCGGCTCCAGAATCCACCCACGCCTTGGCAGTAACCGTGGTTGCTCCGAAGAACAATGTCACCTTATACAATAATTTGGAGGAAGAAGTCCCAGAATCTAACACACCTCCTCCAACGGTGGTTAGACACACTCGTCTTCCCGACTGCTTGAAACCCTTATTAACGGGGTACTCCAAGAGATGTGCAGGTCAGGAACGAGAGGGGCTAGACTCAGTCCGGGATATATCCATAGCCTCAGGCTCCGGGTCGGGAGTCGAGGGTTTGGAAATGGGTCTAGAGAAGGATGGTGCCAACCGACACTGAGGTCTGGGGACCTCCAGCTCTGACTTGTGTTCTGCATGATGCAAATCTATTCGGTTAGCGAGAGAGATTAACTCCTCCAGGGAGGTTGGAATCTCTCTGGTAGATAGAGCATTTTTAATATGCCCAGCCAGACCCTTCCAGAACACTGGGATTAAAGACCGCTCAGACCCATCCAATTCAGCTGCTAAGTTTCTGAACTGGATGGCATAGTGGCTGGCGGCGACCGAACCCTGGACCAGCGCAAGAAGCTTAAGAGCATATCATGTGTGACCTGAGGACCTAGGAAGAAATTTTTTGGGGCTGTAAGAAAGAGACCCGCATTAGCCACTACCGGGTCATTCCGCTCCCACAGAGGAGTAGCCCACTCCAGAGCCCTGTGGGAGAGTAACGAGATGACATAACCCACTTTGGCCCTTTCGGAGGGGAACAGTGCCTCCATCATCTCCAACTGAATGGAGCATAGATTAATAAAACCTCTGCAGGATTTGCTGTCACCAGAAAATTTTTCCGGAAGAGCAAAACGGGGTAATGGGGCAATTGCAGCTGCCGCAGCATTCATCGCAGCCATGTTAACCAGATTGGCCGCTTGAGAAGCTGCCTGGGTAGCTACTGCAGTGATATCAGCGACCGGGGCGGCTTGTTCCAGAGTCCTAAGTCTCACCTCAAGTTGCTGTATATAGCGCTGCAGTTGCTGGTTGTCAGCCACGTTCGGCAAGACCCTGGGGCTCTGATACTGTTAAGGGGACGGTTGCAAACAACTTTATTAGATAATGGAAAGCAACTGAGCCCGGGGTCCGCGATGCAGCCTGGTGGACTGCGGCCGAACACCTTCTGGGTGAGAAGGTAAAACAACCAACTTAAATAATAATCCCTTCCGTGTTACTGCACACCGGAACGGGAATAGGGATTTGCACTATCTCCGTTAACTGCACGAGAGATGTGTGATAAATAATGTATCTTTAGTATCTTTAGTCCTGTTACAGCACAGGCACTACACAGCTGGCACTAGGATGCGTGTGTGATACACGCCGGCGTATAAGTGCTCCCAGCCGGCATGCTACCGGACTGAGGAGTATCTCTCCACATGGCTTACAGGTGGTGCTGGGAATACGGTGTCTGCAGACTGCTCGGGGTGTATGGTGACCCCTTTGTCAGAGCCAGACTGCCAGATGAAGCTACCTGCCTCCCTCCATCTAAGGCTGCCTATCCCCCGCTAAACCTGCCTGAATCAAGCTAAAGCACACGTGGAGCCCAAACGACCAAGCGTCCACACAACACCATCACTGCTCAATGATCAGAGCCACCGCCATGCTTGTGGGCGGGCTATTTAAAGATTAAACCCTGCCCACTATTGGTGACGTCACCCGCGACCAATCAGGCGGTGCCAGGTCACCGGATCAGCTGACTCCCAAACCTCCAATCACGGTCCGCCATGTCACGGGCATGCTCAGTACAGAGAATCCTGGACTTAGGCTGTAGCAGCCCTGTTTCCCTCCGCAACCTATCCTTCATGTTGCTAGGAACAAAGACCTGAGAGACAACCTGTACATCTTGTGCACCAGCTAGGTGTTGGGATCAATGATGATGCTGAGCAGCATCAGCCCTGGCTGGACTGTAACAGGAGACCACAGCATCCACTGATTTCTCTGAACCCATTTCAAATCCAGCAAACGCCCGACGCCTAACATTTAGATGGAAAAAAAAGGATTTTTCCTGGCCCCTGAGACCTGCAATTTGAAAAGCAGCACACAGGACTGTAATGCAGTGTTTGTTGGTATAACCACTGCGTCTCCTATACAGCCTGTTTGCCTGCCTAATACCTGGGATGGATATTAGTCCTCAGAAGGACTGTTTGTTGGTTTTGCAGGCTTTAGAGACCTTACACTGCCTATTTCGCAGTATAAATCTCTCCCTAGCTCAGCAGCACTCTCCCTACACTGTCTGATCTGGAGTGACTATGTCCAAGATGGCGGCGCCTAGTTTTAAATACTCGAGGTGACGCTGTGCAGCCAGCCAATTACTGTAATGCCCACAACCAACATGGCTGCGGCATTAGAGTGACTGGCTGGCAATCCCTGCATGTTCATTGGCTCTGTAAAGAGCGCCAAACATGCAGGGCGGAGACCCGAGCTCCAGCCCGAGTAACCCGAAAATGCTCGGTGCTCGCCGAACATCCCGAATAGTGAGATACTCGGGCGAGTACCGAGCAGTGTCGAGCATGCTCACTCAACACTAGGTTTTATCCATTTTCTGCAGGCCACAACCAATCTGTCTCAGTCACAAGTTATTTGAATCCACAGATGTTGATGCTGTATCTGTATACAAACGTCTGAATGTGTGCAGCTCATCAATATTTCTACATGTTGGAAGTGCTGAAATAATCTTTCATAAATATCACAGAAAAGATTTATCTGGTTGCGCAAGTTTCTGTACTCTATGTAGCGCCAACCCAAGTCGTGAAACACTTTTAATTCAGCTCCAACCCACCCAATATGGGTAGGGTATGGTGCCGTGTCGTGTGTTTTCTGCCTTTTAATTCTAGTAGGAGCTGAACCTGCTTGTCTCTTTGGAGCTCTTACAGCAGTAAAATCGTTAGATGTGTGAGTGAGAGCTGTATTTGTGCTCTCTACAGTATGACACACCCATATACTCGGATTTGTGATAGGGTGCTTACTATCTGCGAGCTGATCAATTTCTCTATCAAGAGCTTCACGACTCTGTTGTGTCGGGAAATTCGTGGAAATGATCTGGGGTGCTGTGGTTGGTAAAGGTGCTGTAGTGTTCTCTGTACGGTTCTTATTTTTTCGGGGTAGTGGTTGCGGCCAGATCTTCACAGGTCGTTTTGCTGTCACAGCGCTTCCTCCCTGCTGAATCACATAGATTGGAGATAGAGGTAGTCTTCTCACAGCCCCATTAGCTGGTTGTAGCGGGATCTGCGCCGTTGTGGTGTTCTGAGGCTCCAATGATGGCGGTAGAGCAGATGTGGAGGCTTAATTTTGGTCACAGTGTGTAGCTAAAAGAAAAGTGTTATACATGTGTCAGTTACATGTGAAATCTTTGTAACGCTGTATTAATAAATATTGAACAGAGATATTTAGGTAGCTACTTACAAGCATGAAAGGTCGTTTTGGCGACTGCTTGCGCTATATTAGCTGGCGTTTCACAGGTTGTCGTGTTGCGGCTGCTAGAGTCCCTCTGCTCTGCACTTGGTGGTATAGGTCTATTCTCTTTTGAAAAGTTCATTTTCCTGGGCTTCAATTTACGCCTGTGAATAAAATATAAATAAAATATAACCATTAGCCTGTGGAAGAAATGCTTTTCTTTTCGAACCCGTGCTCCACATGTTCTTTCATATTAGTCTTACCTTTACTATTTATGCCCAGCACGCGTAGTGATTTTCCCGGTCTTTTAGCTGCTTTAGAATCGTGGTTGGTTCCACCTGCAGACCCCGCATGAAGCAATTTGCCACCTGTATAAAATTTTGTATTTAGTTTCATGTGTAAATACATATGAATGACAGTTGTTTTTCAAAGAGACGTGACCTTTTCCTTTCCTATTCTTCAGGTGGTGTGGTGTTCTCGACTTTTTAGATGGATTAGAAGCCAGCGTGTTTTCCGGCGTATACATCGCCTGCAGCATCCCTGCATCTGTATACATATTAGAATTTACATTCATGTATAAATACATAGGATAAAACATGGTGTAAATAGATAGGTGTGTGTGTATATACTGTATGTGTGTATATATATATATATATATATATATATATATATATACAGTACAGACCAAAAGTTTGGACACACCTTCTGATTTAAAGATTTTTCTGTATTTTCATGACTTTGAAAATTGTACAGTACATTCACACTGAAGGCATCAAAACTATGAATTAACACATGTGGAATTATATACTTAACAAAAAAGTGTGAAACAACTGAAAATTTGTCTTATATTCTAGGTTCTTCAAAGTAGCCACCTTTTGCTTTGATGACTGCTTTGCACACTCTTGGCATTCTCTTGGTGAGCTTCAAGAGGTAGTCACTGGAAATGGTTTTCACTTCACAGGTGTGCCCTGTCAGGTTTAATAAGTGGGATTTCTTGCCTTATAAATGGGGTTGGAACCATCAGTTGTGTTGTGCAGAAGTCAGGTGGATACACAGCTGATAGTCCTACTGACAAGACTATTTGAATTTGTATTATGGCAAGAAAAAAGCAGCTAAGTAAAGAAAAACGAGTGGCCATCATTACTTTAAGAAATGAAGGTCAGTCAGTCTGAAAAACTTTGGGCAAACTTTGAATGTGTCCCCAAGTGCAGTTGCAAAAACCATCAAGCGCTACAAAGAAACTGGCTCACATGAGGACCGCCCCAGGAAAGGAAGACCAAGAGTCACCTCTGCTTCTGAGGATAAGTTTATCCGAGTCACCAGCCTCAGAAATCGCAGGTTAACAGCCGCTCAGATTAGAGACCAGGTCAATGCCACGCAGAGTTCTAGCAGCAGACACATCTCTACAACAACTGTTAAGAGGAGACTTTGTGCAGCAGGCCTTCATGGTAAAATAGCTGCTAGGAAACCACTGCTAAGGACAGGCAACAAGCAGAAGAGACTTGTTTGGGCTAAAGAACACAAGGAATGGACATTAGACCAGTGGAAATCTGTGCTTTGGTCTGATGAGTCCAAATTTGAGATCTTTGGTTCCAACCACCGTGTCTTTGTGCGACGCAGAAAAGGTGAACGGATGGACTCTACATGCCTGGTTCCCACCGTGAAGCATGGAGGAGGAGGTGTGATGGTGTGGGGGTGCTTTGCTGGTGACACTGTTGGGGATTTATTCAAAATTGAAAGCATACTGAACCAGCATGGCTACCACAGCATCTTGCAGCGGCATGCTATTCGATCCGGTTTGCGTTTAGTTGGACCATCCTTTATTTTTCAACAGGACAATGACCCCAAACACACCTCCAGGCTGTGTAAGGGCTATATGACCAAGAAGGAGAGTGATGGGGTGCTACGCCAGATGACCTGGCCTCCACAGTCACCAGACCTGAACCCAATCGAGATGGTTTGGGGTGAGCTGGACCACAGAGTGAAGGCAAAAGGGCCAACAAGTGCTAAGCATCTCTGGGAACTCCTTCAAGATTGTTGGAAATCCATTTCCGGTGACTACCTCTTGAAGCTCATCAAGAGAATGCCAAGAGTGTGCAAAGCAGTCATCAAAGCAAAAGGTGGCTACTTTGAAGAACCTAGAATATAAGACATATTTTCAGTTGTTTCACACTTTTTTGTTAAGTATATAATTCCACATGTGTTAATTCATAGTTTTGATGCCTTCAGTATGAATGTACAATTTTCAAAGTCATGAAAATACAGAAAAATCTTTAAATGAGAAGGTGTGTCCAAACTTTTGGTCTGTACTGTATATATATATATAATATATAATCTCTTGGATGAGCCTGGACGAAAATCCTCGACTGCCTCCTCTCTTCTCCGACTCCGTCAAGGGAGTCTGTCTGTGGGACAGTATGCCGTGCGTTTCCGCACCCTCGCATCTAAACTGGCCTGGAACAATGAGGCTCTGGTGTCCACTTTTTGGGAGGGCCTTTCCGGATGGATTAAGGATGAGCTAGCCGGTCGTGACATACCTCCCTCTCTGGACGACCTGGTGTCATTAGCTACCCAGATTGACATTCGTTTTCTGGAGTGTTCTGAGGAGACAACCCGGGACAGAAGACCCAACGTTCCAAAGGCCAGTCTTGCAACCAGCAAACCCCCCCCCCCCGGTGTTATCTCCAGGATCTATGCAAATTGACAAAGTTAAGATGGTCAAGTCCCACCAGGAGATCCACCGCGCCGTGGGGAGTTGCTTCTACTGTGGCAGTATAGACCATCAAATCCGGTGAGACCGGGAAACTCCAGTGTCTAGGACTGCTCGGAGAGGTCGTCCTAGCCAAAAGTTCTTCCTCTCCGCCCTTGACTCTGTCCGTCTCAGTTACCAGTGATAAGACCCGCTTCTTCGAAACTGCCTATCTGGATTCCGGAGCCACTGGGAATCTCATTCAACAGGCCGTTGTGGAGCGTTATCAGATTCCTACCATACGTCTGGATGATCCTTTAGCGGTTTCCTCTGTGGATGGAAAGCTTTTCTCTGAGACTATCTTGTTTGTCACTGAGCCTGTAATCCTTCAGGTGGGAATGCTACATTCGGAGAAGATCTCCTTTTACATGCTGTCCGGTCTCTGCCTTGGTTACAGAGACATGAGCCCGTCCTGAATTGGAGCTCGGGTGAGGTGCTCCGTTGGGGTCAGGAATGTCATAAGTCTTGTCTGATTCCGTTTCGTCCTGCTTGACCTCCGTCTACCCCAGCTAACCTACCTGGTCTGTCGGCACCCACTGGTCATATGCGGACGTCTTTGATAAAAAGGAGGCAGAGACCACCTCATAGGCCGTATGATTGACCCATCAACCTAATACCTGGTGCTTCACCTCCTCGCGGGCGAATCTACCCCTTGTAGCTGGTCAAGACCCATGCTATGTCTGCATACATAGAGGAGAATCTTGCTAGGGGATTTATCCAGAAATCCACCTCTCCGGCTGGAGCAGGATACTTCTTCGTCAAGAAGAAAGATGGCTCTCTTCGTCCATGTATCGACTATAGGGGTTTAAACCAGATTACAATAAAAAATAAGTACCCCCTGCCTCTCATCTCGGAGCTGTTTGACTGCCTAAAAGGCGCGAAGATCTTCACTAAGCTCGATCTTCATGGGGCGTACAATCTCTGGTCCGGATTCGCCAGGGAGACGAGTGGAAGACTCCATTCAACACTCGGGATGGTCACTACGAGTACTGCGTTATGCCCTTCGGTCTCTGTAATGCTCCAGCAGTCTTCCAGGAGGTAGTAAATGGCGTCTTCCGAGATCTCCTGTATTCCTGCATGGTGGTGTACCTGGACGATATTTTGGTGTTCTCCCCTGATCTGCCCTCTCACCAGAGGGATGTTCATCAGGTACTACTGCGGCTTCGGAAGAATCACCTGTACGCTAAGTACGAGAAGTGCCTCTTTGAGCAGACCTCCCTACCATTTCTGGGATATATCCTCTCTGAGACCAGACTGCGGATGGATCCAGAGAAGGTGTCTGCCGCCTTAAAGTGGCCCCGACCCGAGGGGTTGAAGGCTATTCAGCGGTTTCTGGGATTCGCTCACTATTACCACCTCTTCATTCCTCATTTCTCCTCCCGGACTGCTCCCATCTCTGCTCTCACCCGTAAAGGAACAAATCCCAGGGAATGGACTTCCGAGGCGGAAAATGCCTTTATTTCTCTTAAGCAAGCCTTTTCCTCCGCACCAATGCTACATCGTAATGATTGCAATAAACAGTTCTTCCTGAAGGCTGATGCCTCTTCCTCCAGGGCCGGAGCAGTGCTCACCCATAAATCCTCGTCTGGGCAAATGGTGACCTGCGGCTTTTTCTCCAAACTCTTTTCTTCGTCCGAGCGCAATTACTCCATTGGAGATCAAGAACTGCTGGCCATCAAATTAGCGCTGGAGGAGTGGCGCTACTTGTTTGAAGGGGCTCTGCACTCGGTGGTCATCTACACTGACCATAAAAACCTCGCTTACTTGCAAACCGCCCAAAGACTAAATCCGCGTCAGGCCAGATGGTCTTTGTTCTTTGCTCGTTTCTGCTTCTCTCTCCATTACCGCGTGGCAGACAAGAATATTAAAGCTGACACTCTATCCCGCTCTTTTCTGTCTACTAACCAAGAGGGGGAGCCTCTACACATCATTGACCCCTCCAGAATAATGACTGTTTCTCTGTTTGACCTGTCTCCCCTAGCTCCTGGTAAGACCTTTGTAGAGGCTCAGGATCGGAAGAGGGTCTTACTCTGGGGTCATTCGTCCAAACTGGCTGGTCATGCCGGCCAGAGAAAGACGCTTCTGCTCATTGCCCGACATTATTGGTGGCCCACCCTGTGCAAGGATGTTGCGGATTCTGTTGCGGCTTGTTCCTCTTGTGCCCGTAACAAGATACCTAGGCACCTTCCAGATGGTCGTCTTCTTCCTCTTCCTGTGCCTTCTGCTCCTTGGCAACACATTGCGATGGACTTCATCACTGATCTCTCGGTATCTTCCGGTTCTACCATCATTTGGGTGGTTGCTGACCGCTTCTAATGGCTCACTTCATCCCTCTACCTGGTCTTCTGTCCGCACTTGTGCTGGCTAAGGACTTCATCCGTCACATCCTTCGTCTCCACGGCTTACCCCTCCACATTGTCTCGGACTGAGGAGTTCAGTTCACTTCTCGCTTCTGGAGAGCCACGTGCAAGGTGCTGGATGTCTCTCTGGACTTTTCTTTGGCCTATTATCCTCAGTCCAATGGTCAAGTGGAACGTATTAATCAGATCCTTACCAGTTTTGTTCGGCACTTTGTCAATGCTCACCATAGCGATTGAGTAGAAATCCTGCCTTGGGCCGAATTTTCTTATAACAACCATGTGAGTGAGTCCTCTGCTAAGTCTCAGTTTTTTGTGTTTTACGGTTGACACCCCCGAATTCCGTTTCCCATCTCCTCTTCAGAGGACAATCCTGCTGTGGAGTCTTTCGTCAGTGAATTTTCGGTGATTTGGGAAGAAACTAGATCTGCGCTTCTTCAGTCCTCCGAACAGATGAAGAAGCATGCTGATAAGAGACGTCTGGATCCGCCTCTATTTTGTCTGGGAGACAAGGTCTGGCTTTCCTCCAAATATGTCCGCCTCAAGATGCCATCATACAAGTTGGGCCCGTGGTTCATCTTTCCTTTCGAGATTCTGAACCAAATAAATCCAGTGGTGTACAAGCTGAAACTCCCTGCCTCCTTACGGATTCCCAATTCCTTTCACGTGTCTCACCTCAAGCCTGTTGTCCTTAATCCTTTCTATGACGATCCAAGTACCACTCCCGCTCCAGTCTCCGCTGAGAACGTCTTTGAGGTAGAAAACATTTTGGCCACCAAGAGGGTAAGAGGAAAGACTTTCTTTCTTGAGGATTGGAAGGGGTTTGGTCCTGAGGAGAGATCTTGGGAGCCGAGGGAGAACATTCATGTCCCTTGCCTTCTAGAAAAATTTGTTGCAGGCCTAAAGAAGAGGGGGCGTAAAGGGGGGGGGGGTTACTGTAGCGTCGGCGTCTCTGCCTCCTGCCGGGCAGAGATGCCGATCCCCTCACCGCTGCGGTCCCGGTCCGGCATCCTCCGGCTCCCCTGCTGCATCTCCCGTGGTGCCCTGGGCACTGTGCTTAGGGCGCTCGCGCTCCCTCCCTCTTAAAAGGGCCGCGCGTTCTGTCCTAAAGAGTCTCCAACCACCGTGTCTTTGTGCGACGCAGAAAAGGTGAACGGATGGACTCTACATGCCTGGTTCCCACCGTGAAGCATGGAGGAGGAGGTGTGATGGTGTGGGGGTGCTTTGCTGGTGACACTGTTGGGGATTTATTCAAAATTGAAAGCATACTGAACCAGCATGGCTACCACAGCATCTTGCAGCGGCATGCTATTCGATCCGGTTTGCGTTTAGTTGGACCATCCTTTATTTTTCAACAGGACAATGACCCCAAACACACCTCCAGGCTGTGTAAGGGCTATATGACCAAGAAGGAGAGTGATGGGGTGCTACGCCAGATGACCTGGCCTCCACAGTCACCAGACCTGAACCCAATCGAGATGGTTTGGGGTGAGCTGGACCACAGAGTGAAGGCAAAAGGGCCAACAAGTGCTAAGCATCTCTGGGAACTCCTTCAAGATTGTTGGAAATCCATTTCCGGTGACTACCTCTTGAAGCTCATCAAGAGAATGCCAAGAGTGTGCAAAGCAGTCATCAAAGCAAAAGGTGGCTACTTTGAAGAACCTAGAATATAAGACATATTTTCAGTTGTTTCACACTTTTTTGTTAAGTATATAATTCCACATGTGTTAATTCATAGTTTTGATGCCTTCAGTATGAATGTACAATTTTCAAAGTCATGAAAATACAGAAAAATCTTTAAATGAGAAGGTGTGTCCAAACTTTTGGTCTGTACTGTATATATATATATAATATATAATCTCTTGGATGAGCCTGGACGAAAATCCTCGACTGCCTCCTCTCTTCTCCGACTCCGTCAAGGGAGTCTGTCTGTGGGACAGTATGCCGTGCGTTTCCGCACCCTCGCATCTAAACTGGCCTGGAACAATGAGGCTCTGGTGTCCACTTTTTGGGAGGGCCTTTCCGGATGGATTAAGGATGAGCTAGCCGGTCGTGACATACCTCCCTCTCTGGACGACCTGGTGTCATTAGCTACCCAGATTGACATTCGTTTTCTGGAGTGTTCTGAGGAGACAACCCGGGACAGAAGACCCAACGTTCCAAAGGCCAGTCTTGCAACCAGCAAACCCCCCCCCCCCGGTGTTATCTCCAGGATCTATGCAAATTGACAAAGTTAAGATGGTCAAGTCCCACCAGGAGATCCACCGCGCCGTGGGGAGTTGCTTCTACTGTGGCAGTATAGACCATCAAATCCGGTGAGACCGGGAAACTCCAGTGTCTAGGACTGCTCGGAGAGGTCGTCCTAGCCAAAAGTTCTTCCTCTCCGCCCTTGACTCTGTCCGTCTCAGTTACCAGTGATAAGACCCGCTTCTTCGAAACTGCCTATCTGGATTCCGGAGCCACTGGGAATCTCATTCAACAGGCCGTTGTGGAGCGTTATCAGATTCCTACCATACGTCTGGATGATCCTTTAGCGGTTTCCTCTGTGGATGGAAAGCTTTTCTCTGAGACTATCTTGTTTGTCACTGAGCCTGTAATCCTTCAGGTGGGAATGCTACATTCGGAGAAGATCTCCTTTTACATGCTGTCCGGTCTCTGCCTTGGTTACAGAGACATGAGCCCGTCCTGAATTGGAGCTCGGGTGAGGTGCTCCGTTGGGGTCAGGAATGTCATAAGTCTTGTCTGATTCCGTTTCGTCCTGCTTGACCTCCGTCTACCCCAGCTAACCTACCTGGTCTGTCGGCACCCACTGGTCATATGCGGACGTCTTTGATAAAAAGGAGGCAGAGACCACCTCATAGGCCGTATGATTGACCCATCAACCTAATACCTGGTGCTTCACCTCCTCGCGGGCGAATCTACCCCTTGTAGCTGGTCAAGACCCATGCTATGTCTGCATACATAGAGGAGAATCTTGCTAGGGGATTTATCCAGAAATCCACCTCTCCGGCTGGAGCAGGATACTTCTTCGTCAAGAAGAAAGATGGCTCTCTTCGTCCATGTATCGACTATAGGGGTTTAAACCAGATTACAATAAAAAATAAGTACCCCCTGCCTCTCATCTCGGAGCTGTTTGACTGCCTAAAAGGCGCGAAGATCTTCACTAAGCTCGATCTTCATGGGGCGTACAATCTCTGGTCCGGATTCGCCAGGGAGACGAGTGGAAGACTCCATTCAACACTCGGGATGGTCACTACGAGTACTGCGTTATGCCCTTCGGTCTCTGTAATGCTCCAGCAGTCTTCCAGGAGGTAGTAAATGGCGTCTTCCGAGATCTCCTGTATTCCTGCATGGTGGTGTACCTGGACGATATTTTGGTGTTCTCCCCTGATCTGCCCTCTCACCAGAGGGATGTTCATCAGGTACTACTGCGGCTTCGGAAGAATCACCTGTACGCTAAGTACGAGAAGTGCCTCTTTGAGCAGACCTCCCTACCATTTCTGGGATATATCCTCTCTGAGACCAGACTGCGGATGGATCCAGAGAAGGTGTCTGCCGCCTTAAAGTGGCCCCGACCCGAGGGGTTGAAGGCTATTCAGCGGTTTCTGGGATTCGCTCACTATTACCACCTCTTCATTCCTCATTTCTCCTCCCGGACTGCTCCCATCTCTGCTCTCACCCGTAAAGGAACAAATCCCAGGGAATGGACTTCCGAGGCGGAAAATGCCTTTATTTCTCTTAAGCAAGCCTTTTTCTCCGCACCAATGCTACATCGTCCTGATTGCAATAAACAGTTCTTCCTGAAGGCTGATGCCTCTTCCTCCAGGGCCGGAGCAGTGCTCACCCATAAATCCTCGTCTGGGCAAATGGTGACCTGCGGCTTTTTCTCCAAACTCTTTTCTTCGTCCGAGCGCAATTACTCCATTGGAGATCAAGAACTGCTGGCCATCAAATTAGCGCTGGAGGAGTGGCGCTACTTGTTTGAAGGGGCTCTGCACTCGGTGGTCATCTACACTGACCATAAAAACCTCGCTTACTTGCAAACCGCCCAAAGACTAAATCCGCGTCAGGCCAGATGGTCTTTGTTCTTTGCTCGTTTCTGCTTCTCTCTCCATTACCGCGTGGCAGACAAGAATATTAAAGCTGACACTCTATCCCGCTCTTTTCTGTCTACTAACCAAGAGGGGGAGCCTCTACACATCATTGACCCCTCCAGAATAATGACTACTCTGGGGTCATTCGTCCAAACTGGCTGGTCATGCCGGCCAGAGAAAGACGCTTCTGCTCATTGCCCGACATTATTGGTGGCCCACCCTGTGCAAGGATGTTGCGGATTCTGTTGCGGCTTGTTCCTCTTGTGCCCGTAACAAGATACCTAGGCACCTTCCAGATGGTCGTCTTCTTCCTCTTCCTGTGCCTTCTGCTCCTTGGCAACACATTGCGATGGACTTCATCACTGATCTCTCGGTATCTTCCGGTTCTACCATCATTTGGGTGGTTGCTGACCGCTTCTAATGGCTCACTTCATCCCTCTACCTGGTCTTCTGTCCGCACTTGTGCTGGCTAAGGACTTCATCCGTCACATCCTTCGTCTCCACGGCTTACCCCTCCACATTGTCTCGGACTGAGGAGTTCAGTTCACTTCTCGCTTCTGGAGAGCCACGTGCAAGGTGCTGGATGTCTCTCTGGACTTTTCTTTGGCCTATTATCCTCAGTCCAATGGTCAAGTGGAACGTATTAATCAGATCCTTACCAGTTTTGTTCGGCACTTTGTCAATGCTCACCATAGCGATTGAGTAGAAATCCTGCCTTGGGCCGAATTTTCTTATAACAACCATGTGAGTGAGTCCTCTGCTAAGTCTCAGTTTTTTGTGTTTTACGGTTGACACCCCCGAATTCCGTTTCCCATCTCCTCTTCAGAGGACAATCCTGCTGTGGAGTCTTTCGTCAGTGAATTTTCGGTGATTTGGGAAGAAACTAGATCTGCGCTTCTTCAGTCCTCCGAACAGATGAAGAAGCATGCTGATAAGAGACGTCTGGATCCGCCTCTATTTTGTCTGGGAGACAAGGTCTGGCTTTCCTCCAAATATGTCCGCCTCAAGATGCCATCATACAAGTTGGGCCCGTGGTTCATCTTTCCTTTCGAGATTCTGAACCAAATAAATCCAGTGGTGTACAAGCTGAAACTCCCTGCCTCCTTACGGATTCCCAATTCCTTTCACGTGTCTCACCTCAAGCCTGTTGTCCTTAATCCTTTCTATGACGATCCAAGTACCACTCCCGCTCCAGTCTCCGCTGAGAACATCTTTGAGGTAGAAAACATTTTGGCCACCAAGAGGGTAAGAGGAAAGACTTTCTTTCTTGAGGATTGGAAGGGGTTTGGTCCTGAGGAGAGATCTTGGGAGCCGAGGGAGAACATTCATGTCCCTTGCCTTCTAGAAAAATTTGTTGCAGGCCTAAAGAAGAGGGGGCGTAAAGGGGGGGGGGGGTTACTGTAGCGTCGGCGTCTCTGCCTCCTGCCGGGCAGAGATGCCGATCCCCTCACCGCTGCGGTCCCGGTCCGGCATCCTCCGGCTCCCCTGCTGCATCTCCCGTGGTGCCCTGGGCACTGTGCTTAGGGCGCTCGCGCTCCCTCCCTCTTAAAAGGGCCGCGCGTTCTGTCCTAAAGAGTCTCCGACCAATGGCCGGAGGACTTCCCCTATATATGGCACCTCCTCCAAAATGGAGATGCCTGTGCAAGATTGTTGTTTGTGTGCTAACACTCTCCTCAGTCCTCAGGTCCCAGTGCAACCCAGCCTGTCTATCAGCAGTGCCTGCCTGTCTATCAGCCATGCCCGCCAGCCTGTCTTTTAGCCGTGCCCACCAGCGTGTCTACATGCTTGCCTACACGCATCTAATGTCTGTCTACCGACCATGCTCATCTGCTGTGCCTGTGTAAGAAATAGACATTCCTCACATGTAGTAAAACTGTCAAACAGTCGCAAATCATGCACACGGGAGCGATTTAAACATATCACTGAGCAGCTGTAACTACTCTGTGCTCGGTTAATAGAACATACTCGCTCAACACTACTAGTAACTAATATATATCAATTGTAGCATATTGAATGCATGGCTAAATTATTAAAACAAATAATGCCTTTAACTATGCATGGTTAAACGTAATTAAACAACTGGGTATAATGATAAGACAAAATAACTAGAATAATGCAATAACGGGCTGATTATACTTACTTTTAGAGTCGATCTGAGCTGTGAGAATTGCTGGGGGTCACGGCTTTCTGTCTCTTAGCTGGGTGTCATACTGACAGGCTGGAAGAATACATGAATATAAAGGAGTCTACCAGAAAAACACACCTTCTGTAAACACCCACAAAAACAGCCCAGTTATGCCTCTCCACAATGATTATTGATTGTATTAACACAATCATGATATAGTTGGATTAAAACCAGTGTAACATTTTATACAGCTGTATTTCTAATAGCGGGAAGCGAATGTTGATTAGCTCCACTCACTCATTTATTCAATCATGATGACTAAACGCAATGAAAAAATATTACAGAAACAATATTTCACACCTAAAGCAGCCGCCTCATTCGGCGGTATTGAAAATTTATATAGCGAAACTAGAAAGCACGGTATTAAAAAGCCTGAAGTGATTGATTGGCTGAATAAACAAGATTCCTACACACTACACAAGCCTATTAGAAAACACTTTTTGACAAATAAAAATTTTGTCTCAGACAATGGCAGGCAGATTTGGTTAGCTTGATTGAAATTTCACATGAAAATAATGATATCAAATACATCCTGACGGTAATTGATGTGCTGTCAAAATTTGCGTGGTGAATGGCCTTACCAAACAAGACCAGATCATCTGTCGCTCGTGCATTCGAATTAATATCCGAAAATGATCAGCGCATACTGCAGAAATTAGAGACGGACCAGGGCAAAGAATTTATGAATAGCACTCTGAAGCATGTTTGTAAAATACATAAAATACATCCTTTTTTTTTAAGCACAATACAGTAAAAGCCTCCATTATTGAACGATTTGACCGCACACTGAAAACCTGGATGTGGCGCTATCTTACGAAGCATAATACCTTTAGGTATATTGATATTTTAGCTGATCTGGTGCATAGCTACAATCATACTTATCACACTACAATTCGCTGCAGGCCGGTTGATGTTATAAATAGTGTTGAGCGATACCTTTCGATATCAGGAAATATCGGATTGGATTGGATCGGGCCGATACCCAAAAAGTATCGGATATCGCCGATTCCGATACCGGAAACCAATGCAAGTCAATGGGACACAAATATCGGAATGAAAATAAACCCTTTCTTTCCTTGTAGGTTAATTCTACATGAAGGAAAACAACTAACAATAATGTAGAATGTATTTGTGGCACCCCAGGGGTCTGGTTTCCACAGTAATGTAATGTTATGTCTGAGAGCAGGTGGGAGGTCCTTTGGTCAGGGATCCTGTGCATGCCACACCTCCTGCCCAGTCTTGGGAGGGGAAGAACTTCCCCTATATAAACCTGGGGCTGAGGCAGGGTCAGTCAGCCAAGGAGAGTAGAGACAAGAAACAGTCATAGGAAGAAACAGCAGAAGCTCAGTGGGAGCAATTCTACTACGAGTCAGGGGCTGGCAGCTGCCGAGCTCGCCCTGACTGAGAAGATTTCTTACCGGACCCGGAGTCCGAGGCTGTGGGGACTAACTCCTACCCAGCAGCAGAAACCGATCGGCAGAGGATTTCAGGTCCTCTGGCCCAGAAGCCCGAAGGCACGGTCACACGTGTGGGGCCAGCACCGCCGACGTGGAGCGGACGCCACTAGGAGGCCCCAAGTCACCGGCCATACGGGTGAGCACCACACGGTACACTCAGGGACGTGGGCTACTTATACCCGCTTCTAGCAAGGTAGCCAGAAGAGTACAGTCAGTTTGGGAGGCTTACAACTCCGCCTGGCCAGGGGAGATCCCATCTGCTCAAGGACTGACCAGGCCCCGTTCGCTAGCAAGTACTCCGGGAGGGTCTATAGTTGTTACCAGTAAAGACCCTGAATTACACCGCACCGTCTCTGAGTGGTTCCTGTTACCCCATCTTCCACGTCGGCTGCCCTGAGGCCAAACCCCTCCCGTTGGGGGTTATACTATCCCGCTGCACAATTCTACACCGGCCTCAGCGGTCTGCCCTGCAGCGGCAGCTCCATAGCTGCAAATCAACGGGTGGCGTAGTCGACACTCAAAAACATCTATCAAGACTGCCACACACTGAGCTTGACTCCCTGGGCACGGACCGGGACCCCGCCACTCGGAGACTACAACCCTCATCTGATCCGGTTCCGGGTAAGCCCCCGTGTGCGAGACGCTGCGCGACACAGCAGGCCCAGGGCGCGTCAACTTTGGCGTAGTCGGCAGGATTTCGTGCCCGCAACCACCGGGTACTGCGTGCCTGAAAAAGAGACTTTTCAAACTTACCTGTGGTGAAGATTCCCGCCATCCGGCGCCATCTTCAGCCTTCTTCCCGCCATCGGTGAAGTTTCCCGCCATCCGGCGCCATCTTCAGCCTTCTTCCCGCCATCCGTGGAGTTTTCCCGCCATTGGACGCCATCTTGAGGACGCCGCGCGGGAAGAAGAGGGGCGTGGACTCCGAAAGCGCGCGAGAACCGAAGCCCCGCCTCACGTCCGGACGTTGCGTAAGGTCCTGGAAGGAGCCCAGCAGACGCCGACGTCACCGGAGCGCGACGGAAGGTCCTCAACCCTGACGATCCACTGCGGAGCCGCGGCCTACGGAACAGGATCATCGCAAGGTAGGCCACGGTCCACTAGGGGGGAGGAAGATGTCGGATACGGAGGAGAGCTTCACTGCCTCAACCCCCGCCAGCGCCACCGCTGCTGCAGTTATGCCCTTCACCATGCCCTATATCCCGGGAGCAGCTTGGCTACCCCAGTACTCAGGGGAGTCACATACCCTGCATGACTTTAGAGAAAAGCTGGATAGCCTCTTCCAGGTGTACCCCCTCACAGAAGAGCAAAAAGTGAGCATCCTGGTGGCCCAACTAACCGGGGCAGCCAAAGGGGAAGTAAAATCCTAGCCACCTGGGAGGAAGACTGTCGCAGGGATACTAACCCGGCTGAAGGACACCTTTGATACCCGCACCTCAGCCGAGATTAAGCTTAGATTCTACGGGTGCAAGCAGCGAGCGCATGAGAGTATAAGGGACTATGCACTAAACCTACAAGAGGCCCTGAGGGCCATTAAGCAGACCGACCCTGATGGAGTGGGAAACGAGGACAGGCTGTTGACCGAACAGTTTATAGAGGGACTATATTGTAATACCCACCGAACCCAGTTGCGGGCAATGGCCTTACAGGATCCCCATCTGGGCTTTGCACAGTTCAAGGACAGAGCCATCCGGGTGCTCCGAGAACCGGCACTGGGTGGCGTTGTGACCCACAAGCGCCCAGCTATCACTTACCACCAGGAGGCGGCGCCCTTGTCGGCAGGGCCTGTGGGGGCTGATGCGCAGGCTTTGGACAATGACCCGGCTCCAGACCTACACCATCAGATCCAAGAGCTAGCTAAGAGCGTTGCTGCGCTAACCCGAACTGTGCAGTCTTTACAGGTTTCCACCCCAGGGAAGATCCAGCTGGCATCCGGACCGGAGTACATCCCGTGGCGTCGACCAAGGAGGACCCCACCGGCCAGAGGAAGACCCAGTGACCGATACAGCGAGGACGGACGACCCATCTGCCGCCGCTGCAATCAACCCGGACATATGGCAAGGTACTGTTCTTTAAACGGGCACAACCTGGGGTAGAGGGCCAACCCCCAGGAAAAAGATCACCAGGCCCATCGAACTGGCGCGACAGATATGTGGGAGGACGTCCAGTCTTGCCTGTGGTACTGGATGGCATTCCCATGAGTGCCCTACTGGACACCGGGTCACAGGTCACCACCATCCCGTACGTGCTCTTTAAGCAGTACTGGAATGACTCGGATATTACCCGCTACCCTGACGACGACTTGAGTATCATCGCCAGCAATGGCCAGCCCGTGCCACAGATCGGATTTAAAGAGGTGACCATCAAAATCGGTAGAGTCGAACTGGCCGCACAGGGACTGATCATTGTAGATATTGACAAACATGAGAGTCACCCAAAAATAACTTTAGGAACTAATGTAATTGAAAATTGTCTTGCAGAGGTGATTTTCCTTTTACAGCAGGTTGCCAAGAACGCCAGCTCCGGCGAGCAGCGGGTGCTCCAGAAAGAGATCCGGGCACTGATGCGACGGCAACAGGTGGAACTCTCCGGCGGTGAGATTGGTAGCATAGCCATGCCCCCAAAAAGTGAAATGATGATTTGGTGCCGGGCAGCTATTGGTCTGAGAGGTAGGGATTACCAGGCAATGGTAGAACCAGTTTACTCAGACAGTAGGCCCACCATTTTGACAGCACGGGGGGTGGTCGATGTACGCCATGGGAGGGTGCCCGTTCGCATAATAAATATCGGGGAGAGGGAAGTGTACCTGCCCCGGTATGCCACGCTAGCCAAATTATATACCATTAACCAAAATTCTATACAATCTGTGGAACCCTTGCCTCCATCTCACCCGGAGGAAGGTAATGGCTCTAAGAAAGACATGGAGGACTGGTGTCAGCAACTACATCTGGGTACTGACTCCACTCCCTCACACCAGAAACAAGGAGTCTATCGGGTGGTTCAAGAGTACGAGAGAGTGTTCAGTAAACACCCGTTAGACTTCGGGCGAGTCAAGGGGGTAGAACACCACATCCCCACGGGAGACCATCCTCCTATAAAAGAGAGGTATCGACCCGTACCCCCTGCCCACTACCAACACGCCAAGGGGATGCTTAGAGACATGAAGGAGGCTGGGGTGATCAGGGACAGCTGTAGCCCCTGGGCAGCTCCACTAGTCTTAGTCAGAAAGAAAGACAACACCATGAGGATGTGTGTAGATTACCGGAAAATCAACCGTATCACACACAAGGATGCGTACCCCTTACCAAGGATAGAGGAGTCATTGGCTGCTTTAAGATCTGCTAACTTCTTCTCTACCTTGGATCTCACTAGCGGGTACTGGCAGGTTCCTGTAGCAGAGGCGGACCGGGAGAAGACCGCATTCACCACCCCGATGGGACTTAGCGAGTTCACCTGCATGCCGTTCGGACTCTGCAACGCACCAGGAACCTTCCAACGATTAATGGAGTGCTGTTTGGGCCACAGAAACTTCGAGACGGTCCTGTTGTACCTGGACGATGTCATCGTATATTCCAAGACTTATGAGGACCACCTGAAACACCTGGCGGAGGTGTTCGAAGCTCTGGCGAGTTACGGCCTAAAGGTGAAACCCTCCAAGTGTCACCTCCTGAAACCAAAGGTGCAGTACCTGGGACACGTGGTGAGCGCTGACGGAGTGGCTCCCGACCCTGATAAGATCACCGCAATTAAGGAATGGCCAAGCCCCTCCAGCGTAAAAGAAGTGCGGCAGTTCCTCGGGTTGGTAGGCTACTACCGAAGGTTTATTCCCGGTTTCACCAAAAAGGTAGCACCTATGCAGGACCTCCTGATAGGCCAGTCCCGGAAGGCCAAGAACCAGAAGCCGCCCTTCAAATGGGAGGAACTGGAAGAAGAGTCCTTCCGCCAGCTGAAGATGGCCCTCACGGGTGATGAAATCTTGGCGTACCCGGATTATAGCCAGCTCTTTATCCTCTACACCGACGCCAGTAACATCGGGCTAGGAGCCGTACTGTCCCAGATCCAGCAGGGGAAAGAACGAGTAATCGCCTACGCCAGCCGAAAACTGCGACCCACCGAAAGGAACCCCGAGAATTATAGCTCATTTAAGCTAGAGTTCCTGGCCGTGGTATGGGCAGTCACCGAGCGCTTTAAACATTACCTCGCTTCTTCCCGGTTCACCGTGTACACGGATAACAACCCGTTGACACACCTGGACACGGCAAGACTCGGTGCCCTGGAGCAGAGGTGGATGGCCCGTCTGTCCAACTACGAGTTCACAATCAAATACCGGGCAGGACGCTCCAATACCAACACGGACGCCCTGTCCAGGATGCCCAACCTGCCGGACGAAGGAGAAGATCCGGAGGGACTGGAAGAAATTGAACTCCCTGCGTTCCACCGTCATGGGACTATCCAGTGTTCCCACCGGGTAAGGAGTAAGCAGGCTGCTACGTTGAACCCCTTACCTCACTACAACTGGGCGGAAACGCAAGACAGCTACCCTGCCGTCCGACTGGTGAAGGAGATGCTGACTCGGCCGGAGGCTCGCCTTGAACCAGACGCTCTGGAGGAAGCCAAACAACTATGGGCGGAGAAGAGTCGACTGTTCCTTTACAAGGGGAAGTTGTGCCGCAGAATGGTTAACTCCCGGACGCATGAACTACTCTGGCAAGTAGTGGTGCCACGAAGAGACGCAGCCATGGTGATGGAGGCATACCACGACGGAGCTGGACACTTCGGGTGGAAGAAGCTGGAGTTCCTGCTGCGCGAGCGGTTCCACTGGGTAGGCATGAGGGGAACCATCGAGAAGTGGTGCAGAGACTGTGGCCCGTGCAACCTGAGAAGGAAGGACCGGGCTAGCCAGAAGACTCCCCTGCAGTCCATCGTCACCCGGCAACCGTTGGAACTGGTAGCCTTGGATCATGTAAAACTGACCCCAAGCAGAAGTGGCTACGTCTACGCGTTAACCATCGTGGATCATTACTCCCGGTTCTTGGTTGTCGTCCCCGTCAAGGACTTAACGGCTCAAACAGCAGCTAGAGCCTTCCAGCAGCACTTCTGCCGTCCACACGGGTACCCGGACCAAGTGCTGATGGACCAGGGACCTGCCTTTGAAGCGGAGGTCTTCCAGGATTTCTGCAATCTGTATGGCTGCCGGAAGATAAGGACGACACCCTACCATCCGCAAACTAATGGACTTTGTGAAAAAATGAACCAGGTGGTAATGGATCTTTTAAAAACGTTGCCCCTGGAAGAACGCAGTCTGTGGCCTGAGAAGTTGCCCGATCTGGTGGACCTATACAACCACATCCCGGTAGGTTCCACCAACTGTACCCCGGCTTACCTAATGAGGGCGAGACCTGGTAAGTTACCTGTTGACCTGGAAATGGGAGTCCTGACACCCGAAGACACTTCACCAGAAGCAGACTGGGACACAGAGAGGCAGCAGCAGTACCGGAAAGTACAGGAGAGCGTGGAGCGAAGTCTCTGTCAGGCTAGGGAAAGACAAGAGAAAACTTACAACCAGTATGCTCCCGCTGTTCCCCTGGTACCCGGAGAGCAGGTCTTGAAGAGGAAAAGACGGCTCCACAAGTTGGACGACCAGTGGGAGAAGGACCCGTATACCGTACTGCCCTCAAGCCACGAGAACCCGAAGGTCTGTACCATCAGTAAAGACGGAGGGGAAACCACAGCCATTGTATCCCGGGACCACCTGAAGAAGTGTCCCGAACAACTGAGGAACCCTGAGGAGGAACAAGAAGACCATCGACCCGTAGAGGAAAGGGAAGATATGGTTAGTACTGTGCTCGGGGACTTCCCTCGGTCTTGGACTCAAGTCAATGGTGCAGTTGTGGTACCCGTACTCACCTTCCTCCAACCATCATCCCAAGCACCTACGGAGCAACAGGTAGAGCTGGAAGAACAGCCGGTCCAGGAGGCAGAAGACCCCACACCAGCAGACCAGGAGGATCAACCCTCTGCTTATAGTGAGCCTGCCATACCTCTAGTGAGCCAAAGGGCCCGTGGACAGCTGCCCAGTTTATCCTTGACAGCTCCTACACCCTGTAGTTCAGGGCCAGACAGTCAGCTCCGTAGGTCCACTAGGGCCACTAGAGGCCAGTTACCCGCACGTTGGAGGATTTGAAGTGTATAAATTGTTTTATTTATGTTTATCTGTGTATTGTTGCTTGTGTATAATTTTGTGTTTCTAGTTATTTTTAGGAGTCCTTGGTGAATTTACCGGGAATCCTTGTACAATTAGTTGGAGCGTAACCCAGGATGGACTAAAGACTGTTAAGGACTCGGGGCAGGACAGGCCCCTACCTGGTTACGTCTCCCTGTTTTGGTGAAATGGACACCTTGCTTTCCCTCAAAGACTGCACCCGGTTGCGGACACGCCGTGACCATCGTTATGTGTCTCTTTATTATAATGTTTTGGTTGTACTCTGTTATGTTTACAAAAATATGTTTAGTCCCGGAGTACTAAATTTTACTAGGGGGGAATGTGGCACCCCAGGGGTCTGGTTTCCACAGTAATGTAATGTTATGTCTGAGAGCAGGTGGGAGGTCCTTTGGTCAGGGATCCTGTGCATGCCACACCTCCTGCCCAGTCTTGGGAGGGGAAGAACTTCCCCTATATAAACCCGGGGCTGAGGCAGGGTCAGTCAGCCAAGGAGAGTAGAGACAAGAAACAGTCATAGGAAGAAACAGCAGAAGCTCAGTGGGAGCAATTCTACTACGAGTCAGGGGCTGGCAGCTGCCGAGCTCGCCCTGACTGAGAAGATTTCTTACCGGACCCGGAGTCCGAGGCTGTGGGGACTAACTCCTACCCAGCAGCAGAAACCGATCGGCAGAGGATTTCAGGTCCTCTGGCCCAGAAGCCCGAAGGCACGGTCACACGTGTGGGGCCAGCACCGCCGACGTGGAGCGGACGCCACTAGGAGGCCCCAAGTCACCGGCCATACGGGTGAGCACCACACGGTACACTCAGGGACGTGGGCTACTTATACCCGCTTCTAGCAAGGTAGCCAGAAGAGTACAGTCAGTTTGGGAGGCCTACAACTCCGCCTGGCCAGGGGAGATCCCATCTGCTCAAGGACTGACCAGGCCCCGTTCGCTAGCAAGTACTCCGGGAGGGTCTATAGTTGTTACCAGTAAAGACCCTGAATTACACCGCACCGTCTCTGAGTGGTTCCTGTTACCCCATCTTCCACGTCGGCTGCCCTGAGGCCAAACCCCTCCCGTTGGGGGTTATACTATCCCGCTGCACAATTCTACACCGGCCTCAGCGGTCTGCCCTGCAGCGGCAGCTCCATAGCTGCAAATCAACGGGTGGCGTAGTCGACACTCAAAAACATCTATCAAGACTGCCACACACTGAGCTTGACTCCCTGGGCACGGACCGGGTCCCCGCCACTCGGAGACTACAACCCTCATCTGATCCGGTTCCGGGTAAGCCCCCGTGTGCGAGACGCTGCGCGACACAGCAGGCCCAGGGCGCGTCATATTGGGGGAGGTGGTTGCCCAAATCGATGGATACAGTGCTCACAATGAAACATAAAAAGCCGGCAATTCAGCAGCGGCATACACCGGTACCCGACAATTTAGAACAGAAAGAATAGAGCTTCACACATAGATTAGATTGTGTGTTTATTTCAATTAAAGGACTTTATTCTGGGTGTTGTGCTTTTTTTTAAATACTTTACTAGAAATTCATGGCGGTCATGTCTAATATTGGCGTGACCCCATGAATTTCGGGCTTAGGGCCAGCTGATAATACCAAGCTGGCCCTAACCCCTTTATTACCCAGTGAGCCACCGCACCAGGGCCCTGGATGAGTTGGGTACAGCGCCAAAAGATGGCGCTTCTATGAACGCGCCATTTTCCGGGGTGGCTGCGGACTGCAATTTGCAGCGGGGGGCCCCAGAAAGCTTGGGCCTCCCTGCGCTGCGGATTCCAGCCCCCAGCTGCCTAGTTGTACCTGGCTGGATACAAAAATAGGGCAAAGCCCCACGTATTTTTTTTTTTTAATTATTTCATGAAATTCATGAAATAATTAAGAAAAAAAGGGCTTCCCTATATTGTTGTGTCCGGCCAGGTACAAATAGGCAGCTGGTGGTTGGGGGCAGCCCGTTCCTGCCTGCTGTACCTGGCTGGACACAAATATAGTGCGAAGCCCCACGTCAATTTTTTTTTAATTATTTCATGAAATAATTTAAAGAAAAGGGCTTCCCTATATTGTTGCGTCCGGCCAGGTACAAATAGGCAGCTGGTGGTTGGGGGCAGCCCATTCCTGCCTGCTGTACCTGGCTGGACACAAATATAGTGCGAAGCCCCACGTCAATTTTTTTTAAATTATTTCATGAAATAATTAAAAAAAAAGGGCTTCCCTATGTTGTTGTGTCCGGCCAGGTACAAATAGGCAGCTGGTGGTTGGGGGCAGCCCGTTCCTGCCTGCTGTACCTGGCTGGACACAAATATAGTGCGAAGCCCCACGTCAATTTTTTTTTAATTATTTCATGAAATAATTTAAAAAAAAAGGGCTTCCCTATATTGTTGTGTCCGGCCAGGTACAAATAGGCAGCTGGTGGTTGGGGGCAGCCCGTTCCTGCCTGCTGTACCTGGCTGGACACAAATATAGTGCGAAGCCCCACGTCAATTTTTTTTAAATTATTTCATGAAATTCATCAGCTGGAAGGGGCATGATGGTAAGTATGGTTTAATTTAGAACAATAAAGAATTGTGTGTTTATTTAAATTAAAGGACTTTATTCTGGGTGTTTGTGTTTTTTTTTAACTTTGACTATGGGGTTAGTAATGGGGGTATCTTATAGACGCCTCTCCATTACTAACCTGGGCTTGATGTCAGCTGGCATTATAAGCTGACATCAACCCCAGCCCTATTACCCCACTGCCACCGCTACAGGGCAGTGGGAAGAGCGAGGCTAAGTGCCAGAATTGGCGCATCCTATGGATGCGCCATTTCTGGGGCGGCTGACGGCTGGTGTTTCTAGCCTGGAAGGGGGCCAATATTCATGGCACCCTTCCTGGGCTATTAATATCAGCCCCCAGCTGTCTGCCTAGCCTTTGCTAGCTATTAAAATAGGGGGGACCCTACGTCATGTTTTTGGGGGTCCCCCATTTTAATAGCTAGTAAAGGCTAGGTATTCAGCTGGGGGCTGATATTAGTAGCCTAGGAAGCTCCGTGGGTATTACCCCCTTCCCAGGCTTCAAACATCTGCCCCAGCCATCTTCTTAACCTCCGCTAGAGACTAAAATTAAGGGGAACCCCATGCCAATTTTTTTTTTAATAAATCCTTTATTTTAACACTAAATGACAAGTACAGTAACCAACACTATCACTGTACTTCTTATATATGTGACTGACATGTTTCTTTCTATCTAATCTATGTGTGATGCTCTATCTTTCTATTCTAAATTGTCGGGTACCACTGCTGAATTGCCGGCCGGCTTTTTTAAAGAGACAGTGCATGAAAACACTATTATTTTTTTAAATAAATCCTTTAAAACTAAATGACAAGTACAGTAACCAACACTGTCACTGTACTTCTTATATATGTGACTGACATGTTTCTATCTATCTAATCTATGTGTGAAGCTCTATTCTTTCTGTTCTAAATTGTCGGGTACCGGTGTATGCCGCTGCTGAATTGCCGGCTTTTCATGTTTCACTGTGAGCACTGTTCCCATCCAGGATTGAGGGATGAGGGGGCCACTTATACCAGGATTGGGTGATGAGGGGGCCACACATACCACGATTGGGGGATGAGGGGGCCACACATACCAGGATTGGGGGATGAGGGGGCCACACATACCAGGATTGGGGGATGAGGGGGCCACACATACCAGGATTGGGGGGTGAGGGGAACATGCACACCAGGATAGGGATGAGGGCTACCATACATACCAGGATAGGGATGAGGGGTACCATACATACCAGGATTGGGGGATGAGGGGGGCGATGCATATCAGGATTGGGAGATGAGGGGTATCACGCATACCAGGATTGGGGGATGAGGGGTACCACGCATACCCGGATTGGGGGATGAGGGGTACCACGCATACCAGGATTGGGGGATGAGGAGTGCCATGCATACCAGGATAGGGATGAGGGGGCCATACATACCAGGATTGGGGATGAGAAAGCCATGCATACCAGGATGAGGGGTTGGGTACCATACATACCAGGATTGGGGAATGAGGGGTACCATGCATACCAGGATAGGGATCTAGGGGGCCATGCATACCAGGATTCGGATGAGGGGCCATGTATACCAGGATAGGGATGTGGGGTACCATGTATACCAGGATAGGGATGAGGGGTACCATGCGTACCAGGATTGAGGGTGAGGGGTGCCATGCATACCAGGATTGGGGGTGAGGGGTGCCATGCATACCAGGGTTGAGGGTGAGGGGTGCCATGCATACCAGGATTGGGGGTGAGGGGTGCCATGCATACCAGGATTGAAGGTGAGGGGTGCCATGCATACCAGGATTGGGGGTGAGGGGTGCTATGCATACCAGGATTGAGGGTGAGGAGTGCCATGCATACCAGGATTGGGGGTGAGGGGTGAGGGGTGCCATGCATACCAGGATGAGGGATGAGGCGTGCCATGCATACCAGGATAGAGATGAGGGCAGCACATAACAGGATGGGGGAACAGGATGGGGGCAGCACAAATACCAGGATGGGGGCAGCACATACCAGCATGGGAGACCATATACCAATAAAAATGCTCGCCACCCGGGTGTAGAACAAGCTCAATAGCTAGTTTTATATAACATTGTCGAGCAACGCCTCTTCTAAAATCTACCCCAAAAACACAATTTCCACTTTTACCAATAAATTATCAAAACCTGTTCACCTCTCCGGACCCTTCGAGGTGGCACTAACTGAAATCCAGTATACATGGTACACATTTGAACAGAATGACGGGAATTTCTATATAGGAAAGCGTGGAGACGTGCTAAAGGAATATTTCGTAAAGTCAGGGTTTTATTCAACAATCAGAGAACTTATAAGGGCGATTAATGAGAAAATTGATATTCTGAAAATTTCTGGTGATGATTTTAAACTGCGGTATGATGATATGAAGAGAAGTGTTACCCTAACAGATTCACCAACAATACATTTTGCACCAGGTCAGAAACTGGCACACATTTTAGGCCTCCCCACCTATATAATAAAAACAATAATAATCTTTATATAGCGCTAACATATTCTGCAGCGCTTTACATACATTATCGTCGCTGTCCCCATCAGGGCTCACAATCTAGATTCCCTATCAGTATGTCTTTGGAGTGTGGGAGGAAACCGGAGGAAACCCACGCAGACATGGAGAGAACATACAAACTCCTTACAGATGTTGTCCTTGGTGGGATTTGAACCCAGGACCCCAGTGCTGCAAGGCTGCAGTGCTAACCACTGCACCACCATGTCACCCATCAAGGTTTCTGTAGATAACAGCCTGCTTGAGCGGAAGAAGGCTTATGCAGATATAAAAGACAGATTTTATACATTTTTTGTGTACACAGATATAATACAGCATCAACTTGTGGGGGACAGTTATGTCCAGCTTTTGAGAACAGCTCAGATAACTGGCAAGAGCGGTGAAATTATCACCCTTCAGTACGCAAGACCAGATTACATACCCTTATGCAAGGACCATTTTGATTCTGTGACAATCTCTATCTTATCAGACCAAGGTTCCCCAGTTAAATACAAGTACGGAAAAAGTAGTGTGCGACTACATTTTAGACCACGCCAGTATTGACACGCTAATGGTGTCTGAAAGGGCACACGGAGATCCTACCATTTATGGCCGCTACTATATTGCGCAGTCGGGTCAAGGTTTAGAGGTTTTCACTGGCAGTGAGTACATGTATGGCTCAGGATTGGCCGACATATTTAAAGGTTTATTTTGCCGCGCCGTGCCCCTTTAAAGAAAGGGCTTAGAATTAGTAAAACGGCTGTCAGAAACATCGCTAAAGATGCTGTCACAACTGTCTCATCAGCCATTATGAATAGGATAAATACACCACCGCAGGAGGGATCTGGCATAGTTTATGTTGCTAAAAAAAGCAAAAAAGAAAGAGACATGCGAACCATCCAGTACCGCCAATGCTCATGAATAAAAATACAACCAAGAGACAAGTCCGTCAGAAAACAGTAAGATGCTCTGCGGACGACATCTTCAAACCAATTATTATGTCCTTCGTGCATGATGCTTATGTAAAGTGCGCAAAATCTGAACTGGATATTTTTGACATTCCCCCGACACAAACGAGTATAGAGAAATCTCTTTTTGTAGAAGTACTACCTATTGCAGCTCTGTCAGACAATGCACCCCTGGAATTTTTTATATCGGGGAGTGGAGATTATTATTTTGACCTGAATAACACGCTGCTGTACATAAATTGTCACATCGTCAAACAGGATAATACGCCTATCAATGATGGAGCATGTGTGGCGCTTATAAACTACCCTCTAGCCACTCTTTTTAATCAGGTCGATATTACTCTGGGAGATCGCCTTATCTCACTGTCAGACAATCTCTACAGCTATAGAGTGTACATAGAGGCCTTTTTAAATTACAGCTCTCAGACGCTGTCAACAGTTTACTGCAGGATTGTTCTATTAAGACACTGCAGGCCATCATAATGATCGAAGCTTGGATGGCGCAAATGTCGGGTTTATCAAAAGATCCCACTCCAGGCCTGTTGATCTCTTGGGCCCCATTTTTGGAGATATATTTAATCAACCAAAGCTAATATTGAACGGTCTTGACTTTAAGGTCAAGTTAATAAGAAATAAGGATACTTTCTGTTTGATGTCATCAGAAGTCGATCCTCTGAAAGTGCAAATTTTACAAGCGTCTCTCTATGTAAAGAGAGTGCAGGTCTCTCCAGCAGTCCGGATAGGTCACAGCCAGGCCCTCTTATCCGCAACAGCCAAGTATGCTATTGACCGAACCAGCATGAAGGTGTACAGCATCGCTGCCAGTACACGGATCACGAACCACGAGAACCTCTTCCTAGGACAGATCCTTAAAGTTGTTATATTGTGCTTTGTAGATAGTGAAGCATTTAGCGGCTCTTATGCTAAAAACCCACATTGTTTCAGCCACTACAATGTGAACCACAGGGTTCTATACCTGGATGGTCAGCAGATCCCTGCAAGACCCTTTCAACCTAATTTTAATATTGATTTAGCCATCAGAGAGTATATGGCGCTTGCCCATATATCTGGGAAGCAAAAGGCTGATTGTGCCATGGCAATAGATCATTAAGAATTTATGGACGGTTTCACTTTGTTTGCGTTTGATTTATCGCCTGATCAAGAACCGGGAGGGCATTTCTCGCTTATTAAAACAGGTAACCTACGCGCTGAAGTTCGGTTCGCTCTACCGACTCCCCACACAATACATATGCTTGTTTTTGTAATCAATCCCAGCATTCTGGAAATTAATAATAGGAGAGAGATCTTGTAAGATTTTAACTGATCATGGATAATTTACAACTCACAACACTGCTGAAGGCCGATCGCTATACAGAACGCATATTCGTTGGTGTGTTTCCGTGCGACTTGCTACCGTTGCACAAAGTGAATCAAAGACCAGCTGCATATATTGTGAACACCGACTCAGCCAGCCAGCCCGGTCGGCACTGGGTGTTGATCGTACTCTGCAGTGATAAGAAGGGCATATTTTTTGATAGCTGTGGCTTTTATCCGGATAGTATTATCTTTCCTCGCGATTTTGTGACATTCCTGAACAAGAATTGCGAGTCTTATTGTTATCAAAACTCTCAATTCCAGAATACATACAGCTCTGTATGTGGCCATTACTGTATTTTTGTTTTGTATCATCTAGCCGGAGGTTTGCCTTTCAATAAGGTTTTAAAGTGCTTTTGGTGATCATAAACAAAAAAATGATGCATTAGTCTCGAGTCTTGTATCATCACTCTTATCTACAGGGAAAATATATATGTTTGTACAGTGTTAGCCAGTAGATAGAAAAATATTTAGATTTGAGAGTCCTCAGTCGTTGATACCTTTTAATGGCTAACTGAAAAGAGGGTAACAAGTTGCAAGCTTTCAAGACTACGCATGTCTCTTCATCAGGCTAGTATAACGCAAAATCTGAAGAGTCAAACCAGATTACTAGAGCCACCAGAATATCAAGGAATCATCTCCTATATTACAAAACCAAACAAGAAAGCAACCGGGTGCCTCTAGTAGTCACCTACAATCCAAATCTGGAGGCGCTAAGGAGAGCTGCACGGAAACTACAACCCTTACTACAAAAAAGATGCCCGATTATAATCCATATTTCCAGACCCCCCCCCACTTCTGTGTTTCAGGCATAAAGATCCCCAATTCAAGATAAAGATCCCCAATTCACATCAGGACTACAAGATCCCAGGTACTTTCAGCTGTATCACATCTAGTGTAGTGTACTTAATTATATGTACCAAATGTCCAGCTGGGGGTCTTTATTTAGGGGAGACAGGGCAAAAACTTAGGACAAGGATGAATCATCATCGCCACACACTAAAAGAAAAAAAGAATAGATCTACCTGTAGCCAAGCATTTTTGTTCCCCCGATCACAGCATAAAAGACATGAAATTACTGGTATTAAAAGGTAACTTCAAATCTCAAAGAGAAAGAAGAATCTTGGAATATAAACTGATGGTGACCTTTGACACGTTCAGAGCAGGAATGAATGTGTAGCATGGATTTATGTCATTCTACATCAACTAAGGAATGTGGTCCTCAGACATGGGGGGCATCATAACACTGGACCTAGTCATATGACAATAAAACCTTCACACTCCTATTAACTGCTAAAATATTTATAGCCAGAACTGTTTATCTCACCCATAATAACTCTGCCTTCCATCACCTGTCTCATCTATTGCATTATTTCTGTGTCTTATTGTGTATAAATATGTGACTCTTTAGATTTTGAGTTATACTAGCCTGATGAAGAGACCTGCGTAGTCTCAAAAGCTTGCAACTTGTTACCATCTTTTCAGTCACTCTTATCTACACATTGAAGGTATAATAATAATTGTTTTTATAAGCAGAGATGTGTGCGGCTTTATGACCACAGCTAATTGCCTGACCATTGACACATTTTGTCTGGGTATGGAGCAGCTGCTGGCTGAAGAACAATAAATTAAGACTTTTACAAGGGGACTTAAGGATTTAACAAAGTATCCCCTAGTAAAACAGGTGTTGAAATGGTTTTGTCAGGGGAGGGCGAAAAAGGATAGCAGACATCCGGTGTCATTCAGACTACTGGAACGGCTGGGGAAGGCACTGACAGAGATTTGCAACTCAGAGTATGAGATAGTGCTTTTAAGGATGGCCTTTTCCTGGGCCTTTTTCGGGGCGCTAAGGGTCAGCGAGCTTGTAGCCTAATCTAAAAAAAGGTTTGGAGGATTACTAGCTAGGGATGTATTGGTGACAGAACAAGGGATTGAATTTTGGTTAAGACATTCTAAAATGGACCAGCTGGCATCAGGAAAAAAAGTAAAGTTAGCAGTAGTGCAGGGGTCTATTATGTGCCCATTGAAAACATTTGAGCGTTTCAAGAGGCTTGGGAGCAGTTCCAATGGCCCCCTGTTATGTCACAAAGATGGGATTTCTGGTGAAATACCAATTCACCAGCATTTTCAGAACATGTCTGAGTAAGGTGGGATTGGAACCGCGCAGCCCACTCTTTCTGGATAGGGGCCGCAACAGAGGCAGCAGCTTGCGGTCTGAGTGCCCAGACCGTCAAAAGTATTGGAAGGTGGGAATCAAAATGTTACTTGTCATACGTGAGACCAGACACAGTAGTTAACATATACAGTACAGACCAAAAGTTTGGACACACCTTTTCATTTAAAGATTTTTCTGTATTTTCATGACTTTGAAAATTGTACATTCACACTGAAGGCATCAAAACTATGAATTAACACATGTGGAGTTATATACTTAACAAAAAAGTGTGAACCAACTGAAACTATATCTTATATTCTAGGTTCTTCAAAGTAGCCACCTTTTGCTTTGATGACTGCTTTGCACACTCTTGGCATTCTCTTGATGAGATTCAAGAGGTAGTCACCGGAAATGGTTTTCACTTCACAGGTGTGCCCTGTCAGGTTTAATAAGTGGGATTTCTTGCCTTATAAATGGGGTTGGGACCCATCGTTTGTGTTGTGCAGAAGTCAGGTGGGTACTCAGCTGATAGTCCTACTGAATAGACTGTTAGAATTTGAATTATGGCAAGAAAAAAGCAGCTAAGTAAAGAAAAACGAGTGGCCATCATTACTTTAAGAAATGAAAGTCAGTCAGTCCGAAAAATTGGGCAAACTTTGAATGTGTCCCCAAGCGCAGTTGCAAAAACCATCAAGCTCTACAAAGAAACTGGCTCACATGAGGACCGCCCCAGGAGAGGAAGACCACCTCTGCTTTTGAGGATAAGTTTATCCGAGTCACCAGCCTCAGAAATCGCAGGTTAACAGCCGCTCAGATTAGAGACGAGGTCAATGCCACACAGAGTTCTAGCAGCAGACACATCTCTACAACAACTGTTAAGAGGAGACTTTGTGCAGCAGGCCTTCATGGTAAAATAGCTGCTAGGAAACCACTGCTAAGGACAGGCAACAAGCAGAAGAGACTTGTTTGGGCTAAAGAACACAAGGAATGGACATTAGACAAGTGGAAATCTGTGCTTTGGTCTGATGAGTCCAAATTTGAGATCTTTGGTTCCAACTACCGTGTCTTTGTGCGACGCAGAAAAGGTGAACGGATGGACTCTACATGCCTGGTTCCCACCGTTAAGCATGGAGGAGGAGGTGTGATGGTGTGGGGGTGCTTTGCTGGTGACATTGTTGGGGATTTATTCAAAATTGAAGGCATACTGAACCAGCATAGCTACCACAGCATCTTGCAGCGGCATGCTATTCCATCCGGTTTGCGTTTAGTAGGACCATCATTTATTTATCAACAGGACAATGACCCCAAACACACCTCCAGGCTGTGTAAGGGCTATTTGACCAAGAAGGAGAGTGATGGGGTGCTACGCCAGATTATCTGGCCTCCACAGTCACCAGACCTGAACCCAATCGAGATGGTTTAGGGTGAGCTGGACCGCAGAGTGAAGGCAAAAGGGCCAACAAGTGCTAAGCATCTCTGGGAACTCCTTCAAGATTGTTGGAAGACCATTTCCAGTGACTACCTCTTGAAGCTCATCAAGAGAATGCCAAGAGTGTGCAAAGCAGTCATCAAAGCAAAAGGTGGCTATTTTGAAGAACCGAGAATATAAGACATATTTTCAGTTGTTTTACACTTTTTTGTTAGGTATATAATTCCACATGTGTTAATTCATAGTTTTGATGCCTTCAGTGTGAATGTACAATTTTCAAAGTCATGAAAATACAGAAAAATCTTTAAATGAGAAGGTGTGTCCAAACTTTTGGTCTGTACTGTATATATATATATATATATATAAAAAAAATTGCCTTTTTCTAGTCATAGATTGTCTTTTTGCTTAGGTCCCCCTTTACTTGTCTGGATAATGGGCCACTCCTATGTACATTGGGGCACGCTGAGAGCAGAAGCAAAGCAGGATGGAAGGCAACTCTGCATTCCAAGGGGCACAGCCACTATACGTTGGCTATGGTTTAGAGGGATGGGATGAAGCGGGGCGCTATGGGAGGTAAATAAATTTGCGCGCTTAGATCGCCCCCCAGATATATTGGTGCTGCATGTGGGGGGTAATGACTTGGGAGTTTGGCCGTGCAGGGAATTAAGTGGGGTTTTCAAGCACAATTTTTCGCGGCATTGGGCATCTTTTCCAGGGATGATAACAATCTGGTTGGAGATTGTTCCCCGTAGGAGTTGGCGAAACACCAGGTCAATAGAGGGGTTAAACAATGCGTGGAGAAAAGAAAATAGGGCCATTTCAAAATTTGTCTAGGAAAATGGAGGAGTATCAGTCAGGCATTTTAGTTTGGAAAACAGCTTGGGTGATTTTTGGAGAAGCGACTGAGTGCATTTAAACAATGAGGGGATTGACATATGGTCATCAACGCTGTGGAGAGGCATTGAACAAGCGGTAAGGAAAGGGGTTCTTGAGTACTTGAAGGGTCAAGTACTCTCGTGGTGGCGTGCGTAGAGTCCTTGAAGTGGGTATAAATTGGTATGGGAGTGTCCACAGGACATGGATCCCTAGGTTATATGTGTGGTATTGGGGTCTGGTGAGTTGCGGGACTTACGACAAAGGAATGTCGAGTCCCGGGTGTGGTGGTTTCAAACCATTCGAACCCCCCTGGCTTGGGGTTTTCGTGGTGTTCCCAGGCTGGTAGTGTGGGGCCGGGAGCAAGTGGATTTTATAATTGGGAGCACCAGACTCTCCTTTTTTAGCTTCAAGGACCGTACCACGTCTTTAGGTATACTGTATATAAATAGATATACAGTGCATTGTGAAAGTATTTGGCCCCCTTGAACTTTTCTACCTTTTGCCACATTTCTGGCTTCAAACATAAAAATATAAAATTCTAATTTTTTTGGGAAGAATCAACAAGTTTGACACAATCGTGAAGTGGAATGAAATTTATTGGATATTTTAAACTTTTTTAACAAATTCAAAACTGAAAAGTGGAGCGTGCACTATTAGGCTGTGTTCACACGATGCGTTTTTAATGCGTTTCCGCAGCGTTTTTGCGGAAACGCATTAAAAACACATTAAAAACACATGGTAGAAGGGCAGCAATGTTCCCCAATGATAATCCGCATGTGCTGTGCACATGCTGCGTAAATTTCCGCTGCGGATTATCATTGCGGAAAAAAATGCAGCACTACCAATTATTTTGCGGAAGTGCTGCGTCTTCGCCGCCATTGACTTGCATAGACCGCATGGATTACGTATCACTGTATATGTAGATGCGTAATCCAAGCGTTCTAATGTGCGGATAGTACCCGGGTGTAGATGAGAGGAGACTCTCCTCCACACCAAGGTACCATTAAAAAATCTGTAAAAAAATAATAAAATAAAAAATAAATGTATACTTACCTTCTGTCGGCCCGCGCAGCACTCCTGCTTGGTTCCCGGCACTTTGCAGTGAGTTGAAGGACCTGCGCTGACGTCAGAGTCACTGTTGCCGGCAAGGGAGAACGGAGTGAGCGGGACATCGGGGGCCATCGGAGGGTAAGTATACATTTATTTTTTTATTTTTACCACTCTCTCGGGTCACACTATATAAATCCATGCCGGTTGCATGGATTTATATAGTGTGACCTAGTTGTCACAAGCACTTTCCAAGTAATGCTAATCGCTTGGAAAGCGCTTGTCAATCCACATGCGGAAATGTCAGTGGGTAACCGCTCCATTTCCGCATGTCCCTGGCAGGAAAACGCATGTACAATCCGCATGCGTTTTTTTCTGCCAGGGAGATGCAGAAACGCTCAGGAGAAAATCCTGAGCATTTCTGCATCGTGGGCACATAGCCTTATTCAGCCCCCTTGAGTTAATACTTTGTAGCGCCACGTTTTGCTGCGATTACAGCTGCAAGTCACTTGGGGTATGTCTCTATCAGTTTTGCACATCGAGAGGCTGAAATTCTTGCCCATTCTTTCTTGCAAAACAGCTCAAGCTCATTGAGGTTGGATGGAGGGCGTTTGTGAATAGCAGTTTTCAGCTCTTTCCACAGATTCTCGAATGGATTCAGGTCTGGACTTTGACTTGGCCATTCTAACACCTGGATACGTATATTTTTGAACCATTCCATTGTAGATTTTGCTTTATGTTTGGGATCATTGTCTTGTTGGAAGATAAATCTCCATCCCAGTCTCAGGTCTTTTGCAGACTCCAACAGGTTTTCTTCCAGAATGGTCCTGTATTTGGCTCCGTCCATCTTCCCATCAATTTTAACCATGTTCCCTGTCCCTGCTGAAGAAAAGCAGGCCCAAACCATGATGCTGCCACCATCATGTTTGACAGTGGGGATGGTGTTTTGAGGGTGATGAGCTGTGTTGCTTTTACACCAAACATTGTTTTGCATTGTGGCCAAAAAGTTCAATTTTGGTTTCATCTGAACAGAGCACCTTATTCCACATGTTTGGTGTGTCTCCCAGGTGGCTTGTGGCAAACTTCAAACAAGACTTTTTATGGATATCTTTGAGAAATGGCTTTCTTCTTGCCACTCTTCCATAAAGGCCAGATTTGTACAGTGTACGACTGACTGTTGTCCTGTGGACAGACTCTCCCACCTCAGCTGTAGATCTCTGCAGTTCATCCAGAGTGATCATGGGCCTTTTGGCTGCATCTCTGATCAGTCTTCTCCTTGTTCGAGATGAAAGTTTAGAGGACCGGCCGGGTCTTCGTAGATTTGCAGTGATCTGATACTCCTTCCATTTCAATATGATCGCTGGCACAGTGCTCCTTGAGATGTTTAAAACTTGGGAAATCTTTTTGTATCCAAATCCGGCTTTAAACTT